>NW_027142371.1:13231647-13831647 GCF_026170545.1 Melanerpes formicivorus | reverse complement strand
CCTGGCAGCCCCCCCCGGGGGCAGCCCCCCCGGGAGCAGCCCCCTGCAATGGGCTGGGGCAGGGGCAGGGGCTGCAGCCAGGGTACACTGGTTGTAGGGTCCATGGGTGTCTCAGGGTGAGAGTGCTGGGTTGGGGGGGGGGCTCTCAGACAGGTCTGCAACGAGCTCTGGGAGCCTGTGTGTGCCCTGAGCTTGCTTTGCTGCACATCTGCAGCCCCCTGGGCTCCAGGACTGCAGGCAGTGCTTGTTTGTCAACAGGCAGAGCTGCCTGCACAGCCTGTGCTGCCTGTGCCACGTATCTGGGGCACCCTGCTCACCACACGTGGCAGGTGACACTTCTGGGTCGTCAGCACCAACACAAACAGACCCAGCTGCATGCAGCCCAAGTCAGCCTCCTCCTGGCACAGGGGATGGGGTCCCCCTCCCACCTCTTCCCCTTGCCCCCCACCATAGTCACTGGCAAGGGGAACCCTCCTCCCTTGCTCACCTCCTGTGTGGGGTGGAGGCCATGGGCAGCTGGGGCAGGGCCCTTTCCCGGTCCTTTCCTGTCCCCCACACAGCGGTGTCCCTTGGTGGCTGGTCCTGCGGGGGCTGTGCCACTGCAGTGCTGCCACTCCAGGGGCTTAGCCCTGGGATGGAGCCGTGGGTGATGCTGGTGCCTCACAGGTTTGGTGAAGCCGTCAACGGGAACCTGGTGGTTGGCACCCTGGCATGGCCGTCCCCGTGGGTCATTGTCATCGGCTCCTTCTTCTCCACATGTGGGGCTGGACTGCAGAGCCTCACCGGAGCCCCCCGCCTCCTGCAGGCCATCTCCAGGGATGGGATCGTGCCTTTCCTCAGGGTAGGAACCCCCGAGCCTGGCACTGCCAGCCCCAACTGGCCACTGCATGGGAGACTGGTGGGCACCTGTGCTGCCCAAACCAGCCATGCTGCCAGCCTGCCTGTCCTGCCCTCTTCCCACTGGCACCGGTACTGGCACCGGTACTGGCACCGGTGGGGCAGCGGGAGGCTGTGTTGGGCTCGGCTGCGGTGTCGGTGGGAGAGTGCCGGGAAAGGTCAGGCTGCCCTCCCCCCGCTGCCGTGCTGTTCGTGTTTCCCCCGCCGCTCTCGGCAGACGCGTTCTCACAACCTCAGCTCCAAATCCAACCCGACAGCTCCCCCCAGGGAAGAGCGAGCTAATTTTATCTTCCTCCTTCACCCGCCAGCCCCAGCTCCCGCTCGCTCCTGCCTCACCACCCTCTAATGCGTCCGGACACGAGCCCCTGGCCCCCTCCCTTGTGCCCAGACCCCCCCCCCTGCCCCGCGTCCCCGCAGCCACAGCTGGAGCCGCTCTCCACCGACAGCATCTCTGTCCCCAGCGCAAGGTGGCTGCAGCTAGGCTGAGCTAGGAACTGTCCCTGGGTGGGGATCCCAGAGGGCAGAGGATGCTCTGCGTGCAGGGAAGGGCCGTAGGGTCTGCAGGAAACGGGGCAGGACCGTCAGTGGGTGCCAGTCCCCATCAGCCTTGGGGGTCACTTCCCGGGCACAGGATGTGTGTCAGCTTGCGGCACTGCTCGCACAGCCCCACTGCACCTGCTGCCTGCTCACAACCAGGTGTGGCCTCATTGGGCTGTGCCAAGGACCCTCACCCAGGGCTGTATGGTGCTGGCATCGCAGAGCCTTGACTCACCCCTCTTGTCCTCCCACTGCCAGGTTTTTGGGCATGGCAAAGCCAACGGAGAGCCAACGTGGGCCCTGCTGCTCACAGCCTGCATCTGCGAGATCGGGATCCTGATCGCCTCCCTGGACGAGGTGGCTCCCATCCTCTCCATGTAGGCAGCATGCTCTGTCCACCTGCACCTTCGGGAGCGGCTGCTGGGCCCACGCCCCTTGCCCTGGTCAGGGGGGTGGCACATGCGTGTCTCTGCTCCTTGGGGAGGGGGGATGCCCCTGACCCCCACCTGGGAAGAGGGAGCCCAGGGCCCCTCCTTTGTCTGGTGTCTGGCCCTGGTGGCACCGTGGACCCAGCTGCCCTTCTGCTGGCGGGTGACCTTGGGGCTGGGCAGTGCCATGGGTCCGGGCTGAAGGCCTGGCCCACCCTGGCACGCCTGGCTCAGCCCTGCACCTCTCCCCCGCAGGTTCTTCCTCATGTGCTACATGTTCGTCAACCTGGCGTGCGCCGTGCAGACGCTGCTGCGCACGCCCAACTGGCGCCCACGCTTCCGCTACTACCACTGGTGAGCTGGGCTGGGCACAGCGGGACAGGCTGTCCTGTCACACCCCCACCCCCCCGGGCCACCCCAGGCCCTGCAGGGACCTGCTGTAACAGCACACTGCTCTTGGCAGGACCCTGTCCTTCCTGGGCATGAGCCTCTGCCTGGCGCTGATGTTCATCTGCTCCTGGTACTACGCGCTGGTGGCCATGCTGATCGCTGGCCTCATCTACAAATACATCGAGTACCGTGGGTAAGGGTGGCCAGGGTGCTGCAGACCCCAGCCAGTGCTCACAGCACCCCCCCCTCCCCAGGCCTTTGGTATGAGCTGCTTGCCCCAGGGTGCTCCAGGCAGGGTGCCAGCGTGGTGCTCAGCAGCCAGAGCCGTGGGCATTCTGTGGGCATCCCTTATGTGGTGCCTGTTCCCTCAGGGCAGAGAAGGAGTGGGGTGATGGCATCCGTGGGCTGTCCCTGAGCGCTGCCCGCTATGCCCTGCTGCGGCTGGAGGAGGGACCTCCCCACACCAAGAACTGGAGGTGAGGCCAGGGGGACCAGGGGTAGTTGGTGGGAGATGGCTGGGGTGCAGGCACTGACTGCTGGACTCTCCTTCCAGGCCACAGCTGCTGGTGCTGGTCCGTGGGGATCAGGAGCAGAACGTGGTGCACCCGCAGCTCCTGTCCTTCACATCGCAGCTCAAGGCTGGCAAGGGACTCACCATCGTGGCCTCTGTGCTGGAAGGGACCTTCCTGGACAACCACCCACAGGCACAGAGGGCAGAGGAGGTGAGAGCTGCCCATGCCATTTGGGGCTCTGTCTGTAGGTGCCCACAACTGTCCATGGGAGCCCAGAACCATTGCACCCCTATGGCCAGACCTGGCTGTGAGAGTGCTGGGGTGGCACTGGGAAGAGCCCAGAGTCCTCACGCTTAACCATTACTCGGGGCACCACGGGGATCTCCAGACTCCTGCATGCTTCCTCAGACACCAGAGATACCAGCTCCAGCTGAGCACTGGTCCCAGTCTTGGCCAGCTGCTGCAGGGCTTGACAAGGCATGGCACAGCACCACGTGGCATGGCATGCCATGGTGCTTGGCCAGGGCCTGCTGTGCTGCCCTCTCGGCTGCCCCAGGGCCCTCGTAGCCCCCATGGCCCCAGTGCCAGGCAGGGTGGGAGATGGAAGCTTTCCCCACTGGAAGGAGAGCCCTCCCCACCCTGCTGCCGCTGCAGCAGCCAGTGGCACATTAATGAGATTAAAGCCTCGGCAGCAAACAGCTTCTCCCCCGTGCAGACATTGTAATTTCTCTGAGTAAATAACTCTAATTGGCACTGTGCTGCCCGTCAGAGCCCTGGCACAGGGACACCCTCCGCTCGGCACGGCACAGTGCTGAGTGCCAGCTCCACTCGCCACCGAGCCTCACCCCTCGCAGCCTGGAGCCACCTGGAATCTGCCGTGGGGTGTGGAGTCCTGGGCACCCCCTGCACCCAGACCCTGCTGCCCACACCCCACCTAGCCAGGGTGCCGCTGCCACGGCGTCCCCATGCCCTGTGGCCTCTGACCCCCCTCCCCCTTTACCCCCAGTCCATCCGGCGCTTGATGGAAGCAGAGAAGGTGAAGGGCTTCTGCCAGGTGGTCATCTCCTCCAACCTGCGTGACGGCATGTCCCACCTCATCCAGTCCAGCGGGCTGGGCGGGCTGCAGCACAACACCGTGCTGGTGGGCTGGCCCCGCAGCTGGCGCCAGAAGGAGGACCACCAGACCTGGAGGAACTTCATCGGTAGGCACCACGGAGGGCAGGTGCCGCTGGGCTGGGGGTGCTGCGAGCCGCCTTGGCTGACGTGGCCCTTCCCCTCCCAGAGCTGGTGCGAGAGACCACAGCCGGGCACCTGGCCTTGCTGGTGGCCAAGAATGTCGCCATGTTCCCGGGCAACCAGGAGCGGTTCTCAGAGGGCCACATCGATGTCTGGTGGATCGTCCACGACGGGGGGATGCTCATGCTGCTGCCCTTCCTCCTGCGGCACCACAAGGTAGCCCAGGCCCAGCGGCGTGGGGCGGGGGTCCGTGGCCGGGGCTGTCCCCGCCGAGCCGTGCCCACGCCCATGCCTCCCTTCTGCGCAGGTCTGGCGCAAGTGCAAGATGCGGATCTTCACGGTGGCACAGATGGACGACAACAGCATCCAGATGAAGAAGGACCTGACCACGTTCCTGTACCACCTGCGCATCACCGCAGAGGTGGAGGTGGTGGAGATGGTGAGCGCTGGCATGGGGCAGGTGCCACAGCCTAGGGTGCTGTGTGTGTGAGCGAGCCCAGACAGCCCCTGCCACGGGGGGCACACAGCACCATGGGGACGCCGAGATCCACAGAGACAGGCAGGGCCAGACAGGGAGTGGTGGGTGCAGTTTGCCCTGCCCCACGGATCCTCCTGTAGCCCTCCCTCCCCCCCGCAGCACGAGAGCGACATCTCCGCCTACACCTACGAGAAGACGCTGGTGATGGAGCAGCGCTCGCAGATCCTCAAGCAAATGCACCTCACCAAGAACGAGAGGGAGCGGGAGGTGAGCGCAGGACAGGCTGGCTACGATCCAGCCCCCCTGCCGGCGGTGCCCCCACAGCTCCCTGTGTGTCCTGCGGGGAGCCGCGCTGCGGGACGGGGGCTGCGTGGCCAAGCCCTCACTCCTCTCCCCCACTCCCCTGGCTGACCCTTATCTCCTACAGATCCAGAGCATCACGGATGAGTCCCGCGGCTCCATCCGGCGCAAGAACCCTGCCAACACGCGCCTGCGCCTGAATGTCCCTGAGGAGCAGGTGGGAGACGGCGAAGAGAAGCCGGAGGAGGAGGTGAGGAGCTGCGCCAGGATCGGTCTGGGCAGGCGGCTGGCCCTGGCCCCTGCCCACCTTCTCCTTCTCCCCTCTGCAGGTCCAGCTCATCCACGACAAAAATGCCACCACCTTCTCCAGCAGCTCTCAGTCTCCTGGTGATGAGGTGGAGACAGCCCCTGAGAAGGTCCATCTCACCTGGACCAAGGAGAAGTCTGTTGCAGAGAAGAACAAGAGCAAGAGCCCTGTCAGCCCTGAGGGCATCAAGGACTTCTTCAACATGAAGCCGTATGGCCCTGCCTACTGCCACCCTTTCCCCCCCATGTCCCTGGCCACCCCTGCCTGCCCCAGCAGCACCAGCTCAATCTCTGCTCCAAGGATGGGTCTGGGTGTCCTGAACTCACCCCTGTGGAGGGGCTGGGTGGGAGTGGGGTGTGTCCCCGTGGCAGTGGGGGGATGGGTGCCTGGGTGGTATGTACTGTGGGGGCTTGGGGTGCACAATCTGGCATTCACCTCTTTCTCTCTCTCTCTTCCCCCCGGCCTTGCTGTGCTCCTGGCAGGGAGTGGGAGAACCTGTAAGTCTGGGTTTGGCTGGGTTGGGGGTCCTGGGAGTGGGTCACTGCTCATGGAGTGGCACAGCTGGGGCCACTGGGGTTGCCCTTGTGCATGAGGGTGGCTCAGTGGCTGCTGGCATGGTGTGAGACAGCTCACCCAGGGGGCATGTGGAGGCTGTGGCTGCAGACTTGGTGCTGCATAGTACCTGTGCCGTGTGCTCCCTGTGTGCCCTGTGAGGCTGCTGACAGCTTCCTGCAAACCTGAGCTTGGGCATCCCTAGTGGTGGTAGTGCTGGCTGCTCCTGCCCACTCCCACACAGTTTGGCTCCGAGCAGCTGCAGTGTGCCACTGCCTGTGGGCATAGTACGGGGTCCCACAGCTCATGGCTGCCAGTGCAGGCTTGCAGCCACCAGCAGCTGTGCCCAGCAAAGCTTTCTGCACCTCAAGCTCATGCCACAGTCCCTGTGGTGTGGGGCCAGAGGCTGGCTGTGCCCAGCCCTGTGCCCACACCTGCTATCACCCCCAGGAACCAGTCCAACGTGCGGAGGATGCACACGGCCGTGAAGCTCAATGAAGTGATTGTGAAGAAGTCCCAGGATGCCAAGCTGGTCCTGCTGAACATGCCAGGGCCTCCCCGCAACCGGAAAGGGGATGAGAACTGTATCCTTCCTGCAGGGCCACTGCCCTGGCACTGGCACCAAGACACTTTGCTGCAGGGGGAACTGCGGGGGCCATGACTCCCACCACAGCTGGTGGATCTTCCAAGCGAGTGCCAAGGGGGAAAGGTCTAGCATCAGACCCCAGACTCCCCCACATCCCTCCTGCCCTTGGTGGGGTCTGGCAGCTGTCTTTGGCAGCAGCCTGCCTGTTGGGCAGAGCTGACACACATGGGAAGGGTGAGAGGGTCTTGAGACACTGTTTCTGGGGTGAGGTGGTTTGGTGGCTTGGTTCCCCAGATGTGGGGCTGGGCAGGGATGGTACCAGGGCTGTGCCCACGTTCCACTGTGGTGTTGGCCCTCCTTGACAGCTGTGCAGACATGGAGTTCCTGGAGGTACTGACAGAGCACCTGGACCGAGTGCTCCTGGTGCGTGGTGGGGGCCGGGAGGTCATCACCATCTACTCCTGAAACTCGGCGTGCAAGAGAGGTTTGTGTGCACGCTGAGCGCCCCCACCCCGTGCACCGCGGCTGGAGGGAGGAGGAAACGCCGGGCGGCAGCCGGTGCGCAGAAACTTCACCTGGCTTCGGCCGTGCCCCTGACCTCTCCATGCGAACTGCAGCACCTGATCTTCCGGGAGCATCCAGCACCAGAGCAGCTGTTCCTCATTGCAACATCACAGCACTGCTGTCCTTGTTTGTACATAAATACAGACAGAGTACCGCGGACTGCGCGCCAGCGCCGCCACCGCCGCCCGGCCCCAGCACCGCCGCCCGCGGGCCCTGGCCAGGCAGGATGTGGCTGTGCTGAGATGGGCACTGGGCCGTGCCGTGCCGCTGCCCCTGCGCGGAGCTTGGCTGGACGTGCCTGTGCCCTGCCTCCCCGCTGAGGCGCAGGGAGAAGAGAGAGGCCACCAGCACGACTTTCCTCGCCGGACGCTCCTCTCCCCACCCCTGGCAGTGCCCAGGGCTGCCTCCCGTGGCGCTGACCCCTGGCTGCCCCTCGCCACGATGGACCTGGACATCCACACCACGCTGCTGACTCAGTGCTGCCCGTCGCTGGAGGCCACAGGCCGAGCTGTCGGAGATGCAGAGTGCTGGTTTGGAGGGGGCAGAGGGTGGGGGGGCAGCCATAGCAGAGATCCCACGACAGCACAAGGCCTGGCCTGGGGTGGGTGGGTGCTCCTTGTCCCTCTTCCCACTGACTCCAGGCTTGCTTTTCCCTGGTTCTCTCCTGGTGCTTGTGCTGTGGTTGTGGCTTGGAGCAGCAGTGCCAAGCAGAGACCCCACCATGGCCACACTGCGGCCAGCTGGAGCTGCCTGGGGGTCATCGACCCCCTGGGGCACCAGTGCTTGCTCTTGGCCTGAGCACAGATGCGTTGTATGTCCCTCAGCTCCCTGCCACTCTGCCCTCGGGGACTGGGGGCCCACTGGCCCCCAGCACTGGACAGTCAGGCTGGTTGCAGTACCCATGTGTGCATCTGGGTCCCCCCATGCCCTGCTGTGCTCCCTGCTGTTCCCCAGGGCTTTGCTGCTGACCTGGCCCCAGCCCTGTAGAACAATCTGGATCTGTGCATAATTTCTGAACATATGCAAAGTGTTTGCCTGGTCTGACAGGGCCAGACCCCACAGTGAGGGGTGACTGAAGGGGCCTCGCTGCTCCCCCACACCATGGCATCCCCTCACCCAGCCAGCTAGGGCTCAGGCACTGGCCACGCATCCAATGCCTGCTCATGGCAGCCCCATGTGAAGGCAGCAGGGCACACAGGACAGCTCCAACCTCTACCTTCGGCAGCAGCTGCAGGGTCGCCCTCCCTCCCACACCTCATCGTTGCCTCCCTCCCCCCCCAGCATCTCTCATACCAGAGAAACTGAGGAGCTTTTAACAAATGTGAAGGGTTCCAGGAACCATGCAGGAGCGGTGCCGAGGGCACCAGGGCGCCCTCTGCCCCCCGGCCCCTGTACATAGTGTACATAATACAGTCTGTGTATTTTTAAAGTGATCATATTTATGTTAATAGAACCAGATGAAGTCTATATATAGAGATCTATATCTATTCTGAGAGATGCAGGGCTCTGCTAGCACCAGGCCGGGGGACAGAGAGCAGACACAGGCTGCTCCTGCACAAGTGGGCACCCACTGGCTGCCCACCACAAGGCTGCAGCCTTCCCCAGCCACCAGCACCCCTGGGAAAGGGCCAGGTCACAGGTTCATCCTCTTCTCAATTTAGCTTCTTAGGAGTTTTCAGGGAAAAGAAGTCACAGACTTTTCTGAACTTGTTTCACAGCAGATTTGAGCTTCCACTCAAGTGCAGCCTGCTAAGAGTTGCCCACTCCTGGCAGCGCTGGCAGCTCGGTGCCAGCCTGGCTGTAAGCGGCAGCGCTTTGCCCCAGCCAGAACTGAGCCCCTGTGCTGAAGCACTCTCCTCTGCCCCCTCAATGCACCCACACCTCAGTGGGCACCACAGGACCTGCAGCCTCCCCAGCTGGCACAGAGGGAGCAGTTGCTGCAGCAGTGTCCCCAGGGCAGCCCTGGCTGGTGCCGGTATCCCTCCTGCCAGCCGAGCAGGGCTCCCAAGAGCAGGGAAATCTGTCTGCACTGGATGACTCCAGGCCCTGCTGCCTCCTCCCCGCCTCCAGGGCCAGGCCAAAGCTATGTGGGGCTGCTTGGATACAAAGCAGTGAGGTTTTTGATGTTAGTTGTGGGTTTTTTTCTTTATTTCCTTACCATACTACTTGGACACATGCCCAGACCAAAACCAAGCCCCAGCTGCACAGCTGTGCCTGCTCACACCTTGCTCCTGCATTTCCATCCCTCCCAAAGTGCCTCCCTTCTTTCCAGCAGCAGCCCCAGCCAGACTTTCTGCTGTGATAGCTCAGCTACCTGCGTGGCTGCACCAGTCTGTGCCACAGGCTCTGCTCTGGAAGTGAGTTCCAGGAGCATGGTGAGCGTGGTGTTTGCAGGGGTGCACAGATACAGGGGAGCAGGAGTGGCACTGCAGGGCAGCGGGGACACAGCCAGCCAGGGCACGCTTCTGCGCTGAGGGTTTTGCATCACTGCCTCCCCAGCACTCCCAGTGCATCCCATTCCCCCTCAGCACCTCTTTGACACCTTCCCCAGTCAAGCCCAGTCGCAGCTCCCCCGGGGAGCAGACAGGGAGCCCATCACTGCTGCCAAAAACAGGCGTCCCCCTTCCTCATCCTCCAGCAAGAGCAGGGGCACAGCTCTGGGCAGAGTCGGGGCTGCCTGCACTCCCTGCCAGGCGGTTCAGCTGTGGCAGAAAGGTGCCAGCTCCGCAGCGAGCTCTCAGGCTGGGGTGCAGAGGGCCAGTTTTAGCAGACAGCACTGCATGTTAGTTTACAAACCCAGCCCTGCACGTTCGGCCTCTGCGAGTGTTCGGTTTCCCCTGGAGCACCCTTCCGCCGTTCCACCCTGGTGAAAGACAGCCTCCTCCTCCTCCAGTAGACGTGCAAGCTCCTCCCTGGCACATGCGCAGACAAGTTTCTTGTTTTTGTTCCAGATGGGAAGGTCTTGACCCCCGGGTGGGCTTTGCAGGTAGTGCTGGTTGCCAGGGCGGGGGGGGCTGGCAGCCTGGCCTGCGGCAGGGGCGGGGAGCGCACGGACCCACGGCCGGACACCGCGTTGACATCCCTGCTGTGGGAGCACCGAGCTGCCCGCTCCCCACCGGCGCAGGTGCAGCATCTCAGGGCACTGTGGCCACCAGCAGCGCAGGCCACAAGCCACCGGCCAGCAGGCGCAGGAGGCGCTCAGCCCAGCCTGGTCCCCTTCGCCGGTCCGCGGCCGGATGGCAGGAAGGACGAAGGTACTGCACAAGGGTAGGAGTTGCACTAGAAGCGTCAAGACCCTCCTCTGTGTAGCAGGACTAAAAAAAAAACAGACACCACCCAGCAGAAAGCCCCCAGGGTCTGCTGGTGCCACCACTTTCGTGCTCCATGTGCAATATTTGTTCTGAATGTCCCCACAGTCGCCTCAGTCAACTACTCTTGGAACTCACCGTAGCTAGATGTTCTTCTACGTACATTCAAGTGACTTTTATTCCAGTGCAATATTTCAATAGACAACGTAGTGACCTAGTTAATGCTTTGTGTTTTAGAGAATCTGTGTGCAGAGCAATGCAATTAAGTTGAAAAACAAAAACAAACAAACCAACCTTGTAAATAAAACCAAAAGAAAACCAAAAAAAAGGAAAAAAAAAAAAAAAGGAAAAAAAAAAAGGAAAAGGGGAAAAAGGGAAAAAAAAGGGAAAGGGAAAAAAGGGGAAAAAACCAAACAAAAGCAACCAAACCACCACCAGTATTAGGCTTGCATTTAATTTCCGTGGGTGTTTGAGTATCGTGTGTTAGGCCGCCCCAGTGCAGACCCGTGTTCTCTGTGCAGGTATCAATGGAGGAGTGGCTCCTCGGCTGTTGAATGCTCCCTGTTAATGCTTTACTGCTTTACCTGTATCCATTTTTCTAGACTCCTGTCTGCACAAAATGCAATAAATGATTTTACTACACCCTTCACTGCCGGCGCGGGGAGTGCTCGCTCGCTGCGGGGGGAAGCCGGCGCTGCTCTGCCCCTTGGCTGCTGGCGGTTCCCTACTTAGAAGCAACCAGCTTGGGAAAGGCCTCAGAGAGCATCAAGTCCAACCTATTACCTACCACCCAACACCTCCTGACAACTAAACCATGGCACCAAGTGCCACATCCAATCCTTTCTTGATCCCCTACACCACCTCCCTGGGCAGCACATTCCCAAGGCCCATTCTTCTTTCTGGGAAGAGCTTTCTCCTCACCAACAGCCTAAAATTCCCCTGGCACAGCTTGAGACTATGCCCTCTTGTTCTGCTGCTGCTTGCCTGGGAGAAGAGGTTA
This sequence comes from Melanerpes formicivorus, assembly GCF_026170545.1. Classification (NCBI taxonomy): domain Eukaryota; kingdom Metazoa; phylum Chordata; class Aves; order Piciformes; family Picidae; genus Melanerpes; species Melanerpes formicivorus. The sequence continues at coordinate 13,820,552 of NW_027142371.1, read as the reverse complement.
TCCCCCACCTGTCTACAACCTTCTTTCAGGTAGTTGTAGAGAGCAAGAAGGTCTCCCCTGAGCCTTCTCCAGGCTAAGCAACCCCAGCTCCCTCAGCCTCTCCTCAGAGGGCTGTGCTCCAGACCTCTCCCCAGCCTCATTGCCCTTCCCTGGACACATTGAAGTGCCTCAGTAGCCTTCTTAAATTGAGAACTGGACACAGTACTCAAGGTGTGGCCTAACCAGTGCTGAGTACAGGGGCAGAATGAGCTCCCTGCTCCTGCTGGCCACACTTAAGGGTCAAGCTCTGTCAGGGAGCAGCGGTTTAGCAGAGTAACAGCTTCTCCCAAGGGCCACAGTTCAAGTTCATGCAAATTCCCCGCCCCCAGTAAAGACACTTCCCTTGGCTGCAGGGTTGTAAAGACAAAGAAGGGGCCACAAGAAAAAAGAAGGGGGGAGAGGGAAGATGACAGACAGACAGACTTGCATCCAGCAGCAGGTGGTGCAGTAATGGCCCCATGAACTCCAGGCCTAGCAACCCAGAGCCTGAACTTCACGCAGCAGCCACACAGTGGCCGCTGTGCCACCCGAACAGCCGACCTGAGCACACAGCCCCTGACCTCTCCTCTCCCCTCTTACCACCAGCCCCACACCTCTCACACCTCCCCAGCATGCCTCCCACACCAGGCACATCAGCTGCCCAAGACCACCCAAAAGTACCAGAGGTGCCTCAAATCCAAAGTGTAGCCCACAGGCTGTGAAACACTCGGAGCAGGTCAGAGCCAGCTCCCTGCACCAGGCAGCCTCTGACCCAGCACACGGGGCCCCTGGTGGGACGGCGCCTGCCAGCAGCGCCCGAGCTGCCACAGGTCAAAAAAGCACCAGAGCCTTTTTCCTGCCTTTTTATTAGAAAGTAATGTCCTCCTGTTAAACAGCACACAGAGAAAAAAAAATGCTACAACACAAACCACCGGGGACAGGGAAGATCTCCGCTCTGAGCACGCTGCTCTGCTGCTGCCCATCAGTCCTGCGGGGAGCCCACGGACTCTGGTGCTGCTGTGACAGGGAGCAGAGCTCAGAGCTGCTCCGAGTGCTGGTATCAAAGAGTTTCTGGCTAAAAACAGTGAGGAATCACTGCCTGATTTCCCACTCAGCTGCCTGCTGCGGCTACCAAAGTGTTGAAAAAATATGTACAAAATGGTGGTATTGCATCTTGGCACTGCCCCTGTACCTCAGAGAGACAACCCCAGCTGCCAGCGAGGGGATGGGCAGACACTCACCATGGGCACCTGGCTGCTGGCGCTCCAAGGGAGTGGCAGCTCAGGAGCTGCTGGGCCCCAGTAACCAACCGTTCCACGAGGAGGTGGTGAGAGAGGAAATGAACAGGCTAAACTGAACCGAGTTACCTTAACACTGATGGCCCTGGGGGAGGGAAACTGAGAGACCATCTGAAATCTTGGGCCTGGCTGGAAGCTCTTTGTGTTTCAGCTCTGCCACAGCGCTTGGACCAAAGCTGCTGGCTTCCATCAGCTGGGTGAGGTGCGAAGGGTTTCTCTGCCTCACCCTGCCGGGACCCACGGAAGGATCCGAGGCATGGACCTGGGTTACCAAGTAGTGGTCAGGCATCTGCTTCATGAGCTCAGCTGCTAGCGCTACCACTGCACCTTCCACATGCCCTTGGAAAAAGACATAAAGAAACCCAAAGGAAAGCAGTGCCCATTCCAGGGATGGGTCTCCATGGAGGCCCCTCAGTGTACCACTGTGCAGCCCTGACTTCCTCAAAACCTGACACCTTGCTAAGACAGGCAAGAGCAGACTACACTGTGACCTGAGGATGGCTCCAGCTGCTGGGGGGGGAGGAAATGCAGGGGGACTGTCACTGCAGCAGCTGCTGGCACTGCACAAAACAGCCCACGAGCCAAAGCAGCTGCTAGCACATCGTGCTGCTGAGAGCAGAGCGCGCTCCTCCAGGCACCACTCAGCAGCCTGGGGAGAGGCAGGGCAGCACTGGCAGCACTCAGCAGCACCAGGGGCACCCTCACCAAAGAGGAGAGGACATGCAAATCCAGGGGTATCTGTTCTGTGCCAGGGCCAGAAGACTTTTCAAACAGCTCTAAATGTGGAATGGCCAAGGGGAGGGGAAAGGGCCTGGCTGCTCAGCATTAGTAGTGCCGCTGGAAGGAGCCCATGGGTTGCTGGGCTGAGGGCCCTGCTCGCCCCTGGGCCACGGTCTGGCTCACAAGGTGGGAGAGTGCAGGACCACTCTGGATGAGGGTGTCCAAGGCTTTCTGTACACTGGGGTTGTCAAAATTGATACCAGAAGATACTGGCCTCTGAGCAGGTATGCTGCCAGGTGCTGGCAGGCGATTTTGGTGCTGACCATAGAGTGGCTGAGGTGGTGGGGGAGCTCCAGGCCTTGGACCTGGATTTCTTGAAGGGCCTTGGAGAGCAGGAAGCTGAGTGCTCGGAGTCTGCAACCTCTGCTGAGCCTGGTTTAAATTTCCAGCACCCATCTGCGGTGGCCGGGCCTGGGGGCCAGCCACGCCGGCAAAGTTCTGGTTGGGAGTGGCACCTGCCGTGCCTGCAGAGGCCGCGGGGCTGCTGTTGGCCACCGCGGCTGCTGCCGCTCCGCTGTTGAAGAGGCTGAGGATTTTTGCTTGAAGCTCCTGCTGGGGAGTAGAAGAGGACACTGGCACAGATGGAGCAGAGGCCAGAGGCTGTGAACCCTGATGAGCCTGAGAGCTTGGAAGGCTGGACTGACCACCCAGAGATGATCCTGAAGGTGCCCCTAAAGACTGTCTTGACATGGGTGCTGGGAAAGAAAGGAAAGAGGATTAAAGCTCTGCAACACCCTGGAAGGGGCACCTGAAGAAGTACAGTGAAACTGCTACCCAAGGCACGAGCATGGATGGACACCCACCCCTTGACCAGGGGAGCTGTACAGCTCTGGGGTACATAAACACCTTGGCAGAATTATTGCCCCTTATGCAGCACCCAAACCAGTCAGGGCAGACCTGTGGTACCCGGAGAGAATCCAGCCCTGAACCGTCTCAAGACTCCAGGGACATGTCTGTCCCAACCAAGGGAGGAGCTGTATGAGGAAGCCACCACTGCTCTGTGCTCCCAGGGCTGCTTTCCTGTGCCAGCTCAGAGCACCACCAACCACCCACTCACCCTGCAGAGGCTCCGAGCTGCCCCTCAGCAGCCGCTCCTTGCGCTCCCGCAGGTAGTTGATGACTTTGTCGGTCTCCTCGGCGGTGAGGTAGCGGTTGTCTGCCAGCAGGTTCAACAGCGTCTGGATGCCTGGGGGGTGCCCTCCTCTGACCCCCTCCTCCAAGGGGGGAGGGCGCTCCCGCTCCTGCAGCACAGCCTCGTCTGCCATCTTGGCAGCCTGCCGGGCAATCTCCTCCCGCTCCTTCTCCCGAGACTCTGTCTTGTAGCGCTCGTAGTTCCTCGCCACCAGCACCATGGCGTCAGCCTGGGGCATGTTGCGGTGCTCTGCGGGAGGAGAGGACTTGCTCAGCACCGTGCCCTGCCTCACACACCCAGGACCCAGCAGTGCTCTGGGGCTTCCTGGGCACACAACACAAGTTCAGTGTCCTAAGTGAGCAGCAGGCTCAAGGCTAGCACCCAGCAATGCCATCCTTCTGTGCCACAGCCGAGGACTCTCCGAAGGCCTCCCACCAGCCCAAGAAACATCTTTCCTGCCTCACATCCCATTAACAGTGAAAGCAGCTCCCTCTACCTCTCATATTCTGCATGCTCCAAGAGGAGACAGTTCCAGCCACTCTACTGCTAAACCCTTGGATAGATCCAGAAGTGTGGAGGGGACAGATCCAAAACAGAGACAGGCACTGGCTCAGCATCACATTGCTGCTTATGGTGACTACGCTGGCACAACACACAGCAGTGGAGCTCGTCTATGATATAACAAATAATGGTCAATTCCAATGTTTGGGTTTTCTTTGCAGCTGCCTTTTAAAGTTTCTGAGGTAATTACTTCCACCACACAAAGCAGGATATCAACAGAGTCTCTACCTCCCAAGAAATGCCAAAAACTCTGGGCCCTGCTCACTGCAGCACACAAAACCTGCCACCCTCTTCTTCCTGGCAGGGACCTGAGGGTCATTTTAACACTTGTGGAAGAGTTCCCTGAACCTCACAGGCAGTTCAAGTGAGCACATTTGATCTCCAGAAAGCCATGGATGAGCTAATGACTGGGGTTACCAGATGTGACACCACCAGGAGCATGGGTATCAAACCAAAGGAGTCAAGAGTGAAACCAAGGGCAGTGGAAAGCCCAGTAGAAGCATGAGTGTATTTCAGCAGGAAATGAGTGACCCTCCTATCACATCTGTAGCTGATGTTAGAAGAACCTGGCTTCTTCAGTCAGCGAGCACACAAAAACCAGAGACTGCCTTCAGAAGCTTGCCTTCCCAGAGGAACCTCACAAAACATTCCCTGAGAACATGGTAAGGGAGAAATAACCTCTGTAAGCTCAGCCTGCACAACCACACCTTAGTGATCAGGCCCAGAGCAGAGCACCACAGCTGCCTTCTGGGATCAACCTGATGTCTTCTCATCCCCACAGCCACCCACATGCTCACAACCACCAAGTCACAGTCTGACAGGGAGAGAGGCGTGGCAAGTGTCAGTGGAGCTAAGAAGGTGCAGCACAAACACTCACTTGCTCTGTAGCTGTTATCTTACAACTCTTCCCAGCTTCATGGTCAGATCTCTGCCCTGGCCCAATGTACTGCCCTCAGTTTGTTTTCTTCAAATCATGTTTGGTTTTAGAATCCCTTCTGTAATTTGTCCCACTCCAAACACACTCTCTGAGAGCCACAAGTGATGAGCTGAGGTGGGACTGAACCCACCATGACCGTGCAGTCATTTCTAGAGCTTGGGGTGCACAGCTGCCCTCACATGCAAAGGCTTGATAATGCCAGGTGCCAAGAACACCCCCTCAGCAGCAATCAGACAGTCTTGTTGGCAAGGGACAAATAAAGTACCACAGAGGCTAGCAAATAATTGTATTCCCATTTGTGATGTGGTGCCAAGTCATTAGTAACTGCTACTGCCACAGCCAGGATGACCACAAGCCCACCAAGACCTCAGTACCTTGTGGGGTGCCAAACATGATGTTAACCGTGCAAGAGCGATGAACTTGATGCTGCTGGGTGATGACAATGGCAAAAGGAGATCCTCCTCTGCTCACATCATCCAGGGCTTGCGTCAGGGACATCTCTGTGTTGAGGAAGATGAGGTCCACCACCATGCCCAGGTCCCGCACCTTGCGCCCCACCGACTCCGCATACTCCCTGCCATGGAGCAAGGTCAAGTCAGTCACGTCCAGAAAGAGCAACCCCGGCACATCCAGTCCCCTGTCACCTCAGACTGGCACTCCTGATGGCTGCCAAAATGCATTGTTCAGCAGCCTCATCAGAGCCCCATGAAGCCCTTGCTCTGGATCAGCCCTTTCAGTTTCCCTGAAATAAATTGCTAGTCAGGTCAGAGCTGGCCTGAGAGGCAGCTCCTATGCCAAGGGTCTGACACCATCAGAAGTTTGTTTACTTACAAATGTGTTTGAACTGAACTCATTAAGGGAGGTCATTTACACCTGCAGAGATGGGGGGGGCCACACAGCAGAGCAGCCAGCCTGCAGCAGAAAAGCTTAATACCAGCACAGCATCTGCAGATCCATGGTTCCTGCACCCCCCACCCCATCCTGTAGGCCTCCATTGCAAGCACAAATCACAGCTCTCACGCTGAGCTGGGGGCTCTCAAGTCTTTAAGCTCATTGCACTCAGGACTGAACTGCCCTGCTGGCTGCGTGAGCATCCTGAGGCTCTCAGCCTGCAAGCAACTACACAGTCTGCAGAAGGTTCAGCTCCATGTATCTGGATGCAAACGTTGCAATGAGGAGAAAGTACAGAGAGAGATGGCAAGAAGGCAACAAACAAAGCCCAAGATCCGTTTCTCCATCTCACCAGTGTATATTCCCACAACAGCACAAGGGACTATTGCTTTGGCTCTAACACCACCTTCCTCCAGGGCAGCTTGTAAGACAGCCTCTAAGCAGGATCAACTTGGATTCCATTTTCTCCTAACATGCCATTACAGAATGTGTCACGAAGCTGCTCTTACTTTGTCTGCTTATTCACCACTATCACAGAGCAGTCCACAGGCCTCTCCGCATCGAAGCGCCGCTTGATTTCCTCATAGTACTGCCGGTAGAGCTCCTCCCGGCGCCGCTCCTCCCGCTTCAGACGGTCTGAAAACAAGCCCGAGAGACAAGAGCAGATCATGTGCTTTGGGCCTGCTCAGAGAACCATGCAACGCAGTGACCTTGGCACCATGGGCGCCTCACCTTCCGAACCCCCCGGCGCCCTGTCGAAGGGCTCCTTGTAGCGCTCGTAGCAGGGCTCGTCCTTGCGCCGGTAGTAGTCGTCCAGGCGAAGGTAGCGGTCGTAAGATTCCTCTCGCCTGCAGGTTCAGAGAAGCAGCAAAAAGCATTCATGCTCCAGGCACTCATGCTGGCCTCATGTGGACATTGCTAGAACCCGCCCATTTCCCACAGGACACAAAGCAGGCACCCAGCTGTCCCCAGCCAGGACAACTTCCTCATCTGAAACGCCTGACCCCGCTCACACATCAGCCAACACCACCCTGCAGAGGTTACCTGTACAGAGGGTCCCGAGGGTCTCTCATATCCCACGGATCCCTCATGTCCCGGGGGTCCCTCACGTCTCGTGGGTTCCTCATGTCCCGGGGGTCCCTGTAGCGATCGTAGAAGGGCTCACGAGGGTCCCGAAGGTCTCTCATGTCACGAGGGTCTCGCAGGTCCCTGACATCCCGAGGGTCTCGCAGGTCCCGTGGGTCCCTGTGGTCACGCATGTCTCTAGCGCGCATGTCTCGAGGGTCTCTGATGTCGCGGCCGTTGCGGCCGTCCCGGCCGTCCCTGTGCGGGCTGCCCCGCAGAGGGGAGCGGTCACGCCTGGCATCTCGGCCGTCCCCGTAGGCAAACGGCTCCCTGAGGAGAACGCCAGGGAACCCCATTAAAACACTAATGACACAGCCTGGGTCACCCCATCAGCTCTTACCTGAGGTGCCAAAGTGACCCTTCTCTCAGCAGCTGAATCCTCCCTCCTAGCCCACAACAGCAAGAATTACCCAAAACCAAGGTGTTTGTTGAAGCAACCTGGAGAGCTTCTCAATCCTACCATTTGTCTATGTCAGACAAGATCCAGACAGCTCCTTGATGGAGCATCACTGAAAGTGCCAAATGCCTGTGGAAGGGAACAGGCAGCTCAGAAACCACCATTTCAAGGCCTCCAGCCTCCAACATCAGCCACAGCTCATCTGTCAAATGTGCTTTCTGTAAGCTCTTTGAGAGAACTCAGGATGCTGGAGCCCAGTACCCACAGACATGCAACAGCAAGGAGCACTCAGGGGATCCAGTAAATTCACTGGTCAGTGACAGCAGGACACCTGACATCATTTGTTACTGGTGTGGCATTAAAAAGGAGCTCATTGTGTTGAAGGACACTGTAGGCTGGGCTTGTGCTGCAGGCAGAACGCAGTGACAGCCAGCGCCGTGTCCTGGATGTGAAGGGACAGTTTCCATAGAAATCCAGTTTGATGTTTAGGATGCTGAGGGTACCAAGCCCAGCCATGTCCTCCATAGCAACAGGCTTCTCCATCAGCCCTGAGCGACCCAGGTCATTCATCCTGTGCTGTCTTCAGTGGCAGGGAAGAATAACATTCCAGTCTTCATCTCTTCCCCAAACAGGGAGCTTTCCTCCAGACCATTTCTTTTTGTTCCCCAGAAGGAAACACAGCTCCACTGGAGTCTGACCCAAACAGAAAAGAATCTTGCAAAGAAACTCCTGAGCTCCATGTTTGGAGGGTTCTTTCCCATCAGAAAAACCTGGCTTTTGGAAGAGTTTTATTTCCACAACTTGCCAGACTCTGGAAGGCCTCTGCCGGGCCAGCCTCAGGTGTGAAGGACAAGCAGAACACAAGTCTGCTGCCACTACAGCTCAGGTAGAAACTGCCCTGAGAGAGCTCTGGGAGCTCCAGGAGCAGTGAGCCGGCTGTGCCAAGCTCTGTGTTGGCAGAGCAGGCAGCAGATGTGCAGAGCCTGCATGTGGGCGCTGCTGTTGCACACCGCAAGAGCCCTGGCACGCTCTGCTTTCGTATCAGGCACCCAACACCTCTTGGGGCAAATCGAGGGCTCCCAGCAAGAGCAGATAGAGCCTCCTCCTGGAAAAGAAGCTATGCACACAAGTGTGAGCCACTTGGGCCTCCTGGACACACAAATCTGCTTTGTTTGAGATCTGCATGGAAACCACCCCCCAGACAGACATCACTGCCCCCTTCCCCAGCTTGCAGTGAGTGATGGCAGAAGCTTGGGGGAAAAGTCTGATCTTTCTCTAATGAACACCAAGGAACTGATCCTCCTGCAGCTGCAGGGCCACAGCAAACAGCTGGATACAGCCCAGCTGTCTGGCACATGACACTCATGCCAGCTGGAGAGGGGTGACCAGAACTGGCCACATTTGTTGGCTGCAGAGACAGAATGATCTGGGATGAAGAAGGTACAACTGCAACGGCAGCAGAGAGGTGCTGGGTCTCACGGAGATGGCAGCATGAAGGCACAGCTGCTCCTACTTCCATACTCCAGCTGCTGCTACTGCAGCATCAGCACCACTGCCTGTGGCTGCTGGAGACTGGGTACTGCAAGGCCAGCATTGCTGCCTGCAGTTCAGCATGGGGCCTGCACCTAGCCTCAGGTGCCCACAGCATGATGCAGAGTCCATCATGGCTCAATGCCCATAGCCCCATTGCCACCTATGTTCAGTCTGCAGTACCAGCTGGAAGTCTGTGCCTATCACAGAAATAGCCATGGTGGCAGTCCACTCCACAGGCCCTCCAGGGCTCCTCTGGCCCCTGACAGGGGCATCTATAGGATGACACAGGTCCCAATGCCTGTGGCATCAGTGCCTGCTGCTTGTCCCTCCACATCACAGTCCAAGAACCAGCACTCACGGCATGAGTGCCAGCCTCTCATCCGCAATGCTGCTTGGCACCTGTGGTGGCACAGAGGCCACAGCCGTGCCACCAGTGCCTGCTGGATTCCTGGAGTCCTGATGCCAGCACCAAGCACACCTGATCCTGCCCAGGCTCAAGGCTTGTACTTTGTGCAGCAGGACCCCTGCAGGTTTCTGCAAGAGCAGTTGGTCCTGGGTAGGGTAAGCGCAGCACACACAAAAGCCCCAGATGATGCCAAAAAACTGCAGGTACTCTTCTCTGGATTCCTGGTGGCAGATGTCTTGCTAGTTGCACTTCTTCTTTGTTTGTGGTAATTTAACAGCACTCCAGACACAGGAGAGCTTAATTACCTTTAGGTCAAACTAGACACTCCTTTGAGTGGATAGCTTTAGAGGATAGGCATAGAAGATGCACACCTGAGATCAAGCTAACCACAGCAGGTCCTTGTGTGCTCCCCAGTAACACCATGGAGGAAACAAGTCATCTTCAGCAACAGGACAGTCTGTGTCTTCTCCATTTGCATGTCCTCTGAGTGTGATGTGATGCAGAGGAGCTGCTCCTGCTGTGCCTGGGCAGGGAGCCAGGAGAAGTCACCAGCACACATCGGTGACTGCAAAAAGGGCACTGGCCCCAAGACCCAACCATGCAGCACACGTGCAAGTGGGATGGTGCAGCAGAAAGATGGCTCAACCTTGTGCCCTTTCCCAGTCTCATATCAGCACTGGAAGCTTTTGACATAAGGTGAGGTCCACAGGTGCTCTGCGGTGTGGCTCAGGATAGGCTGCAGCCCCACGGCGCTCTCTAGCTGCGCCTCAGCTGCTCCAGTGCCTGAGGCAGGAGCAAGCCCCAAGTGTCTTCTTCCTCAAGTCTCTCTCAACCTGTGCTGCAAAACACAACCTTAGCTGTAGGAACAGCAGCAGGCATGAGGCTCTCCCCGTGCCTCCCGAGGCGCCAGAAGGGCTCTCAGAAGTTAGGGGCCACATCCCAAGGGTCTCGCTCGAGCATCTCCGCTGGGCAGGGGAGGTGGCAGCGGGGAGGAGACACAGACACTTAGCACAGGCTGCTGAGCTCATGCCCCAACAGCCTGACCTTCCTACTACAACTCACTGCTTCCAGGTACTTTACCTTCGTGCCGGGCTGGACCTTGATGAAGCCTTACTCATATTTCTTCTTTCCACTGCTTGCTTAATATCTGTAAAGAATAATCAACCCATCTGTTCAATGCTATGGAACAAAAAACAGAGCGTCAGCACAATTCACATGAAAGCAACAAGCTCAACAACATCCAGATGGTGCAAGAAAGTCCATTCAGCAGAGAGACATTGTCACTTTGACCATTTTTTTTTTTATTAAGATTAGGTAGTACAACATAATGGAGTTCTCAGGGATTTCTGACTTCAAACTAGGGTGGCCAGCTTGGGTGAAGTTCTAACCCTTTACATTCAGGCTTACATCCAGACTCTTCCTTCCATAAGAGAACCTCTTTCTTCTGCAGTCTATGAGCAAGCAGAAAGCGACTCATGGACTCTAGGAGAAAAAGCAGAGTCTGAAAACCTCCAAGAATGGAAGCTGATGGCCAGCACAGCCTTATGTTCACAGCCAGTCCTGCTCAGTGGAGCATGCTGCTACCCTCGTGGAAAATAGCCCAACGGATCCCAAGTGGCACATGCAACTGCCTTCCAGGGACTGCCGCGGCGTTAGCTTCTACAGCCTCCACCAGGCAGGAGGCACACGCTCCTCGGGAGGTCAAGGTGGTGCACTCAGAACACCACTGATAACAGGATGCAAAGTGGTGCCACAGATCAGAAATCTGGAAATTGGATGGCTTCTGAGCACCTCCATGAAAAACACCATGAAGTGAAACACAGAGAAGAAAGAGAGCAGAAGAAACAGTCTTGTCCTCAACCAGAAAAAAGTGAAACTGCCCAGAATTGGCAGGGACCCACCCTGCTCTACTGTGCAGAGACAGAGCCTCTGATGGATGAGGAAATAATATACTGGAGGGGGGCAAGAACAAACAGAAATGGCTTTGAGTCTTTGACTCTGAGAGCCATTGAAGGAAAAGAAGAAAACAAACCTGGGTCCTGCTCCCTGAGAATCTACTGACAGTTAAGATCTCGTTAGCTGTTTGCATTAATGACTTTCAGAGCTCTTGCAAGAGAATAAACGCGCCAGAATGTCCTTAGGCAAGACTCACTTTTAACATCTTCTGTCACTTCCCAAACTAGCCTTCAATAATTTCAAGATCAAAATTAGAATTAAGGGATTCATTTTGATTTTTTGCTCTTTTTTTTTTTTGGGGGGGGGGGGTGGGGGGAGGGCAGGGGAGAGAAGCAAGCGTGATCTGAACGTCCCCTACACACGGCAGCGGCGCAGCACTGATGGGAGCGCAGAGCGGCCCCTGCAGGGTCCACTGGCACAAGCCCAGCTGGAAGGACGTTTGTTCCCTACACAGTTTTACTCATTAAAGACATGGAAACACTTCTCTGTGTGTGTGTGTGTGTGTGAAAGATCAGAGCAATGCAGCCTGGAGTTAAACCTCCCAGAGCCCTTTAACACTCACACTGAGCAATGAAGCAGTTGTTCTCCTCACATTTGGGTGGTTGTTTTTTCCCCCCCCCACTTAAAGTCAAGTGTTATCTTTAAGCAAGACACTATCTGCTTTCTTTGGTTTAAGAGTATTTTTATTTTCTCTTTTATGATGCCATTGCAGAAACCTAGTATGATGTTTACACTCAGCATGATACATTTCTTTCAAATTAAAAGGCAAAAAAAAAAAAAAGGTATTTCGAGCTGAACAAAGTTATTTTAGTAGAAGAAAAATAAAAATACCTTTCACAGGGATCCTTCACTTGTGCAAAATGAACAGGTTCAATAACATTTTATTTAATGCCAACAGCATTTACAGGTGAAGTAATTTGACCACTGATAAAACTGAAGGAAAAGTCTTCTGTCCTGCAGGATTCTGAGCTGACAGAGGCACTGCAGCCAGAGTGGAACCTTCTGAACAAGCAGAGGTGACAGGAACCCCTATCTCCAGTGCAGCAGTGGCACTGAGCTACAGCTTATCTTTTAGCAAAGCATCCAATTCCAATTTAGTCTTCAGAGCAGAGACACCACCAAAGCTCCACTAAATTATTCCAGGAGAAAATTACTCTGCTGTTAGAGAAACTATTCCCATTTAAGGGCTCAGTCATAGCTACGCCTACAAGATTAACACTCCCTTCCCTGCAGCTCTGACACAATCACATCCATGCTCTACCCTGAGGCTTCTGCTGGGGCCTGCTCTTCAGCTCTTTAAGTCTTCTTCAGGTTTTCCTAAGGCTTCTGCAATCCAGCATTACCCATTCTGAGTCAGGCACACCAGAACTGCACACAGTATTCCAGCAGCAACCCCCCCAGGCACCAAACCTCCCTCATACAGGTCAGCAGTGGCAGCCCCAAGGGTGACTAATGCGTTCTTGGGTGCAGAGCTGGCCTTTGGCTCTGCTGGCAGCTCAGCTCTGCTGCACCCCACACAGGGTGCACCCAGGTCATTCCATCAGCAGAGACCAAATTTTCACCACCTCCCTCTTTTAAAACCAAGTCACTCAAAAGCAGTGTACAGCCAGGAATCAGTTCTCCCAGAGCCCTACTCAAAGCACTGGGCAATCCCACCCATGTTACACTGGGATTTGCCTGGAATTGGTTTAACCCTTTGTTCTAAGTGTTCTAGTTTCTAAATAAAATCAAACATCTTACACAAGTCTTCCACACCAATATTGCCACCTGCAGCCTCAAAGCTGGAGATAAGCTTGACAGGATTGATTTTGATTGGCATTAATTAATCCCCTCCTTGCTAAGGGTCAGGTGAAAGACTCCCTGTTACCAGGGGCTGAGCCAGGCTCATTCCCTTCCCACTGCACATCCCCAGTGCTCTGCTAGCCCTGGAAACTCCCTGGATTTCCAAGCCTTGTGAAAATCCAACACTAATAGCCTGGGCAGGTTCCATTTCACTGAGCCTTGCAGATGATGGATTTAATTTTTGAGAGGTCTAGTTTTGGTAGCTGCTGCTTTGTTTTGCTGCCAAAATGGAAACTATATTAAACACACCTTTTGCCCCTTCAGAAACAGACAGCACATGTTAACTGAGGACTAGGCGTCCTTTACAGTTCAAGATGTAGTAATTCCAGACAGTTACCCCTTGCCTTCTAAACCAGCATGGTTGTTCCTATTTAAGATTCAAGACCTAGACAATATTGGCCATGATTTCTCCTGGTACCTTTCTACCCTCCCTGTCTATTTCTCTGCATTTCCATTGTCAGACTTGGATCTGTTCCTGAACACAAACCCTCCCACAAGTTATTTATTGCTCTTTTCCTTCCTTACTAAGTGAAACTGGTTTTCTTCTTACTTTTTTGCCTGCATTAAGACATTACTCTCAGATTTCTAACCATTCATTTCTGTTCAAGTTTGCTCCCAGCACACGTAGCAGAATGTTTTTCATGTTTATGAAAAGAGCCTCTGTAAAGCAGCTGGTGCTTGCAGCTCTACTCTTGATTTCAGATGTGGCATGATCTCCTATTGAACAGGCTGCTGAGTGCTGGGACCAGTCCCTCTGAACCTCCTGGGATCAAGCCCAGCACTGGTTTAAGAATTTTAAAGACATGTGTGGTGTTTGTGGTCATGCTCCAGGGCTGGCACATGGAACAGTTTCTTACGTGAGGTATTTTCACCCGCTGACCCACACAACCCTCAGCTCAGAGGGAGGCCTGGGCAGCAGCTGGACCACACAGCACTTGCAGCAGGTTAACACAAAGGCCAACACCTACACAGTGAGGGTGGCTGCAGACCAGCACCAGGCACGTTTCACACACTGATCTCTCCAGAGAGCTCTAAGGAAGCAGCTCTCTGCACTGGAAGGCATGCTGAGGGGAGGAGAAGAGCACAGAGCAATTTTCTTACCTAATCTATACCCTTTATAAAGGCGGCCCTTCTCCCCTTCCAGAGCGGCCTGGACGTCCTCCAGGCGGTCATACTGCACGAACCCATAGCCATGGTACATGCTGAGGGCTGCAAGAGGCAACAGCAGGGCAAAACTGGTTACAAGCAGGCACAGCACGGACCCACGCGCCAGCTGCCACCAACCCCACCGCGCCAGCACGCAGAGGGACCCTGCCCAGACCTTTCCTGGGAAGCAAAATCAAATCCACCAGGCTGGAAATGTACAGCTTTGAGACTCTGTGATACATTTCACAGATCAATTCCCTTCTGAGAAGGGACCAAAATATAGCCCAAGATTGAAGAGGGAAACTGTGAAGTCACTCGGAAGGTGGTGTAACACCCCAGTGCAGCCCCAAAAGCCAAGCCATAGCTGATGTGTGGGTTATATTTCAGCTGTGCTGAAGGAATCACTTTTTCAGTGAAAATTATGGTTAAAAGGTCACTTTTTTAGGAAGAACATTAGTCATTCCTCTCATCACCATCATCAAACAGCATTTGACAAGCACAGCGGCAGCAATTTCCACTGGATTCCCAGCCACGAAGAGGCAGAAGATAAAATACTAACCCCTGATCTTGCCATATTTTGCAAAGATCTCTTCCATTTCTTCACGAGTCATGTTGTCTGTGGGCAAATTGCCGACAAAAAGTCTTCTCTCTAAGTCCTGGGGGTTGGTGCTGTTAGTGAAGTCGCTCTGTTTGATGCTATTGCTCTTGCGTCCTCGAGCCATTTTGCTTTCGCTCCAAATCCAGCTCTTCGCAAAAAAGAGAAACGGCCAAGCTTATCATTGCAACCCTCCACAGCAGCATCACACTGCCACAAGAGGAAGCTTACAGCTTTGGGGACTAGAGGCCAACTGGGTCTGCTTCAGGCAAGCTTCGCTCCAGAGAAACCTCAGCCCAGGGGCAGGGAGGGCTGGCGAAACACTCGCTGGGGCCTGGGGCAACGCTGGCAGGCAGCAAACCCGAGGGACTTGGCAGGCAAGTTTTAGTGGTTTAACACCAAACTAAGACACCAATAAAAGTGATTTTCCACTAAAGTATCTCAAGTTTTTCGATGCATCCGTTATTGTCTCATCTACTTCAATCCTCTGGTGAGCAGAGTTGGAATGGATCCAGTATCTAACAAGCAGAAAGGAAACACCACAGCACGGCACAAGAGACAAAGGTTCCAACAGCAGGCTTGGAGCAGGGCACCAGGAGGTGCTGTCTGCATGCACTGCAACGACTACACCTGGGGCACTTCCCCCAGTATGAAACAGCAGCTTGCCACACCAGAAAACACCATTTCTTACTCCTATCTCCACTAAACAGAGTATTCCTGTCCCTGTTGAGTTGTCAGCTCCCACAGAAGACGGGTCCACAGCTGGGAAATTACCCCCACAGCCCTCCCACCCCCAATGCTGTACTGAGGCCTCACCTCCCCCAGCATGGTAAAAGACTTCTGCGCCAACCCCCTGCTGCAGACAGAGCCAGGGCAGCAGCAGCTCCCCCTGCACAAACTCACTCCAGTAATGACAGCAAAGCATCCAACAAACACCCAATCCAACACACTGCACCCAGCTATGAAACCCCAAAGCTCACGCAGGGTTTTACCTGCTGCTGTGAAAGTCACAGCTTAAAGAAATGAAAAACAGCAAAACTTCTGAGATGAACTTGAGAGTTGAGAGAAAATTCTTTAATAAAGTTGTCACAGTCCTGAACATTCAGCTAGAGGAATATGGGAGGGAGGTTTCTGTTTTGTAACAGGCAAGAAAGCTCATGAAATGGGAGTGGAATCAAAACAAACTGCTTCTGTTGGTCACAGGAAGTGACAACCGACTCCCAGTGCCAGTGACCTGTACTCATTCACAGTAGTCTCCAAATAAATGTAAATGCAAAGTCAAATGTAAAACTCTTTATGTAAAACCATTTTGTATCTTTGGACAACACCCAGCTGGCATGTAAAACGAGACCTACTCCAGATCTGAGATGTAAAACTTGAGGGGTCACGTCACGCTCACATTGTTTTCTCCTCCTGCGTGGGTGGGAAGCAGAGAACCCCGCCCAGGCTGAGAGACTTTTAAAAACAAACCAGGCTGCTAAAACAGGCAAGAAGGGCAAAAAAACAACAGTCCACTCAAAAACCATGCAAAAAAAGCACCATTTCTTCTACCACATTTGCCTGTAAGTTTGTCCACACACGCACACAAGAGTTATACCTTCTGCATCAGAAGTGCCACACCTCATCCTGTTTTTCTGCAAAGAAACACTACATTTCTCTTCTACTCTTGCTGCTCAAATTCCTATCACTGGTCTCCAGCCAGCTCCCAGCACCACCAGGGCTTGGAGCACCTGCTCAGGCAGCATGACCCACGTGTGGCCTTGGAACATCCCCTGTACACACAACAACAATCCCACAACTGCAGGACAGTTCGCTTCCAGTATAAAAGCAGCAAGAAATTCCCTTTGCTTTTTCTTATGGGTGGGAAAGCAGGGGGGGCAGCTGGGGGGCAAGGGTGCAAGAGCTTTCCATGGGGAGAAAAACCAGGAAGCAATTTTTCCACCTGCAGATCACTTTCAAAACAAAGCAATAAATCCCAGACACCCAGACAGGTTGAGTTACCACAGCATTTACTGCCTCTTAACATTTCCCATTTGGTGGATTACGCCGTTAAGGGCCATTCAGCAATCACAAGACCAGACCAAATGACTGCTGTCCCAGCTTTAAGCAAGCTGCACCAGGTTAATGGAGGCCAACCGTGCACTGGGCTTCAAGGTGCCAGTCCTCAGGCAGAAACTGACTGCCAGCCTAAACAGACACAGGACAGTTGTCTTATGTTCCAGTAAATCCTTTGGCAGTTAATTAAAAACACCTTTTCTTAAGCCTTTGCATTTAAAACTGAAGGTTATACATTAACAGCATTATCACGTCAGAAAATGAGAAACAGATGAGGGAGGATACTACAACAGGGCACACAAGCCTGCCAGATGTTCCTGGGCAAGGCAGGCAGCGATGCCAGCCAGCACTGGAAATAATGGTGCTAAGGAGCAGCAGCTTCCCAGAGGATTTACTGGAACCCGGGGCCGGTTCTCCAGCAGCAGCAGCAGCAGCAGCAGCAGCGGCCGCTCGCCAGCTCTCCGCAACGAGCAGCGCGGGCAGAGGCAGAGCTGCCGCACGGGAAGCCTGAAAGCGGAAAACGCCGGCGCCCTTCTTCCCCGGGGCACTGTGCTCCGGGAGAGCAGCAACCAGGCCTCCCAGAGCGCGGCTGCCCGGGGCCTGCTCACCTGCTCGGCAGCATCCTCCAGCATCGCTGAGAAAAACCCAATCCGCCTGACGCCTCACCAGCGGCTGCCGTTCTCACACTAGGCCGCAAGCGCTCCCGGGGGCTGTCGCGACGGCGACATCACCCGCTGCACACCCTGACTGGGGATCCGGCGTTTTCCAGCCCCGTTCAGCCTACTGACCGTCCGGTCCCCAGCCCCCACGAAGAGAGAGGAGAGGTTCCAGCGGGCCCGCGCTCCACACTACCACATCCCGGCCGCGCGGAGGCTGAGGCGCGGCCCGCTCGCAGGCCGCGGGGCACGCCCAGCCCGGGGCCTGACCCCCGCGGGGTTTGCCGCGCTACATCCCTCACTCTAGCGCTCCGGTAACGCCGCGGTGTAGCGGCGGGGCCGCCGCAGACTCACCGCCGCACCGGGTCCGCTCTGCCTCAGGCCGCCGCCCGCCAGGACAAAGGCGCCAACCACCGCTGCCGTAAAGCGGGGGAAAAGCACCGCCAGGGCTACGACGTCTGCACGCTTTACGGCGCCAGGCACTGACGTAAGCGCCCGCCGCCATGCCTGTCGAGGCGCACGGCGCTAGGCAACGTGCCTGATTCCAAGCATGCTGCCCGCCGCCGCCAGGCACGCTGGGACTAGTAGTGCCTTTGAAGGCTGCCGGCTGAAGCCGCTGGGTGGCGCCACAGACCTCACTCGAAGCGAGGCTGAGACAGACACCGGGGTCCCGTTGCACTCCTGCCCAGTCCAGGGCTCAGGCTCCTTAGCGGTGGCGGTGCTGGGGCCCGGCTGCGTTGGGCAGGGGCCCTGTCCACTGTTCTTGACTGTGGGCGCTGCCCCAGCACGGGGCTGTCCCACTGTGCGGACACTGGGACCGCGGCTGCGCGGGCTGGGGGTTCCTGCCTGGGCGAGGAGCGCAGAGCACACAGCGCTCGCAGCTGCAGCCTGTGCACGGCCGGTGCCCGGGGATGTGGGGACTTCCCAGGCAGGGCCCGCAGGGGTGGGCCCAGAAATCCCCTCCCTGGCCTCAGCTGCTGGTCTCTGCCCTCGAGACTCCCTCGGGACCCTCTGTGCTCACTTCTGGGAAGTGCCGCGGCCCGGGGAATCCAGAGCGTGCGGTGCCTGTCCCGGGGATGCTTCGCTGCCCTCCCTTCTGAACAGCAGTGGCCTGGCGAAGGCCAAAGCCAGCAGCACAAAGCCAGCAGCACAAAGCCAGCAGCACAAAGCCAGCGGCCTCCGAGCCGCGCCTGAGGCTGTCCATCACCGTGTGAAGAAACTGGGTGTCAGCACGGGGTGTGCCTGGGGCACTAAGGGATGCCGAGGCAACAGTGCTTCGGCTCAGCTGCATGCCATGATGGGGAGAGGAGTGCAGGGAAGGTCTCTGGATCAGAGGAGCCTGGAACTTCCCTGGGGACTGTGCAGGGACTGCCCTGAGGGAACTGAGGCAGGGCAGCGGCCACGGGGGCTCTAGCTGAGCCCCCAGCACTTCTCATGTTCCCACCTCTGGGCTGACGTGCTTGTGGGGACACCGGAGCAAGGCCCTGTGGGCAACACCAAGGGACTTTCCGGGGTCATGGCTCTGGATTCACCGTCGGGGAAGTGAAACCTCTGAACTTCTGTCACAGGAATGAGCTGGCAAGGCTGGAACCATCCCGGTCCTCGCTATGGCCTGCCCTTGCCAGTACCTTGTCAAATGGGGGCGGCACAGGCAGGACTGTGGGACTGGCAGGGAGCAGGGCAGGAGTCACCTTTCCATCTCCAGCGGGACGCTCATCCAGAGCCACCGTGCTGGGACCCCCTAGCCCCAGCTGCTCCCCTAAGACCACTGCGCCAGGCAGGGCCGGGTGGGCCAGCACGGGTGGGCCGGTGGGACATCAGCAGGAGAGCCCGGGGCAGGTCCCCTTCCCGCGACCCCGGGATGAGCCAGGCAGGCCGGGCCTGGGGCTCGCCGCTTTGGGAGCGTTACCCTTGCTTTCTACCCGGGACCGAATCCTGAAGGGGCTCCCCGGGCGGGGAAGCCCCGGGGGGGAGTGCGGCGGGCGACCCACCGCCCCCTTCCTGGGCGGGAACTGGCCGAGGAGTTATAGGGCGGGCGGCTGCAGCGCCGGGACACCGTCATGAACCGGCTCGGGCTGCTGGGGCTGCTGGGTGCGGTGCTGCTGGGGGTGAGTGCGACCGGGACGGGGTCTGGGGAATGGGCGCGGGCTGGGATGCCGGCAGCTCCCTTCCTGCGGGCAGAGCCCCGGCCCGCAGCCGTCGGGCTTGCCGGGAAGGGGCACGGTCCGCCCGTTCTTGCCCGTCCCCTCGGCGCGGCTCGTCCCTGGGCGGGGGGTTATGGCCGGGGTCGTACCTGTGGCGGCGGCGGGGGGAGATGAGCCAACAGGGAGCCAGCCGGGTCCAGTCGACCCGGAACCCTCCGCCCGCGGGGAGGCGGCGAGGGCTGGGCAGGCCGGTCTCGGCCCGGCCCGGGCTTGCTTTCGGTTTTCCTCCGAAGAAGCGGAGCCCGCAGCCCGGGTCTGTGCCGGGCCGGGTCTCTGCAGTCAAGGACGGGGAGCGGTGAGCCCCCGGGGTCCACTGCCCTGGACATAGCCTGGGCCCGCAGCCAGGTTTGTCCCCATCCCGGGGCTCAGGGACAGACGTGCTCACACCCCTTTCACTTCCCGTTTTGCTCAGTACCAGACGTGTGACAGGGGGGCCGCTTCCCCTCCGCCAGCTCAGGTGTCCCCATGTCAGACCTGGCAATGTCCCCCAGCCCCATCGCCGCCTCACTGAGCCAGGGTGGGTCGACTGCTCCCCCTGCCCGGGACCGCAGCCATGCTGGCAGGGACGCAGGGCAATGTGCGATCACCATCTGGTAGGAAACGTGGAGCCACGGTGCCCGAGCCACTGCCACCCCACTTCAAAGGGAGCACCGGTGGCAGTAGGCAGCGCAGACGTCTCAGCTGCGGTCTGTGGTTAGCGCAGGGCTGGGAAGAGTGGTGTGAGGGAACCCTTGCCTCGGGATGTGAGTTAGCACCTGGGTTGGCACACAGATGCTGGGGAGCAGCACGAATCCACAGGTCTTGTTTCTTGCAGTGCTGTGAGACTGGTGATGCTGTAAGGTGCTCTGAAAGGCAGTATGAACACAAAGGCAGGTGCTGCAACCGCTGTCAGCCAGGTATGGAGACCCTTCCCCTCTCAGGGGCTGGCTGTGCCAGGACCTGCTGCCTGGCCACAGCAGTGCCAACAGCTTTACCTCCCTGTGTCACCTTAGTGCTAGAAGAACTGGGACCTTGTGGGTGCCCTGGGAGAGGCCCCTGAACCACCCTGAATCTACCACAGCTTTCTTGGCATTGTCTGTGCTCCTGCAACTGCAGAACCCCATGGTGCAGGGAGAGTGCTGCCACTGGCACTACCAAATAGTGATGGTACTTGCCAGCCTCCACTCTCAGTGCTAGTCGATTTTCTAGTCCTTGGAGTGCTGGAGGCAGTGAATGGCTCCCAGCTTTCATGCCGTAGCACCAAGCAGCCCTCCTCACCCATCCCTCCACAGCCACCAGGCAAGCTGGTCCCTCCAGCCCTGTCTGCCAGAGTGGCATCAGGATACCGGGCATCATGCAGCTGTCAGCACCCCTGTCCTGCTGGCACAGCTGCTGCTGGAGAGGAGTAAAGCCCTCTTTCCCCCTCCTCATCAGCCTCTGTTGCAGGGGAAAAGCTGGTCTCTGAATGTGATGGCACAGAAGAGTCTGTCTGCACCCGCTGTGAGAGTGGCCATTACCAGCAGGGCTGGACCAAGGAGAAGCACTGTGCCCCCCATGACATCTGCGAAGGCAGTAAGCGCTCCCTGTGCCAGCCAGCCTTAGCCATGGGGGGCTGAAGGGCTCAGTGCCCCTGCAGGCTCACTCAGCTGCTGTCTCCCTTGGCCCAGATGCCGGCCTCGTGGTGAAGACCGAGGGGAACGCGACGCACAACACGGTGTGCCAGTGCCGAGCTGGCATGCACTGCTCTGACTCCAGCTGCCAGACCTGCCTGGAGAACCAGCCCTGCCAGCGCGGCTTCGGCTTCGTGGCAGGTGCGTCCGGCCAGCTCCTCCCTCGCAGCAGGACTGGTGCCCTGGCAGCACTGATCTTGGCTCCTCTGGGGAAAGGGGGTTTCCACCAGCGAGGTGCCCCTGGCAGGGCTTTGGGAGCTCTCTGCTGCCCCTGCACCTGGTATCATTGCCACAGGGAGTGCTGCTTGCCTGAGCCCCTCACCCATGGTGAGGGACATCCCACAGGCTGTACTGACCCTTCTCTAACCTCTGCTCCACTTCAGCCAAGGCCATGGCCCAGCTGTCCTCTCCCTGCGAGCCCTGTGCAGAAGGCACCTTCTCCAACATCTCTTCTAAAACCGAGCCATGCCATCCCTGGACAAGGTATTGTCTGAATGCTGGCCACATCCTTCCCCATGAGCATGCCCTCTGCTGCCAGCCTCCTTAGGGGCCTTGGGGACCAGGCAGCTGGGATGGTCTCTGAGGGACACAGCGTCAGGCTGGCATAGGGCAGGAGTGAGGGCAGCAGAGCTCTAAGGAGGGTGGTGAGGTCCAGAGTGATGTGGCTGAGCGTGAGGCAGAATCCAGGAGCTCTGACCATCTCTCAGTGTGTGTGCAGAACGCTGTCCCCTCAGGGATGTCCATGCTGCCATCTGCATTGGGGAAGCAAGGGATTAGGGCCTACAGGCAACCCCCATGCCCTGTCCTCTCCCAGTGTGCTGCTCGGCTCAAGGCACCAGCCCTCTCCATGGGGAGTCTGGCTTTGAGGATGCCACCAGCTGGCAGGTTGTCCCTGTCTTTAGAAAGCTGCTCGAGGGTTAATTGCACTCCCTGGTAGAAATGTGAGCCTTATTTCCAGGCTGAATTAGTTTTGCTTCAGCTGCCAGCCATTGGATTTCACTTTGCTTTCATCTTTGCCCAGAAATTACCTCCCCATGGATCCACTTGTAGCCTGTCATTGAGTCATCTCTGAGCTGTTCTGCAGTAGCTGCTGTGCCTGAATCCCAGGGTCTGCCTGACTGGGCAGGTCTCAAATATGTGCTCCCTCCTGTCCCTTGTCTCCAAACTTGTCCTCATCTTCAGCAGATTCAGCAACTTCAGACCAGGACCCTGGGGTGGGGCTGTGCTCTGTCCCTGTCGCCACTTGCCCCTCTAGAGCCCAGCAAGCTCAGTGCAGGATGTTTTCTCACACAGCTCTGGTGGCCACCAAGCCCCAGGTGTTCCTCCTCAGTGACTTTCCATGTGCCCAGGCTGCTGTGTTGGTTACATGGTCTTGTTCTTCCCTGCAGCTGCGAGGAGAAGGGGCTGGCGGTGAAGGTGAAAGGGACAAACATCTCAGATGTGATCTGTGGTAAGCATCTGGTGCCTTGTGCTGGGTGGGTGCAGAGCAGGGATCTCCTGCTCTGGATGCTGCAGTACTGGCAGGAGATGGCCCATGGGTGCTTTTGGGGGTCAAGAGTCTGCCCACACCGTTGGCATGAGGCCTTCTTGCTCCTCTCTGTCCCTGTGAGGGATCCCCACAGGACTGGGCCTGGTGGAACAGAGGCAGCTTGGGGCACCTGGTGCCCACTGACCTCCTCTCCTCCACAGAGTCGGGCGGGCGCTCCTCGCTGTCGGTGCTGATCCCCATCACAGCTGCTGTCGTCACCTGCCTCGTGGGCATCTGCATCTACTGCCTGGTCCACACAGGTAAGGAAAGGGCCAGGACATGGGAAGTCACACCTTGGCCAGAGTGGCAATAGGGGTGAGGAGCCAGGCAAGGGAGGCCCAGCAGCTGTTGTGACAAGAGCAGGGTAGCCCTTCTGGGGACACCACTGGCCCTGGCTCCCACACCCTATTGCCCACCTGGGTCAGTGGGCTGTGTCCCACAGGTCCAGCCAGGCTTCCCTGCTGCAGACCCCAGCCCCAGTGTCAGCTGCAGAAGCTCCAGTGTAGCAGCACCAAGCCCCAGCTCTGAGACCTTGCAGCAGTGCAGGGCAGGAGTGCTGCTCACTGACTATTGCCTTCTCTGTCCCTTTTCCATGCAGATCCCAGGCGACAGATGCAGAAGCAGGTGAGTGTGCCCAGAGCTCTCCTCCAGCAGTGGGTTGGGGTCCCTTCTGGGCACAGCCAGGGACAAGCAACAGGGCAGGGCAGGAGGGGTGGGGGCTGTCCTAGGCTGCCCATCAGGGACAGGACAAGGACTGGGCCAGCCCTGAGATGCTGCTGCCAAATACTGAGACAGGAGGGACCAGCACAGGATGAGGCCTTGCTCTGTATGAGAGCACAGCAGGGGAAGGTACAGGTGCAGAGGGTAGGGACATAGCTGCCTGCCCCTGACCCCTGCCCCTGTGCAGATAGAGGCTGGGAACATGGAGAACCTGGAGCGCAAGCAGGCCGTGGAGATAGGAGAGGAGGAGAGCTTACCTGGGCAGGAGACCCTGCTCAGACACCAGCCTGTGGCCCAGGAGGATGGCAAGGAGAGCCGCATGGCGGAGCAGGAGGGGCTGTGAGGACACCGGACGTTGCCTGCACAGGAGCACAGTCGGGACCAGCAGTGCTGTCTCTGTTGACTCTCTGGCTGAGCAGCACATCCGACCTGGCTGATGGGACACGGCAGCAGATGTGGCACAACCACCCCTGTGGCAATACCACAGTAGTGCCTGGCCTGGCCGCCCACCCAGGGCTGCTGCAGCACAGCAAAGTTCAGCTGCCCCCAGGGGGAGGCAGGGCAGAGCCCGGTGCCAGCATCTGCCTGAGCTGCTGTGGCAGAGCCCAGCAGCCTGCTGGGGATGCCAGGGCTGAAGTGTGGGACCACCATGGCAAAGTACAGCTTAGCCACCCCCTGTAGCAGCCAGGGGGGCCGTCCAGGCTGGAGTTGGGCAGAGCAGGTGCTGGCGCCATAGCACCCCGGGCACCCAGCGTTGTCCCTGCGTTGATGAGCTCTGTGGGGACACATAAAGGCAGGCCTGGCTGTCCCCGTCGCTCCCGTCTCTCGGCCGGGAGATGGTGCTGCGGGGCTTCGCCGCGGCGGGGCTGGCAACGGCTGGGCTCGGTTCTTCTCCCCCGCACCGCTGACAAAGCCGTTATTAAACTTTATTATCCTCCTCACGCATACGAAGCGCGCAGCCTGCAGCCCACGGCAGCCCCTCCCCCGGGTCTCCCTGCTGTGCTGGTGCTGGAGGGAGGGACGCTTGCAGCTCCCGGGACAGAGAAGGGGAGAGCTACCATCAGCTATGCCTCATCTCTGCCCCCACTGCCCCTCAGCACACCCTGAGCCCGGGCGTGCCCCACCTCGTATCTGCAGGCAGCGGTCCGAGGCTCCAGGTACTGTGGCAGTTCTGACCCACTAGCCCTGGGCTGTGAGCAGAGGGGCTCCAGTCCAGAGCAGCACATCCCCAGTGCTCATGCCCTGGGCTCAGCCTGCATCAAGTAGTCAGGGTGTGCTGGGGCCATCGTGGGGCCTCTCGCTGCAGGACACAGCTGTGGAAGGTGGGACTGGGCAGCAGCAGGGCTGCCATGAGCTCTGGCTCCAGCAATGGCACTGGACTGCAGTGGCACCAAGCCCAGAGCAGGTCCCATGAGCAGCTGCAGCCCATGACCCATCACCACCTGAGAGCACACAGCATGGCAGAGGAAAGGCCATAAATCCCAGAGCCAGGAGCAGCCAGAACATGAGGCTGCTTTCACTGTAAAGGCAGTGGCACGTTGTGAAAGGTTCTTCTCAAAACATAATGTTAAGTTTAATAAGGAAGATAGAAACTAACTCTCCCTGCCAGGAGCACAGACAACAGGATGGTTCCAGGGCTGGGCAGCAGCCCCTCAGCACCAGCCTGGTGAACATCCTGCCCCAGGTACAGCTGTGACTCCTAATTCCTGCTGGCCCTGCCCTGGCTGACATCATGTGAGCCACAGAGAGAACCTTTGGCCTCCAAAGGGCCCCCCCATGGATTCTCCCCACAGCAGCAGGCTGCTCCCTCCAGCTCCCTGCCACCCCCAGCGCTGACCTGTCCCTGCCAGCACGCAGCGTTGGGTGCCCACTGCTGCGTGTCAGATCTGTGCCATCTCATTAGTGCCTCTGTCCCCCAAAGTGAGAAGGGAGAGCTTGTGAGACCTAATTGAATGTAACTAATTATTCACTCTGCAAATGCTCTGTTTAAATGGGATGGTGAGGGACAGAATTACTCATTCTGAAAAGGGGAGAGAGAGAAGACAGAGAGAAAACAAATAGAGGTGGGTGCTGGAGCTGCAGCTCCCTCACTCCCCAGAATACCAATTACTGGATGAAGTGATTGTGTAAATCTTTACCCAGGGAATGGACACTACCAGTCACTTACTCCTGTCCTCTGGTTATGATGGTACAATGAAAAATCCTCCTGTGCTCCGGTCCAGGGCTCCCAGCAGCAGTCTCGGATGCTTGGTGCTCTTCCTAGGGCTGAGGTCCTGCTGAGGAGGCTGAGTGCTTGGCAGGGATGCACTCCACTCCTGCAACCCTGACACAGGCAGCTCTGGGGTCCTGCCCCAGCAGAAGCTGGGCAGCACCATGCAGCACCCTAGGGACCAGGGAGACTTGGGTTGGTCAAGGATCCCAATGCCATGCAAAGAGCAAGCAGGTCACCCAGGGCCCCCAGTGCCTGCTGCAGTGGCACCCCAGGCCGTCTGCCTGCAGCTTTCCTGCCCTCCCCTTCTGTGGGCCCAGCCCTCCAGCCTGTGGCTCGCACAGTGCTTGGACATCTCTCCCAGAGCTAGCCAAAGAGGGAGAACCATGGTGCTTCCCAGCCTCTTCCCACGCTGGAGTCAGTGTTTCTTACCCTGATCTCTGCTCCACAGGCTGGGGATGCACACTCATTAACAACAATTGCCATTGCTTGTCCCTCCCACGGGGTTTAATCCCAGACCTCTCGCATATCTTCATCCAAATGCCCAATTCTGTCCTCAGCAGCACTCTGGGGTGGGACAGGAGGTCTTGGCTACGTGGAACCTAGAAAACCCCCAGTTCCCTTCCTGGAGGTGGAGAGAACCTGCAGCAGGTCATGCTGGAGAAGCTTCTGAGAACCCATCCACTCCCATGCTCCCTGCAAGCAACACTGGTACCCCCTCACTGTGAGGCACTCAGCACCCCAGGGGCTGGTGTGCTGGGACAAAGACCACCCAGTCCCCATGAACAGAGGCAGTAGCCCCCGAGGAAGGGCTGCACTCCTTTGCAGGCACCACCACCCTGCAGCACTGCAGGGGCTGCAGCTCCCCAGCTCCAGAAGCAGCAGTAGGGCCGCTGTGGGGGAAAACTGACAGCAAGGAGGGGGCAAACCCCCTCCAGCCTGTCCTGCCTCGTAGCGGGTGGGGACGTGATCGCTGTCAGCAGCGAGTTTCCATGCAGTGGAGATGTGTGTGGGTGTGAGGAGGGAGAAATAACATCATCATCATCATTGCAAACGCAGCTGAGCAGCTCCATTCGGTACTTACTGGCTTGCTTCTGTTTATCTATAAATAATTGCAGGAACACAATAGACTTTTACGACTGCCAAAGAGTTTGTCTCCCTCCAGCAACTCTACTGCCACAGTGCTGCCACCTTATCTGCTCCTAGAAAGATGAGGGTGGGAAAAATATTTACTGTCAGGGAGATTTGTCATCTGCAAATTACCTCTGCCTGCAATCCACAGTGGGCACAGGGCTGACGGCGCCGATCCGTGCCGCAGGCATGTGAGCCAGGGGGTTCTTCCCGCTGCCCCAGGCCCACCAGAGCATCCTCCTGCCTGCACAACAGGCAGCACTGTGCTGGCAAGCCCACCACAAGTGCCAAGCCCTGCCATGGGCTGCAGCAGTGGCCCAAGGGACGAGGGAAGCAGCAGAGGATGCTGAGCTAGGTGCCCAGGCAGTGGCCTGGCACCGAGGAGCACTGTGACAGGACAGATGGTGATGTATGCTCAGAGTTGGCAATGCTGGCAGGACCTCCTGGGCACAGCCCCCCACCCCTTTCTGCTCAGATGGGGCAGTGTCCCCCCCAGCACAGCAGTCCCTGGCACCCACCAGCTCAAGAGCCCCAAGCTCTGCTGCTGTCCCACAAAGGACAAATACACCTCAAGCTGTTGCTGTTCTCCCAGCACACAACATCCACCCAAGCCCTGCTCTGCCTGCTGCCACCACAGCCTCCCTGGGCACTAGGGCTCCCCTGTGCTGCAGCCCAGGGGCTCTTGCACAGCACTCACCACTGCAGCACCCAGGAGCCAATCTAACTGACAAAACACCAATTACTAAATGCAGAATTAATGCACCTGTGTGTACCAGCCTCCAGACCCTGGCCATGAAATTACAACTCCCAAGCTCTTGGAAGAAGCCAGAGCAGGAGCAACAACTCTTGGCTAAGCCCTTGCCACTGCCATGTGAGCCAGCCCAGACAGAACAGCTGCCCAAGGAGGTGGCACTGCATGGGACACATGAGGCACCCAGCTTGTGCCAGGGCCTGCAGCTGCCTGTGGATGGGGCTGCAGCCATGGTGGGTTCCACACAGCCACACCAGTCTGGGCAGTGCTGGCCTTGTAAGAGCTGGCAGGGCTACTGCAGCCACTATGACAGATGACACAGGGAGCTGTGGGCTCTGTAGGGCAATGGAGGAGCCACTTCTGGGCTAAGCACAACCCATTGCAGACTGCAAAGCTCTTGCTTTGGAGCTGGACTGGTGCTGGGAGAAGCATTTGAAATTGCACTATGAAGCAAAGCTCTGCCTGGGCACGTGGAGCTGGGCTTGGAAAATTGCTTTCTACAATCAATTAAAGGGAACTGATGGCTGGTGGCCACTGGGGGGGCACAGTGTGGCTCCTCTTTGAGCTGCTGCCAGGTCCCTGCTGTGCAGCCCTGAGGAGGAGCCCTGGGCCCAAGGGAACAGCTTCAGTACAGAGAGACCATGGGGCTGGGGAGAGCCTGCACCCACCAAAAAGGCTGTGGGCTACTGCCCTCCACCATGTGCTCAGGGTGGGGGGAGGATGGCCCCATTGAGGCTGCTCCATTGCTGCCACTGTGACCATACCAATTACCTGGGTGAGGGGCTCTTACCCTCCTGCTGCTGGGTGCCCACTCCATTCTGATGGCCACCTTTGCCTGTGGTCACTGCTGGGATCCCCAGCCCAGGATGCAGCAGTGCCAGCAGAGCTCAGTCTCACCACCCCTCTTCACTCCTCCTTGGTCCACCTCAGGGGTTCACAGGGCAAGGGCCCCACCAGGCTCCCTTTCACACAGGACATTGCCACTGTGCTGGCTGGCAGCAGCTCAAGCTGTAGCCCTCCCTGGGATGACCCACTGCCCCCTCCCAGCCTGCCCCCCAGCACCACCACCCCCTGGCAGAGCTGGCAGCACGCCGTGGTCCCAGCACCGCTCTGGGCAGCGGAGCGGAGAGACCCCACCTGAACTTGGGGAGGCAGCAAAGCGCAGCCAACGTGGCAAAGCTCTGGCACCATCTTCCATCACATTTGGGCAGCGAGCGTGGCAAGCACAGCTTGAGTGCTGGGCTGCTTGGACTGCCAAGGGCTCGCCCCGGTTCTGGTTTGCTCAATGTTTTCATTAAGGACCTGGCTGATGGAATAGAGAAGGCTCTTATTAAATTTGCAGATGACAGGGAGCTGGGAGGGACTACAAGTGTCTTGGAGGACAGGGTTGGAATTCAAAACGATCCTGACAAATTGGAGAAATGGACTGGAAAAAATAGGATGAAATTCAACAGGGACAAGTGCAAGCAGAGCGCTGAGGCTGTGCAAACACAGGCTGGGGATGGCGAGGCTGGCGCCGCAGAGCCCGGCCGGGCACGGGGCCCCGCAGGCACTTGGCAGCACCGGGGCGGGCAGGTGGCACGCTGCCCCACTCGGCCCAGTGTCCTTTGGACCCTGGCCCCTGCATACGTGGGGAGCAGGGTGGAATGAGGCCTCCCCCCAGACTCTTGCCTTTGTCAGCTACTGCCACTGTGGTGCCCCAGGGGGATGCCCCTAAACCAGCCCCAAAAGCTGCTGGGCCTGTCCTACCGCAGCCCCGCTGGGGCAGAGCCTCAGGCAGTGGCAGAGGCTGGTGCCAGTGCACAGACTGCCCCTCAGCACCGGGAGCTTCACTCCGAAGGTGCTTCCTGCTGCCTTGCTTTCGCTCCTGCTGCCTTCCCTTCGCTCCAGCAATTACAGCCCCAGCCATCACCCTCCCAGCCTGAGCAAACACCGAGAGTCATTTAAATAAATTAAGGAGACATAATAAATCAAAGGGAAACGAGGGGCTGTGCCGGGGGGCAGGGGAGTCACTCGGATTTAATTACAGTGACAAGCCTCTTGCCGTGACAGCGTGGCGAGTCCCACACGCCGTGAGTGCAGATGTGCCAGAGCAGGCACAGCTCCGCGGCAGGGCTGGCAGCACCGCCCCGAGCCTGTGCCCAGCACAGCACCAGCTCCACCCGCTTAGAAAGTGATGGGCACCGGCCACTCCTGGAGCCCAGCAGCAGCTCTCTGTGTGGACAGGCCACACCCTGGCAGCACGGTGTGGCTGCTGGCAGCGCTCGTCGAGCCACTGGCAGCACCCGCTCCTGGGGAAGCCCCCAAAGTCCTCCCCACCCCACGCCCTGCCAACCACCCGCGGCTCGGTGGTGCCAGCAGCATCCCCCCCGCCCCAGCACCACGCGAGATTTACAAGCCTGTCCCCCGCTGTTTAAAGGCTCTCGCTCACGGCTGCGGCGGGGACTCCAGCAAGAGCTTTGTGTAGAGGCAGCAAATTTATGAGGCTGGCTCCGAATCCCCAGTCACATCAGGGGCCAATTCGTCTTCCCAGGGCTAAGGATGAAATTAAATTATTGTAAAATAAATCTGTAAAAATGATGAAAAGAGCATCGGTGGGCAGCGGGGGCGGGGCCGGGCTCCCAGCCGGCTCTGACGGATGGGGCGAGCCCGCTGATAAAGCGCCGGGGCCCCAGCAGCTCAGGGATTTTTGCTGTAATCTCACTAAAGAGATGTTGTTTACAAGGGGGGGGAAAAATGGGTGTTTTGGGGAGGAAATTATATTTCAAGGTTAAGGGGGGGGAATAAAATAAACGGAGCGAGTCTCCCAGGGAAGCCTCTCACAGGCAAGGCAGCTGCAGCGTGGATACCAGAAAGCAGCCAGGCTGGGATATGGGAGGCAGGCAGCACCTTGCACACGCGTGTGCAAAGGCCAGGGACAGGCGTGTGCCAAGCGAGAGTGTGCCAATCGGTTTGGCCTCAGACAAACAGCTGACGTTGGGCTGCCTGCCCCTGCCCTGCCAGCTCAAATGCAGAACAGGAGTAGGCAGTGGATGTGTGTGGGAGATGGGGGCAGAATGAGGCTTGCCACCCAGCTGGGCACAGCTTTGGCAGTGATTGCCTGGGTTCACAATGGGGGAGGACAGTGAGACCTGTGGATCCAGAACAGCTAGAGAAGAATCCCTGTGGGTGCCAGCAGCCTACCCTGGGGGAGGAACTGCTGCCATGTATGTGGCAGAGAGCAGAGTCTGTTCCCCAGCCCTGGCACCACCAAGGGTTGCCAAGCCCCACAGCAAAGAGTGCTTGGCCCAGCTTGATGCCAGAAAATGCTGCTTCCCATGACAAGCCCTGCAAGGAGAGCCCCAAGCAACCATCAACTCCCAGTCCAGCGCTTGGGAGGCAAGGAGCACAGCCAAGCAAGGGCACTGGAGAGGAATTTGAAGTTCCCAGTTTCAGTCTCATCCTACAAGAAAGATGCTGGAGATGACTGGGGAAAAAGAAGACTTCATCCTAGATTGTGCTGGCTGGCCACTTAACAATGGACCATTAGCAGGGCTCAGCACAGGGAAGGGATTTATTTAGGACACATGGTTGCAAAGGCAACCCGCTACCAGGTGTTTAATAGCCTTTCAGAGGTATCAGAGTGTTGCAGCACTCAGAAAATGCAGCTGTAGGGAGTTCAGAGACTTTATTCTTCTCCTCTGTGAAATCTCACAATACCAGCAGAGATTTCTCTGCTCTGCCCTAAGCACAAAAGCAGAGTGGAGAAAGCAGCAGCTTTGCAAGGCTAAGAACCCAACCGGCTCCCAGACCCAGCACATCCCAGTTGCCCCAGTGCTGCCCACACCAGCTACCACTGGCACAGCTCAGCCTGCCATGAGGGGTACCTACACCTTTGCCCCCACTCAGGGCTGCTCACATAGTCCATTAAACCCGGGGGCTCCCCTCTGCCCTCAGCAAAAGCACTGTGAGCACGACACAGGGGAGGGAAACATTCCCCAGTCCTGGGAACTGCTCTCAGGTACGATTTGCAATGATAAGAGCCTCCCTCAAACATCCCCAGCTGCTTGTGCCATTGCCCCAGGGCACCAGCGGGCGGTACCTGACTCTTCCCAGGCTTTGATACTCTGGCCACATGCTGTTACTCACCAGGAGCCTCCTCGCTTCTGCAAGCACTGCTGCACAGGCCAGTAGGAAGGCAGGGCCCCTTCTGCTCCTTTTATCCCCTGGCAGAGGGGTGGGGAGCACTGCCCTGAATCAGCTCCACCTGCAACTCATGACCTGGGTCACACCTGCTCAGGACACAGGTGAACTCCAGCCCTTTGACCCTGCTGCTCACCTGCCCCTGCAGTGCCATCCCAGTATGTCCCACGTCCAGCCCGGGGTTCCCACGGCTGCATGACTCCCGTGGCCGGTGAAGCAGAGTCGGATGAAGGCATTTTGGCAGCGCGGCAAGCCGGGGCAGTCCCCGTCCCGCAGCCTCGCCCGGGCAGGGCTGCGCCGCAGCGTGGGGAGGGTCCCGCGGCAGCAGCCGCCAGAGGCAGGGGCTGGCGGCCGTCCCGCGCAGGCTGCTGTGTGCCGAGGTGGAAGTAAAGAGTTAGTGAGCAAGCAGACGTTCAATAATTCATGGCCACTGAACTGTAACAGGAACAACGACAAATAATAATAGAGGAAAATGGGGAAAAACCTGAAATCGTTAGGCCAATGGTTCAAGCATGAAGGCAGCGTGCCAGGGGAGCGGGGCCACAGTCACGCCACGCACGGGTGGAGAGGGCAGTGCCAGCTGCACTGCCATGCCATGCCCCCAGCCTGGCACCCTGCCCCAAGGACCCCCGATGGGGCTGTCCCCCCCACCAGGGCTGTGCCAGGCATGTGCCTAGCCCAGGGGATGCAGGGCAGTGCCATGTGCCAGCCCTCGGTGCCCTCCAAGCCTGGTCAGCAGTAGGGAGCTTGTTCATGGCTCCCAGAGGCAGCGAGGGCAGAGCTGCTCAACTTAATTATAATTAGTGATGCTTACCATGGGAGTTTGCAAACATGGTTTAATTAGAGCAGCCAGGCTCCCTCCACCCGCTGCACCCTCCCCGGGGTCAAGGACAGAGCAGAGCACAGGAAGAAGGAGCTGGGGCGTGCTGGGCAGGGCTTGGCTGCTGGGCCCACACCAGAGTTCCCCCTTCTCTTCACCCACAGCCATGGCCTGGAGGGCTGGCATGGCTCAGCTCGGTTTTGCTGGGCAGACATCTCCCCATGCCTCTGCAGAGACCCTTTCCCAGGGTCCCAGCACCACCAGGGCTTAATTCTGCTCCTGGGGCTGGGGAGCAAAGCCGTGTGCACCGACTCAGCCAGAGGCCAGCAGACGTCGAGCTGGGAAATTTAATCTACAGCTACAAGAAAGGGCTGTGGAGTCTCTAGATGCATGAGCCTGCTTCTTCTGTCAGGAAGAAAAATAGGAAAGGGGCGTAGGGAATTAGACAAAAGCCATGAAGCAGAGGAGGAGGGTGAGGGAGCGCAGGAGGTGGCTGACAGCAGCCCAGGCTGGTGCTGAGCCAGGGCAGGGCAGAGCCCCACGGTGGGAAAGGCTGTGCCTCTCTCCAGATGGATCTTCCAGCAGCCTCTGTCTGCTGTCTGCAGCACTTTGGGCTTATCTAAGGTGGGCCAGACTGGTGCTCTGGTTTGTCCTTGCAGCCTTACCTTGGACCGTGGCTGATGGCTGCATTGTTCCTGTGCCCAAAGCTCTGCAGGAGCTGTGGGAGTCATCAGTGAGTGCCAGGAGGGGATGGTGCTGAGCAAGAGCAACACCCTGTCAGGCTGTGTCCCTGAGTGCTGCCCAGCCACCACTGCCCATGTTGTCCCATGACTGATCAGGTGATCTGGAGGGGTGAACTCTGGCAGCCTGAGTGGGAGCATCCTGAGCTCAAGGACAGTTGTCCACTCAGGCCAGGCAGTGGCAGGTAGAGCATCCACAGAGACTGAGCTGGAGGTCTGGGGTCACGAGTGGAGAGCAGCGACCTGGCCAGAGCTGCCTGCAGTCCCAGGCACTGCACCGGGGACCTGGATGACTAATTGCCGTTGTCACCAGACCTAATGAGGAGGCTGGCCACAGCCAGATGGAAACAGGAGGTGTTAATTCTTCCTGGCAGGAGCAGTGCCCAGTTCAGAAGAGCTCCTGCACCCCGGCCTGCCCAGAGCAGCTCCTTGCCCCAGCTTCCCACGAAGGCCCTGCGTGCCCTGGCACCGTGTCCCACGCGTGGCTAAGCCCCATCAGCAGGATGAACCTACCCGGGTGCTGTCAGCGAGCAGAGCCCCCTGCACGGAGCGCTGTGCTCCAGGGGCATGGTGAGGCTCCTTGCAGGGGGCGGCTGGGGCTGGTGCCGGGGCCCTGCGCGCTGCGTGGCTGCTCACGGTGCTCCCCGTGTCTCCGCGGGGCTGCGCAGCAGGGAGGGGGAGCCGGGCTCCGTGTCGCGGTGACAGGTTTACAAATCACCACTGCTGTGTGCAGAGCCAGCTCCGCTGCCCGGCATCCATTCTCGCACTAATTACTGCCTCCCCGAGGAGCCCATCTCGCTGTAAGTGACAAAAGGCAATTAAAAAGCAGTTGTGAATAAAGGGGGACATCTCCAGAGGGCCTGGCAGGAGAGATTGAGGTGCTTTGCTCCCTGATGCCTTGGACATGTTCCAGCAGTGCAGCTGGGCAGAGATGCTTGAGTCGGCTCTGCACCCTCCTGCCCTGCTGCCAGCTCAGCCCTGGGCACGGGAACTCCTCCCAGCACCCAGCTCAGCCCTCTGCTTGCCCATGTCTCCTCCTGCCCTGCCAGTTTGCAGGACTGGCTGCTCACCCCATGCCTGGCCACTACACAGACCCAGCGATCTGTCTGGCCATGTGCTTCGTCTCCGACCACCTTCCCACAGGCAGGGACCAGGGCAGGAGCAGCAGTTCCTTGCACCTGTGTGGGGCTAAAGCCAGCACCTGGCAGAGAGCCCATCCTGGAGCTGGGAGAGTTCCAGCATCATCCCTGGCTGGGAACTGCAGGGGGACATGGGGAACACGGGGAGAGGAGGGCACAGCCACACTGGCAGCATCACTGTGCCTGCCATGGGAAGGCCACAGTCCCATTGCTGAGCTGCCACCACACATGGCCTTGCATGAGACAAAGGGCAATCAGTGGCGAGTGGCACGGAGCTGGGCGTGAAGAGCAGCTGATTGAGGAAGAGAGGCATCAGAAGCCTCTTGTGCACAGCAATCTCCTGATTGTGAGAGCAGCAGGTGCAGGTGCTGCCAGCTCACCTGTGGAGATGCAGCCACGGAACTGCAGAGCTGGAGGGCAAGAGGGGACACGGGACAGCGTGTGCCCTGCACTGTGTGTGCCCTGTCTGGCAGTGCCCTGCATTCTGCAGGCATTTCCCTCCTGCTCCAGCCTCGCAGGGACAGACCACAGGGGAACACGTGCCAGGCAAGCCCATGGGAAGAAGTGAGCAGGGGCACCAGGCCACAGCCTCCAGCTCCCCAGGGAGCAGAGCCTGTCAGCAGGACAAGCTTCGCCTGCCTCGAGCTGTGCCAGCTGCCGGTGCTGCCATGCAGCCAGCCCCGAGGCACAGCAGAGCACAGAGCTTCCCAGGGAGAGGTGAAACTGCCCTGGGCAGACCTGCAGCCCTGCCAGCCACATCACGAGAGGCTCAGGCAGCCCTGGCTCCTCTGCTCACCCTCTGTGCCGGCAGTGGTGCCAGCTGCACAAGTGTGCGGCAGACCCACGGCTGCCACGGCGTGTGTGGGTCTGGCAGGGCCACCCCACGCTGCAGAGGTGGCAGATGGCAGGATGTGCTGATGCTGGGATGCTCTTCACCATCTGTTGGGTCTAATTGACTTCCTGCAGAAGTTCTTAAAAAAAAATAATAATGAATTAAGCCAGTTGCAAGAAGAAAATTGTTAATTAAAAGGCCTTTTGATTAGCTAGACAAATATTTACCAATTATGGCTGACCCTGGCCACTCTGGTTTTTGTCTGCAAACTCCATGCTCAGCAGATATCTCAGCAATTGCATCTGTGCCAAGGATTCCCCTGTGCAATCCCCCCCCGAGGTCTCCCTGCAGCAGGGGGCTGGCCAGTGGAGAGGGCACCCTGGTGCTGCCAAGTGGAGGGAGAGCTGATGGCACTGGTGAGCTGCCCTGCTGTGCCCTAGGCATGGCTGCCCTCACCCTGCTGGGGCACACAGGCAGGCTCCTGCTCCTGCTGCACCATGCACCACGAGGATGTGCCCCTAGATGAAAAGCTCTGTGCTTTGTGGGGAGCCCCAGTGGTTGGTGCCCAGACTGTGGCCAGCTGTTTGTGGCCCCCTCTTACTCCTGGGCAGTGGTGCCAAGCACTGTGCCAGCCTCCCAGCACCCTGCTGCTGTGCCTAGCCCCACTCTCAGCCAACTGCAGTGGCAAATCTCCCTTCTCTCTGCACCCCACCAGCCCCTCATTGGCCAAGGGGCTGCAGGATGGGGAGTCTGTGCCTGCCCTTGCAAACGTCCACCTGATACCCACTGGTCCTGGGCACATCATGGCCCAATTCCCATGGAGCTGCACCAGGGCAGGACTGGAGTGGCCATGCCCTGCAGCAGGGGGAGGGAGATCCCTCTGCAGAGGGGACCTGCAGTCCCACTGTGCCAAGGACTGTGCTGTGAGGGAGCTGCTAGGAGCAGCACCAGCCAGGCACTCCCGGGGAGGGACGTCGGTTTTAATGTGGTAAGAAATTGATGGATGATTCTGAGTGAGCGAATGCTCAGTGTAAATTACCCATGTTAGGCTCCAATCCGTGGCTAATTCATTAGACACATGGTTCTACACAAAAATAAAAAGCTTTCTGCATGCATTGTTCACCAAACACTCTGAAGAAAAGCTGTGAGGAGGCGAGGCAGGCTCCTGACCCTCTTCTGCTTAAATCCTAATTCCCAGCCTCTCTGCTCCCACCACAAGAAGTGGGGATGGCTCCATTCCCACCACACAGCCTGCCAGGGATGTGCTGCCAGCGTGTGCCCATCCCCAGAGCTGTCTGGCTGTAGGGCTCAGCACCTCTCAGAGGCCAGGGGGCCACGGCACGGCACAGAACGGCACAGCATAGCACAGCATGGCAGAGCACAGCTCAGCATGATGAGCATCGACTAGCAGCTCTGGTGGGAGAACAAACCTGGCCCCGTGCCAGCTGCCTTGCCATACCTGCCTGCAGCAGGGTAGCTCCTGGGAGTCCATCCTGTAGCCATCCTTCCCTCAAGGCTCGGCTGCTGATGGCAGCAGATCCCAGGCCCTTTAAGGGCAGCAAACCTCTCATGGCTGCTCCTCCCCGCGGTGATTGGCTCAGGAGGCAGTGGGGCAGGGGTCTGCGTGTCAGGACTGCTGGAGGCCACAGCTTTGGTACAGAGATGGCACACAAGCACCCGAGGTAAGCGAGGCAGGAGGAGAGCCCACGGCTCAGCACAGCCCCTGCCCCAAACAGCTTTCACCTCCTCCTGCATCTCAAGGGCTCCCCGGGGCCCATCCCTGCCCAGTGCTTGCTGGGCTCCTGCCTCCCTGGGTGCCCCCTGGGCGTTCTGCTCCCCAGCGCTCTCCCACCCTTGCCCTGCATTTCCCTTCGCCCCCTCTAAATGTTCTCTCATGCTGTGAAAGATCCATCAGAACCCTTCCACTCCAGAGGGATGTATATTATCTAAATTTGATAAGACAACTTAATTTCTCTCCGTGTCTGTTACTGGCGATAAAACCAGGAGACTTTTATGACCCGGAGTCCTCTGTAAGATTGTCAGGAACTTATTATACAAGGTATAACTGGATTTCTCTCCACAGATGGCTCGCAGCCATGAGCTGTAACGCAATTCTGCAGCACATTTGGTGGAATAAATGCAAAGAGCTTGTTACAGCGAGTTAGATAAGAGAGATGGGAGCACGGCTCTCGCAGGCTAATTCCGCATCCGATCCGCCTTTTCCCTGCCTCTGAAGGACGACTTGGAGAAGTGCATTTCACGCTATGGAAGGAGCCAAGCCCTTCCCAGAGACAGCCGGGAGGGGCTCGGCAGCCGGCGCAGTGCCCTCGGCAGGACGGGAGCCGCTGTGCCGCCGCGGCGCTGCCGCCCTGGCCCTTCGCCCACGCCGCGGCCGTTTCGCGGCGGAGCGGCAGGGGTGGGTGCCCCCCTCCTGGCAGCTAGGGTCCCTCTCCGAGGCCCTCTGGGCAGCCTCATCCCTTACAGTTATCACACAGCCCCGTTCAGGCTCTGACCAGATAAAGACTGGTGATTTTTTATTCACTGATTTTTCAGTTGAGCATCCTGCAGGCAGAGTGCCACGGAGCAAACTCATTTATCTCCATTTGCTCCCTCCCACCTCCCATCCCTAATTTTTCATCAGAGCCTCAGAGGTGAAAAACCTTATCTGTGTGGCTCTCCTGCATGTGAAAAGCGATCATGGCCTCTCCTTGTAGGGGTCCTGATGGAGCTCCTTGCTGGAGGAGCAGTGGCTGCTTGGACTGGAGGTGTGATCGGTCCCTGTGCAGCCCTGGCCCAAGCCAGACCCTGTACTGCTGTGCCCAAGTCTCAGGTGTGGGGCTGGCTGTAGAGGCCCCTCAAGGACCACCCCCAAACAACAAACACTGCCCTGAGCTCAGAACACGTTAGAGCAAACTGGAACTGCTGTAAAGGATCAGCTGGTGACAACACCTTCTGGGTGGTGCTGGGCCCTGGCACTGTGGGCAAGCAGTGCTGGGCCCTGGCCATCAGAGCATGCCAGGCACGGCAGGGCCAGGAGCCTGGCTCAAGAGCAGAGGCTG
Organism: Melanerpes formicivorus; assembly: GCF_026170545.1. NCBI lineage: Eukaryota > Metazoa > Chordata > Aves > Piciformes > Picidae > Melanerpes > Melanerpes formicivorus. The sequence goes on along the minus strand of NW_027142371.1, from coordinate 13,782,260 downwards.
CAGCACAACGTGGCCATGTTAGCACGGGGTGAAGGATGTGATGACGTGCATCAGGCTTTGAAACAGAACAGGTTTAAAATTCAATGGAAAGCAAGATTACAGAAAAAAAAAATAAGTTTCTTATCTAAAGGAGCCATGGAGCCAGTGAGGAAATTATGAATGTCTCGTTGTCCAAGGTTAAAGAGTGAGAGCTGAGGCATGAAAAGGCAGGAGATAAGATGAAATGTTTTCTGTTGAAATGAATGGGCTCCACTCTGCTCCCTAATAAATGGTCAGTGTCAGCGTGACAAATTAATTCTGCATTGAGCTCCATTCAGCATGTGCAGGGTGCAGAGGGGCTGGGGGAGCAGCAGAGCCCAGCCACAGCCTCCATCACCAGACCTGTGCCATGGGACCACGCCAGGACCTCACAACCTGCTGCTCCTGGAGTCTACCCTGCAGGATGGTGCAGGAAACACCTCTGTGTCCCCACAGCTGCCTTTGCTCACAGCCACAGCCTGACCCTTCAGCCTCTCTCTGCAGCTGAGGGAGAGGAGGGGATGCTTTGGGCCCCAGGCACTTGTGGGAGCTGCAGCCATTCCTGGGCACCCCCATGGCCCTGGCTGCGAATGCTTCTCTGCCCATGGGGAGGGCAGGACCACAGCAGCACCCCAAGGACAAGGGGACAGGGATGGTGCATCCTGGGCTGGCAGCTGCAGTGGCTGCAGCAGAGCTGTGCCAGCATAGGGAGCTGCTGGCAGAGCAGCCAGGTGACCCCGTGGAAGAGATTGGACCTTTCAAAAGAGACAGTGACAAATGGAGCTCCCTTCCAGCTCGAGGCACGGAGGAAGGAGGCAGGGAGGCACTTCCAGGAGCTGCCTGCTGAATGTCACCCAGACAGTGCTGCTATGGGTGAGAGGGGGCCTGGGAGAGGACAGGGTGGGACAGAAGGGAGAGGACAGGGTGGGACAGAAGGGAGAGGACAGGGTGGGACAGAAGGGAGAGGACAGGGTGGGACCAGCGGGTGCAGGATGCGGATGGTCAATGCCAGAGGTGCTGACAGTGGAGGGGGGTAGCTGGAGCTGTCCTCACCCTGGGAGAGCACAGGCAGAGAGGAGGGAACCCCAGCAGCAGCAGCTGGCAGAGCCAGGTGGCAAAGCTCCCTTTGGAGCCTGGTTCTCCCACAACGGTGCCTGGTTGAGCACCCCAGCAGGGGTGGGAGCTCTCGCTGTGCCATCCTGCTCCTCTTGCTCAGCACCACAGGTGCCATGGGAGCCCAGGGAACCCCAGCAGCCAGGCTTCAGGGCCTGCTCCTGGAAGGGTTAAACAACCTTCCCCATCTTGTGTTCAAAACACTGACACTGGAATGGAAATGGAAACAGCATCTCAGCAGCTGAGCCTAACACAAGAAAACGAGGCCAGAAATGATGTTTGTTAAAGCAAAACAGCTAATATCATCCTCAAAGGAGTTTGCCTTTTGACTTAAAAAAAAAAAAGCTAATATCTTCATTTCCATACCTTTTTTTAAGCTAATTTGTGGGAAATTAAACTGGTGAGCCCACAAAGCCTGCAGTTTAATTGAATCTTGCATCAGCCCTCGGTGAGCAGTCTCTCTTGGATTCCTTGATTAGTTCCCTCCATTAAATCATTTGTGCATCGTTTAGCTGAGCTGCTGTCATCTGGCAGGCCTGGGACCCCGGGAGCTGGACAGCTCAGTCTCCACCTGAGCAGGTGCAGAGGGACCTGCCGTGCTCTAGAACTGCCTGTGGGACTTACCCTTGCACCTCGCTGGCAGGCAGTGCCAAGGGGGCCTGCCTGCTGGCACTGGGCACAGACAGGGCTCAGCACATCCCCAGGCACTGGACATGGCACTGTGTGACTGGCACAGGGAGTGGTTGGAGCAAGCCCAGGGACAGCAGGATGGAAAACAGCAGGAGCAGCAGCACTCAGACATCTCAAAGCAGGTGCCGGCCAGGCTGTGGGGAACACAGAACAACTGTGGGTCATGCTGGAAATCCCTCTGCTCTGCCAGCCTGGCAGTGCCCTGTGCACGGTGCTGCGGGCACCAGGTCCTCAGGGTGGAATACAGATGAAGGATGCAGCTGCAGTGCTGGGAGCTGTGCGAAGTTCACCTTCTGTCCCTCCCTGCTGAACATCCCCTCTCTCTCTAAGCGCAGGCAAATCACACCTACCGGGGACAGCTCCGAACGCGGTGGGAAGAGCATTTACAACCTCCCTGTCCCGTGGCACAACACCCTGAGAGAGAAAGAGCCACTAAACCTCACTGAAGCCGCCAGGACAACCAGCACGGTGAGCCACAGCCCAGCCCAGCCCTGCCAGCTGCCTGACTCTGCCCTGCTGCACCCCAGAGACACGGGCACTTGAGGAGCCAGCCCTCCCTGCTGGGTCTGCCCAGCTACCCTGGCGCTGCTCCCTGTCCCAGCCATGGCACACTGGGTTTCTGATGGCCTCGTCAAGGCTATCATGTCCTGTAGATTTAAACAGATTTATATAAAGTCCTTTTCACCCCATTAGATTACTCTGGATTAACCTTGATCTCAGTAATAGATGCTATAAATGTAAGTCCTGCTCAGGGGGATTTCATCCATATGTTCTTGGAAGGCAGAAAGTAGATAAATTCTTAGAGAAGGCCTTACTGAGCGATTAGAAAGATTTAACCTCTTCAGAGCCAGCCAGAGCAGAATGCCCCTCTGTGGGGCGAGTGTTCAGCCCTGCTGCCTTGGGCAGTGCCACCCCCAACCCCAGGGAACACAGCAACTGGTGGGACGCTGGCATGACACTGCCTGGAGCCAACCCCTCAGCATGCTCACCCTGCCCAAAGCTCTTGAGGCAGCCCTGCCTTGATCCTCTCCTGAGGGATGCTGGCACATGAGCAGGGCTGGAGGGCAGGGCTCTGTGGGGCAAGCAGGGCAAGGCTCTGTCCAGCCACCCTACAGCAGAGCCCTGACTGTGCACCTGAGTGAGTCCCAAACGATTCCCCCCTGCACCCTGCAGGGCCGCGGGTGCCCTGCTGCGGGTGGCTGCCGCCAGCAGCTGAGCTCTGCCTGCGCGCCTTGCATGGCCTCCTCAGAGCCAGGAGCTGCCCGGTGCTGCTGCTGCTGCAGTCCTTTCAGCGTCTGATGGCTAAGGAACAGTTAATTCAAGGAGTGGTGAAGGCAGGGCAGGGAAATTCAGGCAGCAGTGAGAGCAGAGGAAGGAGGGAGCCAGCACATCGCTGTGCACAGCACGCCCGCGCCCGCAGGTGTGGCCCGAAGGAGCAGCAGCAACCAAAATTAATTCCCCATCCCCTCGTGCTGCTGATATTAAATTGCTCTAAGTGCAGGCTAGAGCCAGAGCCAAGCTCAGCTCTTCCAGGAGACTTTGGCCAGCAAAATTGCCTTCTGCTTCCTGATCAGAAAGGCACCTAATGGAGGAAGAAGAGTTTGGCAGTGGGCTGGGCTGCAGAGGGCTGGAAGCTGCTGCGATCACGCAGAAGACAGGCACAAGCTGTTGACAGCAAGCACCAGTAATGAAGAGGAGTAAGCTCTGCATTGCCACACAGTGCTGCAGGCAGCCAGGGTGCATCTGGAGTCATCCTGGCTCCTGGGGAGTCACTGTTTTTGGCTGCGGTGCTGCTGCAGAGTGCTCTCAGGGCTGGAGCTGGTGAGAGGGGCTGGCACCGCTGGCTTTGGCTTCACTTCAGCATTAATCACTGACTGCCTGTCATGCTCCTGGCAGGGATGGGGCAGCAGTAGGAAGGGGCTGCAGTTTTGCCTCTGGCAGCTGAGCTGGGTCTGGCAGGCTTGGCAGTGCACTGCCCATCCCACCCCTCGTGCCCAGCACTGCCACGGGGTGCAGGCACCCACACCTGCCCTGCCAGCAAGTGCAGTCCTGCCTGGATGGGGTCACTCATTGCACACCGACAGGATCCCCATGAACCACAGACCTACCTGCAGCAGGAGGGACAGGGAGAGGGGCTGCCCCCCAGCTCCTCTCCCCCAGGCAGGAACCTCTGCTCACATGGCAGATGCCAGCGCCAGAGGAGGACTCACACTGGTAGCAAAGTTTGATGAATATGCAGATGGTCGGCAGTGCCCTGCAGTCAGGGTCTCCACCTGATGAACTGCAGCATGAGGACAGCTGATCCAATCAAGCTGGCATGAGCAAGAGCTCTCTGCTAGGCAGCAGGCACTTGGGATGCAGGGTGGGGAATACACTGCCTGCCCTCAGAGGCCAGCGAGTTCTTTAGTGCGTTGGCCTCCCTCCCCTGCCGGCATCCACAGCACAGCCTCCTCACACAGCTCCCCAGGCAGGGGAAGCCCCACATCCCCCACATCAGCCGGGGCCCACGCTCTGTCCTCTCTTCTCCTGCAACAGGAGATGTTCCCCATGCTGGTTTTGTGTCTGTCTGCGGGGCTGCATCCTGCCCCACGCCCTGGGGCACAAAGCACTCTCTGCACCGCAGTGTATGCTGTGGCTGGTGACTGCTCCCCATTAACAGCAGTGGGATCAGGGCTGCTGGCAGCAGCACTGGGAGGAGAATGTCTCCTGACAGGCTGCTCCTCACCATGCCCCGAGCAGCCCTGCTTCATGACTGCACAGCACCATGGCAGCTCCAGGTCCTGCCTTAATGCTGCTGCCACTGTGGATTTGCAGCACAACTGTGCACACCCTGACAGGCTGCAGGTCCCCTGTCTGGAGGCACTTTTCTCCAGAGGGCAGCTCTCTGACCAGGCTGCTCCATGTGCCCAGCCAAGCCCATGCCCCTGGCACCAATTTCCCCAGTCCCACATTCCTCCAGGCCCAGAAGCCTCCAGCACAATGCTGCTCCCTGGACCTTTGCTCAGAGCATGACTGCCATGGCCAGCACCAAAAATCTGGGGCATGCCAGCCCCTGCATGGTGCCAATGAGAACCCCCAGAGCCCTGCCATACATCCCCTGTCCCACCAGCACTCACAATGGCATGGTGGGCATGGGCAGTGCAGCTCCCAGGGAGCAGCCAGGGGCAGACCAGGCCCAGTGACAGCCTTGTCACCAGCCACCAGGTCACCAGCAGCAGGGAGCAGAGAGAGCCCAGGTCAAGTGTGGTGTGGTCCCAGGCCACACTGTCCCCAGCCACTGCCTCGAGGTGCCAGGGTTTGTCCTGCCGTGCTCCCTCTCCCTGGGGGCCAGGAGGTCTTCCTGAGATGCACAGAAATTCTGCCTGCTGCCATGAGCTGTCACCTCTGATTCTGCTGAATATTTAAAAACTGCCTGAATCTGAAGTGACAAATCCATCATTGACCATCTGCCACTCTGCACGGTCACCCTGCAGCAGTCCCTGACATTTCCAGCTCTGCCCTGACACGAGCCAGTAACTCAGAGATGAAAGGCATCAGCCTGAGCAGGCTGACAGGCACGGCGCCCCCTCCCCCCAGCCCCAGGACACCGCATCCCATGCAGACAGGACAGCCAGGGTACAGGGACCCCTGCTGCCCCTCCCTGGAACAGGCTCGGTGACTGTCTGCCAACTGCTGCTAAGCGCCTGGCTCCACACACACCAGCCCCACCGCTGGCACAACCTGCAGGGCAGGACCTTTGGGACACCCTGCTGAGGGCATGGCCATGCCCAGAGCTGGCTGGGAGCTGCACCCCGGGCATCTCTCAGAAGGGTGATGTCCCCATGAACAGTGCTGCCACAAGCCCTGTGGGCAGCACTGTGTCCTCCTGCAGTGGTGCCATGGGTTCCCTCAGCAGAGCCAGCATGTGGGGCTCCAGAACAGGATCCTTGGAATCCTGCCCCTCCTCAGGGCTGCACAGGAGCCTTGCCAGATCCCTGTGGTGGGATGAAGCAGCAGGGCTGCCACGCTCTGCACAAGGACCTCTGCTAGCACAGGAAGGACAGCCCCCAAACAGGGCCCCCCCCTGTCACCTGGGGTGTGTGTCCTGTTCACTCCAGGTGGATCAGCACTGGCATCCTGCACACTCCCAGTTTCCTGGGATGGCAGCTGGGAACAGGCTGCTCAAGGCAGGGTCATACCCAGGGCTTTAATTGCCACTTGTCCCCTTGGCAGCAAAACGCTCAAGACTCCTCTGCTTGGCTGCAGCAGCTCCTGCAAGGAGCCCTCACTCAGCCCTGTCCCCCTCTGGCACCACAGGACTGGGCACACAGAGTCCCCTTGCTGCAAGGTGCACACCCCCCAGCTGGTCCCCACACTGGCTGCAGGATGAGGGGAGCCACTGCCAGCTTTACAGCGAGGCTACTGCACCCTGGCAGCATGGTCTGGGGCTCCATGACAAGGCCACCAGTGGCACTGCTCATCCCAGGCCCTGAGCCAGCAGCCAGTGCTGTGGCCAAGCCCCAGAGCCCCGGCATGGCCAACAACGCCCACCAGGGCTGCTCCCGGCTGCCCTCCCACAGAGAAACCATGGCACAGCACGCCCGCGGGACTCCTCACTACCTCTGCTGTGCCCACAGCGGCCTCTTGGGGTGGGGGAGCAGGGCTGGGTGCCAGAAGACCCCAGGGAGAATGCTGGGGACTGTGGCCCTGCACCTCCAGCTCGGCCCCGGGCACAGGCAGCAGGGCTGCAGATCTCCTGCCTGCCGTTTGCTCTGTGCTTGTAGCTGGCTCAGAGCTGCAATTTACAATCAGCCTGCTGCTTGAGCTAATTGTGCTCTAATTGCTGAGCTGTGCTCCCTCCTGTTTCACCAGAGAGCGGTGCCTCTTAGCTCCTCTTGCCAAGCCGGCACATCCCGCCCTCAGCCCCATGCTCGCTCCCAGCCCAGCCGTGCCACAGGCAGAGGCAGTTTTCCTGCCACTCCCTCTGCCAGCAAACAGCATTTCCCGTGTCTGGGAGCTGCTGGTCCCTCTAAAGCCCTCAGTGGAGGAGGTTGCCGGAGGGCACAGCCTGATCAAGCATCGGCACAGCACGGGATGTGCGTGGGCAGGCGCAGGGCATGTCTCCAAGAGACGCCTCTGCCTCCTGGGAAGGCAGCTGGGCAGCGTTTCCTTGTGGTTAGGGAAGGTCTGTGCCAAGGGAGGAGCAGAGCAGACCGCGCCTGTGCCCAGGGGATCGGCAGGATGGGGTCTAGGGACCCCATTGCCCCGCTGGGGGGCACCGAGGGAGTGTCACCAGCCGTGATTAAAGGACACAGTGACTGGAGGTGCCAGGCTGGTGCCCAGCAGCTCGCCACCACTCCCCCGTGCTGATACCGCAAAACTCGCACGTCCCCCCTGCTAATTAAAAATCCTACCGTTAAGGGCTCCGGGAGGTCGGGAACCGGCAGGGCAGGCGCAGGGCACATCAGGCACCGAGGGGGCAGGCGCAAGGGGAAGCTGGTCCCCGGGGAGCGGGGGGGCTGTAGGCAGTCCTGGCCCCTGGACTCGATGCCCCCGGCTAGGTGCGCCCAAGCCCGGTGGTCCTCGCCGTGCCCTGCGATCGCCCCTGGGGCCGGTGCGCAGTCGCGGCGGGCAGCGTCAGCAGCTCTGCAGGCAGCGCCGGGCTCGGGGGTGTTGGAGGGGCGCAATCAGCACTAATCAGGTCGCTCACTAATTGTTGGGCCTCCCGCCGGGCGGTGACGGCTGGAGGGCGGAGGGCTCCGGCTGTGCCCCGCTGCCTGCCCCTCGCAGGTGCCCAGGCTGCTGCCTACCAGCGCCTGCAAAGAACGGCGACGACGACAAAGACCCTGCCACGCTTCCGAGGGCAAAACGGGCTTAAATGGCAGTTTTTCTGGGAAAGCTCTTCTTCCACATCCCAGGAGTTTTTCTCTAGGTGTTGTGCTCCCCACAAAGCATCTCTGCACGGTGCTGGCATGGGCAGTGTCCTCCCTGCCCACTGTGCCCACTGGCTGGGCAGGCGAGCTGGGCGCTGCAGGGTGTCTGCCCACACCAAGGGGCATTGTGCCACGTTAAGGGGCATTGCACCACACCGAGGGGCAGCACACCACACTGAGGGCCATCCCTGCCCTGACAGAGGGCCCTGCCTGCAAGCACAGCCTGGCAGGATGCCCGCAGCCCCTCCTCAGCGTAAGCTTGTCCCATCACACACCCCTCCACCTGACAGGCTGGGCCCTCTGGAAATTCCCTCCATAATCACACCAAGAGCTATCAAGCTATCTAATTTAATTTCTTTCTGAAAATAAATAGCTAAAGTGGCCCTAGGTACATGCATAAACACTTCAGCTTTTTGTTGGGCCTGTTATTACTTCTCCCAGCTTGTGTGGTTGTAATGCACACTTAATAAGTGCATATTTATTGCACATCTCGCCCTGGTGGAACACTGAGGAGTTTTTGCTGAGTAAGCAGGATAACAGCTTAGCCTATAATGGAGAAAAGGAGAAAAAAAAAAAGGAAAAGGAAGGAATTAAGCAAACAAAAAACATATGCTGGGTAATTAATGATTGGGGTTTGAGCAGCCACAACTTTTCACTGATTATGCAAACAGGGTGTAAGTGCTAGTGCCTCATGGCTTCTCTTAAACATGGGTGGCTGAGCTCTCCTCCTGTGTGCCTGTGTGCACAGGGAGGTGATGGTGAGCACCCAGCAGCGCTGCTGGGTGTCTGTGCAGGTGCTCAGGAGCACCCAGGGGGCACTGCTCGAGTGCAGCTGCAGCCAGCAAGGGCACGCGTGGCCCCCCCTGCACAAACCCCACAGCCCTGCTCCCATCTATTGTTTTCTTGCTGCTTGCTTTTCCTCATCTGTGTGTTTGTTGCACGCTTCATTAACCCTGATAAATGTCTGATTGGTGCTACATGGGGCTGGGGAGACTGGGCTGGGAGAGGCAGCTCCAGGGATGCTGCCAGCGTGGAGCCAACAGCTCTCACTCCTGCTGGCACCCTTCAGGCTGCCCATCCACCAGCCGTGCCCAACAGCACTACCAGGTCCCTGCTGCATCCCAAAGGACAAGGTCTTGCTGTGTACCTGTAAGTGTGTGTGGGGGAGAGGCAGCAGCCTTGACTGTCCTCGAGCTCCTCCTGTCCTGCAACATCTGCAGCATCCCTGCGGAGCTGGGGGTTCCCCACGCAGAGCTGCTCCAGCACCAAGCAGCACAGCCACACAAGCCAGGACAGATGTGCAGGTGACAAAAAGCTACTGAGCTGTGGCCAAAGCATCCAGGGCTGCCACTCTTCTGCTTTCCAGAGACCATCTGGCATGGTGGGGTAGATCAGGGTGCTGATGTAGGCCACACAAGTGAGGAGGGTCCCGGGAGCGTGGCTGTCCTGGGGCTGTGGGGCAGAAGGGGCTGTGCTGATGCTGCAGGTGGCCCAGCCACAGGGTCTGGTCAGGGCTCTTGGGGTGATGCTGTGACACTGTGGGGGCTGCCCACAAACAACAGAAGGATGCTTAACTCCCTCAGAATGAGTCCTGCTGCTTGCTAGTCAGAGAAGACAGCTCAGCAGAGCACTTTTTGACCCACCAAGCTGGAGCTTGCTCTCTGGGGAGCAGACCCCAAGTCCCCATCACCATGGAGCCACAAAGCAAGGAAAGGCTGCAGGAGTGACAGGGCCATGGCAAAGCACAGGGCAAGGCTGGCAAACAGCAAGCTGCTCTTCCCATTAGCCCCTCATTAGCACGTGGCTGATGAGTTTAAATTAAGAAGCCACAACAGTGGTCCCAGCTGTGTTACTGCTGCGCTCAGGAAGAGCCCACAGCTGCTGTTTGAGGTGCCTCCACGGTCCATCAGGACATCTGACAGGCTTCTGCATGGCTGCACACAGCCAGAGCCTGCCTCAGCATGTGCCAGGGCTGCACACGTGTGACACTGTGCAGGTGTGGGTGGGTATGGGGGGCAGGACACCAGTGCTCAGCCCTGCGTCCCTGTGCTGCCAGCCTGGCCCAGGGCATGGTGCCTCCAGTCTGCTGCCAGGGCACAAGGATGTTTCTTTGTCACAGAACACCTTGCCATGGCTCTGTGCTTGCCTTTATGCTGGGCAAGGAGGGTGTGCCCCGTGCACACCTCTGGCCATGGCACAGTTGTGCCTTATGTATGCCCCCCCTGCACCCCAGTGACACAGCTGGGAGGAGCCTGGCTGCAGGCTGGCACAGCCAAGGGGCAACAGGGCACGGGCTGCTGGGGCAGATGGCATCACACCAGGATTTCTGCTACCATGAGAGGTGATACCAGCTCTCAGTAGTTATGCTGCCTGTTCCCAATGTGATGCTTGCTACTGACTCCCACTGACATGGGGGAGCTGGTGGCTGTCATGAGAAGGGAGAAAAGCAGCAACTTGCTCGTGGGCATGGAGGAAGCCAGGACCTGTGTAACAGGAGGTGTGTGTGGGGGGGTGATGGTGAAAGTGTGAGCTTATGCCTCTAACCAGAGACAGCACCCTGCTTTGGAGGCTGAGCAACCTGATGGGGTCCCACACTGGCATCCCACACTGATGTCCCATGCTGCTGCCTTGCCTGCAAGCTCAGATCAAGAAGGGCACCTGCCCTCTGTGCCAGGATATGCAGGAGGGCTGGAGCAGTCTGTCTCATAATGGGATGGGTGGCAGGCTGTCATTGAGACCACCAAAACCCTCTGCCTGAGTGCCTGAGTGCCAGGCACTGCTCACCTACCCCTCCATGTGTGGCAGTGCCTGGGGCAGGAGCCAGGCACCACTTGCTGCACCACCCTCTATTTAGCTGCCCTTAAGGACAAGATCTGAGGCCTGTGCTCACCTCACTGCATGGAGCACACCAGAGCCCTGGGAAAATCCTGCACGACCTGGGGGACACAGCAGGAGTGTGGAGACAAAGCACCAGGAACCCCTTCATTTCAATGATGATAAATGGGAGAAGCAAAGGTCATTTTCCTGGGCCAGGAGGCCCAGGAGGCTCACTGGAGGAGCAGAAAGCTGCAGCACAGAGCCTAGAGCAGACCTGCTGCCTCAATTATTTATAGGTACCACGGGTGGAACATGTTTAGGGGACATTTGTGGTGGAGCTCAGCAGTGCAGACCTGCACCAAGCCAAGAGGAATATGTCAAAGGCTTTATGGGTGGTAAAAGCAGCACATCAGTCAGAGGGGCACACACCCACCCCTCAGCCCCTGCTCCCTGCTCCCCTGCCCTGCAGGGAGGCTGCCTGCAGCCCCCGTGATGGGTTGATGGGCAAACCCATGGACACGCAGTCATAAGTCACCAGGCTTTTTATGAGTACATCACAAGGAACAAGCTTTCCCCCCAGGATTAGACTGACATCCTGGAAAAATCATCCTCTGGTTTTACAGCAGATGACAGAAAAGCAGTGGGCTCCAGAAGGCAGAGTCTGCCCTTCTGTCAGGCAGCCATGGGCAAGAGGTCGAGCAGGACCTCAGCACCCCGTGTTGGGCAGCCTTGGGGAAGCTCTTTCCTGCTGTAGACATTTGCCTGTCCCAGCCACACATTTACCTCTTTGTCAACCCCTCCTCAGCCCTCCTCAGCCCTAGGGTGGGGCAGAATGGGATGATGTGGTGCTAAGGGACATGGTTTAGGATCAGAGTCAGATAATGGTTAGACTCCATGGTCTTAAAGGTCTTCTCCAACCAAAACAACTTTATGATTCTATGATTCTGATTCTATGTCTGAGCTGGCTGGGCAGGGATGTGGCACACCTGGCAGATGCAAATCCAAGCAGCAGACAAGGGAGTAGGACCTGGCCTGTGGCTGGGCTACCTCAGCTCTGCACACAGGGGCCCATCCTGGACGGTAGTGGCCCCAGCGTGATGGCAGAGGGTCGCCGTGCAGAGGCAGTGCTGGGTCTGTGCAGCCCTGGCAGGGGAGCACAGCTACCTCTGGCTCCCAGCAATGCCTGCTGCTGGCAGGAAAGGGAAGCCTCTGCCTCACCTTGTAATCCTCCAGCCACCTTTCTGAACCTGCTGTGCTGGAGGTCCACAGGCTAAGGTCCTGGCAGCCAGAGCTGGAAGCAGCAGAGGCTCTCAGCCAACCCACCTGGACATAACACGCTCCAGCACCTCGGGCAGCTTCCTGGAGAGGAGCCCAGGACACCGAGATGTGCTGCTGCAGCACCTCCAGCTCGCTGCTCCGGGATTCCAAGCTCACTGGTCCTCGTGTCTGTTTGCATTTCTGCCTGCAGAAGATCATTTTCTTCAGAAACTGCTCCTTTGCAAGGGTGTGAATTACAGAGGAAAAGCAAGCAAGCACTATCGATCAGAGCCCGGGAAAAGCACCAGGGGCATTTAGAGCAGATTCACTTTTCTTTTCTGGAAAATGGGTTCAGAGTTATTTAAAGAGCTCAATCAGTTCATCTCAGGTCGTTTACCATTGTTTCTGTGGAGTAGCCTCCCTCAGTGCACAGCTGGGAACATCCCCTCCACACTATGGGAAGAGCTGAGCCCTTCCTGGGAGATGTGCCAGGGCAGCAGCCCTCGGCGTGGCAGAGCACAGGGTGCTGGGCACGGGGTGCTGGTCCCTGCTGGCAAGGCAGGTGCCCACCAGGGCTGCCCAGGTATGCACAGGGGATGTCCCCTCAGCTAGTGGAAGGAGCAGTGAGCTCCAGGTGCAGCAAGGGAACTCTAGAGCAGTGTGGCTGGAGGCAGCCCCTGCAGCAGGCCAGGGCTGGGCAGCAGCTCCTGGGAGCTGAACTTCCCAAGTGAGCTGTGGCTGGGCTGAGGCCTCACAGAGCTGCGTGGAAGGGCACTGGAGAAGGCTGCAAACACAGAGCGCAGCTTTCCACTGCCTGACAGCCACCTCAGAGCCAGGGCCTATACTTCATGCTGGGTGGCACCCACTGGTCATCGCACCTGCACGCCCTCACCCTGCTCCTGCTCCCCACGGGGCAGGGTGCTGAGGCTGCCCAGCAGCCTGCAGACGTAGCAGCCTCACTCCCTAAAATATTTCAAAGCTTTTTTTTCTCCCCCCTCTCTATTTAGTTATATTTTTTTCCCCTTTTGGGAAGAAAGTACTGGAGTCAAATGGCTCCTGTGGTGGAAGACTTTGCAAATGTCACCACAATCCGTGCTGCTCGGTGGCCAAACGTGATCATCTTAACGCCTGGCTTCCTAATGGCAGCAGCACTGAAGGCTGATGGATTGACAGCCAGCCCAGAGTGACACGAGCCAGAGCTGATAAGGGCTCTCTCCAGGGAAATCACAGCTTTTTAAAGATGTTGGCAGCTACTAGCAAGTACCTTCTTTTTTTCTCCCTCTCCCCCCTCCTCCTTTAAAAGGATTACAAGCATTGATTGCACTTCCTGTTTTCTTTTTATCACTGTTTCTGCTCCGAGTCTGCGAGCTGAGCCTTTCAGACAATTACTGTGTGATAATGAAGGCGTGGTGGGGTGGCTCTAATGAGTGTTTTCAATGCCTAATTTGCGTGCAGCGTGGAGGGATTTCAACAGCCGCCTGGTTCCTGGCTGAAGGTGAGTGACTTCTGACCGGGGAGGAAGCTGCTGGAGGCTGACTCAGCTGGGGGGGGATCGTGTCTGCTAGCAGAGCGTGCTTCCTCCAGCAGAAGAGGGATTAAAACTTCCCCAATTACTGTGATTAAAACACTGGCTGAGGGGATGCATTCTGTTCAGACACGGCTGCTGTCTGCTCCTCCAGCCCACAGCTCACCTGAGCAGCTCCTCTGCACGGAGGAGATGAAAAATGCATGTCCAGAAACCTGCAGTGTAGCTGGAGAGGGCAGCTAACAACCACCGAGCACCCAACACTCACACTGGTGCTAGATGAGGGAGGGCTAAGGGCACCTGCCTGGCATCCTAACCTCCAATGCCTGGCAAAAGCACTAGCAGCAGAGGTGGGTGGGCAGCATGCCTCCCTGCACAACCCGGGAGAGGCAACTGCTGAGGCACTCAGCTCCCACTCCCATGTCTACTCTGCCTTGCTGTGACATCAAAGGGTGAGGGCAGCAGCGTGGGCAGGCTGAGCCAGGCCCTTTGCAGAGCTGGGGCTGTGCCATCACTGCACAGGGGCCCCTGGCTTTGCTTAGCTGTGTCAACCACACATCCCAGCTGCTTCAGGCTCTGCCCACCCATGCTGGGTCCAGACTTGAAAATCTCCCTAAAACTCTGAAGAACAGACTTTAAATCCTGACTCATCCAGAAAAGGAAGATGAAGCCAGGGGAGAGCCCAGGCTGGGATGTGAGCAGCTCATGTCCCACAGGAAATGTCCCAGCAGGCAGCCGGAGTGCCCACCTTCACACACTGTCCTGGCATGCTCAGCCAGGCAGCAGGGAGGTTTCAGCCCCTCTGACTGACTGCCCAGCAGCAACTTCCCAAGGCCAAGTCAAATTCAGTGATTTTGCTTCTCCTTAACTTCTCTGGCTTGTGGCAACACACAACCATGACAGCTGCCTGGGAACTCATCCCTGTCCCCACCAGTGAGTGGGAGGAGTACCTGCTGCTGCAGACCACAAGCCTAGGTCACCTCCAGGACGCTGGAAACACTCTCAGAATGGGCCAGGAAGCAGTAGAGAGAGCACAAACCAAAAGCACTGTGGCACAGCAAGAAACCCCTGACAAGAGAGAGCTGCTCTCTGCACTGAGCACGAGGAGCAGAGACACAAACTGAGACTGTGCTGAGCAGGGCAAGCCTGGTACCAACCCTAATGGAAGCTCAAGGGCTTGGTTAATGGGAGGGCACAGGGAGTGGTGTATTAGCTGTGGCAGGAGTCAGCTTCCTTGGAGGACACGGGGGGAAGTGATCGCCCTCCTGAGCAGCGCGAGCAGACGGCAGAGGCTCACACAGCCTTGCTTGCCCTCCCTTTCCAGAGATGTATTTTTCTCCTGGGGGTGCAGATATCACTGCCCTTTTTTCATTGCCCCTTAATGATCCCAGTGGATCACATCCATCTTTTGTAAATAACTCCCTGGAGGAGGCTTGGACACCTTGCCTTCTGGAGCTCACCGTGGCTCAGAGTGAAGGCAGCAAAGGTGACCTCTACAGGGAGTGGAGCTGCAGCATCCAGCTGCTGCCACAGCACAGGGGCACCGACCTGGGAGCACTTGTTCAGAAAGGGACAGTGGCAAATGCCACCATGCTCTACCAGCAGACAGCTGTGGGCTGCATCCCGTGGGGCAAGGGTCCTGCATTGGCCTCAGAGGGGTGGTGAGGGGATGGCTCAGGTGAGGGTCTCAAGAGCCCCGGGGAAGGCTGGGGAGCACTGCAGGAGCTGGGGCACCTGAGGAGCTGCTGTTCAGCAAAAACACCAGACAGTGCAGCACCACACTCTGCTCCTGCCAAACCAGCTGCAGCACACTTCCTTTGGGCCAAGAAACACCTGAAGCTGCTGCCATCAGCACACAGGGCACAGGACGGCTGGGTTCCAACCACTGCCATCACTCCTGAGCACACAGCAGCCACCTCCCCACACACCCACTTTGCTCTGCCCAGCCACTGCCCTGCTGCCCCCCTGACAAATGCTGTGTGCTCCACAACCCCAGGGACTGCCTCTGGAAACTCACCTAGAAGCATCATCTTCACCCACCAGCAGAGCACCTGGGTTTGCCAGCTCAGCCCCTGGGTCTAAGACATACTTGCCACTGGACACTAGCCTGCAGAGCAGGATGGGCTGCTTCTGCAGAAACACAAAAGAGATCAGCTGGCTCTTGCCCTCCCCTGCAAGGAGCCAGAGGCTGCTGTGCAACTGCTGAAGAGAGAGAGAAGCTGCTACAGAAAAATGTCCTCAAAAGGGGCTGTGTTGAGGGGGCTTGGAGCTCTTAGAACATCTTCAGAGATGCTTCTGCAATCAGAGCTCTCAACAAGCCTTCTCTTTTGTCACTAAAGGTCTGCTTCTGGCTGGCAATTTATTGCTTTGAGCTCCCTCTGTTCTTTCACAATATCCAGAAGTAAATCCTTCTGTGTGACCCAGGCTCATCACACTCAATGGTAGGCACTTGTTAGCTCTGGCAGGAGCACACTAACTGCAGGCACTTCCTCTCTCAACACCAACTTGGATGATTCAGCCAACTGATCCCCAGTCTCAAGATAACTGGGCTGTTTGTTTGGGTGCCTCAAGTTTGGGTGCCAGCAGGATTAAAAGACAACACAACTCTGAGCTGGCTGAAATATCAGAGCTCCTGTTTCTAAGATCCTGACCTGCAAACCCAGTGTGGAAGCACACAGCAATCATCAGCACCCTTTGCAAACAGCAGCTGGCTGATGTGCCCAGAGCTGCTGGAGCACACAACTGCTGACAGTTGTGTGGGCACCAAGAACCATGGGGCTGCCCCTGGCTTCAAAGGGCACAAGGCTAAAGATGCACTTTGGAAAGAACATTAAAGAAGGCTGTTGGCTCAGAAAGGAAGGAAGGATGACTCCTTCCCAGGACAAGCTGCTGCTGCTCTCCCACAGGGACAAGGCTGCTGGGAGCATGCCAAGGAGCCTGTGGTGGGCTGCAGCAGCTTGGGTCCTGGGCCCTGAATGCAAGGGTGGCTCTGGCTGGGAGCAGCCATGGCATGCAGACACCATGGCCAGCCTGGGCATGCACACCCAGCACCTTGTGCCACTCACAGCACAACCCTTCTCCTCCTGAAGGGATGGAGAAAGCCAAGGGCACTTTTGTCCATTTCCCTCAAATTCAGACATGAGAGTTGACTCTTCTCCTGGAGAAGCTCTTTGTGATGAGCATGTCAATGAAAACAGGAAGCAGCATCCTGCCAGTGGGAAGGAGACACGGCAGCTGCTGGCTCCTGGCAGGGAACTCACTGTGCCAGGCTGTGCCACGGCCTGTCCTGCCAGCAGAGCAGCCAGACTGGTCCCTAAGGGAAGGTGAGGATGGGACTATGCTGATGGTGGCACCCGAGGAAACAGAAACAAGACGTAGTAAGCAAGCGAGATTCAGGTTAGACGACAAGGAAATAATTTATTCCCGGGTCCCAGAAAGACCTTGCAAAAATAACCAGGGTGAGGAAATTAACCTCCTAATTTCATCTGGGTAGAGAAAGAAAACCGAAGTGACTCCATCAGACGCGGTGGCAGCTGCCAGCTCCTGCCGGAGGCGGCGGCTGCAGCGCAGGCGGCCCCGCGGGGGCGGCCGGCCCGGCCCCGCACTCCTCCCATGCTTAGGTGTGGGACAGAAAGGAGCCGCAAGCATGCGGGCATGCCGGGAGGGCTGGCTGGGGAGGGGGGGACCCGCTGGGGGGCTGCTAAACACGGACCCTGTCAGGCCCCATCGCCTACGGACGGGGCCCTACTATTGCACAACACTTTTGCTAGAGGAAAGGCCAGCTCCGGAGGGACTCAGGCACAGCTCTTCAGCCTGGAGGGAAAACACAAACACGTTCCTGAGGAAAGAGAGGGCTTCTCCATTCTCCTGCTCCAGGGCATCGCCGTGGCCAGAGCTGGCACTCAAGGGCCAGTGCAAAGCAGCCCCTGGGCCCGGCTGCCTCCCCAGCATCATCACAGTGAACCAGCAGCACGCTGGGCGTGGGTGCCGGCAGCAGGCACCTGCCACCTCCTTGGGTGGGGACTGGAGAGACTCCGAGAAGTGAGCAGCTCCTGGTCCTGGTGTGAAAGCCAAGGTGCAGCTCCTGTGTGGGCAGACAAGGTGGCAGTGGGTGGGTGCAGCCAAGGGCAGGAGCAGCGGCGGAGGTGCATCCTGCAGCCAAGGGACCAAGGCCAGCAGCCAGGAAGCAAAACACAGTAAAAGGTGACCAGGCATGGACATTTACAGTCACATCTCTGAGGAGAGAAAACACTGGGGCTAAAGGAAAAGGACAAACCCAATGACAAGCCCAGGATGTGTCAGGCCTCGGGAGACCTCACCGGTTACCCATCAATGAGGCAGTTGGGAGTTTTTCCAACGTGAACAGAGAAGGAGCTGCAGTGCTGCTCAGCTGACTCCAGGGAAGTCAGCAGCTGGAAAGGTGCCAGACACTGGGCACTTTTCTCCAGCACCATCTGCAATCCTGATGGCCTCCTCCTGACCTGCCTCCCAAACCCAGAGATTTCATGCCAAGGCAGCTCTGCTGCAGGAGCTCCTGCAGGGCACTGTGTCAGGGTGGGGACACCCTGGGCCCCCAGGGTGTCACAGACCCACTGCCCAGCCTACCGCAACCAGCTTAGTACCAGCAGCACCAGCAGGATCTGGCCTCAGGCATGTGTCCTGAGGATGGTTCTCTATTGCCAGTGGTGATGCTTTACTGTCAGCTGGGTGTAAGCAGGAATTATCCCCCCAGAACAGGGAACTGGAGTCCCCTCATGCCCTACAGCATAGTTCTCTCGCTGGTATGCAGCTCTCCTCAACACTAAATGATGGCCAGGGTGCACTGACCTCTGCACTGTGCAGCCCACCCTGGCCCAGCTGGCCCCACAGGGGTGACAAAGCCAGCCTAGGGTGTGCCACTCCCCAGCACCATGGCTCAGGCTATAGCACCATGGCTCAGGCTATAGCACCATGCTTCAGCAGCGGGCAGGATGTCCCCATCTGTCTCCAGGGCTGTGGTGCACATGAGGACCTTGCAGACAATGCCTGCTTGGTGGGAAAGAGAGAGCTCCATCACATCACCAGCCTCTTTGAAAGGTCTAAGCACTGAGCAGTGAGGAAGCTGCAGCTCGGGGGGGTGTGTGTGGGAGTATGTTTTGAGGTGGGCTGCAGGGCAGCAGTCACCCCGTGGCAGGACGTGACTGTGGAGCCTGCACCCAAACACGCTCCCACACTGTGCCACCTGCTGGGCACTGCCCAGGAGCCCAGGGGCAGAGAGCAGAGGGCTCCAAAACCCCAGCAAATGTTAAAAGCTGTCCCCTCTGCAAGGAAGGCTCCCACAGAAATCAAAGCACGTCAGATGCTCTGACTCAAGTGACAAAAACAATTTAGACAACAAAAGGCTCTCGGTTTACTCTTCCTCTCCTGAACTGGGCTCACTGAGCAGATCTATTGAAATGATAATTTGCAGGGGCAGAAACCCCCTCCAAGCTATCTGGAGCTAGATTTTCTTTCTTAAATTAACGGGTAGTGCTTCAGTGGAGACTGCTGATAGGGAGATGAGGATGGCTGCAGCAGCTCCTTTGGGCTCTCCAGCCTCGTTGTGCAGGTCAGAGGTCCCCGGGACGGGAGGCGGTGGCCAAGGAGCACATCATTGCCCGGTGCTCCTCGGTCCTGTGCTGCTGCCCAGCGCCTGTAGAGCCCAGCTGGTGGCACAGGCTGTCCCCTCACGGTGTGGAGCCCTGGTGCAGGGGGCATCAGGGGCTGGCAGGGCGTCTAGGACTCCTCGCTGTCCTCCTCGCCCCTGCGCCCAGCGTACAGCGCCGCCAGCTGCCGGAACCGCGGCCCCCAGCCCCCCAGGTAGGAGAAGTCCTGCTCTGAGCCGCTGGACCACGTGTTGATGGAGCTCAGGGAGGGCACGGGGGAGTCTGAGCCCTCGAAGGCGTAGGTCTGGAAGGAGTCGTAGGGCGGCACAGAGAGGTCCTCGTCTGCCTGCTGCACCTTCCTGCAGATATAGTCTCTGAACACGGAGAAGTCCAGGTCTGGGCTCTGCACCCACTGTGGGAGGGAATGGAGCTGGGAGGCTGGGTTTCTGCTCAGGACCCCTTCTCCTGGCCCCCCACCTCCATCGCCACCTTTGATCTCACTGAAGTCATAGAGGCTGCGCAGGGCTGACATGTCATAGGCCTCCGTGTCCTGCTCGCCACCCCCTTCGTCGTTGTATTTGATGACATTGTCCCTCATGTCCTCGTCATCCTCGGCTGCCAGATGGCTTTTGTGGTGTCTCTTCAGGGTGAGAATCAGAAGGACCAGCACTGGGAAAGGAAGAGACGGTCAGACGGGCACGGGGGCTCGAGGCAGCTGCGCTCCCACGGGATGAGGACAGCCCCTGCCAAGACCTGGCACCCTCGGGCATGGGTAGCCCCACACCAGCTGCTTCCCATCAGCCAGGCTTAGCGGATGGCAGCTGGGCTGCGTCACCGGCTTGGAGAGAGCTTTGCCTGGGCTCCAGTGCGGACCAGGAGCTTCCTTTCCCATGCAGTGCCACCGCTGAGACAGGAGGGACAGATGGATGAAGGCACAGCTGGACAGACAAACGGATGGATTCTGCAGAAGATGAGTAGGAAAAGGGGGGTGCATGAATCAGAGCAGCAGCCAAGGGTGGGGAGGGTGAATGTGGAGCAGATGGCAGTGAGCTGCAGCTGTGTCCTGGATCATCAGCCATTCATCCCATCACCTTTAAAGCACCCATCTGCACTTCAGTCCTTTGGGGAATTAGGCAGAAATTTGTTTGCACTGTGCTGGAAAATGAAACCAGGGCAAAGTGCACCCCGTGGGAAAGAGGTTTCTCAGTGCAGATGCAGCAGGAGATGGGGACCAGAAGTGTGCCAAGGAGAGGAGACGTCACTGAACACCATGCTGGCACCACAGATGTCCAGAAAGCCTCAGGAGCCACCTGAGAGCCAGCACTGATGCCAGAGGGCTTGCAGCAGCAGTGTCCATCCACTGCCCTGTGCTAAGCCTAAGGGGACTGCAGCACCTCTGTCTGTGCCCTGTCCCTTGCACACACAGAGCCGTGCTTGCCCTGAACCTTCACACCTTGCCCTGCAGCCCAGCACAAGCTTGTGCCTGTGTGGCAGTGGCAGCCAGCAGCATTCCCAGGGTGCAGACCCTGAGCTGGGCAGTGTTCTGGTTTGTGTGCACCACTTCCTGCCCACACGCTCCAGTCCTGACCCTCCCAGCACTCCAAGGCAAGAGCTCAACTGCGTGCCTCACCCCTGCCACCCTTGCCCACCACACTGGCACACACATGTGCCCCATGTGCTGCAAGATGCCTGCTGTGGGCACAGCATGGCAGCTGGCAAGGAGCTCTCAGCTCCGGCCTGTCAAGGTGAGGAGCAGGCTGGCAGCTTTGCAGGCTCTGCTGGTCAGCAGTTCAGTGCCTGCACACAGGGAGCCCTGCCCTGGAGCCAGGGTGCAGGAGCTGGGTGAACATGGAGGCTTCCAAGAAGGATCTGGAGGTGCTGAAAGGTGTCCAGAGAAGGGCCATGAGGATGATCAGAGGGCTGGAGCTGCTCTGCTATGAGGACAGACTGAGGGAGTTAGGGCTGTTCAGTCTGGAGAAGAGAAGGCCCCGAGGAGACCTTCTTGGGGCCTTCCAGTATCTGCAGGGGGCTCCAAGAAAGCTGGGGAGGGACTTTTGAGGGTGTCAGGGAGAGATAGGACTGGGGGGATGGAGCAAAACTAGAAATAGGTAGATTCAGGTTGTATGCTAGGAAGAAATTCTTCCCCGTGAGGGTGGTGAGAGCCTGGCACAGGCTGCCCAGGGAGGTGGTGGAAGCCTCATCCCTGGAGGTGTTTGCAGCCAGGCTGGATGTGGCTGTGAGCAGCCTGCTGTAGTGTGAGGTTCCCTGGCCATGGCAGGGGGGTTGGAACTGGATGATCCTTGAGGTCCCTTCCAACCCTAACGATTCTATGATTCCCTGCTGGTGCCCACAGCAGCTGCTAGCGCTCATTGGGGTGATGCTGGCTGGAACGGGGATGGGACAGGATAGGAGGAGGCTGGGGACGGGCGGGCAACTCACCGACCAGGATGAGGACGCACACCAGCAGCGCGATGAGGGCTCCGGGGCTGAGCGTGGCCGACACGATGTAGGCAGTGCTGTTGCAGGACTGGATAGCTCCGTCGCTGTCGCAGCCGCAGACGCGGATGGTCAGGGTCCCCGTGCTGCTGAGGGCTGGGGGGCCGCTGTCCACTACCAAAATGGGGAGCAGGTACACGTCCTGCTCCTGCCGGTTGAACCCCATTCTCTGCGTGTGCACCGCTGCGGTGTTGTCTGCAGGGAGGAAGCAAGCCCACGGCAAAGTCACTCTCCCCAGCGCGGACAGCAGTGCTCACCGTGAGCTCCCGCACGCTCCTCAGCCACTGCTTGTGCGCCAGCTCCAGCCACCACCCGAAAAAGGGACAGGGCCTCCCTCCTCTCTGCTACCGAGAGCACAGAGCCAGCTCCTGGCTACCCTGCAGCCAAGCCCTCAGCAGAGTGCTGGGAGTTTTCCAGCACCTCTCGAGCACATGCCCCTTCACTGGGCATCTTGGTGCCAGCCCAGCTACCTCGCTGGCCAGCCCACCCTGGGCATGGGAAACTCGGCAAAGGAGCAACAGCACACAGGTGTCTGAGCCCTGATGACCAACAATGCAGTAGAAGCAGTCAGAGAAAAACCTTCCAGAAGGGGTGGCACAGAGCAGGAGATCAGAGTAAGAAATCAGTTGCTGACATGGAGACCAGAGCAGACAGGGTGGCATTGAATTCAGGTAGCATTGAACCTGCAAGAGCAGTTACTGCCTCTAAATCTGACAGCTGTGAGTGAGAGGTCCTGCCTCAAACAGAGGGCCAAGTACCCCCAGAATTCTTTCTAAGTGCTGAAGGAGCAGGCAGAGCTCCTTCCAAGCCTCCCAGCCGAGCTAGCTAGCTCCTCCCCATGTGCTCAACCCAAACCCTGCTGTTTCAGGGGCTCAGCCAGCCCATGCTGATCCCATTACAACCACCACTTCATGGGACTCTCCAGAGCCTTGCTGCCAGAGATGAACCCAATCCTAGCATTTTGCTTTTGATTGCTGTGATTTTCAGCTCTTCTATCACACATGACATGCTCTTAATGAGACCTGCAGAGAGTTCAGTCAGCTGCTCACTTAGCCCTTGAGCTCTGGAGTCAGTAGCTCCATGTGTCACTCCGTGTTATCCAGCACCCCTTCCAGGTTGCTGGGCCTGGATGCTTTCTGCCATCTTTTCCAACATAATGAGCATTTTCCAGGAGAACAGGATTCCAGGCTTTAATTGCCTTTGATCCTTCTGTGATCAATTTTCTCAGGCCAGAAAGAGCCAAGCAAAAGGCGAGTTTGGAGGCAGACGACGGCGAATGCCTTTGGAATGCCATCAACTGGATCTGGGTGACATCAGCTTTTCCCTTTCTGCCCATGGTTACCACTCAAGGTTTATTCCTTCTCTGATGAAGGAGGAACTGCTGGAGCACTCCCTTGGGCAGAGCAAAGGTCAGGCTCCCCTGCTGCCAGCCCTGCTAGGGCTGGGTGCTCTTGCCCTGCCCGACAGACTCTAGCAGGAGCCGGTCCCTGCCAACGCTGAGGACCGTCACCTGCCCCAGGTGGCTTTCTGCTGCCTTGCAGGAGGCGAGGGAAGTAAGTGCAAAGTAAAAGAGAGAAGGATTTAAGCAAGAGCCCTGTGAATCCATCTGTGCTGACATCCATCAGTGTCACTCCTTGGCTGCAAAAGCAATATTTATAAATCACGTTTCAAAACTGGCTACAAATTTGTACAGAGAAACAGATGGGCTGGTGGCAGCAGTTTGTCACCACTGATATTTATACGGAGGAGGAGAGACAAGAGCGAGGGGAGTGGAACACTTGAGAGGGATGCAAGGGGGAGGACAAAGTGGTGCAGCAAAGGGAACCCACAGGAGCAGGGCGTGAGGCTGAGAGCACGTGGGGTGGTCACCAGGCTGGAGAAGGCAGGCGGGAAGCCAGGGCAGGGAGCTGGCACCGCCACACACGTTCGAAACGAGGGGTGCCACCATCTGCAGAGGCAGCCTCCTCCCCTGGCTGTGCATCACTTGGCAATTGGGAGGGCCTGCAAACGCCCTCAGAACAGCCCTGCAGCAACAGATTTGTTTTCCCGGGAGCAGCAGGCGGGAGGTGATGCCAGCTTGTACTCATTTTATGCAGTGTTGCACCACATGCAAGGTTTGTGGGATCATTTAGCTTGAAGGACTACCCTGTGCAACAAGAGCCTTGTCCCACTCAGGGGAGGAGCAGCTTGAGAGGAGGCAGTGGCACACGAGTCTGTGTCCTGCACTGCCATCTCTGTGCTCGCTGCTGGTGAGCCCCAGCTGCACCAACGGGAGGGTGTGACCCCTGCCTGTGCTGCTCATCACAGCCCAGCCATGGTGCACCCCCCAGCTTGGAGCAGAGAGTGCAGCTCGGGCCCCTTGGAGCTCCTAGGGGGGTCCAGAAGGAGGGATGCTGGGGCAGGTTTCCTAAGGTCCTTCAGGGAAAGCGAAGGGAGTTAATTGCTGGGTGTGGGGCCAGATCTTGCAGAGGATTAAAGCTTGCTTACATGATAAGAAGCAAAGGCCTTGTGAGCAGCTGCCCCAGCAGTGGAGGGGGAGGGTCCCAGGTCAGGGCCAGTTGCACATTTTTTTAGGGCATGAAGCCACATCAACCCTTCTGCGATTCTGAGCTGAAGCTTTTTTGCTACAAGTTGCATTCTGACTACCCCTAACAATGCTGAACCAAACCGAGCAAGCAGGATCTATGGTGATACTATGATACTATGATCTCACAGCAGCAGAAGGCTCCTCTGAGAAGCTCAGGACAAACTAAATCAGAACTTCTAACAGATGAAATTGCAAAACCAGAAAAAACACGGCTTAAAAAAAGCCACAAGCCAGGTCAGCACTTTGGTGTGGTCTGCTGGCTTCCACCTGGGCTGTTCCCCTTTGACAAGTAGGTGCACACACAGCTAGAGAAGATCCCAGCAGCTGCCAAGAGTCCCTGCTCCACTTGCTGCTGCAACCAGCACTTAAATTCACCCAAAGCACCAGGCAAAAATAGGAAGGATATAACTGCCTCTCGGAATTGCTCTCTTCCACACAAACACAGCATGACCTCCTCCCCCTGCCAGTCTGCAAAGCCAAACGGCAGCCAGGGCTCAGCCAGCGCCTGCATGGCACCCCTCTGTCACAGCAGCTGGTGGGGATGGAGCCATCCAGAGCCCAGAGCTGCCTTGAACTCCGGAGCTTCCCAGAGGAACAGCCAGGCCCTGCCTAGCTGTGCTTGCAGAGGACAGGATGAGCCTCAGGGAATGCAGAGGAATCACTCTCCTAAGCCACCACTTAGCAGGGAATCCAGCTGCATTCCGGATAACCTGCAACGGCCAAGGGCTGCGCAGGACTTCTGAGCTGCTCTGTTTATCAGGACCGTGGGGCTGCCCACCCACACAGCAGCCCTAGGATGACCCAGTGCTCCAGGATTTACCTTACCTTGGAGAGGGATAAATCATAATGTTGAAAAGAGAAGCAAGTTCATCTCTAAATCCATGTCATCTCCTTGCCTGCAGGCAGGTTGGAGATTTCACATCAAAAAAGAAACTGAGAGCCCTGAAAACACTGAACATTGAGCAGACAGCGTGAGAGGAGCTTTGGCTCTGTCTGCAGAAGAGAAGAAAGCTGGCAGAGCCTCCTTGAGGAACTCCAGTTGCTGTCTGACCAGCCCAACCATTTCAGGTTGGCAAGGAGCCTTGTGGAGGGCCCAGTGTGTCCCAGGCCCCATCCAGCACAGGTGGACCAGGAGCCCACAGCCCCATGGCTGCTCCAGCTGGAAGCTGCAGGACTGGGAAGGGCACAGCAGGACTTACCCTGAATATCCAGCAGAGAAAAGTGGTGGTTGTTGGTAGCTTCAGGGGCCAGTGTGAAGTAGAAACGGTGGCCACCCTGAGGCTCATCGCGGTCCACAACGCTTATTGTCTGGATCAGCTGGGAAGAAAAAGCAGAGGTGAGGATCAGTGCTGGCTCCACAGCCCCTCTCATGGGCCCCACTCATAGGGTCCAGCCCAGCAGAGCATCACCAGCTTCTGCCACAGTAAGGGATGAGCTCTTGTCCCCACAGGTGAGCTTAGCTGTAGGATACCAGCAAGGTGGTTCCCAGTGTGACAGAAAGGGAAGGACAGGCAGGCTGACACTGGTCCAGAGTCCTGCTTGCAGTATGATGCCATTGCAGGCATTGATGGGGAGCTGGGAGAGGGGCTGGGGGACTCCTGCTACCTGGCCTGGCTTGGCATCCTCACACACAGCAGCTTCATAGGGGGTGGCGAGCTCAGGAGGATTGTCGTTGACGTCCAGGATCCGGATACGGAGGGAGGCTCTCGACACCTGTGAGTGATTATCTGAAACAAAAAAAGCAGCAGAGCTTCAGCAGGAAATGCCATCTGCTGCTAGCAGGGAACAAACCCTCCTCATCTCTGCCTGTCCAGAGGCCATTGCTCATGCTGCCAGTGCAGAAGGTGGCACAGCAATGTACCTCTGCCCACCCACGCACGGACCGGCTCTGTGGCTCACAGAGCATGGCTCAGCCTCACCACACCTTGTTCCAGTAAAGAAACCCAACCTGTGTTCCAAGGACTCCTGAAATGCTGGTGTTGGCATGACCTACCCCTGGGAAAGCTGAGTAGCCCCAGGCAAGTCCCTGTGGCAAGGGTCGGTCACCACCGATGAACATCTGTGCCGCAGCACCGAGAGGGGACCATCAGATGTGCAAACATCACCTCCTGACATGGAGCCCGACCCTTAAACCCCAGGGGACAGCAGCTATAGCTGAGAGGTGAGTGAGCAGAGGCCTGATGTGGAACAGCTGGGACTGGCCAAGAGAGGTGGTGATGAAGCCAGTCACACACAGCTCCGTGGCTCCCAGGTGAGTGTGGCTGCACGCTTGCTGTTGAGGTGTGGGGCTCCCACCCTGGACCCAGGCCATGCACACTGGTTTTTGCATTACCATCAGCAGTTTGAATGTGAAGCTGGCACCATCTGCCAGCTGGCACAGGGGGCCTAGGGCAGCCCCTTCACCCCTGTGCTCTGCAGCCTGTGCCTTGTGTGGGCAGGGGGCCCCAGGGGCCCCAGCTATTCCTCTCCCTTGGGCCGGGGCTAGGTCTGCACCCATTGTGCCACTCTGGACTTTGTGCCAAGGGGGCAGGGACCACATTTACAGCTCCTGTCCTGCAGTGCTGCTCTACCCTATGCTGGCACCAGGAAGGCACCCTGAGCCCTCTCTGTAACATTATAAATGACTCTGGAGGACCTCATGTTGTCTGAAGCACCTCATGTGCTCCCAGAAACCAGAGCTCCCTCATGCTCCATCGCCTTGGTTTTACCCAGAGGCTGCAGCTGTGACAGACCTCATGCCTCTGTCTCCTCACCCAGGCAGGAATTCTGCTGCCTGTTTGTCTCTAGAATTACTGCTGGCCTCTGCAGATCTGGTGGGGGAAGGACCCAGGGGAGAGGAGATTTAGTGCTGCTCCATAATTAGCCAGGAACCTAAGCCCCCCTCCCCAGAGCTGCCTTCACCCTGTTCTCGTGTTATCACTCCCTCCCACCCAGACTGGCTGCTCTGGTGATTAGATGGTTGGTTTTGCTGGGGAGGGAGGCAGAAGTCGTGACTAAAAGCCTGGAACCTGCATTATTTTAAAAGGCACAGTTGGGGCAGTGAAAGAAATGAGGCTGCTCCTGGGGAGAGAGGAAGGGGAAGCAGTGGGATGGGAAGGGAGCCCAGGGCAGGCAGAGGAGTCTGTCTGCTGCCCACCAGGACCACAAATGAGCAGAAGGTTAAAGGGTTCACTCCTGAAAGAAGGACAACAGCACCTTATCACCTCCTCCTCAGTGGATAACCATCTCTGCTGCTCAGCTCTGAAACAAACTGGCATCGCCCTGGAGGCACTGCCAAGAGAAAGATGAGGAAGGACAGAAAGAGAAGGGAAGAAGAGGAGCCTGGGAGGAGAAAGAGCCCAGGACCTAATCTCATCCTGAGTGTGACCTGGAGGAGCAGTTCCTCTCCTGATGCCAGAGCTGACTGTGAAGAGGAGCTCATCCCAGTGCTGCCACGCTCCACCCAGGATCTCTGGGCACGGAGTGTGCCACAGAGGCTCTGTGGGATCAGCTCAGGACACCTGGGTGAAAACAACAAAAACACTTGGATGCACTTGAAAAAAAGTTCTCTCCAAAACATCTCTGAAATGTTTTCTGTCCCTGTGTGGCACAGGCTGGATTTATGCTGGTCGAAAGTGTGATTAAGATTGTTTTGATGAGGAGAGCCTTGCTAATGCAGACTCCCCAACCTCTGACCTTTGCTTCCTCTACGCGCTCACAAATGCACCGCCCCCCCTCCATCCCCACTTGAGCTCCAGCACACAGGGCTGGAGGAGGGCGCAGAAAAAGCCCTTGCAGGGCTCTGCCGAGCACCACTCAGCTCCCTGCTGGGGCAGAGGGGGGTGCCCGTGGGTAGGCAGAGTGCAGCTGGAGAGGCAAAGTCATCTTGCATGGCGGCGCCTCTCCTCGGCGTTCCAGCTCAGCTGACTGACATGCAAATTAGTTTAATTATTTCTTCTTCTAAAATAAATTATATTTTGCAGTGGCTGCAATATGTTGTGTCAGGCAAAATTACATTCAATATTTTTAAACTAATTGATGTCAGCCTGGAGAAAACCTGACTGACAGCGGCGAGGCGAGCAGGCTGCTCCCCCAAATGAAAATTAAACACGCCGCTTTCCCCGCATTTCCTTCAGGAGTTGGGATGCTATTAATCTGGGAAGGCTGAGGAAGGAGACGCGGCACAGACACGGAACAAGGAGGGAGGACGCTGGAAGCGCAGCGGCGCCGAGCGGGAAGCCCCCGGGGCTGGGGGCTGGCGGCTGCCCCTGCCAGCGCGGCTGGAGCCTGCTGGGGGCGGGGCGGCCAGAGGTCTGCCCACCGCTGCCATGCCAGCAGCAGGGCAGCTCAGGATGGGCAGCAAGGGTGGGCTGGATGCCCAGGGCTGAGGTGCTTCTCGGTGGGCAGTGTGGAGAGTGACAGTGCCCTGCCTTTGAAGCAAGAGAAACCCACGGTCCTGCTGCGTGGCAGCGCTGAGGCCAAGCCTCAGCTGCTCTGTCTGAACCTTCAGCCACATCCTAAAGTATTTGTCTTTCTTAGTTAAATTAACCATGCAAGCAATCTGACCAGGACAATATTCCTGTCTTATACCTTCAGATAAAAAGACCAACAGCTCAGCCTCTCTCTGGGTTCCAGGCAGCTGAGTGCCTGTGTCCAACACCGAGCAGCTCTGGGCAGCTGCTCTGAACGCTGCATGCTTTGCAGCAGGAGCTGACAGTGATGGGAAGGGATTGCCAAGCTGCTTGGCCACCCCTGCCACAGCAGAAAAGCAGGAGATCCACGGTATTGCTGCACTGTGATCCAGCCCTTCCCCTGCCACACCCTCTCACTAGCTCACACCTTTCCATCCAAACCTCTGCTGCCAGGCTCCAAATCCAGCCCCTGCAGAAGCACACACACCACTGGCACTCCTGCCTGCACCCAAACCACATGCAGGACAGGTAGGTGCCTGGCTGGGCCTGAAGCACCGTTTGAGGAAAGCCCAGAGGCTCACTGCTGGTGGTGGCAGCAGCACCTGGGGAATCTCAGCTCCTGGAAGCTGTTGGTGCACTTGCCCCTACACCAAGGCTCAATTGGTTATAATGCTGAATTCAACACGTTCACATTGGTAGGGAAGCCAGGAGAGGCAGGGGAGGAATTTATTCCTCACTCTCTCAGCAACTGGGGGAGAACAAGATGCCAGAGAGCAGGATGGGGCACCCTGTCCCGCAGTGCCTGCGCCACGGCTGTGAAGCACAGGCTGCTGGCAAGCTGTTAGCGGAGCTGCCTGGCTGCACTGATGGCAGGGACGGAGCAGGGCCGTGCCAGGGGTACAGCTCGTTGGACACAGAGCCTGGGAGCTGGAGCTGTGGCTCCCAGCTGGGGGGGAAGCAAAGCGGAAGCGGCGGTTAAGCCAAGGGACATATAAATGGCTCTCACCTCTCCCGAGTCCTGCCCAAACCCAGCAGCATGAGAGCCATTAAATCGCATCCAAACACAATGCTCTGATTACAGCCAGCCTCCAGCAGGAAGATTTATCATCTCAATTACCAGCAGTGGACACAGCAGTCAAGGCCTCATCAGTTAACATGAGCAAAGAGGGAAACAGGAAGAGAATCGCTAATATTAGCCCAGGGAAGGTAAACAGCTTGTGAGGGAGATGAAGATTTATCTCTGGGAACGCTTGGCCTGCTACCAGGGCAGACCTGCTGAACAGCCCCCAAGCTCCCCACTGCCCTCCATGCTGCGAGCCCAAACTCTGCTGATTGCCAGCTGGCCGAGCTGGCTCCTCCTGGGCACTGCCTGTTCTTGGGGGGCCTGCCCCTTGCTCCCCCTGGCAGCAGCTGACAGCCCAGCTGGCCCCAGGGGCAGCCAGGCACTGCTGCAGCTTCCCTCACCACTCCTCAGCCCTGCCTGCACCCCTTGGCTCTCTACAGGAGGGGTGCATGCCCCCAAGCACAGCCTCTGACACAGCAGCAGAGGGTCTGAGGGGTCTCCCAAAGGTCGGGGGGGGTCAGCAGCTTGAGCTGCTCAAGCCTAACAGACAGGCTGCCTGCAGGAACAGTGCTGGCAGAGGCAAACTGCCCTTCAGCTGCTGCTGGGTAGACCCTTCCTGGGCAGTCCTGCCAGCAGGCAGTGCCAACAGTTTGGAGAGGTTGCTAGAAACAAGACCTTGGTCCAAGGTGCTCCAGGCCACCTGCCCAGGTGCTGTGGGAAGCGAAAGGGCACAGCTGCCTACCAGCTCTGAGGAGGAGCTGGGGTAGCAGGCATGAGCCTGGGCAGTGAGGATGCCTTGCAAGTTTGATCTGTTCCCTCTGCAAAGTTTAGCTCTGGCTGCTGAAAGGGTAAGAATATTTTGCCACTTGCCTCTGCCTGGCTGGCTGTGCAGCAGCCTGCAGCAGCCAGCTGCAACCTGCATGCCTGCAGCGAGCACCACAGGGCACTGCCAGCTGCCCCTGGCCCCAGACACCTGTGTGCCACCCCACGGCCCAGGCTCCTGCTGCCACAGCTGGTGCCAGGCTGCCAGCTGCTGCAGGGCCCCATGCCAAAAGCCCTCTGTCCCTGGGAAGGCTCTAGCTTTACAAGTGCCCTTCCCACCAGAGGATTCGGACACAGATTGCTCTTTAACTTCAGTATCAGTCATTAATATTTCATGATTACAAAACGCTGAGGATAATGTGGCTGGGAGGGACGTCTGGGCAGTTAAAATGGATGAGTCAGAGCTCAGTGATGGGAGGAGGCAGAGCACTGAAGGCTCCTGGGCTGCTGAAGCGATGCAGCCTGACAGGCTCCCTGCTGGAGGGGAGCTGCAGCATTTACTGACTTGCTCCGAGATCCCTGCTGCTGCGTGCAGCTGCTGTCCTTCTGATTATTGTCACCTCCACTTCCTTCTGGGTGCTGGCTTGTGCTGCCATGCCCTGATCTCCCCCTCCCCTGGCTCTGAGCCTTCCTGTAGACCCCCTAGGTATCCTGCAACTTCGCGATGAGCTCCCCCCTCTCTGGTGTGGCTGGCAGTGCTGGCGTGCCTGGGCACCACTGCCTGATGCCAGGCAGGGCTGGAAACAGCACCCCAGCCAGAGGGTGCGGGGGTCACCAGAGCAGGCAGGCACAGAGCACCGGTGCAGAGGGATCTTGGGGCATGCTGCAGAGCCAGAGACATCCCCATGGGCAGTGCAGTCTGGCCAGGACCACTGCTCCTCCTCTCCTAGGGCACTGGGCCCTGTGCCCTGGCAGTCCAGCCCCACTGGAGCAGACAGCTGCCACTGCAGCAGGAGCCAATCTCTGGCCCCACAGCCAGGCCCTGACCCAGGTCCTAGAACATGAACAGCATCTTCCTGCTCAGAAATGAGCAAGGGAATGAGATCCTAAACAGCATCTTCCTGCTCAAGAATGAGCAAGGGAATGAGAACCAGGACTCTGAGGGGTGTCTGGGAGCAAACCCTGGGGAGGGATCCTGTCCACAGGCCTTGGTACACATCTGCAGGTGTCAGAAAGTGCTCTGAACCAAAGCAGCTCCAGTACCAGCTGCCATGGGGGGGCAGAGCACAGCAGGTCCCAGGTAGCCCTGGTGACTTTTGCATCCAAAATTGTGATGAATACAGCAGTGCCTTTCTGCTTCCCTGCAGGGTGCCTGGGACTGAAGCCCCTTTTACATCTTCAGGCTCAGAAAAAGGAGGAACACAGAGCATTCCCTGGGGCCCATGGGGCCAGATCCACTGCTGTGCACGGGGAGCTGCAGAGCCCCTGAGCAAAGGCACCGAACAAACACGAAGGAGGGCAGCAGGATGTGCCCAGGGCAGCTTCCTACCCGCGGCAGAACACCTGGAGAGAAGCAAAGCCTCCTCTTTGCTGCTGCTGTTTTCCTGCCTCAAGAGGAGTTTATTCAGAGATCCTTTGAGCAGCAGGACCCAGGTTTGCTCTTTTCTTTCATCAGTAAAGAAGAAAAGATAAACAGAAGTTCTGCTGGAAGCGTCCACGCCAGGCTGCGTCGCCTGCGCTGTGCCAAGGGAGGATAAACTAACAGAACCTGCAGAGCCACTGAAGCTGTTTACCCTCCCCGGGCTCTCCCAGCTGGGTGGGAGCAGATGTGGCAGCGACTGTAAATACAGCTAAAGAACAGCACAGCCGGGAGGGAAGGAAGGGACCATCTGCAGGGCTCTCCTGCGAGGGTCAGAAAAGAGCTCGCTTCAGAAGGGGACAAAAGAGCTTCACCTCCCCCTCTGCCTGAGGCTGCTCCTGAGGGGCTGCAGGGGGAGGTGAGGCACTGCAGCCGAAGCTCAAGCAGCCCGGTGGTACTGACACTGGCAGCACCACTGCTCCCCATCCCCAGCACAGGGACACTCTGCCCCCACGGGCTCTTTCCCCTGCTGCAGTGCTGGGACCTCTCCCCTGCGCCTTGCCGTGCTTTGCCGTGCCTGCAGCCCCACCAGAGGCAGGGAGCTCAAGGAGGAAGGGCATGGGAGGCATCCCAAGGCACAAATCCAGAGTACAAATCCCAGCCACCACAAGTCCCCAGCAGAAGTGAGTGCTGGCAGCCAGCTGTGCCACAGGGCTCCAGCTGATGGGGCAACTGCCCCCAGCAGATGGCTGCAGCTGATTTGAGCACAGACTCCCCCTGACCCCCCAGAGCTGCTTAGCAGGTGCCAACATGGTGCCAGCTGTGCCAGGCTGGCTGGCTGGCAGAGCTGGTGGGTAGATAACAAATTTGATTAGTGTTCGTCAAACACACTTGGACCACACTCCCTTGGCAGTGCTGGAGTCAGGAAGGGTATTTTTAGGTTGCCTGGGGAGATGCCAGACTTGGTGCTGCTGCAGCTTTATCCTTCCCTTCAGCATTCATTAACATTTGATTTTGGCCATCTCTGTGGTGAACATACCCAGAGTTCCCTCCTTGCCCTCTGTGGCCCAGCCCAGCCCAGCCCAGCCTGCCTGCTCCACACAGCATCCCACCTGTTTTAGGTGATAACCTTTAAATTTGGGGTTCCCCTTCCCCCCCAGATCTTGAACAGAAAGTAGTAAAATGTAAACAAATCACTCTTGGGTGTAACAAGGAAAATAAAGGTGATTCTAAACAAACCCACTGGAAGAGATAAAGGATTCAAAGTGGTTGTACCTAAACAATCTTCACTTCTCACTTCTTTGCTCTGGGAGAGACATTGCCTTGCTTCTGCTTGACCTTGGCTGCATTGTTCTGGTATTAACTTCTCTGCTTCTCTCTCTTCTCCCTGTTGTACAGGGAGGTAAGGGGGGTGGGCAGAGGGGCAGAATCTAGTAGCTTTGACCAGGATGGGGTCCTTGTGCTGTTTATCAACTGTAAATGGCTGTAAGTGTTGTACATCCTGGACATTTTGCACACACTCACTGCACTCCCTTGTAGATTGGAGTTCTGCTTCTAAATACAGCTTGCATTTGCTTCCAGCTGGGCTGGGCTGGCAAATTCAACTTGGAGGGGGGCAGGGAGGGATTTTCAAGCCACCACACCACCTCACCTGCTTCCATGGCCAGGACAGTGATGTTGTGCCACCCTGCAGTCTCCCTGTCCAGGACCTTTCCTGTCACGATGGCACCGGTGTTGGCATCGATGTCAAAGATCCTCTCCGCGTCGGTGCTGCGGTCGATGGCGTACCTGAGAGCAGGCAAAAGGGAAAGCTGTCAGCTGCAGGTGCCAAGCCCAAGCTGGCCATCAGCCCCAGGAACTGTCCCTGTGTCACCATTCTTCTTCCTCTGCTGCAGCACGGGACACAAAGGCCCAACCTCTGCCAGGTACGAGAGCAGAGCTCAAGGAAAATGGAAGTGCGGCTTTCAGTGCAAAAAGTAGAACAGCACTCAGGCAAGGGGAAAAGCCTGCTCTGATGGGAACCTGATGCTCAAGATAGGGGGATACAGAAATCACAGGCTGTAACTCCCTAGTGACTCTGGGAAGCTTCTGAGCTCTAGGTTGAGGACAGTCACCACCCCAGAGCAATGCAGAGCATTCCTGCTCAAGGAGCTCACCTCACTAACCACCCTCCCTCCTGATGCTGCCATGGAACCCACCCAAGAGAGACCTGGAAGGCTGTGAACCAGACCTGCAGACAGCCTGAACTACAGCAAGGTCTCCTCTGAGTCCAGAATGACCCTGGGCAACTGCAGCAAGGGCCCTGGAAGCGGAGAGGTGTGGAGCAGCCAGGATCCTCACAATCAGCACAGCACAGCATTCCCAGCAGCCCTGAGATCTGCCCTGGTTTTGCCTTCCCAGTTTCACAGGAGAAAGCTCAGCAGCTCCTGCAGCTCTGACTGGCTCCAGCTGCTCAGCAGAGACCCTTCACACAAAGCTTTCATTCTTCTCCATCAGATGCTTCAGCACTGCTCCAAACACTCCCTCCCTGGATGCCCCATCCACAAGTCCACCCACTCCCTGTGCCAGCTCTGGAGGCCACGACTCCCACCTCTTCCTAAAAGAGGAGGCAGACACTCAGGCTCAGCCCCATGCCTTAGCCATGCCACCAGGAGCCCACACAGTCAGTCCCAGGGGCATGCCCTGCATTTCCAGCCGTTGCCCATGT
The DNA here is from genome assembly GCF_026170545.1 of Melanerpes formicivorus. Lineage (NCBI taxonomy): Eukaryota > Metazoa > Chordata > Aves > Piciformes > Picidae > Melanerpes > Melanerpes formicivorus. Next base: position 13,747,719 of record NW_027142371.1, on the reverse strand, counting down.
CACACAGGGAGCAAAGCAATCTAACACCAAATCAAGCCATAATTAGATGTGTGCCCCGTGGGGATGGGACTGGAAGGGAAGCCCAGGCCAGCTGAAGCAATAGGTTAGGAATCCTGGAGGTCTCCAAATCACAAACAACCCAGCATGATGTTACTGCCACAGCAGCTTTCACACGCAGCACATCCCCAAGTGATCCACGGAATGAAATATTACAAGGCAGCAAAGAGTACAAAGGATCAATTACCAAAGGGATGGCTGTGAATAAATTAAAAGCCCTCAGTCACATGTCCAGCAACAGAAGGAAGACAAATGTAGGGACAAAGCAGGCTGGAGAGCTGAGGAGACAGGACAGAAAGGGCAACTGGCCATTGGAATGTGCTGCCCAGGGGGGTGGTGGAGTCACTGTCCCTGGGGGTGTTCAAAAAGGATTGGATGTGGCACTTGGAGCCATGGTTTAGTTCTCAGGAGGTGTTGGGTCTTAGGTAATAGGTTGGACTTGGTCTCTGAGGTCTTTTTCAACCTGGTTGATTCTGTGACAGTGCTGAGAGGCCACATCAGCCAGAAGCAGAGCAGTGCAGGCTGCTGGCTGGGAGCACACTCAGTACGGTGGAGTAGCTCCATATGCTGCAGGGCTCCTTCCCTGACTGCTCCTGTCTCACCTGGCACAGACCAGCTGTGGTGTGCAGGTCCACCACCCACAAGGCTCACACCTGGGGAACAGCAGCTTGCCTTCTGCATGCCAGGGCTCTACAGAGGCATGGGTGGCCTCCTGCCTTTGTGTCCCATGCTCTGAGGGGAACCAGCTGCAAATGAGAGTCCTCCCTGAGGGTACCTCTCCTCACAGCTGGGCAGCTCTGGCTCTAGTGAAGGCACAAACAAAGGCACTTCTGTGCTGTTTAAAGCATTAGACAGTACCAGGTTATGTTCTCTAGCTCTCTCCCTTTCAGACAGACAGGGTGGTGAGAGATAAAACACACCAGCATGCACTTGGAATGAAGGCAAAATGTTCCAAACCCCTCTACACTGCACCTGCACACTTGCACAGTGCAGCATGTTCTGCACCTGCAGGGCTGGCTTCCTGCCCCCTCCCTGCATCCACAGGTGATGGGCATCTGCCACACAAAGCCAGGTACAAGCCTAGGCACCTCTGAACCAGCTGCCAGGGACTTCCAGCCATCCTGGCATTTTCTGCCCAACTCCCAGCTGGAAACAGCCTCTCCAGGCACACAGCCAGCTCCAGGAGGGACAATGACACTCTCTTGGCACACACTGCAGCCTCTCATCCACTCTGTGCTCACTCACTGCAAAGGGAAGGCAGAGGGCTGGCTGTGCTGACTTGGACACATCAGTCCAAGGTAATGCTAGAAGGAAGAACAGAAACTGGGCTAAGATCTCTCTTCAGGAGCATAATTGCTGCATTTGCATAACTGATTCCACTGTTCTGCCACACCACCTGGCCTTCAACACATCCTGTTCTTCCCTTCCACTTTTTGCCAGGGCTGGAGTTCAGGATGGTGCTTTGCTCTCCACAAGCCTTCCCTGCTTCTCAGGTAAGAACATCCCTGGTTTGCTCACACTGGTGTCACTGCTGCATAAACAGAGATGTCTGCAAGAAGGAGCTGTGCAGAAAGCCCAGTTCGAGGTGGGAGACATCCCTGAGCCTGGAAACATCTGACACTGGCTGCCTGCATGGCCAGAGGGCAGGAGGGGCAGTGCTCTGTGTCATGCTACTGGCAACCTTTTGTGCTTCTAATTGTTTTGCTGCTAAAACCATCTTCTCTCACTTCCAAATTGTCTGCTGATGACTGACTGCCCATGGCAGGGCAAAACCAAACCAGAAATCTGGTCCCTTTGTCACCACCACTCCAGAGAACTGCCACCTTCTCCACACTGTGCCAGGGGAAGGGGACAGAGCTCTGAGTGCTGCCTGCCCTTGCCACAAAAGCAGGACTGAGCCTGCTTCTGGGTGCTGGGACTCTGCAGTTGGCCAGGCCACACTCTCCCTCTGCACAAAGTGCTGTGGAGGCCCTGGAGCACCAGGCTGGCAATGGATCTGAGGACAGAGGGAGCACAGGGATGTCCTTCCTTGCCTTCAAAGCCACGACCCACTCAGAGCTCTGATCAACCTGCTCTACACAACACTTATCTCCCCTTCCAAGAGCTTATAGCTATCCCTGTGCCACAGCAGCCAGAACCAGCAGCTCTCTGCTGTGCTCAGGCATTTTGTGCAGTATGACCTTTCCCAGCTATGGTCCATCACAAGCCTCTCCACCTCTAGCAGCCCAGCCCTGGTGAGATCGCACCTAGAATACTGTGTCCAGTTTTGGGCTTCAAGAGAGACAGAGAACTGCTGGAGAGAATCCAATGGAGAGCAACTCCCCTCTGAAGAGAGCCTGAGAGCCCTGGGGCTGTTTAGTCTGGAGAAGACTGAGAGGGGATCTGATCAATGCCTATAAACATCTGAGGGGTGGGTGTCAAGGGAGGAGGCCAATCTCTCTTTGGTGTTGCACAGTGATAAGAAACAACTGGCTCAAGCTTGAACATAGAAGATTTCACCTCAACATGAGGAGAAACTTCTTTCCAGTGAGGGTGATGGAGCACTGGAACAGGCTGCCCAGACAGGTTGTGGGATCTCCTTCTCTGGAGACTTTCAGGATAGGATAGGATAGGATAGGATAGGATGGAAAAAACCTTTGAGATCATCAAGGCCAATCTATCACCCAACACCATCTGATCAACTAAACCATGGCACCAAGTGCCTCATCCTGTCTCCTCTTGACCACCTCCAGGGACAGTGACTCCACCACCTCCCTGGAAGCATTTCTGTGCAGACTGCCCTGGCTGCTCCTGCTTTGGCAGGAGGGTTGGCCCTGATGATCTCTGGAGGTCCCTTCCAAGCTCTAATGTTCTGTGATACTCGGCCATCCCACGGAGTCAGGCAGTGCTTCTCACCTGGGGAGAAGCAACAGCGAATCCCTGGGTGCTCCAGGGACTGGCTGTGTGCTCAGTTCCCCCTACAGCTGGCTGGTGCCTGCTCTCTGAACTGCAGTCCCCAGCTCTGCTTGGCATGCAGACCTTGTCAGCCCTTCCCCTCTCCCCCTGCCGGCAGTGCCTGTTGGTTTGGGTGTTACAAGCGACTGTTTAATTTCGACAGCTTTCTGGGTGCTCAGCTTTCTCGTGAGTGCGTTTCTCAAGTAGTTCTGTTTCCCTTCACCCTCCCCTGAAAGCGAGGAGGAGCACATTTTCTGCCATGTGTTTTGTTAACAGGGAGCTTTTCAACCACTGTGTGAAAGGGTTTGTGTTGTGTTTGGGTTTTCCCCCCCCTCTCCTTTCCTCTCTTTTGTGTGGAAGCAGGTTGTGGCTCTTGCTGTGCTGTTGGAGTCTGTAAATGCCCGTGTCCAACACGTGCCCGTGGAGTTGGTGAGTGCCAAACAGGAATATCTCTGAGAACCTTAAATCCCAAGCACTGTCTTCCCACAGCAGATAAAGCCTAGGATGCACACAAGCAGAGCACAGGCTCCCACTGCAGAGAGAAAAACAAAAGGCTCCCATACAAACAGCCTCACACACACAGACAGTCTATCACTGTACTACCTCACACAATGGCTCAGCTGAGAAAAATCACACTGCACCCAGGAAATGAACAGCTGAAGCCAAAAAGCCAACTGGAAACCAAATTCTTTCTGGGGATAAAAAAGAATAAGAGTGGTTCCAGGCTTTGTTCAGCAGCAAACAAGGATGGAATGAAATAAAAAGCTCTGGGCCTTTGGAAAGGCTTTTCCTGCCTGTACAGGTGGGTTTGTCTGCTCCCCCTGAGGGCACAGGCAGCCCCTCAGCGTCACTATGGAGGGAGTCTGTCCCCCTAAGCAGCCACAGCAGGGGCTGCTCCCTGGCCACCCCAAGTGCCAGCTTTCCTCCCACCTGGGCAAACCCTGCCAGGGGCTCTACAGCCACGCACAGCCAGGAGAGGGGCAGTGAGCCATGCCTCAGGGATGCCTGATGAGGAGTGGGCAGTCAGCCCCCCACAACCCTCACACCTTATAACAGGTCACTCTGTGGGACCCAGCCTGGCTCATCTGGAAGGGATTCATTCTCACCCCAAGCGACCACATCCACGTGGGATGAGCAAGTGAAGCACAGGAGGGCAGGGGAGTGCCAGGCTGAAAGGTGCCTCCAGTGCTTCAGGCTGGATGGTGCAGCCTTCTGTGTGCTGGCCTGGGGTTGGAAACAAAGAGCCAAGGGCACCTCCTTTCCCATTTGGCTAAAAATACTTCCAAACCTTGTTATTGGCAGCCCGGTGTCAGCAGGACCTGGAAACGCTGACAGAACTGAATTCTGCTCTGCTGTCTCTGGCAATCCTTGTTCCCTCCTGCCTCAAGGGGAGAATGTATCTCATCACAACAGAAGGTTGTGGCTCTCCCCCACTCACAGGGCACAGCCAGCACACAGAGCAGAGTCCAGGAGGCAGCAGCCACTGCAGCAGCACAGCCACATCTTCGCTTCCACCTCCAGCAGACAAGGATCAGTAAGTTAAAGGGATCCACTGAACTGCTGCAGCTTGAAAGGGTTCACATCAACTTCAAGGAGCTGAGGATCAAATGCTGGTTGTGCTGTCAAGCCCAGTTGCTCTCTAATGTATCAAAGGTGAAGTATAAGTGCTGGCTTCTTGTGGCTGCATTTTGGAGCAGTGCACTTGAGATGCAAGGCGACTTACTGCCGGCTCCTGCTGACGGGCGAGTGTCACATCCTGGCAGGGTGCTGCAGCAGGCTTGGATTAATGTTTGTGCACCACTTTGAAGCTGTGAGCAGCCTTCGTGGCAGAGTATTTTATTAAATTACCTGGCTAGCCAGAGGACAGGCAAGCAGGAGAAATCCAGCAGCACCTTCCACACTGGTGTGACCAATACGACCTTAGCCTCCACTTGGTACGTGCTGTGATGGCCAGGAAGAGTCTGGGCAAGCACCAAAGGGGCATCAGATAGGGACTGAGCTGCCACTGCTCACAGCAGCAGGCTCTGCTAGAACAGAGGGGACTGGAGAGGTGGATGGGTAGAGACCAAATGCCACAGGGGAGCACGAGGGACACAGGATGAGCTCTCTGCCCAGGGGTAGCTGGAGGGAGGACACGGATTTGAATGCATCAAGCCTGATAAGGGAGAGCTCACTGCAATTCCCAAGCTGCAGCAGGGAGCTCTCTTGGCTGGGCCCTCGTGCCTGAGCATGAGGCATTGCCTTGTCTGGCACTAAGCTTGCTGGAAGAGAGACACTTGCACAGCAAAGGTTGGGCTCTAACCCTCTTGCTCCTGCAGAGCACTTGAATCTGCTTCTCTCTGCTCCAAGTCCCTCCTGCACAGCAGTAGAAAGCCTGACTCCACGGCTAGCTTTTGTTCTGTCTGCAAACAATGCAACAGGCTCCAGAGGGAAGCAGCTCAAAGAACAAGAGGAAAAAAAAGGAGGATGAGAATAGTTCTGTCCCCAAGGCACCTTTCCTACAATTACAGATCAGAAAATCAAATCTGTGTTCCGTAGCACTGCTAGGAACAGCGGAGTGCCAAAGCAACCACACCACGTGTCCAGAGCCTGCACGCGTCCCAGCAGCTCCAGCCAGCAGCCACGTGCTTAGGGCAGGCCACAAAGAGAAACTGGACACAGCCTAAATGGAGAGGGCAGCCCCAGGACAAGGTGAGCAGAGGCACTTTGAGAGCAGTGCCCAAAAGACAGCACTGAAGAGTCCGAACGGCGCAAGGCTCCGGTAGGGAGCTCCTGGCGTGCCAAGGCTGATTCCATTCACATTCACCCCAAAGACAACCTTCAGTATCCAGCCTTGTGACACGACACTCCCTGCTGGCTGCCAGGCATCTGCACTTGGCAGCTTTCCACGTGTAAAATGCTCTCTGAGCTTCCTAAACGTCTCAATCTTCATCTCTGTGAAGATCAGGAGGTAGCCCTTCCTCCACCTTGAACCAGAGCCCGTCCCACGATGGGTGCACAGCACTGGAGCTCAGCACCCCGAGCAGCCACCCCGGGACGTCACCAAACGTGATTGGCCACATCCTCCTCCATCCACATCCCAGTCCCTGCTGTGCCCCAGTTTGAAGCTGCCTGGGCTGGGCTGGCTGCCTGCAGGGCTCTGGGAGGCAAAGGCAGCGCCGCTGCCTGCAGCCCTGCCGTCACCTGGCACCAGAACACACATTTCAAGGAAATTTTCCACACATGGAGGATTTTTCTGCACAGCAGCTTTCCAGCTCAACTGCTCCCCACTCCAGCCAGTTGGCAGAGCCAGAAGCCTGCTTTGTTGCCTTAGGTAATAACAATTTAACAAGGTAACAATCTCTTTAGCCACAAATTAATTGGAAATGGGAAATGTCCTGTGCAGATAAGCTGCTAGGCCTGGATTAAGTCCCCTGCCCAAATAGAAACTGCTCTGATCTTTGATCCCCGTGCACGCACAGAGCCAAGCTGTGGCTCTGCAGCCCCAAGCCTCACCTCAGCTCTCACCCTTCATTGCTGCCCTCCTGTAGTGCTGGTAGCTCACCTGGTCTGTGTCAGGCGCTGCTGCAGATGCCTCGCTGGCAGCAGCAAGGACATGCAAGCATCACCCTGCTGCTGCCCTGCCAGGAACCCACGGCCTGCCATGATGTCCCTGTCACCTGTGTGAGATGCCTGTGCTGTGCAGAGGCTGCCACTCACCCCCCGGGCACCTGTTCCACAGGACACCACCTTCATCACCTCTACCTTCACTGCTCCTCCTCCTCTGCCCCATCTCCCCTCTGCCCCAGCCGCGAGCCCCCCAGCCACGCACGCGCCTCGCCCGCGGCTGGAAGCAAGAGCTGAGCTTCACCGGACAGGATGGTTTGCTGTGTCTGGGTCCAGGGCTGTGACCACCCCCACGACAGAGCCAACGTGGGCGTCCTCCTGGACCTCCATCAGGTTGGAGGGGGGTCGGAACTCGGGGGGCTCGTCGACGTCCAGCACCGAGACTCGCACAATGGTCTGGTCCCGGAAGGTGCCCAGGTCCACAAACCGTGGGTCCACGAACTTGTTGAGGGCCTCCACCACCACAGTGTGCACTTTCTTTGACTCATAGTCGAGAGGCTGGGACAAGAGGAGAAGGTTAATCATACCCAGCCCCGGGAGTCCCTTGCTGCCCCTTCCTTCCCTGGCAACCTCAGAGACACCACAGCCACCTGCTCCTCCCCCATAGCGCCTCCGCGGGGGGCTGGGAGCTCTGCTCTGCCCTCCCATCGGCAACACCCGCACCAAGGAGGGCAGGAGTAAGAAGCAGCCTCCAGCCCAGGCTCTCTAGGGCCCCCAGTTGGGTGTCCAGGGTGTGGGCAGGCAGGACTCGGTGGGAAGGCAGCATGCTGTGTGCTAGAGTGAGCAGGCTCTGAGCATTCATCACCCTCTGCTCTCACTGCTCCAGAGGAGGAGAGCTGAACGCAGCAGCCTCGGGGAGCCATCACTCTTTCCTGCCTGCATCAAGTGTTTGCTTGATTGTTTTTGCCACCAAAAGCAGATTCTGTCAAAGTGCTGCTGGTCAGGTAAGGAATTAGGTGAGCATATTTCTTCCCTAACAGGTGCCATCAATAATGGCTGTAAGCACTCCTCTCCACAGCCCTCAGTAGAGTGCTGCTGCTCCTGCTCCTTCTCAACCTTTCCCCTCTCTGTTTTGCCACCCAGGCAGCAGAGGCAGGCCTGCACCTGCAGCAGGCACAGCAATGCAACTGCTGCTGCTGGAGCAGTGCTCAGAGCAGTGCTGATTTCAGCTGGAATGCAGCAGCAGAAGTCCCCACATGGAAGGGCCCTCGGAGGGATGTGCCCTGCCTGTCCTGCCATCTCTCACCTTCTGTACCATGATGACAGCCTCTTGGGTGTCGCTGTCCGTGGTGACCCTGAACATCTCCATCCCCTCCTCATCCTTGACCTGGTAGGTCATGTCTGTGTTCTCCCCCACGTCAGAGTCCTCTGCCTTCACTCTCCCGATGGCAGTGCCCACGGGGGCGGTTTCCACGACGCTGAACTGATACATCTCTGCAGGAGGAAAAGGTGCCAGGGTCAGGGCTTCTGCCTTTGAAACCCCTCCACTCTTGCACAGCCTTCACAGATCTCACTGGGGACAGCCTCAGACTGTGAGGGCTGCCCTAACCCTGCCATTGTCCATGGTCCAGAATGCAGCAATGTTTCATGGTGCCAGGGGACTCAAAGGCTGATTTCTGCTTGGCTGCTGCCCTGCTGTCAGTGTTCTCAGACCCTTTGCAGACTTCACCATTTCCAGTTTCTAGGAGATGCAGATGAAGAGCTGAGCCTCCTGCAGCTTCAGCTCCTTTTCTGCTCTGCCAGCCCCTGCAGCTGGTCTCTGCACTGCAGCAATGGCACTGCCCCTCTCTTCAGGAGGAGTCACCCCCTCCCCATGCCTGAGGAGGGTCCCAGACCAGACACAACAGGAGCCACAGGTCACTAGCAGTGACTTGGAGAACAGAGCTTTGGTCTCTGAGCTGGGCAGTGTCACCATGCCTCACACTGGGGTGGTAACAGGCTCTGTGCAGCAGCCAGGAGGTACCAGCAGCCTAAGCCCCTAGGAGACAGCAGCAGGACAAGGCTGCTCCCCCCCCAGCACTGCTCAGAGAGGGCTCAGGAAAGCTCCACCCCTGCAATCTCCCTGGGCTGGCACCCGGAGCACCGAGCAGCCAAGGCAGCTGCTGCTGTCATGCTGCCAGGCAGGGATGCATCCACACCCAGGCAAGGAGCTGTGTGTTGTAGTATCTTGGTGCTGCCAGCCTGCAGGTGGCACGAGCAGCTGGGCAGACGTGTGCCAGGCTGTGCTGAGGGCTGAGCATCGCTCCCACCACCCGCGAGGGGCCAGGGCCAGGCCCAAAGGGCAGTGCTCGCCCTCCCTGCTGCCATGACTCACTCTGAGGGAAGCGTGGGGGGTTGTCATTGACGTCAGTGACCACGATGGTGACAGTGGTGGAGCCAGAGAGGCCACCCAGCTGCCCTGCCATGTCCGTGGCACGGATCACCACCTCGTACCGGTCCTGCGTCTCGCGGTCCAGGTCAGCCACGGCCGTCCGGATCACACCTGGGAACGAGGAGCACAGGCAGGTCTCAGAGATCTGCAGGGGCAAATGAGCTGAGGCTGGGAGCAGCTGCTGGAGGTTTGCTCCTCCAAGCCCTGGCTCTGTACAGGACCAGCTAAGAGCTCCCAGACTGTCTGCATGTGGCAGATGCTCCAGAACCTCACCGACCCTCATGGCCCATCCCTGAGCTCACCCCAGCATGGCCATGTCCCTCATAGCTGGCAGCCCAGAGCCAGACAGCACTCAGATCATCTCACCAGTGCTGAGCAGAAGGGACAGGTCACCTCCTTCAGCTCTTCTTAACCCAGCCCAAGGTGCTGTTGGCTGCCCTTGCCATAGGAGCACGCTGCTGGCACCAACCAGCATCTGCTGGGTCCCAGCGTGAGGGGGAGAGAAGCCCTTTGCAGTTGACCAAGGGTTGCAAAGGGAACCACCTGAAGTGAACCAGCCCAGAAGGTGGCCCTGAAAACACCCTTGAAGCCCAGGAATGGCCACAAGCCCAGCATGGTCCTGGCAAGTCTCTGCAGCTGATTGTGCTGTGCCTGGAAGGTCCCAGACTGCTGCTCCCACAGAGGGCTGCCAGCAGCTCTCACAGGGTTAAACTCCAGCTCTCTTCTTCTCTCCAGGGAGGCCAGGGGCCGGGTGAAGGGTTGGTGGGGGCCAGAGGCACAGGAGTGAAAGCTCTCATGCAGGGGCTGCACTGGGGCCAGCCTGAAGGTTTTCAGAGAATGGCTCTGAAACATCCCAGGCTGAGTCACGAAACCCCTTCGGCACAGATCTGCGGCAGCCCCACTTATCCTTATCTGCTTGGGCAGCAGCCTGGCTGGCCACAGCATTCCTGCAGAGCATAGCTGCTCCAGCCCGAGCTCCATTTCACAGCTGCCTGGAGGGCCCTCCTGTCCCATCAGGAACAGGAGGAGGGACAATGTATCTCCACAAGCTCCCTCATTTTCAAGCATCCCTGTAAGTTAAGGAGCCCAGAGGTGATGCACATGGCTCCGTGGCAGGGCCTGGGCACCTGGACACCACGAAGCTCTACAGGATCTCTGTGCATTTGTCAAATGAAGCCTCTGAAGAACAAGTGTTTACAGGTCTCCAGTAGCCAGCTGGGCTTGGTGGGAACGGCCAGGAGTGCAAAACACAGGAATGCAAGGCAAAAGACAGAGCAGTAAACCCCAGAGCATGCTGACAGCAGAAGCAAGGACTCCCCCCACAGCAGGGTTTCATTCACATGGAAACAGAGAAGAAAGAAATGACTCTGCCCTGAGGTGGCACCAGGGGCACAGAGGAGAGCAAACAGGGATACAAGGACACACTCCTGATGCCACCATGCCAGCAACACCCCAGGACAGTTAAGACTCGGCTCCAAATCCCCTCCAGCTCAGTTTAACATTCCCACAGACTCAGACATGATGTTTTTGTAATTGCTTTCTCTTCCAGGCTTTTCTGTTAGCTATTAACTGGCTTTACCTCCTCCTCCTCCTCCTGTGAGCTGCCAAATCCAGCTTTCTTTTGTCTTCCCACTCATCCTGGCTGTGTGGTGGGGGTCCCTAGAGAGGGGGGCCTGACCTAGAGGGAACAAGGAGCTCCCCCCTCACCAAACTGACAGCAGAGAACCATCCAGTTGCTCCCAGCAGCTTGCAAGACATTTGCAGGCATGGAAGAAAGCAAGCAGCACAGAGCACCACAGCCATCCAGGCACCTGGCTCCAGGCAGATGATTCTGGGAAGCCTTCAGCACAAGCTGAGTGCGGGGAGGGGCGAGCTGGGAACCAGCAAGCTGTGAGGAGACAAGATGTGGCTTCAGGGACACGGCCCAGTGCTTCCAGGCATCTGCCCTCCACAGCCAGCAGGTTGCCAGAGTTTCCCTGTTCTGTGTCTGCCAGGACCTGGTGCATCTCCTGACAAAGGCTGTGGGTGGACAGCTCATGCCAAGGAGTGGCTGGTGCTGTGGCCCAAAGGCAGTCAGAAATGCCACTGAGCTGGAAGGATGAAATCCTCCCCACTTACACCTTTGCATGACATTATGAGTTCAGCAGGAGCTGGCAAGGCTGTTCTGCAGGCTCTGAAGACATTTATCCCTCCTTGTTTTCTGAAGCTAGCAATTATGCCAACAGTTACCCCTGTTAGGATTTGTTACAAAGGCATAACAACTGTCTCAGATCCCTGCAGCACCCCAGGCCTCATGGGCAGCCATAACTGCACCCAGCTTCCCTTGCCCCTCTGCCATCTCAGTGCTTCAGTTTCCTGGGCTTCCACTGCCTTCAGCCCCAACGTCTGGAGAGGAGACTCTGCCTCACCCACCAGCTCTGCAGCACTTCCAGCATCACTTGGGTAACTCTCAGCCCTCCTGTCCCTCGATTGCCAGGGGCCACGCTCCTGGTGGGTGTGCAGCTGAGATGTAGCATGGAGCACTGCAGAGTTTCTGCTGGGGAGCATCCCAGCCCCTGCAGGGAAGGCAGGGTGGGGGCCAGGGTCTGCACCAGCTGCCTTGCTCATCCTGGGTCTGCTCAGAGGAAGCCATTTGGCCAGGAGCCCCACCCCCACCTCATCCGAGGGGGCCAGAAGGGGGTGACCAAGGTGCCTCCAGGCACACGTCCCAGGAGAGCTGGAACCTCCCACGGGAGAGCAGACCTGGCCCTGCACAGCACCCAGGGCTGCTCTGGGCTGGCCTCAGCTGGTCGTGCAGATGGCCCTCTCCTGCCACTCCACTGTGAATACCAACTGTTATTTCTGGGCATGCAGTAGCTCAGTGAAGTTTAAGCAATTCTGTTAATTAACAGGGTCTGAAGCGTTTTATAATGAAAATGATTCATGTCAGCACAATAGTGATGAATTGGGATGAGAGGGAAGAAGCTCCTGCATTCACTGAGGCAGTAATGACTCCACTGAGCTGCTTGCAGTGATATAGCTCACAATACACCAGGCAGGATGGGGAGGGAGTGCTCAGGCGCTTCCCAGAACACCTCCAAGGTCACTCATCCCAGCAAGGAGCAAGTCCAGGCCGCCCGGCACGTGCGGAGCAGGCAAATGGCCCCAGCTGGCTCTGCTGCTTCCAAAGGCATGAGGCAGGCAAAGCCCTGCCTGGGGCAGGTGTGCAGGCTGAGCACAAGCCACCTCCTGCCAAGATGCTGCTGTTTCTCCAGCATGGATCAGTGAGGTCTGGTGCAGGTGAGCTGCCCCATGCCCTGGGAGCCCCAGTAGGACAGTCACTGAGCAAGCTACTCCCCCTGGATCTGATGGGCTGCTCCAGGCTGCTCCCACAAGTGTCAGGCTGGTTTTGTCTGTCAGGCTGAGGCACCACTGCCCATTTGCCTAGAGGCCTTGGAAAAACCAGGGTCTCCAAACATACCCCAACACCAATTCCTTGCACATGCCACTACAATTGTTGCCTTAAACACCCACCAGCAGCAAACTTGCATGGTTCCATCTCCTCGAGCCAGGACAGCCTCTGGTCCCAAACCCTGAGCCCCAGAGGCTCTGCAAGAGCAGCAGCACCCTGGTAGCAGACCCTGTTCTCAGGATGCAGAGACAGAGGAGGCAGAGACCTCCAGTGCTGTGTAGAACATGAGAGAGTCCTTGCTGTCATCTCCTCCTTTCCCAGGCAGGACAACTGCCAAACTTTATCCTTCCCAGACACTGCTAACCAGCAAGAACCACCTTCAGCTCAGGCTCATCTCCCCAGCTCTTGTCAGCATCTGTTAGAGCTGAATGATACACACACACAGCACACCTGCTGGTACCAGGCACATGGAGCTTTCCAGCATGAGCCTGATGAATCAGTGGAATTACCAGGCAAAGGGACACTTAGAGCACCACATAAATGCCATCCAACCTGCTCAAACAGCAGACACTCTTTGGGTCATGAAAACAAAGCAGGACAAAGCACTCAGCAGGTAAGTGCCTTGCAGGAAGCCCATCACTACAGGCTCTGATAGCCACATCCTCAGAGACCCTCTAGACAAGGCACCTTCCAGCTGGAGTCAAGAGTGCTCCATGCCACAAAGCCCAAAGCCAGGAAGCTGTGCAGCAGTACCCATGGCTGTAGCCTCAGGAGGTCCCAAACCAGCTGAGGTTTGTGCACTAGGCTCTGGAAAGGGCTTGTGATCATTCAGCTCTGCTAACAAGAGCCATCCCCTTCAAGAGGTGTCACTTCCCTGCAGACTCCTCACCATGCTCAGAGTCCTCATGCCTGTGCACAGCTCTGGTGAACCAGCTGCTGGGATGGGGCAGAGCCCTCCATGAACCCAGGAGTGCACACAGCCACACTCCCCCCAGTACCTGTGAGCAGCATTTCTAACCAAGTGGCAAGAGCAGCAGAGGAGCAGCTTCTGCCTCCCACCACCAGCCCAACCCAACAGCTCTTCCAGAGCAGCAAGCTCCCAGCAGCTGCTCCCCCACTCTGCCCTTTCTACCCCAGGACTAGGGCTGTGGTCAGCTTCTAAGCAGGGCAAGGCTGGCAGGTAAGGATGGAATGACTGCACACAGATAACCACCACCTTCATCCCAGCAGGCCAATATTTCTTGTCCTGCCCTCCCTGGCACAGGTACCCCTAAGCTCCCTCCAACTGTCCCCACATTGGGAGACAAGCTCTAGAGCTCAGGAGCTGCTTTAAATCACCAGAAATGCCAGACTGCTTTTCAATCAGCCTCCTGAGTCGCTCATCTCCCTCCAAAAAGAGGTCTGAGACACTGTGGGAATCCAGGGCTCACTGGATGTGGCAGAGCATGGCACCCAGACAGCCTGGGTCTGCCTTTGGGAGGACCACCAAACCCAAAATCCCAGCTGAATACCACAGCCAGTAACACCTGAGAGCAGGAGACAGACAAAGCCACCTCCACACGGTCCACATCCTGTCCTCAGGTATGCAAACCACACTTGTACCTGCAGCACCCACGCTGTGAGGGACAGCGCACAGGGAGCTGCTTGGGAGGGCAGGGAGGGGAGAGAACCCCCAGGTTACGTGGGGTGCAGGGGAGCACAGCCACAGAGCGACCTGCAGAGGCAGAGGAGGAGGTCAAAACCAAAAAGGTGAAACAAATTGCTCCTCATTACCATAGATTATAAGAAATGTAACATGCCAGGGTTTTATGGCTCTTTTTATGGCCATTAATAACAATGGTGGCTCCCAGAGTTATGCTGCTGCTACGGATAATTAAGTCTTATGCTCAGGGCAGGAGCAGGGCCACCCAGAGCAATCAGAGCAGGAGTCCCAGGTGGAGCACTAAAAAACCTGTTCAAGAGCAGAGTGGGAGCAGGATGGGATTTGCTTGGGTGGATGTGCTGGCTCCTAGCCAGTACCAAAGGGAGAGGATGAAGCAAGGTCCCCTTGGCACCACCAGTCCTCACACACCTGTGTCCCCAGCAGGGCACAATGAAGCAAGGTCCCCTTGGCACCACCAGTCCTCACACACCTGTGTCCCCAGCAGTGCACAATGAAACAAGGTCCCCTTGGCACCACCAGTCCTCACACACCTCTGTCCCCAGCAGTGCACAATGAAGCAAGGTCCCCTTGGCACCACCAGTCCTGCACACCTCTGTCCTCAGCAGCAAGTCCACGTGGGCTGGCACTGACACAGGGCACAGGGCCCACGCTGGGCACAAGGACACAGTGGGGCAGGACAGACTGACCTGCATCTAAAGTGGCTGAAGGGCAGAGCTGCACACTCCTGGAGCCCAGGTGAGGCAGCTGCCAAGAGCTGTTCACAGATCAGACATCATCACCAGAGTCAGCACCAGGGCCAGTGACAGCTATTCTGGAAGGTGACATGCTCGGGGGGGGGGCGAGGAGCCGAGGACTCTTTGCAGGCTGTCAGCAGTTTGCTTTTATCATGAGCAAGCAGAACAGTAAATCATCCCCTTCCCCCCACCCCTACCCCTGCCCCAGTGTCTGAGGCAGCCAGCCTGAGAATTAAGACACCAAAAGGCAAGGAATCC
Organism: Melanerpes formicivorus; assembly: GCF_026170545.1. Taxonomy (NCBI): domain Eukaryota; kingdom Metazoa; phylum Chordata; class Aves; order Piciformes; family Picidae; genus Melanerpes; species Melanerpes formicivorus. The sequence goes on along the minus strand of NW_027142371.1, from coordinate 13,732,705 downwards.
AGGATTTGGATTCCCAGAGTGACATTAATTCTCACCACAGTCCCACAGGGCATATCTTACTTTATGCCTTAATACAGAGCATTAGTGCTGTTGTGGGAGGCTGAGCCTCTGCACGTCCTGGCTTGTGCGTTTTGCTTCCCAGCGCTCCCTCTCCGCTCGAGCAGCCAGGCTGCTGCTCCCACAGAGCTGCCTCGGATCAACAGCACCTCGCATGCACCCGAGCTCTCAGTGTTCCTGCCCCCAGGAGAACAAAGCAAACCTGGGAGAGCAGCAAGCCCAGGTGCAGCAGCTTCTGGGCCAGGAGTGGTGGCAGCCCCAAGCTGCTGCTTGCACACCCTCCCCACGGCTCCAGCCTCTGTCTGGACACCAGCATTTGCCACCACATCCCCTGCTCGCAGGAGCTACTGAGCCTGAGCTATCCCCCGAGGGCAGCCAGGGCTGGGCACACAGCTGGGGCTAGCAGCCCAGAGCGGTTTCCAGGAGGTGCAGTGGTTTCATGCAGAGGCTCAGACACCTTCCTTACGCTCTCCTTACACCAGAGCAGATTCCACTGCCTGACACGAAGCCAGCATCAACCAGCACCGACACGGGTCAGCCTGGCACGCCTGGCACTCCAGCCCCGCCGACGGTCACAGCCTGGGTCACTGTGGCTTTGTCACGCAGCTTTCCAGCAGGAGCTGCAGCTCCCCAGCCCGCTCATCCTTTGACAGTTTGTCATTAAACCTGGGTATTTTACTGCATGCTTTGTGCCTTAAATACCCCTGATTAGCATTTGAGTGTTCTCCCTCCTCGGAAAGCTTGCAAGGCTCCCATTAAGGGTAATGAGAGTCACACTCCTGGGAGGCAAGGAGAATATATACCCCCAACATCTCCTGGTTATGGGCTGCTCTAACCAGTATGCCAGAGCATCATCTGCTGGGGATTTATTACAGAGGCCTTTTACTACAGACTCCATTATAAGTTATTAAGGAAGGGAGCAGCTTCTACTGTTCTTTCATTAAATATTAATAGAACATTTATAAACCAATCCTTAATTTAATGTGTTACCTTTAATCACAGCCCTGGCAATGCAACAGTGCAGCCTGTGCAGCCCTGGAACCTTCCAAGCTGAGGTTTGAGGTGTCCTGTGCAGCGAGCACAGAGGGGCCCTGGTCAGTGCCAGCCGAAGCAGGACACGCTGGGCTGGCAGCTGCCAGGCTTGCTCCATGCTGCTGCCTGCCTGCAGTCGGGCAGCAGCCTGCAGGGCTGCCGAGCTTCCTCTCCACACCCAGCAACACGGCACAGCAGCCACGGCACAACATCAACAGCCAGCGTGGGGGCACAGACCTGCTGGCATCCAGCAGCACACCGAGCGGGCACCGGGCACAGGGCACACGGCGCCGGGCACACAGCAGCGGCTGCTCTCCCCGTGCCCCGGCCCCGCTGGGTGCTGCTCACCTGTTTTGCTGTCCACGGTGAAGTGCTGCTCCCCCTCCAGCACGCTGTAGACTACCCGGGCACTGCTCCCATAGGTGGGGTCGTCGGCGTCAGATGCCATCACCTGCATCACTGAGGTGCCTGCAGCGGGGACGAGAGGGAGAACAAAAAGTCATGGAGGAGGAGAGAGAAGCAACAGAAACCTCAGGGCCAGGGACTGGAGGAACATGAAAGCAGAGGCCAGCACTCATCACTTGCACATGGTGGTGAACAAGAGAACAGCTGGGGGCAAATGCAGCACTGCCTGCCCACAAAAGCCTGAGAGCCAGGACCCCAAATGCCCTTCTGTCCTGCAGAGCAGCAGGAGGGACAGGGCCTTGGGCTGTCTCGGGGCTGCTGTCTAGACTGGACACCTGCTCCAGATCACAGGGCTGAACAACTGAGGCCTTTTCTTCCAGCAGACCTCTGCTGGACCACCTGAGGAGGAGCTGGGGAGGAGACTTTATCACCGTTAGCTGCCCCTTTCCTGCCAGCGATGAGCAACCTGGTAACCTCCAGCCTGCAGAGGGACCTCCCTGCCAGGGCCTGGTCCACCCTGCAGCACCACATCTCTGCAGCAGACCTGCACAGGGGTGACAGCCATGGGAGAGGAGAAGCTTTCACTTGCCCAGAGCCAGACACAGCACCACATCCTCATGCTCCACACGTAGCAAGGCAGGAGGACTATAAATAGGATAAAAGTCCATCAAATGTCTGCAATTAAGTTATTGATTTTCAACAGTGCCTCATTAAACTGGGTGCTTCACTCCAACTGTCCCTGTGATGGCTTTAATTTGACATCATGTTCAATTTGACAAAAGCAGGACCCAGGACATGAGAATTGCAGCTGGGAGCAAAGGGGCTGAGATCTAGAGACAAGAGAGGGAGGAAGCAGGAGAAACCTGATCCTACCCACGGACACCTCTGAGGAAGGAGAGCTGCGAGGACCAGAGGCGCAGACAAATCAGAAGCAGCCTTTGTTCCCATGACACAGCAGGGAGAAATGGAGCTGGAGCCATCCAAATGGAGGACAAGGAGCTTCAGACCCTGGTGCCTTCCCTCCTCCCTTGTCAGGGGACTACAAGCCCACAGCTTGCAGGCAAGCCGGGCAGCCAGGATGCTTCTGCACCAGCCTGGCCGGGACTCAGGCAGGAGATGAGGCAGTGGAGATAGCGATGCTGCAGTGAGCAGCTGGCATGCACAGGCTCCCCCAGTCCAGTTCAATTCTCATCTGCTGGAAAGGTTGTTCCCTGAAGAAAATGAGCAGTTACCATGGTTGCTTTTCATTCTCCCAGGCTGCAGCTCTGCTGATAACAGAAGAATCCCCCTCATTGCTCTTCAGCAACAAGCTAGTTTGAGTCAACTTATTGATGCTTTGCTGTCCCCAGTGAAGTTGTGGTGCACCCCTGCCAGGCACAGCCACAGCAGCTCCCTGCCTTCCAAACAACTGCTTAAGAAACACAAGCCCTGCATTTCCCTGGAAGGGTCTGTCCCACCTCCTCCTGCCCCTGCTGCCCTCACACAGCTCTTCCTCCAGGACTGAGCTAAGGCAGACCACCCCCACGTCAGCACCTGCACTGCACAGCCCCTTGGGCACCCTGGGATGTTCCCTTGGGAAGCCTCTGATCAGAAAGCTGAGAAGGGATCAGATAAGGCAAGCTCACACACCGAGGTCTCCAAGCATCCCTCTCCAAGCTGCAGCAGGGAGGCTCTGTTAGATGCTCTTCCCAGCCTGGCAGCAAGCAGGCTGAAAGCCCACATCCAGTGCCACAGTGGCACCCACTCCTGCACCCATCAGCACCACAGGCAGAACATGCTGAGCCTGCACAGACATCCCACACTCCAAGAGCCACCTGCCCTTGCCCTGGCACCTCAGGGGTGAAGGGAGCCCATCAGAGTTATCTGCTTGCCTGCCCCTGTGTGCAGTACAACCTGTGTCAGGACTGCATGCAGGCAGAGCAGGTGTCCTCAGGACAACCCCACAACCCTCTGTGCCACCTCAGTGCTGGCATCCCACAGGTGCCAGCCCAGTGACCATTACACTGGGGCTAGCCACTGAAAGTTTGCAGCAGGCTCTGCATCTCATGCAGCTTCTCCCCAGATACATTCCCTTGGTGCCAGCACCCACCTGCTGCTCCATCCCCATCACACACAGCCACACTCGTGCTCACCTCAACATTGCAACACTGCATCAGTGCCCAGGCCCAGTGGGAAGGAGATCTGTGCCCACCCAGGGCTGGCTGCGGGAGGCAATGCAGCCCCTGGCTGCCGGCCATCCTCCAAGGGCCCTGCCTGGGCTGTCCCCACTCAGCATCCTGAGCCACCCTGGAGACCTGCCAGGGACATGAGCCAGCCCTTGACTCTGGCAGGCCATGGAGATTAACCCTGTCTGCTGTGCTGTGCCCAGCTGGCACTGGCAGCACCGAGAGGGGCTGCTGGCACCCAGCTCCCAACAGTGCCTGGTGATGCCATGGGAGCCATTTCCTGCTGCAGCCATGGGCACAGAGCAGCCCAGCACAGCTGCCCCCCACTGCAGCACAAGCTGCTCAAGGCTGCCCTGAGCTGCTCAGCCCCAACTGTCTTGGTCTGGATGGATAAGGCTCTGCAGAGCACCTCTGGAATACCATTGCAGACGTGTCCTGGCATCTGTCACCACCACCCCCACAGGACCTAGAGTCTCTGGGACAGGGTCAGTGATCCTGGGAGGTGCCATGTGAGGCTGATGGCCTCAGACCACTCAGTGTGTGCCACTCACTCCAGTGACATTTAGCCAAGCTCCAAACACATCCAAGAGCAAAGATGCCCTGCTCAGAATCCACAAGCAAGCTGGCAGGACCTGGCACTGCCCCAGAGACAGCAGCACAGCCAGGCTCCAGGCCTGCAAGAGGTAAACAGGCAACAGCAAAAGCCAAGACCTGATGAATCTGACAGCTCCTCCTCGCAGCAGTCTTCACCTCTTCACCTGCTGGAGGTCAGAGCCTCCAGCCACTCTCCAGACCAGCTCTGGGGCTGCCAGCTGCACCTCCAGCTCAGCCCGAGCTCAGAGAACAACTCCTCAGTCTTAGAGCACCTTCCCTGTGCAGACCTGGCTTGCTCCAGGACAGCACATGGTCATTTCAGCCCTGCAGACTAGAAAGGCCCCTGAGGAGTGCTTTGTCATGCAAAGCCACACACCCTGGACTGATGCCAGAGTGCAGCACTCCCATCACAGGGCCCTGGCTGCTGGGAGGGCAGCTGAGATTTTATAAACAGCCTGGCTTACAGCTTTCATCCTGCCCCAACACATGCAGTGGCTGATGCACCCCAGAAGCAAGCAGGCAGGGCACCAGGGGGAAGAAAATAAACTAGAGGAGCTTAAAAATTACTGGAGCAGAATTGAGCTTCTTTTGCAATCTCAGGAACATCCTGACTTGGTAGAAAGCCAAATCCAACCCAGAGGAGATTCACTGCAGAGCCCTCACACCCTGCAGGACCAGCCTGAGGGAGCTGACCTGCCTAGGGTGGAATCACTCAAAAACACAGCTGTGGAAACATCCTTTGGGGTGGCTGGCCAGAGAAACCCATTGCACAAGGCCTCCCAGCCCATGGCCCCAAGCAGGCAAATGAGGTGTCTTGGGGAGCAAACCAAAGCATTAAGGGGGCAGAGCTTCCCTGAGGGGCTTAGCACATGCTGACAGGATGAGAGAGCACTGCAGGTGCTCAGGGCAGAGGCCTTGGAGGCTGCACCATGACCGACAGTGCTGCATGGAAGGGGTGGTCTCACTGAGGACCAGCAGGCAGGGGCCCAGCAAGTGCTTTGAGCACTTCCTACCCAGGAGAAGAGCTCACTGCCTGCAAGTCTTCTGGCTGCATGTTATTTTTCTCTGCTTCCAGCTGGGAGATTAAACAATTTCTCTCCACAATAATCACTTCTGCATTCAGCCAGCTTTGTGCCAGAGCCAGGGCTTGACCCCACGTTTCTGTCTGTGCAGCCAAATCGTCTCTAATCTGGACTTGGTGCTACACAGAGAAATAAGGAGAGCAGAAGGCACCCAGGGAAGAGTGATGTCCTGGTGGGAAGATGCATGTTTCCCAGCGTGTCCCTCACCCCAGGCTCTGCATGCTCCCCAAACAGCCCAGAGGTGAGCTCTGGGCTGCAACACCCACTCTGTGCGAGCAACAAGGTTGTCTTGCAGGAGACACTGTGCTGGATTTGTGCTCATGCCTGTGTGCAGCAGACCAGCGTTAAGCAGACCCCAGGGACTCCATCAAGGGACCAGATGCTAATTTTAGCATCTGTTATAAGCTGAAGCTCCTGCAGTTCCCAGGCTCCAAGCACAAACCTCTGCCCCTTTACAGATCCCAGATTCTGACCTTACCTTCCCAACCATCTTGCACCTGACAGTTTTGATCCATCAGATTGGAGCAGCAACCCACTTCCCTCTGCAGAGGTTTGCAGCCAGTCTGGATGAGCCCACGGAAGACAGACCCTGAAGTTCACTACACTCACAGAGACCAGCTGGAGAAATCCCCAAGCTGAAACTGGTTGCTGGCTGGGGGAGTATTAAGAGGAGCATGATGTGCTGTCCCTCCTCCTCCTCAGGCATCCACTTAGGCCACTGTCAAGACAAGACCCTGGAACAAGTGGCCTTTGGCCCACCCTCAGACTTCCATTTTCAAGCAGCACATTGCTGTCGCCACCAAAATGCTGCCCCAGCCCCAGGCCAGAGCAAGGGGCAGGTGTGCTGCAAACCCAGCTACTCTGTGAGCTTGTGCAGCTCTCTCTCATTTGTTATTCCCTCTTAGACACTGAGAAATCAAATGACTTTGCCTCCCAATTAGTACTCCTTCATTATGCAAATAATGTCCTTTGATCTGCTCCTGCTGTCACGGAGCGGATCTGACCGTATTTGTTTTATTCCTCTTTATGCCCCAGGAAGGTGCCCACTTCTGGGAGCTGGGACTGTGCTTTTGGCAGGGAATGAAGAGCTGCAGCTAATAGCTGCTGTGAGAGGAAAAGCCACCCACCCGGACAGCCCCAGGCGAGGTCTGGGAAGGCAGGAGCCTGAGAGGAGGAAGGAGGAAGTTGCCTTTCACTTCTCCGTCTGGGGCACAGAGCAGAGGCTGTCAAAGCAGCAGAGACAGGGAATGAACAGCTCCATGCCAAAGCAGCAGAGACAGGGAGTGAACAGCTCCATGCCAAAGCAGCAGAGACAGGGAGTGAACAGCTCCATGCCAAAGCAGCAGAGACAGGGAATGAACAGCTCCATGCCAGCCCCTTCCCTGGCAGAGAGCATAGCTGTACCCCCATGGAGCCAGGACCAGGCATATTCACCAGCAGATCCCTAGGCACTGATTTTGATGTATTCATGAGCAGCCCAAGCTCTCCTCAAGCTGCTCAGCCTTCCTGCCTCTGCTTGGCCAGCACAGAGGAGCATCTCCATCCACACTCAGGAAGGCAGCAAGCCATGATCTGCATTCACTCTCACATGAACACCTTCCAGGTCTAGGGGGGGATGACCTGTCCAGCTCAGAGACAGCAAACAGTGCTACCAGCCACAAAAAGAGCCATGGCCGCAGCTGCACCTGGCCTCCCTGCCACAAAAGGGGCACTCCCCCACAAGAAAGTCCTGAACTGTCCCAGGCAGCATCCCATGTCCTGCACCCTCAACCCTTCCTATAGTGGCTGGGGCTGAACCTCACATGACAGGTCCATGAGCCCCATCTCCCTCTGTGCCCACACCAGGACCACAGCGGAGGAGCAGGGCAGCTGCTGAGCCCCAGAGGGCTGAGACAAAAACTTCTCAGGCTTGCTTGTTTACACTTTCACAGGATGTGTTCACCCTGTCCCCCGTGCTGCCTGCACCTGAGCAAAGCCCTGGGAAGCCAAGGGAGAACAGAGAGGGAGCTGGGGACTTGCGGCAGCCACACGTGGGTCCCCTCCAGCTCTGCCTTCACCCCGTGAGGGCCCATGTGGCAGTACCACCTGAGGCTGCAGTGTGAGGCTCTCCCTGCGCTGTCAGCTGAGCCATCCGCAGGGTGAGGCTGCCACGGAGCAGCAGGCCATGGGCTCCCTGCGGTGGCCAGGCTGCAGCCTAGCTCCGAGGCTGCCACAAGCAGGCAGGCACCCGCCTGGGAAAAGAGCAGCAGGCTCTTGGCTCCAGCTCCCCTCCTGGGCGCGCAGCTCGGGAGCACAGCCCACGCCCTTCACAGCCCCGCTCTTTTAAAGTTCTGAGTGTTTTAATTTGCAGGAATCGCCTCCTTTCATGTTGTGAAACCATGTTTCTTTCTCCCTCTGATCTCCAAATCCGCATAGAAACTGTCTCCTTTGATATGCCTTGTTCCCATCAGCCTGATCAGGCGGCTCGTAATTGTCAGTGCTTTTCAAAGGAGCCGGGATCCTTGTCTAACGCTCAGAGTCGAGAATTCCTTCCTTTGTAAATGTTGCTCAAGCAAAATAAATTGATTTAACTCCCCTCTTCCCTTCGGGAACAGGATGCCTCCTACTCGGCTGCCCGTCTGCTCCTGCTCAGGAGCTCAGGGCTGCAGTTCAAAGGGTCACTCCGACTCGGGAAAGGATTGCACAGGTACATGGAAGAGGAAGGAGAGCCTGAGGTGCCTCGGCACAGCCTGTTCTGCATTCCACAGCAGACATCCAGGCAGCAGCAGCTCCTCTGGTGTGGGCAGCTCTGGCACATGTGTAGCTGCTGGAGGCCATGAAGCCTCCCAATATGCTGCACATCAACCACGGAGAGGCAGAGCTCTGTCCTGAGGCAGCACAGACGTAAGCACCATCCCCTGCGCTCGCCTCACAGGATGCATCTCCGCTGCAGGAGCACCTCTGGACCCAGTGGCTCGGCTCTCCTGCTCTGCTGACCGCCCCCCCCAGTGCTGCTCAGCCCTGCTCCCCAGCCCCAGGGGCTCCCCACCTCAGAGCTCACTGCCTTCTTGGCACTGTCACTCTCCCCCTTGCTGACTCAGTGCTGGGGACCTGCCTTATCTCTGATGCCAGTCAGTCTTTTGCAGGCTCTCTTCTACCTGCAGCCTTTTGGAGAGCAGTGATTGATGGCTCCCTGCCTGCAGCACACGCTGGCACACTCAGGCTGCTGCACACTCCGGCCAGGCAACGGAGAGAGCCCAACGTGGGTGGAAGCAGCGTGGCTCTGGGCAGTGACACAGGGCACTCACTCTGCCTGGGCTGTGCTCAGCAGCGTGGGCACCCTACCATCAGCCAGCAACAATACTGAGCCCATGTATCATCTCCCTGTACCAGAAGTATCACCCCCCTGTACCCCTCCTGCAAAGCTCACTGCCCTGCTCCAGCATCTTGGGGGATGGACTCACAGCTGTGCCGCTTGTCCCTGCCTAGCCCTCAGTGAGGCTGGGCACCAGTGACCCGAAGGATGTCTGGTAGCAAGGGGATGGGCAGGCTGACAGTAAGAAGGCAAAGTGACACTTCTGTCACAGGGCCCATGAATTCCCCAGTCTCAGCCAACAATTCCTGACAGCCAGTGAGAGGGGCTCAGCAGTGCAGTGTGGGGTTGCATGAGGGGATGCCTGGCCAGCCACAGGGCTCTGGAGCAGCAAAGCAGCACTGAGGCAGCCAGAGGAGGAGGACCACCACCACCAACTCTGCCTGATCTGAGCACCAGCAGCCACGAGCCCCTCAGCACTGCAAGGGCTTAGTCATCCCCTCCCCACCCCCCAGCATTTGTGAGCGAGGGGGCTGTGCAGAGCCAGGGTGAAGGCACAAGCAGGCAGCTGGCACCACCAGGAGCTGTCTTCAGGGCACGGCTTAGGGCTGAGCGCTCAGCACGGGCTGGCAATCAGCGCCGGGGATTTGTTCACTTGTTTTCCTTAAGCCACCTTATTTCCTTTTCCCTTTCGGCTCCCTAGCTACGCTCTCAGCTGGAATCCCTGGGATTTGCTTGCGGGTGGTGCTGCAGGGTGCGGCAGACCCAGGGTTTCCCAGCCCGGCGCCTCCCACCCAGACCTACCGACGGGGGAGAGCTCGGCCACGCTGCCGATGTAGGGCCCCTCGAGGAACCGCGGCTCGCTGTCGTTGATGTCCTGCACCTTGATGATGAACTCGGACTCGGGCTCCAGCAGCTGGTCCGTCTGCCGGTCGCGGGCCTGCGCCCGCAGCGTGTAGAAGGTTTTCTGCTCCCGGTCCAGGCGCTCGGTGGCGTGGATGTCCCCTGTGATCTCATCGATGAGGAAGATGGTCCCGGCGCCCTCCCCGGAGATCGTGTACTTGATGGAGCCGTCCCCCTCGTCCGAGTCCGAGTGGATCTGCCAGGGACAGAGGGAGAGGGTAGGAGCAGGCTGGGGCCATGCTTGTCCCCCGCCGCGGCTGGGATTGTCTGGGTGTGGAGCCCCTGCACAAGGTGCCCGTGGTCCCTGCATGCCACCCATCTGTTCCCTCTGCTGCTGCTGGAGCAGGGTGGCACAGAGCACTGCCAAACAATGCTTGTGCAGGGTGGAAGGCCCAATAAACCAGAACTTCAGCTCTGCCTGGGCCACCATATGCTCAGCAGATCACAAACGCCACCAGTACCCACCCACATCACCAACCAAGGGACAACCCCCACTGCTGTGAAGTTAGACAATGAGGGAAAGGGAAGGACAACTCAACAGCACTCCAGAAACAAACCCCCCACGACACACCCCAGGACCCTGGCAGTGTGGGATCACCCCCCTCCAAGCTGCAGAGCAGACCAGGGTGCAAAGGCAGCTCACCACCAGCATCTGTCCATCCATTTTCTGAGCAGCCCACGCTACAGAGTCCCTCAGCCTGTGAGCTCCCACACTCACTGCGCAGCTGGTGTGGGTTTACATGGCAAGGTAATTAGGGGTGGTCAGCCCAGCCCATCACATTCAGGGCCCCCACCTGAGCAAAGCCTGCAGGGGAAGGAGGCCAGTCAGGCCCCATGCTCAGGATGAGTAACACATGCTGGGGAAGATGCCTCTGCAGCCAATCTCCCCCTCATTTTCTAATTGAGACAATGTTTGAAATCAGGAAAAGAAAGGGTAAACAGCAGGTCCCCATGGACCAGGAGCTGACTGGAATCCAGGTCAGATGTCCAGAGATAATTTTATTGGTGGCATTAAACTGAGTTATGATGTTTCTACAATCCAGCCACTTATGGGAGATCTATTAACAGCAACTGGACAGGCAAAATGCATCTTGACAGAGAGCAGCATGGGCACCAATTGGGACAGCCCAGAACAGGACAGGCCCCAAGAAAGGTTTCATCAGCTGCTTTCATTAGCTTCCTGCAATTTCTGCTTAGAATCAGCAAAGTCATGTGTGTGTGTGTGTGTGTCCAAGAGGAAAAAAAAATAGGGGGAAAAAAAGGCCATCCATTAATGGGCTAATGAAATATGAAAATGTTTATGGGCCATTCAATCTTCCAAACTGCACTTCTATAATCCACCTTGCAGACATACAGCTCCACCAGCAAGAATTTATACCACAGCTGCCTCTTTTTTTATGCTGGCTTCATTATATTTGTCTTGTTGGATACAGTTTATATCTTTATTTCATGGGTGAGGGGCCCATGCCTCAGACAATTCGATGCATTTTACACAGCGTTCACAGATTACTGCCCGAGTGGAAACATCTCCCAAGGCTTGCCTGAGGAGGAGGCCTTCACTCAGCCAGCAAACAGGGCTACGAGCCCAGCAGTGCTTGGTTGGCTTCACCACCGACCTGCTGGGGCAGCACCCCTTGGAAAATGCCTGCAGGGATGCTCTGCAGGACAGACTGAGAGGGCTGGGGCTGTTCAGTCTGGAGAAGAGAAGGCTTCAAGGAGAACTGATTGTGGCCTTTCAGTATCTGAAGGGGACTACAAGAAAGCTGAAGAGGGACTTTTGAGGGTGTCAGGGAGTGATAGGACTGGGGGGAATGGAACAAAACTAGAAATGGGTAGATTCAGATTGGATGCTAGGAAGAAATTCTTCCCCAGGAGGGTGGTGAGAGCCTGGCACAGGTTGCCCAGGGAGGTGGTGGAAGTCTCATCCCTGGAGGTTTTTGCAGCCAGGCTGGATGTGGCTGTGAGCATCCTGCTGTAGTGTGAGGTGTGAGGGGTTGGAACTGGCTGATCCTTGAGGTCCCTTCCAACCCTAACAATTCTCTGATCCTCCCCTGATGATGCTGCCCCAGCCCTCCCCGCTGGCTGCTGCAGAGCTCACTGCCCCCTCCGCTTCCTGATCCTCTCCCCAAGGTTCACTGCTTTAGAGCTCAGCCCTTTCAGCATGAAGAGGTGCAGCTGGTTTGCACAGTGCAGGTAACAGAAACTTGAGTTGTTCTGCTGAACACCTGGCTCATGATTAATAATTAGGGCAGAGATAAACCACCAAGCACCTCTTCTCAGCGTCACGCTGCGCTCTCAGAACATCCTCTTCACAGATTTGCTCATTGCTGATGGCTTGGAGCAGACACCAGCATCCCTGCAACTGGAATGCTAGGAAGAAAAATGGAGCCTGGGCTCAAGGGGCTGTAGAGCCTGATTTACAAGGGAAGATTAGAAGAGCTAAATCTGTGCTGCTTGGCTAAACAACAACTCATGGGGGAGGGCTGGATGACAAACTACAGACACTGGAGGGGAGATGCCACAGGCTCAGGCCACATCCCAGGGATGCTCTCTCCTGCCTTGCCTCTTCCTGCCACCACAGTGGTGTGGTGGTGAGAGCAAGTTCAGTTCTCCCTCCCCCTGGAGGGTCCCTGGAGCACCGCTGTCACCACTGGGCACAGCAGGAGAGCAAAGATGGGCAGGGCTGGCACGGCACAGACCCACGCCAGCCTCACTCTACCTCCCCCAGCTCCCCCCATCCGCAGAGGAGCAGAGGGGCCCCGCGGCTCTGCTCCTCCAGCCAAGGACAAGGGTGTCCCCAGCAGCCAGAGCCACCCAGAGGATGGACCAAAAGCTGATCTGCTCAGTTAATCAGGAAAAGCCTTTCCTTGTCCTAAAAGGGCTACCACCAGCAATTTTACAAAGCCATTAATTACTTGCCAACAATGAAATCGAAATTAAATGTGAGCAGAAGTGCACATTCCTCGTTAGAAGTGATTAAACAAAGCCCAGATACACACACACACACACACAAAGCACTCTGGGGCTGGAAAAGAAAGAAAAGCAAATGAAAACTAGCCCCCCCTGCCCCCCCCCATGAAGGCACACTCTGTTTGCTCCAACTCACAAAGCTAGACTTCATCAATTTTCTTTAAATATTAGCAACTTAATTAAATCTGCTCTTCCCCCCCCCCCTTTAATCCCCTCCTCTATCTAAAATAGATCTGTCCACATGCAGAAGTTTGTTACTAGTGCTGACCCCATAATTCTATTTAAAAAGAAAAAAACTACCCAAGAAATCCACATCAAACTGACAGCAGCCTCAGGGGAAATTACAGTTCAGAAGGAGGATTAACTGGAGAACCCAGATTTCATGGAAGCTCTCTCAGCCCCCTCGGAAGGCTCACGGAGGTGTGCAGGAGGCGTCCGTGGAGGGCCAGCCCCGGCCGCACGGCAGGGAACTGCGGCTGCCCGGGAGGGAAGGCTCACGGATCCCCCCCCCCCCCGCCCCAGGCTGTGCCAGGGGGGCTGACACCCTGCCCTGGGAAGCCAGGGGGTCACCCCAGCCCTGGCTGCTCCAGGCAGATACCCCAGGGCACCCCAGCTTCTCCCAGCCCCAGGGAAAAGCCCAGCCCTGGGCTGCCCGCAGCCCTCCGAGGCGCTGTTCATGGGATGGCTTTCAGCGCAGGCTGGCTGCTTGTGTGGAGCAGGGTGGGTGGTGCAGTGAATGATGTGGAAAGGGGCTGTAAAATGGGTTAGTTGTAGGTTCTTGAGTTCATTTTGGAGACAAGGTGGTTGCTAGGCTACCCCTGGAGTTTGACAGGGCCTGATGCTTCCAGTGGCTTCCCAAGGGAGCTGTGAATTAGCTGTAACTGCACTGAGCACGGTGGCGGCGAAGTGCAGCTTCGAGTGTCTGCTGAAACGGACACAAATCACCACTGAAATCCCAGCTGGACCCTAGCCAAGAAGCCCATTTTCCAGCCTTCTCCAGACTCATGACCAGAAAGGCAAGGCCATGAGACAGCCCTGCTGCAGGAGCTCTTGGGCATTTTCCTTTGAGGACAGCCCATGCCCCACCGGTGCAGCTCTAGCTGCCTTGCACAACACTCCTCTGGCTGGTCTCTGGCTGCCTTCAGCACTGCACAAATAACACAGCTGGGAACCACAAGGCAGCTTCTCCACAGCTCCCAGGAAAGGACAGAGCCCAACAACCCCATGGTAAAGTGCTTGTTCAACCTCAGAACACCAGGAGTGGTGCCTGATCTGCACATCAGTACCAGCACAGCAGATCCTCCTAGGGATGGCACAGAGCCTTCCTCACCTCCTCCAGCACACCCAGAGCTGCACCCCTGCTTACACCCACCCCAAACACCATGGGCACCAAGAGCACAACTGGAAGAACACAGACAGGAGTTATGGTGTGCACCTGCCCTGCAGTCCCTGGCAGCATATTGATGTTCCCAGCAGGGCTCCTGCCACCCCAGACTCTACCCCGGTGCTCAGGAGCAATCTTCATGCAGGTCCTCTCTCTCTCCACCCCCCAGCCTCGGCTGTGCTGCTGGCTGGCTCAGCCCCACGGGGCACAGCGTGGCCTTACCTTCCCCACATAGAGTGGCTCGGTGCCTGTGTACTCCTCCACCACAAAGAACTGATTCCAGACCCAGCCACGCTTCACTCGCCCGCCGGCCAGCAGCGCAGGGTCCCCTGGCTGCCCCAGGCCAGGGCCCTCCACTGCAGTGTGCGTGGCCCAGGTGCCCAGCTCCTGGATGGCACAGAGCAGCAGCAGCATGGTCCGTGAGAAGCCCTGCAGACCCTTTGCCATCGTTCTCTAGGAGGCTGCATGAGCAGTAGCTGTTGGACAGGCAACCAGCATCCTCTAGGAGAAGAGAAGGGGAAAGTCCACAGCAGCAGCAGCAGCAGCGTGGGGCTCAGCAGCCAGTGCAGAGCAGCTCCATCCCTGCTGCATGCTGTCCTCTGCAGTCCCAGTGGGCTGGAGTCACATCTGTGCCAACAGGCATCCCGGGCCACCCGCTCTCGGCGCAGGAGTGATCGGTGCTGCTGCCTCACAGGCTGCTCCTGGCTCTCCAGAGAAGAGTCTGGCAGCTGGCATTTGTCCCTGGGGCAGAGCCACACAGGTCCCAGCTCAGCTGCCACAGGTCTGGCCAGGGAGAGGGGTCACAGCAGGGAGTAGAGTCTCACCAGGGAGCAAAGTCACAGCAGGGAGCAGGGTCACGCACAGCCTGCTGCCCACCTCGGCGGCAGCCCCACAGTGGGGCACAGGGCACGGGCACCCACAGCTGGCACCCACAGCTGGCACCCACAGCGAGCAAAGAGAAACTTCCACCGATGGTTTCAGAGGAGGTAAGAGGAGGAGCTGCTGTGGCCAACGTCTGCCTGTCCTGTGGTGGCCCTGGGCTTCGGTGTGAGAGGTCTGGCAGCGCAGGGCCCTGTGCCACACGTGTGGTTCACATTTGTAACTCCCATCTGCAGGGGGATGAGGTCTCAGCAGCTGACGAAGGGTTCTGTGCCCAGCTGATGCTGGCCGCTTCCATCCTGTGCTGGCTCAGGCAGGGAGGAGCAGGGCAGCTGGCAGCATCTCCAGGAGCCTGCAAAAGGTGAGGGTGTCAGTGCCAGTGTGACAGCAGAGCTCTGTGCCCCCCTGCACCACCCATGCAACCTGGGTCAGTACCTCCCACCCTGCCCGGCCCCAGGTGCCTCGCAGCAGAGCCCAACCCCACAGCTCCTGCCAGAGCAGGCACCCTAGAAAGGAGGGCAGCAAGCTGCAGAGCTCTCACCACAATGGACATTTGCTCCAGCAGGAGCTCTGAGACCCAGATGCTTTAGTGCTGAGGTACCAGCTCACCACACTGCCGCTGCTGCTGGTGGGAGATGTGCAGGTAGCATCCCCAGCACTGCACAGCTGCTGCTGCCTGCACAGGGCCAGGCCACACCAGTCCTGCCTGTGCCAGCAGCTGACAGGGAGAGCTGCTGGCTGTCCAGCTTCTGCTGCTAGCCTTCCCAGCTGAAATTTTCCTGGCATCTCAGTTCTACAGCCATGGGCTAGGAGAAAAGCTTTTGCTCAAGGACTCACCACCCAGGTGCCTTTAAAGCTAACCAATAAGAAAGGGCTTTGGAGAAAGCTTCAAGCCACCCACAAGGCACTAAGGGTAAAGAGATGAGACCTGTGGCCAAGGGCAGGTTGCACTCAGGGAGCATCTGGGAGCAGCATCCACATCTCCCTGCACCAACACTGTGAGCTTCCACCAGAGCTCTTCCAGGACCCTCAGGCAGAGCCACTCATGAACCCAGCACACCTTCATCTGTTTGCAGAAACAGTCTCCTCTCATCTGTTCTAACTAGGAGGGGGAAGGAGGATGATCCTGAACTAGAAATTCATCTGCCCCCTACAGAAAGGGAGCTGGACTGTGCTCCACACAGCCCCCTGTGAGGTTGCTAAACAGCCTCAGCTGCTCAGAGCAGGGGCAGCTCAGGAACACTTCCATATTGTGTCCAGACCAAGAGGGCAGCTTCCCAAAGCACCCAGCCAGCTGCACTGCCACTCCTGCCCCTGCCTGTCTGCACAAGCACTGACTAAGCAACGTGGGGCATCAGTGCCAGGCCTGGCTCCATGCTGCCTGGCCACGTTTCCAGGGTGGATGTCATGCCACCTGCACAACCTCTTCACACACAGCAGCTGCTCTGTGCCATGCACAGCTGAGCACTCACACACTGCTGCCCTCCTGTCCCTCAGTGGCACCTGGAGGTTTCCCCTCCATGTCCACCTGCCACATTCCACAGACACACAGACAGACACACAGACAGACACACAGACAGACATCAGCTGTCATGTGTGCAAGCCTTGTGCCCTCCATGCAGGCTCTCCGCTGTGTTCATGTGGCAGCAGTCACAGTGCAGCAGCACCAGCACTGGCACCTTCCCAGCCCTCTGCCCTGCCAGGCTCTTTGGTCAGACATCTGGGCACCAGCCACCTCAGGGTGCTGCTGGCAGTGCTGTGACTCTCTTGCAGTCAGGCCTCCCCATGCAGAAACCATTCCTGCCACGGCTTTGCCACTCTTGCCAGTCTGGTGAGACCATAGCTATCATCAAGCATATCTGACACCAGAGGCTACGTGTACCTGGGGGAGCGAGGTGGCTGCAGATGGGGGTTGGAATGAGAGGCTCCTTCCCACTCATCTCACAGGGTAAAGCAACTTCATCAATCAAGGTCCTCGCTTTGGAGCGAGAGAACTGAGGCTGCCTCAGCTCCAGCAAACTCCAGCGCAAGACACCCACGGCGACAAGCACAGCACACCTACAAACCTGGCTTGAACACTTCAGAGTGAAAGCCTAGGCTGAAATTGGAGCTAGAGACTAATTGCTCTCATTCTCCCACCTCCTTCACAGCTGCTCATTGCTGCAGACCTTGCTCTGAGTGCCAGGGAAGCCTCTTCAGGCTGCTTTAGACCCAAGGTACCTGCAGCAGGAAGTTAGTGCCCGCTTCTAGTCTGGGCTGTGCACGGCTTGCTTGTCCTGTTACACCAGCAAACACTGCCAAAGCTGCAGGTGTGAGACGTGCTGCAGCTCCCCCAGCACCTGCCTTGCTTCTCACTGCTCTCTTGTCCTCCCTCTCGATACTTGAAGGTGTCCAGAGAAGGGCAATGAGGCTGGGGAGGGGTCTGGAGCACAGCCCTGGGAGGAGAGGCTGAGGGAGCTGGGGTTGCTTAGCCTGGAGAAGAGGAGGCCCAGGGGAGACCTTCTTGCTCTTTACAACTCCCTGAAGGGAGGCTGTAGCCAGGTGGGGGTTGGGCTCTTCTCCCAGGCAAGCAGCACCAGAACAAGAGGACACAGTCTCAAGCTGTGCTGGGGGAGGTTTGGGCTGGAGGTGAGGAGCAAGTTCTTCCCAGAAAGAGTAATTGGTCATTGGATTGTGCTGCCCAGGGAGGTGGTGGAGTCACTGTCCCTGGAGGTGTTCAAGAGAGGATTGGATGTGGCACTTGGAGCCATGGTTTGGTTGTCATGAGTTATGAGATAATAGGTTGGACTTGATGATCTCTGAGGCTTTTTCCAACCTGATTGATTCTATGATTCTATGGTTCTATAACCTCCCCACTTCAGTGTCAGTGATCTCATGCTGCCTTGGTCTTAGCCTCAAAATGATGCTGTGCTGCCACAGGATGAGATGTCCTTGGCCTCATACATCCTGTAAAGAGGGGCCACATGCCTGCCCCTGTGAGGACTGAGAGGTTTCCAGGGACAAAATTGCCAGGAGGATTAAAATGTGTAGGGAAGAAGAGTGAGCAGCAGCAGTTGCTGCCTGCCCGGTGCTTTATTTACCCAACTGAGCCTGAGCTGACCTTGAATTCTGGGCAGCAAGCTGAGGGAAGTTGCTTTGAACTCTTCTGGCTCAGCTGAACACCCACTTGTTATTCTCTGTGGGAATTTGGGGAGATTTTCAGCAGAAGTGGAAAGCTGCAGACAGAAAAGAGGGGGAAAAAAAAAGGTGTGAACACCTTCAATCTTCCACTTCATCACTCAGGGCTGGAGGATAAATCAGGCACCTGCCAAACCTCTGTTGACAAGAACCCAGTTTCCTCCACATCTGTCAAAGTCTGGTTGGGATTTTTAGCCTCCTTTTATAGCTCCTATCCAGATGCCCCCTGCTCTCTGGGCTTTCAGCTCTGGTTCTGCCAGCCCTGCCCTGGGCTGTCTGGGGCTTGCTGCTTTCCTTTCTTGTCACTTCTGCTGGTTTCTGGGGCCCAAAGCAGTGGCAGCAGGAGGCAAGGAGGAGAGATGTTGGTTCCTGGACTGTGCCACGGGGATCAGCTGTGGTGCTGGTGGTTTGTGGGGGTTCTCTGCCCTGCTGTGTGCAGCATTTCTGGCTCCCAGTGAGACAGCAGGGCACAGATGCAAGGCTGTTGGTAATGCAACTTCTGCCTTTCAGATGCAGCTATCTGTCCCAGTCCTAAAACCAAAGACCTGCTCTGAGCAAGGGAGCTTCCCTCCACAGCCTGAGGCACTCAGCCCACCCCAGCAGCTGTGACAGAGATGCTGCAATGGCTACAGATGGCTTCCCCATAGCCACCACACCTCACCCTTGGTCTGGGGGGGAGGAGGGGGGCAAAGGTCTCTGTTGCTCTCTGCTGGGGATGCCAAGTCCGTGGCAAGGATGTGCAGGAAGCCTGGTGGCTGGATCAGTGTCCCTTGCTGCAGGCAGGCATGGGAGGAGCAGCAATGTCACCCTGTCCTCTTGCCCAGCAGCAGACAGTCTCCTTTGTGTGCTGGTTTTTAGCTTCAGCTGGGTGTTAATGCCAGTTTGGCACTACCTTGCAGCTGCTGTTTGGCCAGCCCCCTGGCTCAGGCTAGCTCTTCAGAAGTTTCTTACAATAACCTTCCCCAAGATAATCTCCTGCCATTTATGGATTTGGCTTCCTACCTGGGGTCCCTTGTCATTCCCTGCCAAGTAATTTCTGGATGAGTTTTCATTCCCTTTCAGTTTTTAGATCAGATTTGGGCTCTTGGCACTGGGGCCTCTCTCTTTCGTTTGCCTGGGGTATTTGTGTCTCATTTTTTGTCCCCCCTCAGCTGCTGAGATCTCTGATTCTGCTGCCCTCTCTTAATGATGCTGCTCACAAGCCCTTGAGATCCGAGGTGTTTCCTTCCTCTGCTGAAGCAGTTGGTGGGTCCCAGCACAGGTGGTGCTTAGAGTGCAGCTTCCATGTGCCAAGGCTGTGCCTTAGGTCTGAGTGCTGAGTGCCCTGGATTGCTTTTCAGCACTTCAGGCAGTCAGGGTCACGGCAAGGAGTGACTCACCTGGGATCCCTTCATCACCCCTTGGAAGCAGCCCCCTCTCTCCCATTGGGTCAGAGATGGAAGCACTCCTGATGCATGGGGCAGGGTGGGGTGGCAGCAGGAGCCTGCACTGCAGGGGGTGTGCTGTGTGTCTGTCTGTCCAGCTGTGCCAGTGCTTGCTGGGTGTGCCCCAAGCTGCTGCTTACCCAGGCTGGAGCACTGCATGGAATCACCAGAGAGGGGTGAAGAGGTCAGAGCCTGCTGGTTGTGGGCCAGGTCTCCAAGGCTTCTGCCTCTGGAGCTGACAGGTTTGTGAGGCTAGGGAGTCCTCCCCTCGGGGAAGCAGGAGGGCAACCTCTGCTGCTGCTGCTTGTTTCAAGCAGTGCTGAGTGTTCTGCACATACCTGCAGTGCAAGCAGGATGCTGAGGGGAGCAGTGAGAATGTCCAAGGAGCAGGAGGGACTGGATGGGGCTAGGCAGGGCTGCTGTGCAAGGGATGCACCACACAGGCACTTGGGGTCCCTCTGCTGAATGGCAGGAGGGGACCTGATGTGCACAAGGGCTTGGAGGGCGAGAGGAAAGGGAAATCCTAAGTGGCATAGCAGAGCAGTGGCTGCTGTCTCTGGGGCCAAGCAGGCCTCAAGCAGGGCAGGGTTAGGGTTAGGGTTAGGGCTGAGTGCTGGATGCCCTGGCCACAGGCAGCAATCCTCTCTGGGGCTGTGCTCTCTCCTTTCCACCTGACTGGTCTCCTCGGCACTTAGAGGCAGGGCTTTTGCACGCTCAGCTAGGACAGAGCTTTGTCACAGAGGCTGATTGCCCTGCTTGGTTAGAGCCTCCTGAGAGCCGTGGTCAGTTGGCTCCTTGTCCAGGGATGCTGTAGATGTGTGCTGCCTGTGCCGGTGCAGCTTGCTGTGACCACCAGCTGCCCCCTCACCTGCAGCCACGCCGGGCGCAGAGCTCCTTCCCGACTCGGGGGTGGCTTCTCCCAGGCCCAGACGGGGGGGAAATCTCGTCTGTATGTATGCAGCTGCCTTTGCTCCTGCCTCCTCTGTTTTTAAAAGCAAATTAAAAGTATTGTGTTCACGTAGACAAGGCATGAAAATTCCATATTTGGGAGAGAATCGCTGCAGAGCGAGACCGTTATGGCTGTGAAACCTCTTCCCCAAGGCAGCCTTTGAGATTTCCCTTGCAATTAAAATGCCTTTGAAACTTGGACCAAAGAAGATTTGGAGGAGGGGAAGAAGAAGAAAAAAAAAACAACAACCAAACCCAAAGTCTCCTGAACTTTGAGAATACCTTAATGCATTTCGTTTTGCCTTCTCCAAAATGTGTTTGTCTGAGAGCTTTACCTCACTCTGGGCCTCCCCAGTGGTGGCTGGTGGCAGAAAATAACTGAGCAGGAGAAGTCAGAAGGTTGTGGCTGGCTCCTCCTCTAACAGCTGCTGCACTCTTCCCTCACAGAATCACCAAGGTTGGAAGAGACCTCAAAGATCATCAGGTCCAACCCATCAGCACAGACCTCCTGACTAAACCATGGCCCCAAGTGCCACATCCAGCCCCCTCTGGAACACCTCCAGGGATGGGGACTCCACCACCTCCCTGGGCAGCACATTCCAATGGCTAACAACTCTCTCAGGGAAGAACTTTCTCCTCACCTCCAGCCTAAACTCCCCCTGGCGCAGCTTGAGACTGTGTCCTCTTGTTCTGGTGCTCTCAAGGCAGCATCAAAGGCCACGAGAATTAAACTTAGAGCAACTTAAAAGGGAAAAAAAGAGGGAGAAAATGGATGTTTAGTCAGACAGCATTGTGTAGGTAGATATTGCTGGGGGTAGTGGTTGACAGCTGGCTGAACATGAGCCAGCAGTGTGCCCAGGGGGCCAAGAAGGCCAATGGCATCCTGGCCTGTATCAGAAACAGTGTGGCCAGCAGAAACAGTGTCCTGTGCTCAGCACTGGTTAGGCCACACCTTGAGTCCTGTGTCCAGTTCTAGCTCCTTAATTTAAGAAGGACATTGAGACACTTGAACATGTCCAGAGAAGGGCAATGAGGCTGGGGAGGGGTCTGGAGCACAGCCCTGTGAGGAGAGGCTGAGGGAGCTGGGGTTGCTTAGCCTGGAGAAGAGGAGGCTCAGGGGAGACCTTCTTGCTCTCTACAGCTACCTGAAGGGAGTTTGTAGCCAGGTAGGGATTGGTCTCTTCTCCCAGGCAAGCAGCACCAGAACAAGAGGACACAGTCTCAAGCTGTGCCAGGGGATGTTGGATGATGGAGGTGAGGAGAAAGTTCTTCCCAGCAAGAGAAATTGGCCATTGGAATGTGCTGCCCAGGGAGGTGGTGGAGTCCCTGTTCCTGGAGGTGTTCAAGAGAGGATTGGATGGGGCACTTGGGGCCATGGTTTAGTTGTCAGGAGGTGTTGGGTGATAGCTTGGACTTGATGATCTCTGAGGTCTTTTCCAACCTTATTGATTCTATGATTCTGATTCTGTGGTTCTATGAACTTGACCTGGACTCTGTGCAAGGTCACCCAAGAAGAAAACAGAGGAAGAAGTCCCTGGCTGGGGAGGAAACAGAGGAAGCCCAGAGAGATACTTCCAGGACAAGCATGCCTGAACTTTTCCTGAGTACAATGAGCCTTCTGCACAGCTCTCAGCTGGGGCTGGGGTGACATTAGGGAGAGATCCTGATTGCTATCATCTTCTGCCTGCCCCCTGTGCTCTGTGGCAGGGCTGAAGACTTGCTGAAAGGCAGATTGCTATCAAATGTTGCTTTGCACAGGGCAGAGCTGCTCTTGGGGGATTTCATCCATTAACTGTGCTTACACAAGACTGTCACTGCCTAAGTAAATAATAAAAGCAATTTAAATATCCTCTTTCAGAAGCCTCTGCAGATTTGAATCCCCTGGCCCCTTCCCTCCAGCCTTTGTGCCTGCAGAGCTGCTGTGTGCCTTCCAGAGCAGCCTCTCTAAGCCACCTCTCACTTGCCTGGCAAGATGTGCTGAGATGCTGCAGAGGACAGGGGATCAGAGTGTGTGCCTTCTGCAGGCTCTACCTCAGCAGAGGGCTGCTGTGGGGGTTCCAGAGCTTGCAGTGCCCCAGACCTGTCTAGCTTGCAGCTGCTCTCTGTGGCACCACAGGACTCTGACATTGTCCCTCTTGACTTTTCTCTGAACATTTGGCCTTTAAAAGCCACATCACTGCTGGGCCCTGCTGGGCAGTAAGGACTTGCAGTGCAGCTGGATGTGAGGAAGAAGTTGTTGCCCAGGAGGGTGGTGAGAGCCTGGCACAGGTTGCCCAGGGAGGTGGTGGAAGCCTCCTGCCTGGAGGTGTTTGCAGCCAGGCTGGAGGTGGCTGTGAGCAACCTGCTGTGGTGTGAGGTGTCCCTGCCCATGGCAGGGGGGTTGGAACTGGCTGAGCCTTGAGGTCCCTTCCAACCCTGACAGTTCTGTGATTGTATGAACTGTCCTGGTGTGAGGGCACATCCCACACCATGCTCTCACCTTAGCAATGCATACTGACATCTTCCACTTATCCTTGGTGGCTGTGGGTGCTGCAGTGGGCAGAGGGAATGGGGGCAGCAGCCAGGCTGTGGTGCTGGTCCCTAGTTAAAGTCTGCAGAGCATTCCCTGTAGGGCTGAGTGCTGGATGCCCTGATTCTCCCACTGCCCAGCCCAAAGGGGTGATAGTAAAGTGCCTCCTGGGTGCTAGCAAGGAGCTGTGAGGAGCTAAGGGGATACAGGTGGGTGCTTGGCCATGGTGCCTTGGTCCAAGGTGCAGGAGCATTGCCAGAGGCAGGGTGGGATGTGGGATGCACTTGCCCTGTGGCCTAGCCTGGAGTTTCTTGTCTGGCAAGGCTGCCTCCTTCCTCAGCTCTGGGTTTCAGGAAGTTCATAAAAGACAAAACAAATATCTTTGCCTCTTCTTGTTTTACAATAGCCAGTAGAGAAAGTGAGCTCCAGAGAGCCTGAGCTCCTGCCTTAGCCCTGGGCCTGGAGGTGATGAAGCATCTCCAAGCTTTGCAGGAGCCCTGCTGGCACAGTCCCCGCGGCGCCGCTGCTGGCAGCCTGCTCCTTGCCCCAGGAAGGGGAGGATGAAGAGGCTCTGAATTCTGTTTGACAGAGGCAGAGGTGGTTCCACACCGTGTGCTGCACTCTGGGCAGTGCCAGAGAAGCATTGCTGCTAAGGCTTTTTGCTGCCCCACCTCCCAGCAAGGCTGCCCACATGCTCAGCTGAGGCAGATGGGCTCCCCGTGGCTGCAGGCTCTGGGCTGGCACCAGCCTGGTGCCCAGCGCTGCTGCTGTGCTTGCACATGGCCTCAGCTGTTCCTTGTGGCTGGCACAGCTGGCACATGCCCGGTTCTGCTCCTGCTGCCCACCCTCTGAGCTCTCAGGTGAAGGCACACCGGGGTTGGGAGGTGCTGGGCAGGGCATGGAGGGGCCTGGCTGGTACTGGGTGCGTGCCCCACAGTTTGAAGGGGGTCTCTAGACAGACTTGCATGTCTGGGGAAGGAGCTGGTGTGAAGCTGTGCTCTTCTTGCTGCTCAGAGAGCAAAGCAGGTGTGGTTGCTCTCTGGGGAGCCTAGCTGCAGCTTTTGTCCCTCACACTCCTGTCCTGGGTTGTGTCCGAAGCTGCTGCCTGTTGGAAGCAGGCCGCTGAGAAGGCTGTGCCTGTGCTCTCCATCTATCTCCAACTCGCCCCGTGCCTCTCCCCGGGCTCCTCTCTCCGCTCTCCCTGTGGAGTTGCTACCCTTGGTGCTGAAGCTGAGGGAACAGCGTTGGAACCATGTGGCCTCCTCATGACTTCAGTGAGATACCTGTTCCAGACCAAGCAGGCAGACCTTGGGATGCAGGCACGCCACAGCTCTCCCCCAGCCCCCTGTGGCAGTGCGTGCTCTGCTTTTGGGAAGCACGAGGAGCACCTATCCGGAAGCTGTGAGGTTGGGGTCCTGCACCTGAATGCTGGAAGCAGCTGCATCCTGTCCCTGTTGTGCTGCTCTCTGCTCCTTCCTTGTCTTTGTTGGGTTGTCTGGCTCCCAGTTTGAACTCATTTGCAGGTAGCTAACTGAGCACTGAGGGCATGCCCAGGACCATGGCATCAGGACTGACCTATTGCCTCTCAGCAGAGAGCTTCCTCCTGCAGCCTCCATTTCCTCATGTTCTTTGGGGTGTGGGTATGCCAAGGAAGAGCAGGAGAGGGCCCAAGCTTTAGGGAGCTCCTGTCTGTTCTGTGGCTCTGCCTTCCCAAGGGTGGCACAAGCAGTGGCTTCCTCTTGCCTTACTCCTCAGCAATTTTTGGAGCATCCTTGCTGTGATTTTGAGCAGTTGGAGCAGTTCTGGTGCTCATGCAGGCAGCCTGTGCAGCCCTGCCAAGGAGTGCCAAGGAGCTGGAGCAGTTCTGGTGCTCATGCAGGCAGCCTGTGCAGCTCTGCCAAGGAGTGCCAAGGAGCTGGAGCAGTTCTGGTGCTCATGCAGGCAGCCTGTGCAGCTCTGCCAAGGAGTGCCAAGGAGCTGGAGCAGTGCCAAGGAGCTGGAGCAGTCCTGGTGCTCATGCAGGCAGCCTGTGCAGCCCTGCCAAGGAGTGCCAAGGAGCTGGAGCAGTCCTGCTGCTCATGCAGGCAGCCTGTGCAGCTCTGCCAAGGAGTACCAAGGAGCTGGAGCAGTCCTGGTGCTCATGCAGGCAGCCTGTGCAGCTCTGCCAAGGAGTACCAAGGAGCTGGAGCAGTCCTGGTGCTCATGCAGGCAGCCTGTGCAGCTCTGCCAAGGAGTGCCAAGGAGCTGGAGCAGTGCCAAGGAGCTGGAGCAGTCCTGGTGCTCATGCAGGCAGCCTGTGCAGCCCTGCCAAGGAGTGCCAAGGAGCTGGAGCAGTCCTGCTGCTCATGCAGGCAGCCTGTGCAGCCCTGCCAAGGAGTGCCAAGGAGCTGGAGCAGTCCTGGTGCTCATGCAGGCAGCCTGTGCAGCTCTGCCAAGGAGTACCAAGGAGCTGGAGCAGTCCTGGTGCTCATGCAGGCAGCCTGTGCAGCTCTGCCAAGGAGTACCAAGGAGCTGGAGCAGTCCTGGTGCTCATGCAGGCAGCCTGTGCAGCTCTGCCAAGGAGTGCCAAGGAGCTGGAGCAGTCCTGCTGCTCATGCAGGCAGCCTGTGCAGCCCTGCCAAGGAGTGCCAAGGAGCCCAGGCAGGACCTCCAGGCCTGCCTTAGCTGAGGCAGCAGGCTGGGGGATGGGGAGGGAGGACTCTCACTGAACCAGAGAATTGTTTTGGTCGGAAGAGACCTTTAAGACTGAGTTCAGCCATCAGTCTTCTTCTGCTCTGCTGCATCCTTTGTGGCTGATGGGGAGCTCTGCATTTGCTGCTAATTGTGAGGGCTTGTCTCAGAGGAGCAGCACTGCTGTGGCCACCCTTCCAGCACTGCTGTGGCCACCCTTCCAGCACTGCTGTGGCCACCCTTCCAGCACTGCTGTGGCCATCCTTCCTTCCAGCACTGCTGTGGCCATCCTTCCAGCACTGCTGTGGCCACCCTTCCAGCACTGCTGTGGCCACCCTTCCAGCACTGCTGTGGCCATCCTTCCAGCACTGCTGTGGCCATCCTTCCAGCACTGCTGTGGCCACCCTTCCAGCACTGCTGTGGCCACCCTTCCAGCACTGCTGTGGCCATCCTTCCAGCACTGCTGTGGCCATCCTTCCTTCCAGCACTGCTGTGGCCACCCTTCCAGCACTGCTGTGGCCATCCTTCCAGCACTGCTGTGGCCATCCTTCCAGCACTGCTGTGGCCATCCTTCCTTCCAGCACTGCTGCAGGCACAGGGAGCACTGCATGTGCTGACAGGGCACTCACCTGGCCCCTGGCTGGGATCAGCCCTCCCTGGGCTCTGAGCCTGCAGCTGTAGGAGGCAATAGCTGCAGGAGTGGGAGGGGTTGGGTAATGCTATCTTTGTGTGCTGTTGCCTGCCTGTGTGTTCCCCCCTCCCCCTCCCCCTGCCGGCCTTCCCCTGCGTCAGGCTGCGTTTGCAAAATGAAATAAATATTGACACGGGCAGGATGCTGTTCAATTTGTCCTGCTCACTGGGCTGTGGGCAGCTCTGACAGAGCAGGGTGTAAAGCAGAAGCTCAGGATGTAATTTCTGCTGTCAACATGATGTACAGGGTGGCTGTGCCACAGGCACCCACCGGCTGCACGGGCACCGCTGGCGAGGGCTGGGAGCTGTGCTGGGGAGCAGGATGGCAGCAGCAGGGTGAGGTCAGGGGGGAAACCATGCTGGGCCCAGGCACTGAGAGGCTGGAGCTCCACTGCTCTGCACCACAGGAGCCTGGGGGCTGCTATGAGGGTGCCCCTGCAGCGCCAGCTGCCTGCCAGCTCTGGCTGCAGCTCCCACAAGTCAGTTGTGGCTTCACTGCTCACACCTGGCAGAGACAAGAGGCCCTTCCAGCTGGTGGGGGAAGGTCTGCAAGGAGAGAGGGGAATAAAGGTTGAGCTGCTCTTGGATGCTGTGCCCAGGACCACCTGTGGTACTTTGCAGCCCTGGGCACCGCTGAAACCTGCTGCAGGACTCGGGGCTCTCGGGCATGCTGCCCCTGCAAGAGGTCTGTGATGAGGCAGCCAGCCAGGTGTGCACACAGAGATGGGACACCACACTGATGCCAGCTGTGGCCTGAAGCTGTGACAGAAGATCAGCTGGCTGAGAATGGATGGGTGGAGAAGAAGAATCCAGTCTGTGGCACTGAGCCATGCCACAGATGTGGCTCTGAGGGCTGGGGCTTGCAGTAGGTTGTGCAGATGAGCTTTGCAGTCTGGAATCAGAGTGTCTCAGAGGTGCACTGAGGCCAGCTGGGTCACACCACCTCCACTGCTGCCCCTGTGAAGAGCATGCAAGGAGCTCTCCTGAGTGTGGCTGAAGTTCAGACACGAGACAGCCGCCAGCAACCACATTAGCTCAGACTTCAGCTCAGCAGCCAGATGAGAAATGTGTTAAAGAGCAGCATAACGACTGAGACTCTAAACACAAGGTTGTGGTTCCCACAGCAACGGCAGCCCAGCCCATGCTGCTCGGTGGGACTCTCCTCTCCTGGCTGTAGCTGCTCTGTGGAGTGCTCAGATGCAGCAGTGCTGAGCGAGTTGCCTTGGGAACTGTGGCCCAGCTTGTCCAGCAGCCAGGCAGCTGTGCTGCTCCGCTCGCCCACTGTGCCTTCCTTTGCCCTTGCTTCCTCCTCCCTGTCTTGCTTCAGTCTGTGCATTCCAGCTGCTGCTTTTACTGGCTTGCTGGTAGTGTTTATGATTTAGCTACTCCCATTTATGTGCTGCAACCCTGGCAAGGCTGAGGGCCAAGGCACAGTGCCCGCGTCTGAACGCATGGCAATGCCATCCCCGTGCTCGAGCAAGGCTGGCTCCAGCCTGTGGCTCAGGCAGTTGGGTGGTGGAGGTGGGATGCAGAGGATGAGGAGGGCTCCTGCTGCCCCCACAGAGCTGGTGTTGGTGCTGTCTGCCTGCTGTGTGCCCCCAGCTCTGTGTGCTGCCCTCCTGTCAGCTCAGTCAGGGCCCCTGGGTGCTCATAGTGCCTGGACGGGCACTGCTGGGCTGGCTTTCCTTCAGCCTCCCTGCATGTTCAGGAGGCTGTCAGTGGCTGCAGAGCTGCTCTCTGGCAGTGGCACTGCTGCCTTGTCAGGCTTCTGGCAGGGCTTTGCAAACCAACGTGGAGCAGCCTGGATGGCAAGGAGAGGGCGGCAGGGAGACTTCAGCAGCTGGTGCCTGCCTCTCCCCATGGCTCTGCTTAAGCAGCAGTCCTTGAGAACATGTGCAAGTGGAGTATTTATTGATAAGTTCTTCCTGGCAGTTGCATTTACCAGGTCCAGCCCATCTGTACTCAGACTTTGGACACAGCTGGAGGCATTGACAGCAAAAATGCTACAGAGTGGCACAGGCAGAGGAGCTGGGCAGGGAGTTCTTCCCTCACAGCTTGCCCTAGGAGCTGGCCAAGCTCTTCTTCTGGCAGACCTTCTGCTGTTCAGGCTATTGACATCTCTTGCTGCCTCAGGGGTTTACTCCAAAATAGCCACAAGTTTCCCAGATGTGAGGAACTGGAGAGCTGCTGGTGGTGGCAGAGGTGCAGCAGATCTCATTACATGCATCCTCTGGACGGTTATGTACCAGGAGCTTGTGACCATCCAACAGCCAGGCCAGGGCTGGCCCAGTGTATATGGCCCCACCAAGCAGTCCCCACTGGCCCTGCCAGGGCAAAGAGCCCTGTGGAGAGAGGCTGCATGGAAGCTGGCCTCCCCCCAGGGCAGAGCAGCTCCTTCCCTCCCTCCTTGCCACAGCCCTGCTCCTCCTAGCACAGAGCTGAAGGCAGAGGCCCCTGCTGTGCAAGCTAAACCCGAGCAATGGAGAGAAGAGGACAGAACTTCCTTCCCCAGAGGGACCCCTCCAGGAACAGGACCGAGAATGGGGAGCCCCTGGAGACAGGGGTGGGAAGGCTGTGTCCCCCCCAGAGCCTTGTGTGGCAGACCAGTTGCAGGTGGCTGCAGCAGAGGCAGAACCTCACTGGGATGTACAACCAGAGGGAATCAGACTTTTATACCCTTCCATGCCCAGAAAGTTCTGCTCACAAAGAACAGGAAGAAAGGAAATAAAAGGCTTAACAAATGGTGGAGGAGCAGGGAGCTCAGCCCCAGCTCCCAGCCCAGCCCAGCCCCTGGGTAATCCAGGCAGCAGTTTGTTTCTGCTCTCCAGTATCATCTCCCCAGCTTGATCTCCACTGTCGCAGTGTGATGGTTTCACCCCATTAGCCTTGCTTAAAAAAGTGATCCAGGACTGGGGCTGTTATTGGCCACATAAATCAGGAGGCTTTGAATAGGGAGCACCTTTAAATAAACAGCTGATGGCAGTGAAGTCCCAGGATCATTATTAATAGCTTTTCATTTCGGTGGCTGCTGTGCTGTGACATTCTTCCCCAGCACAAAGCCTCTGCTTCCTATCCCCAGCACATCTGATCCCGGGAGTCCCCCAGGCAGGATGAACGACTGCACCTCGGTGTTAATTGCACAGCCCCTTCCGCTGGCGGAATGCTAATGCTAACCAGCAGGAGGAGGAGGAGGAGGAGGAGAGCTTGCACAGCAGCAGCGACGGGACACCAGCTCCACTGCCTTCCCTCTGCGCAGAGGGGAGGAACCACAGAAAGGTAGGGGCTGGAAGGGACCTCCAGAGATCATCCAGTCCAACCCCCCTGTCACAGCAGGACCACACAGGAAAGCATCCAGGTGGCTTTTGGAAGTCTCCAGAGAAGGAGACTCCACAACCTCTCTGAACTCCTGCTGCTGTCCCCCCAGCTTCCCTGCATCACAGAAATCACAGAATTGTCAGGGTTGGAAGGGACCTCAAGGATCCAACCCCCTGCCATGGCCAGGGACACCTCACACCACAGCAGGTTGCTCACAGCCACCTCCAGCCTGGCTGCAAACACCTCCAGGCATGAGGCTTCCACCACCTCCCTGGGCAACCTGTGTCAGGCTCTCACCACCCTCATGGGGAAGAACTTCTTAAGGTCTAATCTAAATCTCCCTTCCTCTAGCTTGGACCCATTCCCCCTAGTCCTGTAACTACCTGACACCTTAAAAAGTCCCTCCCCAACTTTCTTGCAGCCCCCTTCAGACATTGGAAGGCCACAAAAGGTCTCCTCAGAGCCTTGTCTTCTCCAGACTGAACAATCCCAACTCTCTCAGCCTGTCCTCACAGGAGAGGGCCTCCAGCCCTCTGTAGTTCTATGAAGCAATGACAGCACACAGGAGATACAGCAAAGATATCCCAGTGGCCTGCAGCCAGTGACCTTTGCTGTGTGTGAATCAGAAGGGCTGCAGACAGCAGTAAACTCCAAAGCAGCTGCTTGCCTGCTGCTTGCTCCTTCCTATACCCAGCTCTCAGCAAGGGGATTCAGGGCACAAGCACCCACAGGGGCAGAACAGAAGTTCACCTAGGAGAGAGAGCTAAAGTCCAAGCAAGCATCAGAAAGCTCTGCAGTGTGGCTGAACAAAGTCAAAAGAGACCACTGCAGACAGGATGTGCATTTCTTGGAGGACTTCAAGAAGAGAAAGCAATTAAGAGTGTTAAATCTCTCTTAGAATCACAGAATTGTCAGGGTTGGAAGGGACCTCAAGGCTCAGCCAGTTCCAACCCCCCTGCCATGGGCAGGGACACCTCACACTACAGCAGGTTGCTCACAGCCACATCCAGCCTGGCCTTCAAAACCTCCTTCTGATTTCAGTCTTTCCCTAACTGGAGTCTGACTCATTGATGGAACAGCATAGCAGAGAGATTAAGAAGAACACCTTAGGTTTCTGGATGTGCTTCTGTAAGCCAGAAGCAGCCTCCCCTCTGCAAGCCAGAAGCAGCCTCCCCTCTGCAAGCCAGAAGCAGCCTCCCCTCTGCAAGCCAGAAACAGCCTCCCCTCTGCAAGCCAGGAGCAGCCTCCCCTCTGCAAGCCAGGAACAGCCTTCCCTCTGCAAGCCAGGAACAGCCTTCCCTCTGCAAGCCAGGAGCAGCCTCCCCTCTGCAAGCCAGGAGCAGCCTCCCCTCTGCAAGCCAGGAGCAGCCTCCCCTCTGCAAGCCAGAAGCAGCCTCCCCTCTGCAAGCCAGAAGCAGCCTCCCCTCTGCAAGCCAGGAGCAGCCTCCCCTCTGCAAGCCAGAAGCAGCCTCCCCTCTGCAAGTCAGAAGCAGCCTTCCCTCTGCAAGCCAGGAGCAGCCTCCCCTCTGCAAGCCAGGAGCAGCCTCCCCTCTGCAAGCCAGAAGCAGCCTCCCCTCTGCAAGTCAGAAGCAGCCTTCCCTCTGCAAGCCAGGAGCAGCCTCCCCTCTGCAAGCCAGGAGCAGCCTCCCCTCTGCAAGCCAGGAGCAGCCTCCCCTCTGCAAGCCAGGAGCAGCCTCCCCTCTGCAAGCCAGGAGCAGCCTTCCCTCTGCAAGCCAGGAGCAGCCTCCCCTCTGCAAGAAACTCCAAGCACTTTGTCAGGCAAAAGCAAATCATAAACCAATGAATGATTCCTCCTCCACCTGCTCCAGCATTGCATTTGCAGTCTGTGGGCCAGCAGCCAGCAGCCACACAGGCCCTGCAAGCAAGAGAAGAGTCGTGGGCACCACGTATGCAGAGCAGGGCAGCCTCGGTGTGCCACCAGAATTGCTGCTTCCCCATCCCCAGGCTTCAGCATCCCATTGAAGCATCAGCTCTCAGCAGAGGCCAAACGTGCAAACTGCAGCTGAAAAGGAGAACATCTCTGAAAGCTCAAAGCCTGTGAGAGCAGCAGACTGGAACAGAATCCACAAGCAGCTTCACTTTCATGTCACTCCCAAACCAACGGCACAATGAGGAAGGGACGGCCTGGGAACAACCACTCCACTCAGCACCAGGGATAAAGGGAGACTAATTGGCCAGTTCTTTAAACCAGGCATAAAAGTTCAGGGCTTTGGTGTAAAACTCCATCAAACAAGGCCAGTGCCTGCAATTCTTGGCATGCCAGGATGGACACAGTACACAGCGTGGGGCTTTGTGCAGGTCACATTTCACAACCAAGCCCTTTGCCTCTGTGAGTCCTGGCAATGGAGAGACTGTGAGAATCCTCTCTCTCCAGCACAGCAGCCTTGAAGGGGCTTTCCTGATCTATCTGCACAAAGCAGGGGCCTTGGGGCCTCGTATGTAGGTTCTAATGTTATCATCAAAAGGAATAAAGAGGGCCGTGGCTAAGTGAGAGGAAGCAAAGCAGCCCAGGGAACAAAGGGAGGAAGAGAGAGAGATCACAGCAGCAACAGGGAGGACAGGAGAGCAAATGGACAAAGTCCATGGGAAAGAAGAGAGCCAAGGAGCGGGATGCAGACACGTGGGGAGGGCTGTGCTGGCACACGTGAGCGTGGCTGCACACAGGAGGGGGCACCAAGCAGGCAGGTGCCAGCATCTGCAGCCCTGAGTCCTGCATGTTTGCAGCCTTCAGCAAGGGACCTCCTCCCCCAGAGCGCTCCAGTTCCTGGGCAGGACTCCTGTGACCTAACTCTCTCCAGCCACTGAGTCCCAGTGACAGTGAAAGAGCTTCTCAACCAGATGGAGAGAGGCTGGCTTTGAGTACCCTCCTCATGAGCTCCAACCCTATCCCCCAAACATTCCTGTGCTTGTGCTGGGCAGACCTGGCAGCACCTGCACACAGCCCTGCTCCCCCTGCCCCCAGGCAAGCTGGGCTTGCTCTGGCTGTCACCCTCACACCCCCTGCCCCTTTGCATCCTGCTTGCTCAGTCACTACACTGCAGAACCTTGCTGTCTCTCCCTTTATCCCCTGGGCTGTTTCACTTCCTCCACTCTCTCCACAGTCCTCTCTGGTGGCAATCATGTGGGAACTCGTGCACATAGCCCCAGAGTCCCAAGCATGTGCCCAAAGAGGGGCAGGTCTCCCCAGAGCCCATCTCCCCCAAAGCCATGCAGCCAGCTGCTGAGACCCTGAACTGCACCTGCACCACACTGTGCCAGTCCCCTGCTTGCTGCCACACCAGACTGCAGGCCTCCATCCCTCCTAACACTACAGGAGGGAAACACTGGACTGGCTGAAGCCAGCCACATTGAAGTCAACTGAGCACTGCAGTGCAGACAAATGTGCTCCTTTGTGTCCTACCCTCCAACCCTTCTCAGGCTGCTGGGCTGCAGCAGCCTCAGGCAGAGTTTGGGCATCCAAAGGCAAGCAGCACCACAGAATCACAGGCTGGAAAAGACCTCTGAGATCATCAAGTCCAGCCTATGACCTAACACCATGACATCAGCTAAGCCATGCCACCAAGTGCCACATCCAAGCTTCTCTTGCAGACCTCCAGTGATGGTGACTCCACCACCTCCCTGCCAGTCCATTCCAGTCCAAAAGCACCCCCCCCCCACTGGACTCAGGGCTGTGCACCTCTCTTGGCACTCATCTCTCCCATCAGACCTCCCAGTGAACTGACAGCAAAACTCACAGCTGAGCACACAGTCCCTGTGACTGCAGAGCAAGAGAGCACAGCTGTCCTGAGCAGGGCTGACAGGTTCAGGGCTGGGCCAGACACAAGCACTGCACTTGTGCAGCACCCCTCAGCTTGAGGCAGATTCCCTCATCCTGGTGCACAGAGGCAGAGACAGAGCTCTCACACAACCACCTGAACTTACCCACCACCTCACACCCTGGCTAGAAAGGAAGAAAGAAAAACCCTCCTTGCTCTTTCTAAATATACCTGGGAGGCTCCAGGTAGCCCAGTGATGGACCAGATATAAAAAGAAGAGAGAGATGAGTCTCAGTGCCAGCCTTTGATCCCTCACAAGGGAAAGGCACGTGCTGCCTTGTGGAAGGCAGAGCCAGGCATTGTGTCCTACCTCTGCTTAAGCCCAGCTCAGCTGTGGTTTAAGGAAAAAGCCTTCCAGCCTGGGGCTTTGTGATCCTTGCCTCACATTTTCATTTCACAGCAGCTTTTCACAACCAGGTACAAGCAACACAGATTCAGCTGCATGATTTTCTGCTCCTGGGACAGTGTAAAGCTTGCAAAAAGCCCTCCCTAGAAGCAGCAAAGCACAGCAGCCACAATCCCAGCCTGGCCACAGGTTAGCTCCTGTCCTGCCAGCTCCACCACTCTGATGGCCTGAGGCTCATTTACATCAGCTGAGCTGCAGCCCAGCTGCAGGAGGCTGGAGGCTTCCAGCACCCATTTGCCTCTCTAGCTTCTCACAGCACAAACATGCCTGGCAGCCTCACAGGCAGTGGCATGCCTCTGCCCAGGCCAGCTTGAGCATGCCTTTGCCAGCAGAGCCACAGCAGTGAGACTCACAGAAACATTCAGGTTGGAAAAGTCCCTCAGGATCACCAAGTCCAGACATTAACCCTACCCTGCAAGGGTCACCTCTAAACCATATCCCCAAGCACCACATCCAAACCACCTTGAAACACCTCCAGGGCTGGAGACTCCACCACCTCCCTGGGCAGCACATTCCAGTCCCTGACCACTCTTCTTGGGAATTTTTTTCCCCTACTGTCCAGTCTAAACCTCCCCAGTTGTAGCTTGAGGCCATTCCCTCTTGTTCTGTCACTAATTACATGTGAGAGGAGACCAGCAGCAGCCTCTCCACAATGCCCTGTCAGGGAGCTGTAGAGAGCAGTGAGGTCTCTCCTCAGCCTCCTCTTTTCCAAACTAACCACCCCCAGCTCCTTCAGGCACTCCTCATCAGATTTATTCTCCAGGCCCTTCCCCAGCTCCTTGCCCTCCTCTGCCCTGGCTCCAGCACCTTCACATCTCTCTTGTATTGAGGTGCCCCAAAGTGGCCACAATACTCCAGGTGTGAGGCCAGCAGGGCTGAGGCCACATCTCCCCCTGCATGGCCCAGGTCTAATGAGGGTTTGTTTGCAGAGGGCACCAGGCACCCCGAAGGGGCATTCAGTTAAAGGTGCCTCATGGTCCCTGCACTGGGTCTGGCTGGGATAGAATTCATGATTGGCTTCCTAGCAGCTCCCATGGTGCTGAGGTTTAGGTCTGTGACCAAAACAATGCTGAAAACACCCCAATGGTTTGAGCTACTGCTGGGCAGTGTTTACAGTGTCCCTGCCACACTCTGCTGCTCCTTACCTGCCTCAGTAAATAGGTTGGGGGTACAAAAGGAGCCAGCAAGGGCCACAGCCAGGCAGATGGCATGGAATATCTCTGCTTAGTTTGGGTCATCTAGCATCATGCTCAGCAATAAAAAAGGGAGAGGAGGGAGCTCAGGGGAGCTTACAGCCACCTCTTGCTCAGGAGCAGGCTGGGCATCAATCTCCCCATGGAAAGTGCTGAGTGCCTTTGAGTCCTTTGTTTTGTTTCCTTTCTCTCTTCTGCCACTTCTTCACTTACTAAACCATTTTTATCTCAGCCCACAAATTTACTTGCTTTTACTCTTCCTTTCCTCTTCCCCTGCTCCACTTGGGAGCGAGGGAGTGTGTGCAGGTGGCTCTGTGGTGTGTAGCTGCTCCCTGGGCTTAACCCACAGCAGCCCCACAACTCAGGGCAGCACCCCTGCAGCCTGGTTCACTGACAGAGCAGGGGAGGCCTGAGCCTGTTCTCAGCACAGTAACCAGAAGGCAGCAGCAGCAATGGCACAGTGAGAAGCTGCCACTCTGCTTGCACAACACTTTGAGCCTCTCAGTCCCAGGATGTGAGCTTGCTGCAACCCTGTCCTGGAGCAGGCCAGCACCACCAGCTCCTCCAGCTGCCATCACCTCCCAGTGAAGCACACAAACCCCCACCCCCTCCCAGCTCCAATTCACCTCAGCACTCGAGGGGCAAAACCAGTTCAAGCCTGAAGTGATGTTGCCACCATCCTTCCCAGCCAGACCTGAGCCTCCCATCACAGAAGGATGTGAGCAGTTTGGGTTTTTTCTTACAAAATCCATGAATGCTCACCTGTGGTTGCCACTCCAGCTGGGGAGGGCTCAGTGCTTGCATTTCACTTCATGCCTCAGTAGCTTTGTGGTACCAAGGAAGGGAGCAGCAGCATCTGCCAGCACGACAGACAGTGCTCTAGGCAGGGCTAATGATGTCAGACTTCACAATGCCAGCTCCAGCTCACAAGCTCTTATCAGCCTTAGCTAATCCATTGCCAGATCCTGGGCAAGGCACAGCAAGGCCATGTCTGCATCTGCAGGGTCAGCCACAGTCCCTGGGCACTCGTCCCACAGTCTGTGGAGGCTCTCAGTTACAGCCCCAGTCCGTTGCATGCCCCCACACCAGGCTGACCACCAGGCTGGCATCAGCCTCTGCCACACCTGCAGTGGAGGTTGTTCATGTCTTGCATGGCTACCAAAGCTGGGCCAGATCAACCCCACCTGAGAGATGAACCTGGGTAGCAAGGCAGAGGGGAGAGGTTTGGGAAGGATGTGGTCACTCCTCAGCCCCAGTGAGAGCAGCAGAGCCATCGCCCAGGGGAGCATCCTGGTTCTAATCTCAGCTCTCACAGCACCTTCCAAATTAATTTGTTAATTGGCTGTGTACAGGAAGCGAGGCTGCATGGCTCCCTCTGCCGGCACGCGGCCCGAGGAAGAGCTCCCTGCTCTTCCTCCCCTCCAAAGCCAGGGCACAGCCAGACCTCCTGCGGCTGCTTTGGGTGCCCGCGGGCAGAGCGGACCTCGCTCCTCGGCAGCCGGCACTGCCGCAGCCAGTCCAGGGCCCCGGGGATGCCCAGCGGAGGCCAGCTCTGCCTTTGGGCAGCAGCCCCGGAGCAGCAGCCCCAGGCCACCGAAAGCAGCCCAGCAGGGCTGCAGGGACAGGTGCAGGGCTGATGTGGAAAGTCGAAGCAGGGCTGTGGTTCCTTAAGGACTCTGCTGATGCTCAGCTATTCCTGCCTGCCTGCCTGCCATCAAAAGCTTCAGCTGTATTTCATAAGTGGGAAGGCAGCCAAGCTCAGGAAGCTGGCAGGGTCCAGCTCCTGAAGGAACCTCTCACCTGTACATCCTCAACCTTCTAGACTCCAGTGACAAACAATTCCCTCTCCCGCTCATGCACGACAGCCACCAGCAGCCACCTGCCTTGTCAAGGGCCAGAACAACAGGGGAGGGAACATGTTCTCACACTGCTAAAAATGCAGTTAATTGTGGAAATTCAGAAGGATCCGAGGTCAGCTGGAGCCTGGTGGCAGGGGGAAGGACAGCTGGTGTCCTGTGTGAGCTTAACGAGCCCCTTTGCTCCCTTTCAGTACCTGCCCATCTCTACATGCTCCTCTCCAGAGGAGGTGGCAGGGTGCCGGTTGTGGAGAGGAGGAGGTGCTCTGAGCTTAAGAGCCACTTTTAATGACAAGGATTACTGGAGAAACAGCATTTGGGGGATTTGGGATTCCAGGAAGCAACTGCAGTAGGAGCAGAGGGAGATAATCCCAGCGTGACAGAGCTGCAAGGAAGCAGGAGTGGAGAAGGGAATGCAGCATCCACAGGCACACACAGAAGCTGCTGCCTTGCACAGAGGGTCCCACACAGGGAGAGCAACCACCCCACAGCAGAAAGAGGCTGTCAGGACAAGGGCCTGGCCCAGGGCTCCCTTCTGCCCTGGGATGGCCAGACCATGAGGGTTCCTAAGCCTCTAGAGCAGCTAAACCTTTACCTGTCCTTCCTGACCAGCCCATGTGGGGACTCAGACCCAGAGAAGCAATCTGCCCCACAGCCAGCTTGCAGCTCCCAAGTGACTTGTGAATGAAGAGCCAACCAGGGGAATCCAGGCTCTGCCAGGGAAGGCAGCAGGGGGACACTGAGAGAAGCAGACCTAGGACAAGGCCTTGGGATGAAGGATGCATGCCCTGGGTACCCCATTCCAGAGCCTCTCAGGTGGGCACAGGCCCTCAGGCCCTCTGCAACCTGGGGTCAGTTTGCACTCAACTCCTGTGTGCCAACCTATAGGGAAGGGCAGCAGTGGTCAGGAAAAAAGGATTAGAGGCAGATGGGTGCCACCCACAGAAGCTGTGCTGAGCTCCTGGAGCTTGGGACAGGGCTTCCTGAGCTGCTCCTACAGCCCATGGGAAAGGCTCTGTGCTGCAGGGCACTGGGTGCAGCTCACCTGCAAGGAGCTCTCTCCTGCCAGACCAGCTCCAGGACCACATCACTCACTCCTGCTCTAACTCACTTTTGCAATCAAAACCTCAGGGAGATGCTAGCTGTGGTTGAATCCTGTGCCTGCTCCTGCAGCTGCTGTTTCCCAGTGCCACCCCTCCTTCCTGTGCCTTTCCCCATCCAGCAGCACACCACTGCCTGCCCACACTCACACACAGCCTTCTGCTAAAGGGAGGCTGAAGCTTCTGAGGCTCCATTTATTGCCCAAGATGTTACTATGGTGACTCCCTTCACATTCCATCATTGGCTGCAGAAAGCTTCTGGCCATCAACTCCTTCAGGTGAGTTGAGGGCTTCAAGTCACCTGCAGCTGTTAAGGACACAATCTGTGGTTAATTAGGAAGAGATTAGCAAAATCCCATCTGAAGTGGCAATGTTAGCAAGTGAAGAGGGATGAGCCCATGTCTGCTTTCCCTTGGTGTCCTCTGGAGTACTGAGGCAGGAAGGAGCAGCACAGAGGGGTGGGGGAGATCTGCAGAAGGTATTAAACAAAGAGTTCTGCTTGCATGATTCCCTGGAAGGAATTCCCAATCAGCAAGGCTCACACAGCTGCTGTAGCCAGAGCAGAGGACCCCTTCACCTCATGCAGTGGCTGGCCCTGACACATTGCTTCCCAAACCAGAGGCAGGATGCTCTCAGCCCTGCTTGGTAAGCACCTGGCTGGGTGCTTCTACAGGGCAGCCTTGGATCCATGGCTGCTGCTGCCAAACACCAGGCCAGGCACCACCTCCATCGCACCCACAGCTTCCACCATCAGCTAATCAGGGTCAGATTCAGCACAGGCAATGGCACTGCAGAGGGTGTGAGACAGGCAGGGCTGCCCTCTGCTCCTGCAACAGTTTGACAGCAGTGTTAATAGGCACTTTGCCAGGAGCCTGCCCTGCAGGGTGTGAGCTCTGTCACAGGGAAGTGTCACACTGAGTCAAAACTCAACGTGCCCTCTTGGGTCTGCTTTCCAGGCTCATTGATGGCACTGCCAGAGCCAGAGTGAGGGGCAAGGGGGTGAGTAAAAGCAGGGCAGGAGGATGGGGCACAGCACACAGAGAGAAGGCAAGTGCAGGTTTCCCAGAGACAGGAGGAGCAAGGCAGGACTAGGAATCCAGAGAAGTGCTGCCCCTTGCTGAAAAAGTGTCACCACCTTGCAGTAGTATCACCTTCCCTTGTGTTTAGTGAGCTGTCCTGAGATGGAGCACCCAGCAGAAAGGAGACACTTGCTGAAGAGCAGCTTGCTTGCCAGCACTGCTGGTAGGTGAAGCAGCAGTGAATGATCCAGTCCAAGTCCAAACCCGTCCTGCCTGCCCTTCCTATTCCCAAGGGCACATCCACCCCAGCTCTCAGGAGCAGGGGTTTCTGCTTAGCAGGCTCTGTCTTTCACCTTTTGCCCATAGAGACCTTATAGGACCTCTGGGGAGAGCTGCCTGGAGCTGCCCCTGTCCCCAGCTGGTGCCAGTGTGCACACGCTGCCACAGCAGGGCACTGGCAGAGGCTGGGTCAATGTCAGAAGGAGGTGGCAGAGCAGACACTCTGACACCCCGGGCTTGAAGACAACAGCCATGCCCAGCTCATTGAGGCTCAGGCAGCCCCAGATCCCAGCCCAACTGTGAACATCTCTCATGCTCCCACCTCCTAGCATTGTGGTGTGTCCCCTTCCCCTGTGCACCACAATGCTAACAGCAAAGGGAGCTCTGCAGCTGCAGTGGGCTTCACACCTGGCTGCCAGCTGCCACATGCCAGTGCCCACAGTGTCCCACAGGCCCTCAAAGGGGAAAAGAGCAGGTGCTGTAATGCTGTTAAGGAGCCAGAGACATCCATTTGCTTGCAGGGAGGACTCAAACCACACTGCAGGAAAATCAGAGGAACAGCACCACCAAGACCCACAGCTTCCATACAAAAAGAAAGAACCTCCACTCCCTGCAGGCATCCTGGCCAGCCTTGTGGCACTAGGGAAGGCTGAGACTGCTGAAGAACACATCCACATCTGCTACCCACACACTGCACTGCAGAACCTCCACTAAAGTGCCACCCAACAACCCTTCCCCAAGAGGGTAACACAGGACTGTCTCCTCCCAGCTGCAGCAGAAGAGACCATGAGAAGAAAGAAGAATGAAGGAGAGACAGATCCAGACTAAAGTCTGGGCTGCTCTCTGAAACCAGGGCTGTCTCAAAGAGTGAGACTGAAGATCACTGCAACGTGCAGTGCTCCTTTTATGGACTTTGCAAATGGTAAAAAGTGAGGATGAAATGAAATTGGGAACTGGGAGGGTGGGGTCTCTGTAGTGACCACCTGCAGGAACAGACAGCTGCCCCCTCCACAGCTCTCTGAAGCAGAAACTAACCCACAAGCTGGATGCAGCTGCAGATGGAGAGGTCCCACAGGTCTGAGCAGGTGGTGGGCACCCAACCCATGCAAGGTGAACAGGTGAGTCCCAGCACAAACAAAATGAGCTCCCCATATACCAGGTCTGCACAGAAGCAGGGAAGGCAGCTGGGCAGCGATTTGCAGCCCAAACCCAGCCACCAATACCTGGCTTTTCTGCTGGGGGGGAGCAGGGACTGTGCTTCACAAGCAGCAGGGCTCACGGGGACATGCAGCCATGAGCCCTGCAAACGCAGTCACAGCCAAACCAAAGGGACAGAGCTCTGCACCCTCAGCTGCACCCCAGGGCACAGCCCATGCACAGCCACCACAAGGACAAGGGGAAATGGGAGGAGCCCTGCTAGGTGGGGAGCAAGTGGCTGGCAGTCGCCAAGGGTGCAGGGCAGGAAGCTCTGAGGGCTACAAAAGGTCCTTGCAAAGCTGGACCCCCATCAGCCACCCTTCCCCGTGAAGAAATGCAGTGGAAAGAAACTGGTGGTGGAGACAAAAGAGATCCAAGGACCAGCAAAGTGTTCACTGCCAGCTGAGGCAAGGGATCTGCTTGGGACTCACCCCCACCTCAACTGGACATGCAAAGCAGCTCACCCCAAACGAGCTGCGCCTGTGCCTGAAGATCTCCATGGACTTGCCTGCAGGAGAAGTCCCTGCCTGTAAACCCCGAGTTGCATAACCACATGGTTAAAAGACAACGACACAAATTCATCCACAGCTGTGCTCCAGGGCTGCAAACACTGCTCAGGGACGTGGTGCCAAAAGCACACAAGCAGCACCCCACCGCTGCTCCTCCAATCTGTTTTTCTTTACTTTCCCAAGCAGGGACAACTTTCCAATACTTATTTCTATGTGATGGCACTTTAAAGGTTATTAACAAGGTCAGAGCAAGTCCCACCTGAAGTCCACTCTTGTTTTAAAGCCTCCACCATCAACCTAATCTTTCCAACAGGATGAAGCCCGTGGGTAGCACAAAGGGTTTCAAACCAACAAACCTTCCCCGCCCCAAGATTTCCAGCCAAAGTTTACTGCTGTGGGTGAGTGATTAGGAGCATGACAGTAAAATTTATTAGGGAAGAAAGTCAGCTCAGCAATTAGAATCAGAGAATTGTCAGGGTTGGAAGGGACCTCAAGGCTCAGCCAGTTCCAACCCCCCCTGCCATGGGCAGGGACACCTCACACCACAGCAGGTTGCTCACAGCCACCTCCAGCCTGGCTGCAAACACCTCCAGGGCATGAGGCTTCCACCACCTCCCTGGGTTTCAAAGTGCATAACTGTGGTGGTTTGAGCCTTAACTGGGATTTAAGAGCTCACCCCCCCCCAAAAGCTGATCAGCCACAACAAGCAGAAAATTACAGCCTCCCCCCTTCCCCCCCCACTTCCAATCTCTACACACAAGCAAGGAACTATGGATTTTTATATATATGTTTAATGAGATTGCATTTTAAATCATAAACATAGCAAATTGTATGGTAAAGAGCTGGGGGGGGGGGGGGGGGGAATTAGGAATGGAGGTGTTATTTTTAACCCAGGGACAGCCTTTTCATTTTATTTGTTCCTGGAGACCTGCTTAGCTTCTTTTGAACAAGGGGGGGGGGGGAGGGAAGGAGGAGTTTTAAGCCTGACCTTGTTTCAGTGGCCACTTCTCTGTCCTAGGTATGAAATCACCATATCAGATTAGAAAGTGTCACTGCACCAGCAGGCAAAGGGCATGTTTTACCATTTTTGGGGTTTTTTTTTTGGCTGCCTCTTTTCGCCCCCACACTTTTCCCCCACCCCGTCCCAAGCCTACCAGTTTCAGTGTTGTCTTATTCAACGACCAGCAGCTTCTGCAGGGACCCAGCCTCACTTTTGCTCTGACCCCCCCACCTCACTGGAGCAGAGATGCACCTGACACAAAAGGCAGCACAGAATCTGGGGCAATTTAGGCAGATTTCAGTGAGCCTAACTTGTGCTGCACTCAGGGAACTGCCTACATGTGCAAGGGTCTCGTCAGTGAGCAGCAGAACCAGGCTTTGCCCTTAAACACAAGCACAGCACCAGCACAGGAACACCTTTCAGATCCTACTTTCCATCCCCCCCCCGCCCCTATCTGATACCCCAAAGCAGAGAAACAATTCATTTTCAGCATTTGAGAGCTGATGTACCAGGATCATGATCTCCAACCCTGGTAATTGTTTGCTGCAAATACTCCTTACCCAGTGCCCATGAAAGAGGTGGAAGGCATCCACCGGTCTCACAGGGCAAAGCCTGGCAAAGCCCAGGCTCTGTCTGAGCTGGGCACAGGATCTACAAGTACAGAGATGGGAGGCTTCAGCTATTCTCTGAACATCAGATACCCTGAAGACACAGGAACAGGTCCCAGAGAAACAGTCAGCATCTGAGATTGCCCTGTTGGCGTGCCAGCCTGTGGTGTTGACCATCATTTCAACACAGGGTGGTTCAGCAGCAGAGGAGCAGTGTAGCAGTGGGGACAAAGAGGACATCTCCCTGTTTATCCCCTCATGCCATGCAAGCAAGCTCTGGAGAGCCAGAGCTCAGGTGGAGCCGTCCTTCTTAGCTGTCTCAGGTCCAAAGGCTTCCCTGAGATGCACTGCACTGTCTTAAGGAGTTATGTTTGAAGTCTTTGAGCCTGGCTCTCCTTGCTGCTGTCTACACCATAATCCCTGCAGCTGGTCTTGTCCATGCATGCAACGAGTTTATAAGCACCTTGATCTGTGATGTGGCACAGATCTGCCCAGACTGTTCCAACTGTTAGCAATCACAGGAAAAAGAGACCAGAGACAACTGCTGCATCCCTCTCCTTGTCCTGCCAGCGCCGTGAGCCACCGCAGGAGCCCAGCTGCCACAGGACACCGAGTGAGATGGACTTAGTGTGGCATCTCTGGTCCTGGCTAAGCTGTAGCTGGGCATGCAGGAGGAGCAGCCGCGGTGGCAGCTCCCAGAAGGCTACTCACAGCCATTTGGGAACCATGTTTTAAATGAGGAAAGTGCTAGTTCTGGCATAGTTATTTTTAGTTTGCCGTTAGAGGACTGTGGCTCTGCACAGAGATGTTACAGGGCTCCAACAGGACTCCACAGCCATCTCGTCTGTGCTTTCCCCCAGGTCCCTGAGCAAAGACCCTGTGGGAACTTGCGTGAAGGGCTCTTGCCTCAGAATGGGGAGAGAGCTCCTGGGTGGGAAGAAGCCCAAAGATGTTTCAAGACGCCACCAGTTCAAACGGCCGTTTAAGCAGACGAGCTTTAATGGCATGGATGCCGAAACCCTGCCGGCGGGAGCCGCGGGTGCCACACGCCCTGGCAGCGATGCCCAAAGGGGCACAAAATGTCTGGCCACACCTGCCCCCCAACACTGAAGGGACTCAACGCTCCCGCCCCGGTGCGAATTTCGGGACACCCCGGGGCGCCGGGGCTGGGCGGCCCGAGGTAGCGGCAGCCCTGGCCCCAGCCGGCGGTGCCGGAGCAGGGCCGGGTCCTCACTGCCCCGCGGGGAGCACCGGCCGCGGCCCCAACGAGCGGCGGCAAAGTTTGCGGCGCGGCGAGGAATGGAGAAGTTGGGCTCCCCCACGGTATCCGCTCAGCCAAATACCCCGAGCCCAGCCGAACCCCCCGAACCCTCCGAGCCCCGCCGCCTGCGCCGGTTCTTACCTGGGGCGGCGGCCGCGGCGCCCCCGCAGCGAGGGGCGATCGGTCTCCCGCGGCATCCTGCGCGGCAGCGGCACGGAGCGGTGCTTCAGCTGCTCAGCACGGAGCAGATCGCAAGCTCGGTACCCCGGCAGCCCAGTACGGAGCGGATCGCAAGCTCGGTGCCCCGCAGCCCGGCACGGAGCGGATCGCAAGCTCAGTGCCTCGGCAGTCCAGCACGGAGCGGATCGCAAGCTCGGTGCCCCGCAGCCCGGCACGGAGCGGATCGCAAGCTCGGTGCCCCGCAGCCCGGCACGGAGCGGATCGCAAGCCCGGTGTCCCGGCAGCCCGGTGCCCCGCAGCCCGGCACGGAGCGGCTCGCAGTCCGGCGGCTCGCGGAGCCGGCTGCTGGCACCAGGCGGGCACGGCGCGGGCGGGGCGCGGTGCGTGTCTGGGGGTGCATGTGCGGCCAGAGCCGCCTTCCTCCCCCTCGCTTCCTTCGCTCCCTGCCTTCCCTCCTTCTCCGCCAGCCCAGCCTAGCCTCTGCTGGAGACTCTGAGAATGCAGCGCCGGGTCCCCGCCCGGGACCGGCGCTGGGCAGCCGGCCCCGGGGACCTCCCTTGAAGAGCGGCCGCGGGGACCGGCCCTGGGGACCCCGCTTCAGGGAGCAGCCCGTGGCGTGCCGCGAGGCGCGGCTCCAGGACCTGCCCCACCCCTGCCCTCGGCCCCCGCCCGGCCTCGGCCCTGGGCTGCCGTAGCTCCCGGGGGTGGCTACGCGCAGCGCAATCCCCCTCCCCAGCCCCTAGCCCCTGTACCGGGCCTGCCCAGGAGCCGTAAGAGAGGCAGAAAGCGAGTGGCGGCACCGGGGGCAGACCGAACCTCCCCAGAGCCCCTCCGCGCCCGGAGCTGAGAACGCACAAACTCTGTGCATGGCAGCGC
Organism: Melanerpes formicivorus; assembly: GCF_026170545.1. Classification (NCBI taxonomy): domain Eukaryota; kingdom Metazoa; phylum Chordata; class Aves; order Piciformes; family Picidae; genus Melanerpes; species Melanerpes formicivorus. The sequence goes on along the minus strand of NW_027142371.1, from coordinate 13,687,889 downwards.
GGCGCTGAGCCGGTGCCAGGACACCCAGCAGGGCAGGGAAACCCTTCCCTAGCCCCGAATCCCCAAGGCCCAGTGGCAGCTTGGCAGGAGCTCCAGGAGGGGCTCTGGGCATCACCGGGGCTGGAGCTGGGGAGTGGCAGATGTCCACCTGGGTGGCCATGGCAGCTGGCATCCTCAGCACCTGCCTGAGATGCCTCCTCCAGAGCCCTGCCTGAAGCATGGCAGGCACCATCCTGGCTCAGCAGCACTTGGGGGTCCCAGGGGCAGGAGCAGCACAGATGCCTCCTGGAGCACCGTCCACAGGAGAGAGCCAGGTTTACAGACCACCCTGGCCATGATCAGGACAGATGCAAGGTGGAAGCAGGGAAGAAGCTCAGGACTAGTGATGCTGCAACATCATTTTGGTACAGATAAATCTGATCATGCAGGTCAGTGTTTAGCCACACCTCAGGCAAACACTTGGACATCTTCCATTCTCCACTGCCCCAAGTCTCACATCTTACCTGGAGAAAACGCCTCCTGCTTCCACAGCAATCTCTGGCATTGAGCCTTGGAGTTTGGCCTGGGAAGGAACACAGGGGAACACCAGAGAAGGGAATGTTCAGTTTCTCCACTTGTGCAGCGCTTTGCACAAGGCAAATGAAACCTCTCCTTGGCCAGTATGGACCAAGGAACAGTAGTAACCCAGCAGCAGGTTACCCACAAAGCACCCAGGTCTGGTGTTTCCTGCACAGGGAGGTGGCCTGCAGGTCAAGGAGAGGTGGATGTGGATGTGCAAAGTGGTTTACAACCCCAGCAGGAACCCAGGAGGGATGAGTCTTCCTTTCCAGTGCCAGGGGATGAGCAGGGCACAGATCCAGCAGCAGGCTCAGGCAGATGTCTTCCTCACCTTTACAACGGCTGCCACAAGGCTTCCCATCCTCATACTACTGCATGACTCCCATCCTCAAAGGCCAGTGGGACTCTGAAGAAGACCTGGGAAATGCTCCACACCAGCCCCTTCAGACATGGAAGCATCAAGGAATGTCCCCAATCCCAGCATGAGGGTGAGCAACCTTCCATCTGCAAGCACTGCTGCCAGAGCATATCCCACTTGTGCCTGAGGCTCTTGTAGGGCAGGAGCAAAGCCTGGAGCACAGCTGCTCCACTGCTATGTCTGCAAACAGAGACCTTGCTCAGTGCCAGCCTAGCCCCTGGGCAGCTGCTAGGCTCTTGTGCCAACACTGACACAGCCATTGGGAACACCCAGCTCCTTTCCCTGGGACAGCCAAGAGGCTGCTTCTCAAAATGCAGATGGAGCTGAGCCCACCTGGCAGAAAGCACCCAGGAAGCTGGTGTGATGGTGGAGATAGGTCCAGCCCTCATCTGTAGTTTGGGGCCCATTCCTGTTCTTGCTAAGAGCCCCTGACCTTGAGGTCTCTCCTGCCATCATCTCCTCCCTGATGTCATAGCTGCTCCATGTCTACTCATTGTAGAGAAAGGGGGCTGAGACAGATGACCTTTAAAGGTCCCTTCCAATACAATCCATTCTCTGATTCTCTGCCCTCTTGCTGCTGCCCTGCAGGGTGGTGGCAAGGCCCCAGCCAGGTCTGCCCCAGCCCAGGTCCCAAACAAGCCCCAGGGAGGACTGTAACAAGGTGAGCTGTGGACAGTCCTTCTGTGAGACCAAACTCAGCAATGCTCCAGAGCATGCCCAGGCCACACAGCAGCACAGGTCAGGAGCTGCCCTGTGGGGAGGGAATGATGGAAGATGCAGAGCAGGGGAACAAGGACCACTGGTGCTGTGGTTGCTCCCTTTGTGAGTGTGGTTCCCCCCCACACAAACACTGAACACAGCTCTGCCCCACAGCCTCTCCCAGAAGCTGCCATGCCACTTTGATGCCCTGTCCTGTACTTCAGTGCCAGGATGGATGGGATACCCTTGGCCTTGGCTGCCATACCCTTTAACTCCACGGCAATTTAGTCCTCACCTGGCTTCTCCATTCCTCCTATTCCCAGCATTCAAACAGCTCTTTTGTATTTCTCAGTTGTCTTCTACCTGCACCACTCTTCCCTTTCTCTGACAGACTCTCCCCATCTCACTGAGCTTCAGGCCCCTTTGCTTTGTTCTCTCCCTATCTCTCCCTTTCTTTCTGCTAGTGACTTGTTCCTTTTCTTGTTGTGATTTGTCTCCTCTGCTGCTCCTTCCACTCATCTATTCTCCTTATCTCTTTTTGCTCCTTCCTCTTCCTTTTCCCAGTCTTTGCACTGCCCCCTCCCTTCCTCCTCCCTGTGCCTTTGTCTGCAAGGAGTCGAAAGTTAACAGCTTTTGCAACTTGATCCTGAGCAGCTTTCCCTGGTGCTTTCATCTCCACAACGCGCCTGCAAAACTGCTCAGGCTGAGGAGCAATCACATGAGCAGCCAGAGAAAGACCAGAAAGAAAGAGGACTCCCCACACGGGATGGAAATTTGCCTCCTCCAGGAAATCTTCCTGGTTCAACCAGCACTGAGGCTCTCTCTCTCCTCAGCTCCTGTGGGCACAACATGCTCCTTGTTTACCAAGCCACCCCTTCCTGGCCTCAGCCTCCTTGGTGTGTCTACCCCTCCTGGGAGGGATAGACACAGGGGTGCCTGAGAGCTCCCCACCACCTCTTGCCAGCCAAAAAGCACCCATGGCCAACCTGCTCTCCTCCCCTCTCGCTAGCAGGGAGGGCCAGGGCTGTCATTCCTGCTGTGTCACAAACCTGCAGCCATGGGGCAGAGCTGCTCACATCAGGAAAGGTGCTCTGCCTCCTGTCCACTCCTGCTGCCCCATCATGCAAAGGTGGCAGAGACCTGGCAAGCCCTCACAGCCGGTGTCATCAGCCCCTCTCCGCTGCCAGCAAGAGCTCTGTGCCATGTGTTCTGGGCTGGGCTCAGCCTTGTTTGGGGTGGAGCAGCTGCAGACAATAATGTCAGGAAAATGCAGGAGAGAGGCTTCTGAGCCACTGCTTTCCTGGTGCTCTGTGCAGCTGGTGCTCTGCAGGGCTCAGGTGTGAGCATGGAAGTGTGGCCACTCTCACCTGTGACCCGTGGGAGGGACTGCCAGAGTCAGCAGCAGAGCCCTGTGCTGTGCCAGCTGGAGCAAGCCAAAGTGCTGTCTGCTTCCTGGGGAATTTGTTGCTGAGATGCCCATGAATCCTGGCCCTTTTCACAACTTTACAGGAGATTAATCTCACTAAATCCTCCTACTTCTTCCCTACTGGAGGAACAGATTCAGCACAGGACAAGCTCTGTGACTCACCTCTCTGCTGGCAGAGCCAACTCCCATTAATCTAACTCCCTGTCTCATGTCCACATTTGTCTGGCAGGCAATCCATCTGCAGCCCAGGTCTCTGTCCAGGATCCAGCTCCTCTGTCAGTCAGAGCTTACCTAACCCTGAGGACCCTGCAAGGATTGTCCCTGACAGGACAGGGGCAGACTGCAGCCCACTGCCCAGGATGAAAGCAGGGGGCAGCATCTGGGCTGGATGGGTTCTTGCTACTCAGAGCACTGTCTGGCCCCAGTGGCAGTGCCCAGCAGAGCTGTTTTCATTCTTTGCCCTCACCCTGACTCATCTGAGCAGAGTTATGTGGCTCAATCCTACCCAGTCTCACTCTTCATGGGGTGCAGGATTCAGTCTTCTGGCCTCCAAGTTCACCTGGAAAGGAGCTGAACACTGGCTGTTAGGACTGGCAGACAGGGCTTTGCTCCCAGAGCTGCAGCTCTGGATGCCATGAAGGCTGCATGGAAGTAGCCTCTGCAGCCCCTGGAAGCCCCAGCACTGCGATTCCTGCTGGATAGGAGCAGGAGCTGAAGGCAGCAACTCTGTGCTCACACAGGTCCTGCAGAGCTGGGCACTCCTTAACACCCCAGAAAACATGCCCAGGTGAAACCAGAGCTGACAACACATGCTTGGGAGGGGCCCAGGCCACTGCTGCCTTCAGTTTGGCAGGGACACAAGGGCCAACCCCCCCAGGCTATTGCCCAAACCATTTCTCACGTTGCCACTCCACTTACTGCTGCCAGCCAAACAGCCCTTGCCTCGCTGGGGCTCTTTGGTGCTGCCTTGGGTCTTTGCTGAGGGCATTCCCTCCATCCCACACCTTCAGGCAGTGCCTGTCACCAGAGCCTGGCAGCTCCCCCATCTTTATTCTCCCCAAGTACTGTGTCATTTGCAGACTCCATGGTGTCAGCCTTCTGATTAGATTCCAGTGCCTTTATGAATAATTTGTTGTGCAATTATAAAGCAAATATTTAATTGAACTTTATGTAAAATTGCTTCTGCCTGTGAGCACTGAACCACTGTTTTGGGACAGGGTGTGGTGTGACCACACCAGGCCCCAGGAGCCCTGTGAAGAGGCTAGCAGCAAACTGCCAGACCCCCTCCGCAGCAGCCTGTAGCCCACATGCAGGCAGCTGGCCCTGGCCACCCTCCTCTGAGCCTATGGAGGGTAGAGAGCCAGGGTGTGGCTCTGCACTGGCCCCAGACACTGCCATGGATGCACAAGCTGCAAGACTGCAGCACAGCTTCCTTCCCCTGGGAGCATGCCCTTGGGCACTAGCAGGAGAACCTCTCCTCCTCCTCAGCTGAGCAGCAGAAGGAAGCAGCTGGAGCATTCCCAGGGTGGGAGCAGTGCTGTGCTGGAAGAGCCCAGGAGGAAGAACACCACTGGAAAAAAACATCCTTGCCACAAGCTGTTGGCAGTCAAGTTTGAGCAGCAGGATAAAGCCCCTGGCTTTGCTTCTTCCCAGTCCTTTCCCTTGCAGGACAAGCCTGGAGAATGCAGATGGGAAACGTGGATGGCAGCTGACTCTTGAAGGGAAGGAGAGAATGCCTCTGCTTGCTGGCCATGCCTCAACACTGGGCACCAGTCTGAGCTGGTAACACCAGCTCTGGCCCCAGGGTGCCCATCCTGGCAGGGGCTGCTCAGCACACACGAAGGTCACTGCAGAAACCCTCTGTACCACGGCATCCCCTGCAGGCTCAGCTGGAATGGAGGGGGTCTGGACACACCTCAGACTGGCCATGGCATTGCCTGTGGAAGGAAAAGCACCTGCATCAGCAAAGCAACAGGGCTGGCCAGAATCCTAATTCACCATGGCCTGTGAAAGAGGCTGCAGGGCCCATTTCCAGTGAGGCGAATCTGAAATGGAAAGAGGCAAAGGAGTGCACTGAAGAGATCAGAAGCTCCTTTCCAAGCAAGAATCTGGTGCAGGTAATTGCTAACTGACCTGGAGGGGCTCTTGAAATCGACCTAATGCAGCAGATTCTGCTGCTCAGAGTGACTCCAGGGCTGGGGATGGGCACACATGTGAGCAGCACGGCCAGCTGAGGGGCTGGCTTGACAGGACAGGCTGCTGTGCCATCCAGGGGGAGGCCAGGGAGAAGGTGGTGGTGGTGACCTGTGTGGTGCTCACCCCCATGAGCTACCCTAAGCCTAGCCAGGGTATGTGCAGCTGGGGAGAGGGCCTGGTTAGCTGTGGGAAGCTGGAAGCTTGTCCTTGCATGGGGCAAGCTGCCTGCAGTACAGGGGCAGAAGGGTGTGGAGCCCAGGCTGGAGCAGCTGTGCTGCCACACTGGCGAGGGCTGGATGGGGAGTCTGCCCAGCTGAACTCAGCAGCTGAGCCACTGGAGCTGGACCATGAGGTGGGAGCTGGAGTGCCTGCTCCAGTGCTGAAGGGCACAAAAAGGCAAGGTGCCCTGCTGGCAGAAGAGCACGGGGCTAGGTTTCTCCACACAGACCCACAGCTCCCCATGGCAGCCTGGAGATACCTCCTTCCCCAGCAGCACCTTCCTGCCTGTCAGCTCAGCTTGGGCAGCCCCTTTGCTCAGCTCTCCCTTTTGGGGCTCCAGATGAAGCTGTTTGACTTTACCCTGTGGCTCCCTGCTGCCAGCTCACCCCAGCACCAGGTCCATTAGCTGCAGCCTCTGGCAGCTCCCCTGACTTCCCAGCCCTTGTTGTTTTCCACTCACAGGAGTTAAAGGCTCCTTTCAAGATGCACCTTTCTTCTTCCTCTGCAGCCCAGGCACTTCTTTAATAAACAGCATTTGTACTGCCTCTGTGATGTGTTTGGCTTCGAGCTTTCATTCCCACTGCTGCTGGTGCCCAGCATGAAATGCTGCCACTCAGCCTGTAAAAATGAACGGTTGGGGCAGATAGTGGTAGCAGTGGTTCAGCCTTTGCCTTGCTGGCCCACTCCCAGGCTATGCCCTGAGGAAAGCCCACAGGGAAGCGTTTGGCTCTGCTGGTGGGCTGCAGGCAGGCAGAGGTGAGCTGGGAGCAGCCCCCTGCTGTGGCAGGGGTTGGCACAATGCCCTTCTGGCACTCGTTTCAAGTGGCCTGATCCTATGACCTACCACCCTACTGCTGTACCTTGAAACTGCTTTTGTCTTGAAGTTAGCTGTGGCACAGAATCTCCTGCCTGTGTGCATCCCTTCCCAGGGTGAGGGCTGGGAGCTGCTCTGCCTGCCCTGCAGCCCCCCAGAGCCATGCCGATGGCTGCAGCTCTCCGGAGCACTCAGATCAGAGCCTGCAGCTCTCCCAGGGCCAGGGCTTAGGGCTGCATTTGTTAACTCAGAGCTTTCCAGGAGCTGCTCCTGCTCTCAGCAGGTGCTCCACGGCCACTGCCAGTGCTGGTTTCTCCCCTCCAGGGGGTGCCCCCCTGGGTGGGCAGAGGAGCAGACCAGTGCTGCTGCAGCCTCTGGCTCTTGCACACACTCTTGCCTTCCCCTTCCCTGCTGCTGCATGCAGAACTCTGCAGCTTAGGCTGCGTCCACAATTCTCCCAGCTCCTCAGCTCCAAGCTTTTACTGCAGGTCTTTAATTCTGTCACATAATGATTGACTGCTCCTGCTTGCATGGGAAGGAGTGGAAATGTTAGCCTGACTCCTTGTTTTGTGGGATGCACAGCCACATTTTGTCATGTTTACATTTTCCCCTTGCACATCCCTTTCCTCCTCCCACCCGAAGCAGCGTCTGGGGCTTTCTCCTTAGTGCTTCTTTCATCTGCACTAATTGCTGTTAAGTGGATCTCAAACTGCCTGACAGTTTCCGTTCTCTGCTGCGTCCCAGCAGGGAAAGATTTCATGCTGGACCCTGTGACATGCTCGTTAGCTCTTCCCCGAGCTCCTGGAAACTGCTGAAGTTCAGGCTTAAATTTTGTCAGAGGCACCTTGGAAGGAGAAGTCTCTGCAGGAGGAGAAGGCTGCCTCTGCTGGGGCTGCTGCTGAACCAGCCCTGGCAAAAGGGACCCAGCTTTCTGACCAGTCACTTGCAAGGGGTTCAAAATCATTCCCCAGAGTATCCTTCCATGCCTTCTGCCACCCTTGACACCGTGCAAGGACAAACCCGCTGAGCACTGACGGCAGGACGCCCCCCCGGGACACAGGGAGGGAAGTCCTAGCTGCTGTGCAGCTCTGTGCTGTTCACTGCACCCTGGCAGAGCCAAGCAGCAGTGCTCTGCAGCCAGCAGAGGTGAGGAAGCCAGCCAAAGGTGTGGCACTGCCCCTGCTCAGCGTGCTGCAAGCCCTTCCTTCCTCCACCAGCATCTGGGGACAGGAGGCTGCTGAACCCAGAGGCACTTTTCCCCCAGCAGTAGCTGCTCCCTAAATCAGCTCTGGCCCTTAGGTCAGCTCTCCAGCAGGTCCTTTTTGCCCACTGCCTTCACTCATGCCTCAGAGCTGCCAAGACACTCACCCTGCTCTGGCATCCGGCCCCTGCTGGTGCCATCACCGTGGCATGGTGCTGTGGCCCAGTCCATGGTGCACAGGGACCCTCCAGCGCTGGTGCTGGGGAGCTGCCTCATTGCACAGCAGCAGCCTGCAAGGGCAGCTGTGTGAAACAAATCCATTGCTGCTGTGGTGCCCCAGGAGCCTTGGCCTCCAGGCTGCCAGGACCAGGAAGATGCCACCTGAGCAAGGTTCAGGGGGGGGGCTCCTTGGGGAACCCTTGAACTTGCCTTTGGAGAACTGGCAGCAGCCTGCACATGGCCCTGGGGCAGGCATGAGGAGCAGGCTCCACAAGCCACTTCCTTCTCTTAAACTTCAAACACACCACCAGACTTAAATTATTCACTTGTAATCCCTGGAGCTGGCAGCAGCTCAGAGAGGCTCCAGCTCAGGTGATAAGAAGGAAGGAAAAAACCCACCAAAACAACAAAACCAACCCAACATATTAAATTGAAAAGCTCTGAGTCATAACATGCAAAAATGCACTGAGGACAGGGCCCAGGCCAGGAGGGGGAAGCTGAGGGCAGGAAGGGTCTGACACTGGCAGCGCTCTGACTGTGGTGGAGGCAGCACAGAAGATGAGGGAACTCGAGGCTGGGAAGGCTGGCAGGGCTGGCTGCTCCTGGCTGCTCTGCTCTCCTCCCTCTTCTGACCCCTCACAGTGCTTTGTCCTCTCGCTGTGGATGGGGTAAGAAATGAGCAAAGAGATGCAGAGGGCTGCAGTGAGCATCCGACCCAGGCTGAGAGCAGGGTCTTGCTCTTCCAGGTGGCAGTCAGGGGCCTGCCCTCTCCCTCCCCACACCCAGACCCCTGGCTCAGTCTCTCAGGAGAAGGTGTTGAGGATGCCCAAAGCCCAGGAGTGGAGCAGCTGTGTCACTGTGCCAGCAGCACCTCCCAGGCCTGTCCCCAGAGATGTGAGCAAGCTGCCCAGAGCTGCTCTCGCTCCGGCACCGCTCCTGGGAAGCTCCTGGTTACTGGGACCCAGCAGCTCCAAAGCTAAACCAGAGAGCAGCTCCTGGCAAGGCACAGGCTGCAGAGAGCTGGAACAACAAAAAGCATTTGAAATGTCTTGCTTCACCAGCCTGGCTGCTCCTGTGCCCTCCAGCTTTGGTCTGCAGTCAGTGCTTCACCACCCCTGAAACAAATGGCATCGACCAGGGAGAAACATTCCCCACTCAGGACTGGAAACATGGCCTGGCACAGCTCCCCAGGAGCCAGCAGCCCTCCCCATCTGCCAGGGACAGAGCAAGCAGCAAGCACCTGGGGTACTCCTGCTTTGCCCTGTGCCACACAGAAATGTCTGCAGCTGGTGGCACAGCTGGAGCCCAGCTCAGTCTCCACAGCCCAGCAAGCCCAAGCCCCACACCTCTGCCTCAGGCCAGGCTATGCCAAAGGCAGAGGGTCTGGCAAGAGGGTGGTGGTCCAACCCTTCCCAGGAGCTCTGGGGATGCTTGCAGCAGACACAGACTGCCCTGGCTTGGCCTCAGTGGCTCTGCACTCCCAGAGCTTGACACCACCAGGGGAAGGGCTTCAGTCTGCACTCTGTCCCTTCGCCTGCTGCCAGGGGCACCCTGCAGATGGCTGTGGGGAGCACAGAGAGCAGCAATACAGACCCTGACCACACCTGCCAGCAGATCCCTGCTCCCAGCTGTTCAGTGCCCTGAGAACCCCACAGGGCAGAGGGGAGGCTGCAGAGAGGATGTGTCTCACACAGCTGGGCAAAGTCCTGGCTTTAGAGTCTGAAGGGCTCACGGGAGCCCACCAGCTCCCCATGCCCATTGCTCGGGCTCCAGAACCAGGCTTAGCTTTCTGTTGCCAGCCTCTTGCCACCCAGCTCAAGCTGCCTGAGCTGACTCACATCCCCGGGCTCTCCATCAGCTCTCACCCACCTGACAGATGAGGAAAGGTGCTGCAGGCACCGTCAGGGGTGTGCTGGCCTGGCCTGAGGGGGGCAGGCTGAGACTGCTGCTCACCAAGCCTCTGCAGGCAGAGCAGCTGCACCTCCTGCTTTGGCTGCACCCTCCAGTGAAGGCTGCCCAGCGGCTGCAGGGAGCAGGAAGGCTCCTCAGAAGAACAGCCAGCTGGGAAGGGCTGTGTGGCACTGATAACAGCTGCTGCTTGGCTTCTCTGCCTGGCCAGCCTGGATGGGGCACACGAGTGCCAGTGTCTGGGGCTCTGGATGAGGGGGTGAGGGGCACATGCCCTGAAGCCAGGCTGGCATCTTCGCCCTTGAGGAGTCCCCAGCACAGCTCCTCCTGCTAGAACCTCTCCAAGGAGTGCTCAGTGAATGCACAACCCCCTGGCATGAGGGTAGCTGGAGGTGCCCTCAGTGTGGTCAGACACCTTGCAGCTGCTGAGCCAGGCTCCTAATGCCCACAGCAAGCACAGAACTGAGGGCTGTGGGGCAGAGGGAGAAGCCAACACCTCTTCCCTACCAGGGCACTCAAGGACTTCATCCCTGCCCTAAGGCAGATTTGTAATTTGGGTGGGGGAGAGGAGTGCTTGCAAAGCCCAAAGCTGGGCTTTTCACCCCATTTTCCCCCTTGGTGCCTGTGAGACAGGCTGCTTTGTTAGGCAGGGGAAGGGACCACAACAGTTGAACCAGAGAAGGAGGCAGAGAAGGCAAAGGGAGCAGTCACAAAATAATCAACCCAAACCCTAAAGCCCAAGCTCCCACACTTGGCTTGTTCTCAAGCCCCTCTGCACCCTTTTCATCAGCAAATCTGGACCCAAGCTCAGCCCAGAGAGGTTGCAGAGCCTCCTTCTCTGAGGACTTTCAACCCCCCCAGACACATTCCTGTGAGGGTGCCCTGGGTGCCCCTGCTCTGGCAGGGAGATTGGACCTGGTGATCTCCAGAGGTCTCCTCCAACCCCTAACATTCTGTGGTTATCTGAGTCTGTGATTCCAATCCCTGGGCCAGCAGTGCCCACACTCCTGGGGGACACTGTGCTTGGCTGTAGCAGCAGCACAGACCTTCCTCTGGGCACCTTGGCACTCGAGGGCCACGATGCCTCAGACAGGGTCCTCCCTACCTGACAGAGCCCTCCCCACCTCTTCCAGATCTGGGCAACAGGGCTACAGCTTCTGGCCTGGCTCCATGGCAGAGGCTATGCCTCAACAGCTGCCCTGCAGCATCAGGGAAGGGCAGGGGCAGCAGCAAAGAGGGCAGCTGAGGGCAGCCACGACGCAGAGGGCAGCCTTGCCCTCAAGATGCCTGCAGGAGAGCCTTCTTCCTGCACAAGGCCAGTGCCTTGGTTCTGCAGCAGTCCTATGCTGACACCCAGACCCCAGCAAAGCTGCCAAGAGCCTCCCCACTGCACTTACACCCTACCGACCCCACTCTTCACCAGCTCTTGTAGCCTGAGGGGGCACTGACCCCAGCTCCCCAGCCCATCCCAGCTGCCTGCTGCTGCAGAGCAGGGCCAGGCAGAGAGCTGAGCAGCCAAGCCCTTTGCTGAGCAGCCTGGGCTGCCTTGCCTGGGGCTCAGCATTCAGAGGAACCCTGCACTGCCCTTTGATCAGCAATTTCTCTCCCCGTGCCAAAAGTTTCCTGCAGCCTGGCGTTTCCACCCGGTGCTCAGCCCAGGTCCCAGGAACCTGGCAGACAGGTGTGAGGGATTAGCCACAGGGAGGGTGGCTCTGACAGGAACCAGCAGCAACCACAGGGGACAGGGAAATGTTTGCTCCATGTGAAGCAAAGCAAACATGTGGCCTACTTCTGTATCTACAGAGAATTAATTGGGAAGCTCCACAACGCAGCAGATTATAAATTAGAGTCGTTTTCACCAACTTCAGCCCATTCATCTTATGTCACACCAGGCCTGGCAGCTCAGCCTGACGTGGCCACGTGCAGCCCCAGCCCCCAGGCTGCTCTCTGGTGGCCCAGGAGGGCTGTCAGCAGCCAGCCCCATGAGCAGTGCCTGCCCGAGCCCACGGGATGCATTGTGTGTGGGGCTGAGCCGAGGCACACGTGTGCAATGGAGAGCAAACTCAGAGCCTGGAGGGTGGCTCCAGAGGTGCTGAGTGCCATCAGTGTCACCTGCAGGGCTATCCACAGTGCTCTGCTCCAGGAGGTCACTGCTGGGGACACCACCCATGAGGTGCAGGGAATGCTCTGCATGCTCAAGGCAGCAGAGGTCTGGGACCTGCACCTCACAGAGAGGAAATCTACTCCCAGAGAGGTTCCTGTGCAAGGGGCAGCAGTGGCCCACCCCTGCTGAAGTCCACATGGATAAGGCTCTGTGATCAGGGCAGAGCCCACCAGATGCCCCAGCCCAGATACCCCATGCCCCACATACCAGGTCCCAAGCAGCTGCTGCCTTGTCCTGCCTGGCTGGGACTCTGTGGGCACCCCAGGGCAGCAGCCAGGTGAGCAGTGTCTGCCACAGCATGGGCCCATGCCAGAGCAGCTCTCCACCCTCTCATCACTGCTCTGTGTCAGCTGCAGCCCCAGTCTGCACCTGGCTGGCTGATAATTTGTGGCATCAAGAGGGAGTTTGTTCAGCTGGCAGTGCTGACTGGTGCAGGAACACTGCTGGCAGCAGGAGGGCACTGCAAACTGCTCCGCAGGTTGGCACCAGCTGAAAGCACCACTGGGGCAGGGATCGAGGGGGCAAAGACAAACCAGAGCCCACACTGAGAGCCCAGCTCAGTTCTGCTGACACTGAGCAGTGAAACAGCACTGTCTCTGCTCCAGCACTTCTCTCCCTGGTACAGCAGCCAGCGACAAAGGGACTTTGTGTCCCTGTGTGTGGGGCAGGGAATTACCGTGGCAGAAACCAGCCAGCATGGGAACTTCAGGACAAGAAAGGGGTAGAAAGGAGCTGAGACAGACATGGGGGGTAGCAATCAAAGCAAGTGTAAAGGGGATGAATCATTTACTGCAAGACACAGTTGTGAAGTCACTTACTGTGGCTCTGTGCATCCTAAGCAGGGTCGGCAGCGTCTCCAGGCCCTCCCCGGCGCGCTGAGCGGCTCCCTCACAATTGGATGCGTGAGCCTGGGCTAATCTTATGAGAGACTCCAGAAGATCAGTTTAGTATTGATCATGTGCTGAATTTAAAGGCCTTCTACATCCATCTGCTGCTGCTGCTACTCAGGTGACAGCTCAGCTGGGAGCTGGGCGCTCGCCGGGTGCCTGCACCCCAGAGCCTTCTCGTTCAGCTCCAGCCCATGGCTGAGCCCAGGCACAGCAGCTCGGGGGACAAAGGCAGCAGCTCCCTGGAGCTTGGTTTATGACCCAGCAGTCATTCAGCTGCTCACCACTGATCCTTTTGGTGATGTGCTCCCCCGTGGGTCAGTCTGCTGTGATTCTGTCATCCCTGGTTGGGGATTGCAGTGGATCAAAAGTTCATCCAACAGCAGCGACTGCCAGAGACCAGCAGCAAACGAGTGCCAGGGTATAGGGAAAAGTTTGCACAGAGCAGGACCTAAGGCCAGCACCCTGCACTTGGGCACTATCCCCAAGGGGGTTCCAGCTGCCACTGCAGGGTGGCCACAGCTCCTTGTCCTGTTCAGCACAGCCCCCTGCCAGCTCTCAGAGAGGTGCTGCCAGGAGCCACTGCCTCCTCCATGGAGTAAAGACTTGGCCTGGGGCACGGAGGAGGAAGCTCTGAGCACTTGGTGCCTCTCTGGATGCTGCAGACAGGACTGTGGACTGAACAGCCCCTCCTGAGCAGCCAAAGGCCCCTGGTGGGTCCTTTTTTTCCTGCAAAACAATCCAAGTTAAATGCATGAGAAGCCTACTGATATACTGGAGTAGAGGAGCAGGGTAGGAAAACCAAAATCCCTCTTCCAAGACCACATTTTAGTCAACAAAAGGCCTCTATTCCAACAACTCTTAAAGAGTAAGTCAGTGGCATTCTCACAGAGTATGAGTGGCTGAAAGCAAGGCTGCAACATCAAAAGGCCTCTTAGTCAGCAGAGAGAGCAGAAATTGTGTGGACATGCTTTGCAACACCTAATGCTTCTTTAAAATCCCAAGGAGAAAATTGGAGTTGAGAAAAAAAAAACCCCAAAGCAACCATTTGTGCAAAGCCCTCAGCTGGGGTGAAGGGAGGCTGAGCTGCTGCAGAGCTGCCCACAGATGAAGGAGTGCTGGGAGACAGCACTCTGGACCTGGGGCACTGAGGACCTCAGTGCCCTGCACCTGCTGGGTGCTGAGATGCAGATCTGCAGTCCAGACATTGATAAGGCAACCAATTCTTTTGCTGCTGTTGCTGCTCTGTTTTCAGCTGCTGCAGCTCAGCATTTAACCTTTACCATTGATGGAGCCTAAGCATGTTCTCCCAGGCTCTGGGCAGGCAGGCTGTCTCACAGCAGGCAGAGAAATGCCTTCCCTTTCAGCCTGGCAAATCAATGTGCTGCTGTGCGCCTGGCAGACTCGCAGGGGTGCCCTGCTCAGAACACATGGAAGGAAGGGTCTCAGAGGTGGCATTTCTCCAGACTGCCAGGTCTAACAGAGAGGTGGGCAGGATCCTCCACCTCACTGGGAAGCAGAAGAGCAGCTCAGTTTCCAGCTGGGAGGCTGGCTCTGGCTGTTGCTGTCACAAGCCCGTGGCTCTGCCAGAAGCTGAGGCTCTTGTTCAGCCTCTTGGGGTTTCAGATGGCACAGAAAGAGTTACAGGAAGGAGCAGCAGAGTAATCATGAGCTAATATGGTCCCATGTTTTTTATCACTCTCTGAGCATTAAATTGATAGCCTTGTACCAAAGGCCAGGAGTGTCACCTCTCAACCTGCTGAGATTCATATAGCCCATGGACAGAGGAAAGCTGCAAGATTTATACAGGCATCCATAAAATTAACATTTGGATGAGCAGGGGGGAGAAGAGAGAGCAGGAACTGCAGCAGCAGGCTGGCAAGGACCTGCTGCCCCTGTGGCTTGAGCCCAGCAGGCACTGCTGGCTGGGGGCATCCTGCACTGGTGCCTGCCTCAGAGCTGCTCTATTGCTAGGAAGGAGCTGCCAAGGAGCTTCCAGGACGTGGTGGAATTTTGGTAGTGCCATGGGGAGTAAGTGACAAAGGCAGGTCTAGGCCACAGCCCAGGTGTCCCCAGGGGACCACTCCCTGGTCCTGGAAGCAGCCTCTCTTGGTTTTGCTTAGAGCAGACAGGAAGGGCCAGACCCTCTCTTCACCCTCAGCTTTCCACACAGCTCAGTCTGTACTGACTGAGCAGGCACCAAGTGCAGCAAGGCAGTGCTTGAACAGCCCAGGGAGACAATGCTTGAACAGCCCAGGGAACCCAAGAGCTGTACTTGTGGCCATGAAATGATGGCCCCGGGCACATTCCATTGCCTTAGAGAGGCCAACAGGCCCTGAGAAGACCTTGCCTATTTCTTACTGCCCCAGGACTCCATCCCACCACCCAGGAGCCCAAGGGCTGCCCCTCAGCACAGCACACACTGGACACCCAGCACCTTGGCAGCTTCCAGGCTGCACAGCAAGGTGGTTGTGTGCATGTCAGTGCAAATAGCACTGAGCCTGTTCAATGCTCCACTGCTTGCAGAGTCAAGTTCCTGGCACCTCTGGGCCCTTCCTCCACACAGTCAGGATGATCCTCCAGCCCTGCCACAGACCTAGGGACACCACAGACCTGCTGGGATACTGTGGTGCACAGGGCCACACACTTATCCCAAGTGGCTGATCCTGCATTGCACAGCACCCACTTCTACCTCTGGCCACCATGGGATGTCCCAGCTGAGCTGCAGGCTCACCCACTTGGCACTGCCTCAACAGCCAGGGCAAATGGAGCCACTGCCACTGCTGCCTGCAGTCTGACTGCTTTGCAATTAATGGAATGAGAGGTTTTGTTTATACAGGAATAAATCTGTGTTAGTGAGGAGAATCCTGCTGCCACCCCAACAGGCTCTAAAGCAAGGCCAGGAACTTGGAAGAGGGGAGGAGGTTCAAGTGTGTGCTGCTCCCAACCAGCAGCTGGGCCTGCAAAGGGAAGTGGGGAGGGAAGGGTGTGGGCAGAACTCAGTCATCTGTCTGGCTGCACACAGGACCCCCCAGCTCTTTGATTTCTCTTGGTTCCCCCCACATGGAGCTAGCAGAAGAGTCTAGAGCACTGGTCAGGCTTAGTCAGGTGTGTCAGCTGCTTCCCTCCCTGGGAAGGGGCCAGCAGCTGGCCCAGAGGTGTAGGGAAAGCAGAAGCAATTTGGAGCCATGCTGCCACAGAGGGGACACATCCTGCTTTGGGCCCCTCCACCTCACAAGCCTGTTCAAAAGAGTCCTCTGCTGAAGCCAGCAGCAAGGGCTATGCAGGAGGGAATCCCTGTGCAGGGATCCCTGCTCTCCTCTCTTCCCCAGGAAGACAGCATTAATCCTTGTCGCCTGCCTGTGTGGGAAACCAGGGAGACACAGAATCCAATTAGACTGAAATCCTGCTCTGGCTGCCACACAGCAGCTCCCTCTGACAGAGCTGAAACCAGGAAGGCTGCATTAGGATTCCAGTGGAGTCTGGCAGGTAAGGATGGCTTTGAAAGTGCAGCACCAGCCCAGGGAATGAGGGAGGCACCGGTGCACCTTTCCCAAGCCTCTCTCTACACCTCTGCCACACACCAACCTCCCTGCTCCCCCTGCAGCACCACTCCCTCAGCAGAGCCTGGCTGTGTCAGGCAGAACCCAAGGACTGGAGCTGGAGCTAGAAGTCCTCCAGGCTGGTTTGTCTACCAGAGGGCCTCCACTCTTCATAACAGGAGGAAAAGCTCTTAGGGACTGAATGGCATCAAAGTCTCACCTGCTGTGGGAGGACAAGGTGGCATGAAGTGCAGTGCCAGGGCACATCTCATCACTCACCAGCCCAAAGCATCTCTGTGCCTGGAGATCCCTTCAGCACCAGCATGGTGCATGCCACTCTCAGCTCCCTGATCCCTCCTTCAGCAGGGACTGGCCCTGTGCTGCTGGCTCTCCAGAACGACCTGGGAGACAAAGCAGGTCCCAACCCCCCGGGGGCAGTGAGAAAAGGCACCGAAAGAGGCAATCCTCTCTGGGCCAAGCTCAGCACAGCCTCTAGCCCTGGCCAAGCACAGTGCAAGGGGTAACTGCTGCTGACTGCTACACCCTGGCAGTGCCTGTGGCAGCAACTCTCCTGCCCCTGATGCCATCAGAGCCACCTCTGCTGCACTCTCACCCTTCCTTGCACCCACAGTAAGTTAGCTGCTTTGCATTTGGCAGCAGCAACTTAACAGTATTAATTCATTGTGCTCTGTCTTTAACAAACACCATTATCATATCACCAGCCAGGATTATGCAAATCCTGCAAAAGGAATTATTCCTCTCCCCAAAGTCACCTTGATTTATCAGTTTTAGCCCAAAATGAAACAGGAGTTGCTTTGGATAAACTGTTAAACACACAGCTAGAGTCAGGGGGGGCTGGGATGGCCCCACAGGGCACGATAAAACAGCCAGGCCAGGCACAGCTGTGCCCAGCTGGGTGATCTTTCAGAGCCACAGTGACACAGGGGCAGCTCTCTATCTTCCTGCCCTTTGAGAATCCAAAAGATGCATCCTCCCAGCCACTGCTGCCCACCTTCCAGCTGGGACAGTCCCTCTGCAGACACCTCTGCTCTGCTGAGGATGGGGACAAGGGAAGCCAGAGGCTGGTGCAAAGGTAGAGCACAGGAGGAATGCAATGGCAGAGGCAGGAGCAGGGAAGGCAATTCAATTTTCAGAGGCTGTCCCACCAATTCAGCTCAGAGAGATGATAAGAAACCCATTTCCAGTGCTAGGCACCCTAATCCCCAGCCACCCTGCATTTCCATTTCCCAGAGGTGCTGTTTCCTACAGGGAGGCATTTTCCCATCCAGGTTTGCTAGCAGGGGTAGTAATGAATTAAATACCAGTCCCTCCAGCACTGGTTAACTCCTTCTGTGTCTATTCCTGCCACTTCTGCAAGTGCTGGAGGGACAGGGCAGGGGAATGGCTGCTGCACTGTGCCCCACAGGAGGAGAACAGAGCTGGGAGCCTCTCACAGGTTCTTCCCAGTGGCCTGCAGCCTGAGATGGGGAAAAACTGAAATGCATTGGCAGTGCAGGCAGTGCAGCTTGGGTCAGCAATTTGTTATTGCTCAGGGCAGGACCCTGAGACTCAGCTGTGGCATGAGTCATGCAGCAAAGCTACACCTGATGTTAAAACCATCAGACAGGCTCCAAGTGCTGGAGGACTGACTTAAAACTACATCTGCAAGAACACAGACACATCGAGGAAGAAGGAAGCAAACCGTGCAGGGATGGCTGTGCTCCCCACATGCCCCCCCCGTGTGTGTGTCCCACACCTCCAGTTTCACTGCAGTGCATTCCTTCAGGCTTTATCCCTGGGGGAAGAGGAGCACCTGGTGGAAGGACAGAGCAAACACCAGCACCACTGCTCCTCCTCCAAGTGATGTCCCGACTCTGGAGTGTGAGCTGCCTTCAGCAGTAATTGAAACCAGGCTCTTTAACACAGGTGCCAATTACTGCCTGTTAATGCAAAGAGCCCTGGTGGATAAAGCAATTACCCAGCTCTGCCAGGCTGCAAAGCACAGGAGGGGAGGGCAGGGTTACTCACCAGAGTGTGGGTCTTGAAGGACAGCTCTGTGCCCCAGCAAACCCTCTGGCAGTGCTTACCAGGGCAAGTTCCTGCACTTGTGCCCTCCAGCGGCCCAGCCCCTGCCCCTTCACATGGAGAGTGCCTTGGGAGAACCTCAGTGCTTGATGACAACGAGGCTCCTCTACCTGGGCTAGCATCAAGCTGAGGGTCAATTCATCTTTGATGGGGGTTACATCAGTGTCCTATTTGCTCTCCACTCTTTGCCTCCTGTACAGCCTCATCAGGCGATGTGCTGGCAGCAAGCTCAAAGGCAGGGAGTGGGAGCAGGCTGGCAAGGTTCCCTCTGCATGGTGCTGCAAGTCAGGCACGGTGCCCACATCTCCAAAAGGGCTCTCAGTAGAAGGGAGGATGCAGGCAAGAGCTGCAAAGGCGATGTGGAGGCTGGAGAAAACGCCTGCCAGGAACAGAACGGAAGAGTTCAGTTTGCTATCTCGCCACAAATGGAGCCCAAGAGGTGGTTTGATCATAAGCACTTCACAGAGGAAAAGTGCTTGGTGTGAATGAGCTCTTTGCTTGGGTAATGAAGGAGGCTGGAGCAGAGGGTAGAAAGGAAACAGGGCACAGGGCCACACTACCTGAGCGGTGCCATCTGCTCTGTGTCCTCACAGCCTCCACGCTGTCACAGCAGATACATCAGCTGAGAGGCACCAGCTTCACTACAGGAACAATGGGCTCTTACTTGGAGTCACAGAGGCACCCTTGGTGAAAGAATGGTCACTCCAGGCCTTAAAGATCTACAGCAGGACTGCCTAAGCAGGCATCCCAACAGCTGCTTCTCTGCATGGCCTCCTCATGTGGCACCGGACCGCAGCAGGAACAACCTCAAGCATCCCAAGTCTGCAAGCAGCCACTGGGCTCACCTGGGGACAGATCCAGGAACACCAGAGCATCCCAGTTTGGGCCTGCCTCTGCCCCAATCCACAGCAGGCAGCACTACTGCAGCTGTAGCAGCTGTTGTGGCCAGGGTCTCGGTGGCTGCAGCAGTGCCTCCCTTCCCCGTGACGCTGGTGCAAGGGCAGATACTGATGGCAACTGTCGGTACCCACAAGGAAGTCATTTGAGACAGAGCCACTCCTTATCAGTGGTGCTCAGGGGGAGAATGGGAGACAGTGGGTTTCAGTACACAGACATGTCCAGACTAGGTAAGGAAAAGCCTCTTCCTCGTGAGGACAGTCAAGCACTGAAGCTGGGGGGCAGGGAGGTCAGGTAGTGCCCATCTTGGAGGTTTGAGGACCTGAGCAGCTTGATCTGATCTCAGAGCTGACCCTGCCTGAGTAGAGAACTGCTGAGGTCCCCTCCCACATGGATTATCCTGTGATCTCTAGCTCAGCAGAGAAGAAAGAATCTCTTAGCTCCCAACTCACAGGGCAGGCTGAGGTAAAACACCAGCTGCCTGCATCAGCTGCACAGTCCCCTCCCAAGGCACACTTTGCTGCCCCCTCCAGACCCTGCCCTTCAGGGGAGCTGAACACTTGCTTCCCTGCTCCCCTGCTCCCCGAGTCCAAGAAGCTCCTGCTTGGCCAAGGCTGATCCATCTTTTCTTCTGACACAGAGAGAGAATTCAAGGCTGCAGGCAAAGTGCTGTGCAGCATACACCTGGCACCAGCTCCACCTCATCCCCCCTGCAAAAGTTCCCCTGGACACCACTGATGTCTAGAAAGGAAGCAGCAGCTCCACAGCACAAGGGACACAACACTTCCCTCTGCCTTTATGCAGTGATTTATATCCCCCTGGCAGGTCTCTGTCTTGTGCAGGGGGGGCAGAGGTGCTGAAACATGAGGCTAGAAGAATTAGCAGGCTGAGAGCAGGAGAGTGGCTCTCTGTACATTCATGACCATGTCTCCAATTAGTGCAATTACAGGGCTTGGCTGCATCCTCCTGCTGCTGGTTTTCATTAACAATCACATGGTCAACTCTGCTGCTTTTCACCAGGCAAGCAGCCAGAAGCTGGCAGCAGCCTCTGCTCCTGACAAGGTCCAGAGGGAGGCCAGGCTGGCAACAAAGGTCCAGCCAGGCACACAGACGTCCCAGCTCCTGGCAACAAGAAGGCCATGTCAGAGAAGCAAGGTGAGTGGCACAGCTACCTGTCCTGCTGGAAGGGCATGCTTGGCATGGGAAGCTGGGCTGGACTCGGCACAGCTGGGCCCTCAGCAGGGAACAGCACCACAAACAGCCCCCACAAACACCACCACAAACAGCCCCCACAAACACCACCACTCTAAGTCCCAGACAGCTCAGTTCTGGCTGCATCACCTTTCCAAAACAACTCCCCAAGCAACTGCAGGACACAGAACCTCTCAGGCAAGCATGACTCCAGAAGTGAGCCATTTCCCAGCACAAGATGCAGACCAAGGCAGAGGTTTTTGCAGCTCCCTTGGACTGTGGAGACCTAAAGCTGTGACCATACAAACCTGCATACCCCAGTGATGAGAAGACAGAGTCAGTGCAGGAGCAGGGCTGTGGAGTTAGAGGTGAGCATTTGCCACCAAGAACATCCCAGGGGAATGTCACTGAGGCTGAGTGGCAGCCTTCCTCCCAGCTCCCTGGCCCTCAGGTTCCCCCTTCCTTCACTAAGTACCAAGCACAAACCACATGAAAACTAGAGACACTCAGCTGAAAGGAGAGACAAAGCCCTGCTGATGGACACCAGGCCCTCCCCTGTGCTGCTCCCATGTGTTTTGGAGTCTTTCCCACAGTGAGCTGGCTGGGGGCACCCTGCTTGCCAGGCAGAGGGTCTGCTGGATGCTTCCTCCTTGCTCCCAGCACGTTCCCTGTATGGAAACGTCAGCAGGGAGCCAAGCACCTGTGCTTCAAACAGAGATCTCCTGGGGGGAGGGGTAGTGGGCACGACCAGCAGAGCTGGGAAGACCTGGTCTTGCAGGCAGAGTCTGCAGCAGTGCAGCAGCACCTCTGGGGTTCAGTCAGCTCTGCTTCTGCTGGTCAGCCAGCTCAGGTGCCACCAGTGCTCAATCACAGCCCTCTGCTTCCCCTGTACAGCAGTGGCACCTGGGCCCTCTGCGCTGATAACACACCTGGGTCCTGCACACCGCCAACAGGCAGGGTCCCACATGCCACCAACACACCTGGGCACTGCCAACATGCCTGTACCCTGCACACCACCACCAGGCAGGGTCCCACATGCCACCAACACACCTGGGCACTGCCAACACACCTGGGCACTGCACACTGCCAACAGGCAGGGTCCCACATGCCACCAACACACCTGGGCACTGCCAACACACCTGGGCACTGCACACTGCCAACAGGCAGGGTCCCACATGCCACCAACACACCTGGGCACTGCCAACACACCTGGGCACTGCACACTGCCAACAGGCAGGGTCCCACATGCCACCAACACACCTGGGCACTGCCAACACCTGTGCCCTGCACACCACCAACACATCAGGGGCCCACATGCCACCAACACACCTGGGCACTGCCAACACACCTGGGCCCTGCACACCACCAACAGGCAGGGTCCCACATGCCACCAACACACCTGGGCACTGCACACCGCCAACAGGCAGGGTCCCACATGCCACCAACACTCCTGGGCACTGCCAACACGCCTGAGCTCCACAGGCTGCCAGCACGCCTGGGCCCTGCCAGCATGCCTGGGCCCCACACACTACCAACCAACCCAGGCCCTGCCACCAACATGCCTGTGCACTCTCCTGTGTGTCTCTGCTGCAGGCACACAGCCATGCCCATGCCCATGCCGGTCTCCCCAGCACTGCAGTGCCCAGCAGTGGTTCCAGCACATTCAATCTTCACACCCAGGCTTTGAGGAAAAGGGGCAGAACCAAACAGTGCCACACAGTGATTGTGCAGAAAACTGCTTCTGCCACCCCCTAAAGCAGCCCTTGGCTTGGGGCTTATCAGAAAACAGTCTGCATGAGTACCAAAGCTTCAGCACACTGTGAAACCACACTGTGCCACAGCTATAGGGTCTCAGAGGCAAGAGACCTTGTGCTTGCACATGGGGCTAGGTTTGCTCAGTGTTTCCAATCCCAATCCCACTGCAGTGATCCGAGTCTGAAACAGCTTCAGTAACAACAACAGGATGTGAAAATCCAGCAAGGCACAGACCTGGCCACCCTCAGCTCCTGGCATCCCACTTGAGGCACAAGATCCCTTCGTGTGCCAGCCTGCCTCAGTAGCCTTCCATGAGGTAGCTGCACCCCCTGCTGTCTGCTCTGAAGCAAGTCACCAGGGTCTGTTAAAACACCATTAACACAAGTTTCCTTCTTCAGAATCAGGATTTTGCAGGACATGCTCTTGACTGAAGTAATCAAAGACTTCGTACCTGAAAACTACAATGCAAGATGGACAGAGGGACAGTCTAGCCAAAACGGCTCAGGAGCTCAAACAAAACAGGAGAAGTTCACTTCAGTGTCCAGCTCCTCTCAGGAGAAGGATCACATTGTTATCCCTTTGGAAAGCTCTCTCAAGTTGTTTCCACTCCAAAATCTCATTGAGCAAACTTCCAGAGAGGCTAAAATTCTGCCATGCAAAACACAAGCCACCTGCCCCAAAAGTCACCTCTTAAATCCTGCACCGCTCCCCTTTCCTGGCCGAGGCTGTGGCACTAACTGACCCAATCCAAGGGGGCAGAGAGAAGAAGCCCATAAAACACTGTGACACTGCAAGTGTTCTCAGCCTTGTCCTCTGCCTTGTCCATGCAGAAAGGCAGACAAGTCAGTGTGCTCTCTGACAGGCTGCAGGAAGATCAGCCCAGGCCTGGAGAGCAAGCATCCTGCTGACGGGCAAGCATTCTGTGTGCCAGGAAAGGAGTTCAGAAGACAAACCACCTCTGCTTGATGAAGCACAAGGGCATAATGTGGAGACAAAAAGGAATCAGAAAACCAGTTTATTAAAAAAATACCCAAACCAAACCACCCCCCAGCCCCTGCTTCCACACCCTGGGCACTACCAACAACATACCTGCCAATAAGCTTATTGCTTAAGCTTAAGCTAGATCTCCTGTGATGCTGCTCGCTCTCCCCTCGGCCCAGAGGGCCAGAAGTACTCTTGCATCACTGTCCTTCCTTCAGCCAACATCATTTGGCTGGGTTCCATTGGTCCCAAACACCAGCATTTAATTCTCTCCTTACTATGCACCCAGAACACAGAGGTCAGCAGGCACAAAGGCTTCTTCTCACCAAGTCCATGGATTGACAGGCAGGCATCTGCTCCCACCAAGATGGGAGTTCATACTTAGCAGGCCCACAAAGCAAGCATGGGAAGGTTTATCTACCTTCTCTTTTGAAGCCAAAGCCTAAACACCACCCAAATGATCCCTGAACCACTGAGTGTGCAGTCCAGATGTGGCCACTCTCATTCTACAGCTCATGGGCTATGCTCAACATAAGCCTTCAGCATTCCCTAGGGAGCCTTCAGCAGGACTTTGCAGTCTCACCACACCATCCCACTTCCACTGAACCAGGGCTTGCCTTCAGAGTTTGCCCTCTGTGAAGGGTATTTGCCTGTCTCTTGTGCAGCATCTCCAGAGCCACACTGTGTAGCAGAACAGCAGGACCCTCTCACCAGGCTCTCCTTGGGTGGTCACAGGCAGAGACTCTTGGACCTTCCTTCTAGATAGCTGTCAGGCAGGCTTGGCAAGAACAGAGCAGGGGGCTTTGTGCTTCGTGTTCAGTCACTGCTGTTGTGGGGTTTCAACATCCTCTTCTTCCTCTGCCTCACATTTGGGGTGGTGCAGCAGCAGCAGCTCCAGGTCAGGCTCAGAGCTGAGCTCTTTGTGTAGCTTCAGTGTTTCTTCACCTGCATGCAGACAGCCTGTTCAGCCACGGACTCACTGGAGCAGCCAAAGCTGGCACCAGCAAGGAGCCAGAACTAGACACAGCTCCCTGTGAAGGACACCTACAAACAGGGATTGAAACCAGAATCACCTTGGGGACTCATGGCTTTGAGAAGAAGGTGAAGGGAGATTCCTGACAGACAGACAGCAAAGCCCAGCCAGTTGAGAGGGCTGAGGCGGTCTCCCAGCAAACGTGTGGCCAGAAACAGAATGCAGATTTCCTGTGGAAACAAAAAACATGACAGGTGGGAGGGCAGGACCTCAGGAGATATGCATGAGATGTTTTACAGCTCAAGCCCAGAGCAAGATGCCAGGCTGCTAATTTCCATCAGCAAATTCCTCCAAGCACAGAGAATTCCAAAACCAGCTTCCAGAAACAGAACCACCTGTTAAATTGAGATGTGGGATTCTACACCCTCTGACTGAGCTAGATGGCAATCCTGTGACTCCTGAGCAGACAAGTTTCACAGGTCACCATTTAGCTCAAAGAGTACATGTGCTGGATTTCTTAAAGGAGGAGAAAATGTGTTGAACCTAGTTAAAGAGAGAGCTCAAACCACTTTTTTGTTCACATCCAGCTCTGATGCAAGAGCACACCCTTCTTACCCCTGCTCTCTCCTGCACCATCCATTGCTCGTGAGGCCCATGTGTCTTGGCCTATCCCAAATCCCACCAAACCTGGCACCATGAGGGTATCCTTTTATAGATCAGTCCCTGGTCTCTGCCCCATGCTGTCAGGGACCAAGGGACTTCACTGCAGAGACTGCAAGGCAAAGCACCAAGCTCCTGTGCAAGGAGAACAGCAACAACTGGCTCTAAGCAAGCTCCCACCACACAAAGCCCATTTCAGAGAAGACTCAGTACTTGCCTTCTAGTGTCAGCACAGGAACCATGCCTTACCTTAAACACGCCAGCAATGGAAAAGGTGAGGCTAGATGTTCTGGAAACCAAGAGGAACTCAGAAAAGCTTAGACCAAAGGCAAGAATTCCACCCAAGAACAGCTTCCCTACCAGAGAGAGCAGCATTCCTGCTTCATGGAAATGGAAGAGCCTCTCTGATATGGACAAAGGCAGGCCTAGGAACAAGACAATGAGTAGCAGAGTACCTTTCCCAACTCCCAGAACTCCTCACAAGATGAGAGTGGGCTGCTCACATTCCAGTATCAGGAGGATGTGGAGCCAGTTCTTCACTGCCCATACCTCCACAAGCCTGGCAGGCTACTATCCCTATGCACTCTTTAATAAGGCACATCTGGGTCCTTGGAATTCCAGGTCTCTAACTTTGTAAAGCTCATAGCTGTTCACTTATCTAAATGCATCATCCCAAACAACAAACTGCTCAGCAACCTCCCCAACCACTCCATCAAGCTATCCCTACTGTCTCTGACCAACTCACGCACCCTCAAACACCACAAAGAGTGGGAAGAGCCCCAGGACCATGAGCGGCTGCAGGTGGAACATGGTATCAATGGGGTTCTGGAGGCCTGAAAAGAGGAGAATCAGTGACAGACCAGGCAGTAACAAGCCAGGGAACAACACAGCTTCTAGAGCCTTTTAAGAGTCCCATCCCTAGCCACACACCTTTTTTGTATTGCCTACAGCCCTGCCAAGCCACCTTCACTCCCCATCAACAGGTAACTCTTGCCCCAGGTTTCAGACACTATCCCTTACACAAGGTGTTTTGTTTCTGTGGCAAGGGCTATCAGCTCTCTACTCCCCTCCCTGTTACCAGTACCACTTCCTAACAGCCTACATACCCAGCTCAGCCTTCTGCATGAGTAACTGCGTGAGAGTCCAGCGAATGCCCCCAAGGAATGAGGCACACAGCACCAGCACAAAGCCCTGAGTGCTGAACTGTGTGGACTTGTAGGTGAACATGAAGAGCCCTGCAGCGATGAGCAGAACCACCAGCAGCAATGTCAGCCTCTGGGTGAGAACAAGCACAACGTCACTGCAGACTCCTGGAGCTGAACAGAGACAACTGCTTCCTTCCTTTAGATTCATCCACATCATTCCATTCTTCCTCTGCTCATGAACATTTCTTGTGCAATGCACTGCTCACTTCCCTGGGCCTGACCTCCTCCCTCCCTTAAGCATTGTGTGGGACCCTTACCGCTTCCTCCAGCTTGAAGAGCAGTGAAAAAAGCAGAATGAAGAGAATGGCAGAGGATTTGGTCATGGTGTAGCTGTAAGGACCAAAATACTCTGTCAGTCTCTTCCAAGGCAGTACTTCCCAGTAAAGCACGGTTAGGACCCAGATCACCCCAAGCTGCTAGCAGTAAGTCAGCACTGACCCTGCACGCCAACCCATCAAGCTGCCAGACAGAGCACTTTCTGAACCCCACTGGAAGGCTCTCAGGGCAGCTGGTGGTGGTACTCACAGGGAGACAGTGACATAGAGGAAGCTCCAGTTACTCAGCCCAACATCCAAGGAAGTCAACAGAGCTAAAGAATCAAAGGGAAAAAAATCTGAAGTTAACTGTATTCCACTATACAAAAATCCCCAAACCACTAAATAACTCCCTGCTGCTTGGCTACAGAAAGAGCAGACCCAGAAGAAACCCAATAGACTTTGCCCAGAGTAACTCCTCTCAATGCCACACAGCTCACACTCTGCTCTTGATGTCTCTGTCTGTTTCCCGTGACCTAAGCTGGTGCTCACTGAACCAACACTGTGCAAAGGAGCAGGAATAAGCCTTCCCTCCCTATGACTGAAAGCCACCAGAGATTTGCATCTTGCCTCCCTGTGACCGAAAGCCACCAGAGATTTGCATGAAGTCTTTTTTTAGCGTATCAGGGCATGGTGACTGGCAAGCACAAGGACCACTGCGAGAAACCTGAAGAGGCAAGTCTGGCCACAGATCTCAGCATGCACCCTTAGCCCTGGTGCAGCTCTGTTCCGTCTACCCTCCCATGGATGTAAGCCTCCTACCACAGGACACTTGAACTGATCCAGTGGCCTGCAATGCTGAAAGGCAGCATTGCTACAGGTGTGCAGAAAGCATTTTTCAAGAAACCATGGGGAATGTTATGTGAAGTACTGCAAACCTTGTCAGAGATCTTGGGACAGATGCTGTTCTCTGGGAGACACTGACAATGACTGAACCAACATCACACAGACCCGCAGAAGTGCTGAAGGTGCTAGAGCTCTGTGATCTAAGTTTCACTTCTCAGGCTCAGCTACAGCAGTTTTGTGTGATGTACAACCAACTCGTGTGTCATAAAGACCGAGTTCCAAGCAGATAAAAACTCCTGATGTAACAACCACGTGGCTACTACCAATGCTAAAGAAAAAATAAATAACTTGCAGAGACCACTTGAGGTCCCGTGGAGGATTCTCAAGTCTATGTTCTGAAGTGCCAGCGGCTCCTCCAGCAAGCACGCTGGATCCGTATTCTCTCATCAGCTTTTGTTCCGACACCGAAACCAGCGCGGCTAAAGCCAAGGCTCTGAGCGGCGCCTGCACCCTCTGCACCGGGCACGGCCGCAGCACCGAGCAGCGGCGGAGCGCTGCCTGCCGCCCGCCGGCTTCACACCTCCCCGACCCCCGAGACCGCCCCCGGGCCGGCAGCCTGCAGGCAGCCGCGCCTCCGGAGCAAGCCCCAGGAGCCCAGGCGGCGCGGGCAGCCTCGGGCAACGGCCACACCAGCGCAGCCCTCGCCTCCCCCGCGGCAGGCAGGGCCTCGCCCTGCCCTCTCCGCCGCCGTACCTGCAGGGGCCGCCCGGTACAGGCAGTCGGCCCGGGAGAGCGCAGCCTGCGGCCGCCCGGAGCGGCAGTGCGCCACGGCGCGGAGCAGCGCCGAGAGGCCGAAGGTGAGGAGGAGGTGCAGCAGGGTGACGAGCAGCGGGAAGGGGAAGCTCTGCGGGGCCGACAGCTGCCGTCACTGCCGCCGCCCGCCCCCCGCAGCCCCGCACCTCCCCGCCGCCCCGCACCTTCATGAGCCACTTGTTGTAGAAGGTGATGCCGATGGAGAAGCCGTAGTAGGGCAGCAGCAGCACCAGCGCCGCCCGCCCCAACCCCTCGCCGCCCGCCGCCATGCAGAGCTGGAGAGCCCCCGGAGGGACCGGGGCGGGAGACGGAAAAGAGGGGCTGGGGGCACGGCGGCGGTGATGGGGCCGAAGCGGGGAGGGGGGTGCCGGGCTGCGCCGGGAGGGCATGCAGGGCCCCGGCGGCACGAAACGGGAGCTGCGCTGGGCGGGGCCCGCGGCCAGGCCGCTCCGCGCTGGGCGGGGTCCGGGCGGGAAAAGGCGGAGGCGGCAGCGGCAGACAGCGGAACTTGTTATATTGTACCGATACAGCAGCCCGCCCCGCCGCTCCCCGCACGGCGGCACAGCGCGCCGGCAGCTGCGCCCGCCGCGGGCCCCCTGCGAGTCACAGCCGAGCCAGACCCCCGCCGCCGCCCCGGGGCTGCCCGGGCGGCTCAGTCCCCCTCAGCCATAGTGGTACACGAAGTCGTAGCTGCTCGGCTCCTTGGGGATGGGCGGTGGTGCTTCGGGGATCTGGATGTTCTCCAAGTCCAGGAGTCTCAGCTTCATTTCCATGCTCAGCAAGGTGTCCAGGTCACTCTTGGTCAGCTCACTGGACATGTCCTTCCCCAAGAGAGCATTAAGCCCATCAATCCAGATACAGTACTATGGGAAAGAAAGGGTAATTCACAACTTCAGGCACATCTGTGGAACACTTAAAGATACAGTTCCACATAAGGAAAAAGGGGGCAAAAAAAACCCCAAACGACCCCAAAACACTGCCCACAGATTTCCAGTGCGAGTTACAGCCTAGAGGTAAGCTTGACCTAAGAGGACCAAGAGAAAAAGCAAAGCTATTGTAGGCACTGGTGTCCTCCAGAATGGGGGAAAGGCAAACACTGCCTGCATGGGAGAAAAGGATGGAGCAGTCCAGCATTTGCTAAGAATGAAGCTGGGGGGAGACACCCTGCTCCAGCCTCTAAGAAGGATCAGTTGCTTATAAATTAGCTTCAGAAATTCATATTCTGCTGCTTAACTGCTTTGTTTCTTACCTCGTATTTATTAGGTGCAATGAAGTTCAGGGTCTCATCAGGATCATACAATATTGAGAAGGCCAATTCTAACACTTCCTGAATGGAAAAGAATCATTTGCTGATTGGCTGAACAAAACACTACAGCACCTTCTTCCTTCTCACCCAGCAAGAGAAGCTGCAGCCTGTAGCCCAACCAGACTCTACTGACAGCACCTAGCAACCACAAATGAGCACTAAAAGGCTCAGCAGCGAGATGGACTTTGTAAACACTAACACCTGCACTTTGGAAGACCATTTGCTCTGGCTGCTTGCTTTCAGACAGGCAAAAAGGGAGCACTCACCTTGTTCTGTTTCAGTGCACTTTTCTCCTTCATGTGTGGACAATCCTTCCCTGTGACAATAGCTTTGATGTCTGCAACTGGAACTAACAATGAAAAAGTAAAAATCACAAACAATCCCAACCAGGAATCCCCAGAACTTTGGTTTGCTTTGCAGCTGGGCATTGCTCCTGGTTTTGTGTCTCACTGCTGCAGTTGTGCAGAACACATTACACATCCCTACAGTTGGCTGTTAAGAGAGACACCAACCACTTCTGAGACTCAGAGGATTTGGGCAAGGACCAAGAGTTGATCTCATCTCAGTCTGGGCTTCAAGCATAGCTGTTTTGCATTCCCCTCTAGGAGAATGCTCCTAACAGCAGAGCACAGAACGCTGCAAAGTGTGCTCACAGCGATCAGGACCTACTCTTTTCCTGTAGAGATTCAAAGGTCACTTCCCCCTGGGCATTATCTTCCAGATCTCCATAGTGTAGCACCTTGTGATTCAGAGCGAGGCGACAGTACCAGAATCTTTCTGCAACACACAGCAAGCAGATGTCTTACAACCACTGCAGTAAAGTCTCTCCCCTCAACCCTTCCACTCCCCCCAGCTCCTCAGGGCTGCTTACAGTTCGTGAGGGGGTGGCTGTATTCTTAGAGATGCACATCTGTTCCATCCCACCCCCGGTACAGACAGCCCAGGTAACCAGCCTGCTGACAGATTAATCCACCAGCTCTCATTTGCCTCTTGTCCCTGCCGTGAGAAGATGCAGCAGAGGCTGCACCTCACCTTGCCTCCTGCGGTTTCCGATCTTGCGAAAGCTGCTCCCCTCACAGAGCCTGTTCAGGCGCTGCTGCTTGATCAGCTCCAAGATCTCAGGCTGGATTTTCTCCCTCAGCTCCCTAGCCATCAAACATGAAAGAGTAAGCTGAAAACAGAGGTAAGAGCAAGCACAGGAGACAACTGTTTTCGCCAGGCACTTACACGATAGGTGGCGACTGGAAGTCATCTTGGCTCATCCTCTCAGACTGGCGCAGTCGCAGGATCTCGGAGTAGCTCAAGCTGCGCAGTTTGCTCTTGAACTGGTCCAGGGAATTTGGTTTGGAGGGAAGAGCCCGGGTGATCTGCTCCCTCACAACCTGCATGACCTAAGGAGGTCAGGGCAAGGAGGAAAGCAAGTCACCTTCATGCTGCTTATTGGCAGCAGAGATTTGACAGAGAGTAAGTGGGGCCAGGACTGTCAACATGCTAGTGGCTTTGGAGATCCAGAAGAACAGAGAATGACCTCAACTCACACCAAAGAGGAGCTGAATCATCCTTCCTTACAGCCCACGTCAGTGCCCTGTCACACCTTCTGTGCCCTACTCTTTCCCTTCAAGTACAGCTGAGTGAACACCTGCTGTTCTGCAAAGGATTCTACAACAATACCTCTTCTCCACTCTGACCTTATTGAAATCTTCTGCTGTCGCCCTCATTTCTTTCCAGGTCTTGTTCAGCAACTGGATGCAGATGGCAAATAGCTCCTCGAATGCACGGTCATGGGTGAAGAACATGGGGTGATAGTCATTCCTGCCTTCATTGGCTTCAGGAAGAAACAGAAACCACAACCATATGAGCACGCTGCAGAAGAGCCAAGAGTGACTGAAATCCACTACACTGGCAAGCACATGGTGATGTATAGCAGCACTTAGTCAAAGAGATGAGGACAATTCAGCGCTTTGTCTACCCAGACAGTCTATAGACTACCCCATGTTCAGTGTGCAAGCCTCTGTGACTCATGTACCCTTTCCTTACTAGTCCCCACAAATGATTGCTTGCAGTTGTTCCCCACTTCCTTCTGGTAGAATTTGTTGGTGGTTAATGGGCCCAGAACGCTGTTTTGAGAATGTCATGGCTACTGAACTTCTCAGATTCAGTGGTTTCTAGAGTGTTGAGGCTTTTTAATACAGCACCCTGCTTCAGGGAGTCAAAGCCTTCTGCTTGTGTCAGTTTTTCAGGAGAGCCAGCTGCACACAGCCAAGTTTTCTTTAGTTCAGCACCGGCATTACCACTGCGACACCGACACTGCAACTCCAAGCTCCTTCTGTCCTTGGAACTGGGTGATCCTTGAGGTCCCTTCCAACCCTAACAATTCTATGATTCTATTTGCAAAATGCCTGGAAGCTGCTTTCAGATCAGCCCAGCCCCTTGGGAAGCTTGGGGCGCTGCTGGTACTTACGGAGCTCCCCAACTTGCAGGATCTCACAGAGCATCCTGGTGAGCTCGATGGCGCTGCGCCCGAAGGGGCACTCGTGCTTATCCTCTCGACTGCTGTTCTCTAGGACAATCTACAAGGAAAGGGTGCAACACACACTTCAGAAGAGCTGCTGTGGTGTTGGTACCTACATAAACCAGCAGCTCGCTTCACCTACTCTGATATAGGTGTCCTGATGAAATTTGGCCAGGTAGAGCATGTTGTCCAGTGCCAGCATCCCTGGAGGGGTCTGAGTAAAATCCATGGCTGGATTGATGTGATTCTGTGAAAGGTGTGTAGAAAGGACAAACAAACCAACCAACCAACTTAAGGAGATTGTGTGAGAACCTTTTCTGAAGGAATGTTTACAACCACCTGTCCACCAAAAGCACTCCCTCCCATCCACCCAAAAGGTAACTCTGGACACCTGCTGACAATGCTACCAGAATTTTCTGAGAGTGGCTGCTTCCAAGTTCTTCACAGAATAGGTGCCCACAGTAGGTGAACATCTCCAGAGACTGTGCCTAATGCTCCCTGGCATTTAACTAAATCAGCAAGCTCAGAATGATCTTCTCTGGAGTCTGAGTGTGGCTGAATTTCTAAAACTCAGATGGAGAAGTATGGTGAAGCAAACAGCTCCTCCTGTTCCTTCTCTTCCCCCCCCACTCAGAGGGAGATTGCTTAGGCTGGCTTTACATGCTCTAGGGTCAGCACCCTCCCCAGATGCCTACAGTGAATCCCAGCATCTTGTAGTCCTTGGTGTACATGGCTTTGCGTTTCTCTGTTCCACTGCCAGGGACGGTGTTGGTGTCAGACTCTGCATCAAATGCAATTCTTCTCAACTCAAATATGATGTCTCTCTGTGCCTGAAGGACAGAAGGCAGGGAAATGGTGATGTGATCAATCACAAGGGCACTGTTTTCACCTAATGCACAGTCCCACCTCTCTCCAGAGCTCACACAGTGAATACAGAGATGCCAAAGGTCACTAGCACTACAAAAGAGGAGGCAACCCACTTCAAAATGCCACATTTCAGCATGCTGGGTAATGCAAAACCTGTTTGCATTTTCCTTCAAATGCCCCAGGTTTAGTTCAAGGCAATTTCTAGGCATTCATATGCTGCTGAGGCATTTCTCACTCAAAACCTTAATGCATCCAAGAATGGAGCAGACAGACACCTTAAGAGCATCCAGCTTCCTGTATACTGCAAGGAGATGCACACAATGATGTGCCTTCCGTAGAGGTGGAGTAATCAGTTTGAGAGCTGGCATCACACAGATCACAACAGGAGTGCAATGAATGGCTTCCAGAGCACTTCCATCTCCCACAGCATACACCAGGAGAGCCAGGAGAACGCCCTGATCTCAGGGACTATCATGTGAGGGCTGCTTCTGGAACTTTATGCTCCACCTACTGCAAATTCTAGGGAGCCAAGGAATAAGGCCCCTCTGTACATCCTATTCTATCAGATCTTACTCAGCTCTAGCAGTGACCTGATCATTGGGATCCATCTTGGTCATCATTCTCTCTTCCAGGAGGTTGAAGGTGAGGACCTGCAGCACGTAGAGCTGATGAGCCATTTCGGTTTTAATGGGGCGGTTGCCTCTGATCACATGCTGCAAAACAAAGGGTAGGGTAAAGGTGAGGAGGATTGGGATGTGTGTAAAAACTTGAGCTATCAGCTGCAGGCATGTGCCAGGCTGCATACACATCTCTGTATGTGTCTCTTCAGCTGTTTAAACCACCCCCCCCCCCGCCAGAGACATCAAGATTGTGCTGTGGAACAGCAGAAGGAAGCATCCTGGTAACTCTCTTTAGAGCAAGTGGCTCCAATTTCACCTCTGAAAGAGTCACTTTTCTGGAATTGCCCCAAAGGCAGCAGAATTTACACTCTGTGCAAGTGAAAACTTCTACTGAGAGGGCATTAGAGAGCACTCTGTGACTGCTGACATACTTACATTCAGGATTATAGACCTCAGGTGCTTCTGGGCAAATGCATTAGCCATCTCCTGTGGTGGAATTCAGAGATGAGACAACATGAGTCCAAAAATATAAACAGAAAGCCCACACTGTGCAGCAAGGAGAGAAAGAAGGCAGCCTGTGAGCTGCAGACAGCACTGGCACACAGGGAAGTGCTAGTACTCCAGACTGTCAGTTTAGCATGGCACCTCACCAGAGAGCAAGCATCAAGTTGGGATGCCAATGTCACCCTTACCATGGCACAGCTCCCCTACCAATCACCACTGATGGGGAGAAAAGCTCAGGTGGTTTATTCAGCTACAGCAGTGCCTAACACTGCACATCCAGTGACAGCTCAGTGTCAGGAGAGCTGGCAGCAGGGACCATACTGGGGGTTGCTGAGGAAAATCTGTCACCTCCAAGAGGTTCCTTCAGTCACCATTTCACAGCTTTCTCTACCTAGGTACACCCCCAAGAGAACAAGGGCTACTGGAGGTAGTTTTCAGGTCTCTTCCCCCTCACAAACCCTCCCTCTGAAATGCAAGTTCCCTTTGTCTCCATTCCTAAAGAGGTTTGTCAAGTCATCTTAAGGACAATTTGCAGAAGCCCTTCAGTGTAAAAGGGGAAGTAATTTTCACACTTAAAGGGAAGCTTCCAGTTTCCCCCTTTGCTGCATGGCTTCCTTCCCCAGATGAGGAGGCTTTTCCAACCATCAAGTCATGATGACAGTCACAGCAGAGGCAAGTGTCTGTTGCAAGCCTTCAGCTCTGGGACACATGCACTTGCAAGAATCTAACTTGTGCTCTCCTAGAAAACTGGGGAGGGTCACTTTTTAAAGTGCCAGAGATCTCATCACACAGAGAGTGGCACAAGGGCCAGTGTCACAGTGGGATGTTATCAGAAGATTGCTGTTACAAGCAAAGTCTTTAGGTATGAAAAAAATCTGTTTGGCAACACATCATCTGGAAGGAGTCCAAAAGAAGTGACAGCCTGAGATCTCTTCACATTCCTGTGCAGTGCAGACTGAGAGCTGGAAGCAGATGTGCAGAGTCTTAGACAATTGCACTCAGCCAGCTGTACCTTCTGAGCAATCCAAGATTGTTCCAACTGCTCCTACCAACCCTGCTCTTGGTAAAATGTGTCTATTAACCTCATTCCAAGTCCCTGTTACCACTTTTGCTCCAGACAGAGACCTCCTAAAACAAGAAGGTGATACACTGGCTGCCAGTCAAGCTGTACCAGCTGCAGGCTCAGCAGCACTTATGTTACCATCAAGTCAGTGCTTGAATGGGAGACACCTAACGAGCATCCAGATGAAGTAGGAAGTGGTTTCAGAGATAACACACTGCCCTCAGAGACATCAATTGTGACTATGATTTGTGAGATGTGGTGCTGAGAATAGAACAAGGCCTGCTGTTAGGGTCTGTCTGTGCATGCAACACCAGGAACTCTCCCTCTGAAGGAATTAGTTTGTACATGGGATGAAGCAACAGGGGACTGAAGCAGATAAACAGTGAGAAGGACAAAGACAATGGAACACTTCTGAAGAGCATAGTAAGAAGCATGAGCACACACACAGCTTAACCACTGCTAGGGCATCTGTGCTCTAGTCAAAGTCCAGCAATGTCCATTTTGCTGCTTGATGGGGGCACAGAATTACACATTCATTTGTGTTGGAAGAAACATCTTGAAACCATCTAGTCCAGCTTCCCTGGTGCAAGCACCAGACACAGCAGGTAGCACAGCACTGTGTCCACTCAGGGTTTCAGCATCTTCACTGATGGAGACTCCAGCATCTCTCTGGGAAGCTTGTTTGTCTCCTACCATGCTTGTGTTAATTTACTTTGTGTGTGTGTGTGTGTGTGTGTGTGTGTTCAGGGGCAATTTCCTGGGTTTTAAGCTGTGCCCATTGCCTCTTGTCCTGCCAGCAGTCACTGTTGGAAGACTTGGTCTCCCTCTCCCTTTATCCCTTGCATCAGATAGTTATACACACTGATAAGACTTCCCTGAGCCTTCTCTTCTTGAGGCTGAGCAAGCTCAAAGCTCTCAGCTTCTATTCATATTGAAGTTATTCCAGTCCCTTGATCATCTTCATGGCCTTTTGTGGTCATGTGGAGTGTGTTCAACAAGAAAAGAAGTGAAAGATCCTTTGGAATGCTAAGCTAGGAAGCTTAGCATCTTGGCCAAGTTGCCATCAGGAGTATGTTCTTCCTTATTTCTTTATTCAGTTCCTTATTCAATTATTTCCTTGGGAATAATTGTTCATTTTAGACTTTTTGTAACATTTATTGAGATCAGAGTTCCACCTCTGCAGCTTTGGCAGAAGTGGAGCATTCTCTGTGCCAGCCAGAGAGATCCAAAAGCTGTACAGGAGGCTCTGAATCAACAGGAGTGGTGAATCCCCTGGAGACAGCTTGGGCCAAAACCCATTCTTGTAGCACAATTCTCATAAGGGAGAGGTCACAAATTCGGCAGAATGTAAGCCCTAGCTCTCAATCAGCACTAAGGTTTGTGACTGCTCTTCACAAACAGCTCTGCCTTTACAAGGATGGAGCTGGATACGAAGCTGTCAGTGCAAGGGAGATTTGTGCTGTCAGCTCAGGCTGTTTAAGACTCAGGACTGCTAAAGAACTGCTTCCAGTTTTAAAACTGGTTTCCCTGGTCAGTCTTGTAGTATCAGCTTCCTTTTATGACCATCTTTACTATCTTGAGTGCACAGAAGTCATTCAAGATTTCTCCTGCTACTGATTCTTCTCCCTTTTGCAGTCAGAGCACACCCCCAGGAGTCCTCCCACCCCTTCTCCCTAGGCTCCTCCACTACCTGCAGCCTGTGTGCAGCATCTGAGACACCAAGAGGCAGCTGGAGAAAAGCTAACATGGCTACAGTTCTGCATGACCAGCCCCCAGGCTCGAGTTACTTACAGTGATGGGCAGGTCTAGCGGGTTAAGCAGCTTGTCCTGCTGGCAGAAAGCAAAAAGGCACAAAGAGAAGCAGACAGGATTTAGCTCAGAGTTCAGAGAAACAGCACACATGGGGCACTGGAGAAGGCCTTAACACAGCAAAGCTACACAGTACAGACATAGGCACATCTGGGTGGACTTGAGATCCTGAGGGCTTCCTCCAAGCAGGACAGGGGGGTTCATTCCTCACACTTGCCAGCAGGAATATCCCCCTGTGACTCAAGGAAGGTCTCTTTCTGGGGAGAGGTGGTGGGGTTTCTTCAGTACAATGCCAAGGACTCTACTCAGCCTACCCCTCCCACACAGAATGAACATTCTCCAAACCAGTTTCCATGCTGTGCAGAGGATTACTTTCTGTCTCTTAAGGTCTTTCAGATTCCTCTCTGAGCATTTCCTAAGCACAGAAGTGCTGCTCCAGAACACAGTACCAATGGGCTGGTGCTTTTTCTCCTGCCACACTGAAACAGCTACCTAAGTTCTTGGCAAGGTCCAAGGTCTGCCTTGCCCAGACAATAGGGTTTGAGGCACGAAGTAAACAGCCAGCCAGTAACCATTATTCAGGTTTAAAGTCAAAAAGCAAGAACAAACCTGTCTCTTGTCCTCAGGTGCCTTCAAGAAGAGGGCATTGATGAGGGCAATGGCATATGTCTGAATCTCCTGGTTTGAGCTGCAGAAACAAAAATGGGAGGGTAAGAGGACAGGCAGTCCAGAACATTACAGCTTGCTCCCTGGCCTGCACCATGAGGACATTTACTACAGTATCTTGCACATGAATGGACAAGCAGGGCTCAGGCATTCTGCTTTCATGCCACCCAACTCCCTCCTCACAAGCCCTGCACAAAGCTGACAGAAATTGCTGAGTGACAGCTGCATTATTCAGAAGATAATGCAGAGTGCAGCCCAGCAGAGCTCAGACTTCAGCACCACAACATACACCCACCCACATGCCTAATTGCTTCCAGAACTTCTGCTTCTCCAGGATCTTACCTTTGCAAACTCTCAAGTTCAAGCAAGATGACATATCAGTAATACTTAAAAAACAGCATCTTGAAGTGTTTCACATGTTAACAACCAACCAACCAAAGGGCATTTTCAGATTGACAGATGTCCCTGAAACTGATTTCATTCAGGTGCCTGCTGGGTGGACACTCACACTTGCAGATGAGAGATGAGCTGCCCCACAGTGATCTCTTCTGCTATCTTCTGATACAGTGTCTGACTGTTTAGCACCATGCTCTCTAGGATGGCTAAGGATCTCTGGAGGATGGAGACATCTACCATGGGCTGGCTCACATACCCTGCAATCTAAAACAGATGAAGCAGCAGGTTAAGAGATGCCCATCCAAGGAACTTTCTGGTGAGTGAGCCAGGCTAAGGGAGGCAGGGCTCAGAAAGCTGAGCACACTCTGCTCTCACTGAGGACTCCTCCTCTCAGGCTCATCTTGCTCCTCCTGGAAGCTGCACCAAAGCATGAAAGGAAAGAGCATCCCCTCCCCTCCCTTACCCAAACTCACCTGTTTGATGAAGGTTATTGAGACCATGTCCCAAGAGACAATACCATGGTCCATGAGCTCCAGGAAGGCAGTCAGGGTGAAAGCCAACATTTCACTGTAACTGAGGAAAGGAAGAATGCAGTTACAAAGGATCAAGCAGAAAGCCTGTCCAAGCTGAAGAAGATCAAAAAGTCACCCCCTCCTTCTAATAAGCTTGGAACTGTGGGGGGTAATAAAGTATTTGCATTCAGGAAGCCAGTAGTGTTTTATAGCACTGTATTTATTTTTTCCTGATGACCAGGAAAGGGAAAATCAGCAAGAATAAGTCCCCAGCCCTGCCACCAGGGAGTCCCAACCACCTGGATCAGTGCCTGGTTATTCCAAAGGACAACAGGAAAAGGAAGGATGCAGCATTTATTCCTAAGTAGTGCAAAGGACCTCTGCTCAAACTCAACACTTCCAGGGTAAGGCTTCAAACTGATGAGGAGTCACAAACAAACCTTCCCACAACAGCACAGTACTGAGAGGAGCTAAGAGCTAGGGAAAGCATGAAGAGAATGATTAGCTCTGGAGTGGCTGCCATAGTTACAGTGTCAATGGACTAAGACTGCAGCTTGGAAGGGCTTGGGTAAAGGGTTGCTGTGTGAGAGAGAGCGAGCTACTTGGTTACCAACAGGGTGGAGAAGAGAGGAATTTACAAGCTCTTGTAACAAAATATGCAGAGGGTGACCTGTTTCAGGAAGCCTTTTTCATCCTACAGGACAGGTAGCTGTGGAACTTCATCTCCACACAGTGTTGTGGAGGTCAAAGGGATAAACTGATCAAAAATTGAAGAAGGAAAGAAAAATAATCTATGGAAGAACCACCCAAAGTTCCTTAAACCAAAGAGATACAATTTCTGCTCAGGAAGCCCAAAAGCTGAAGGCTGTTGGGAGACTGAGGACTGATAACTTCCCCCCTATGCATTCTTTGGCCTTCACTGCAGCTCTTCTTAAAGGGGCTTCTGCCCCTTTACTCTGCTCTGCTGGGACCCCACCTTCAAGAGGGGGCAAATTTGGCTCCTCATCCAAGGTCCTGTTCCAGAGCCCTGCAGCACAGGGAACTCACTGGGACAGAAGCTTGGTGCCGCTCTCCACCAGCCGTGTCAGCACTGTAATCCCTTCCATGTTGATGAACTCAGTGGCAAAGGTCACATCTGCTGAGAGCTTAGCCAGCTCCTTCATGGCATCCAGTCGGGCTTCCATGCTGTGAGACTGGATCCTCTCCATCAGCTGGCGAGCTGCCCTGGACTGGGAGGAAAGAGAGGTGGTGCCAGCTGCAGGCTAGGCCCCTGCAGGCTAGGCCCCTGCAGGATGAGCTCTGCCATCCTCTCTGAAGTCCATGGATGGGCAGAAAGAGCACAACAAGGGTAGAGAGACACCAGCAATGACAGGGTAAGTAGCAGCAGCCAGCAGGTCTAAGAGACTGAGAAGAGAGGCTGTACTCAGTTACAGCCAGGCAGGAGGCAAGACAGACCCTGTTTTGTGTGTTGGAGTAAAGGGTTGGTTTGCTCCTTGGTGAGGCAAGTGGAGCTGGATATAGAAGTGATGAGTGAGACCATTAAAGAAATACAACCTTCAACTCCCCTGTCATATATCCCAAGAGAAGCACAAGCTCACTTCTGTACCCACATGGCATTCTGCAAGACTTCTCAGAGACAGACCAGGGACATCCTCTCAAGCACCTCTTGCCCAAACAACTTCTTCCTGTTTTCCTCAGTCTCAGCTCTGTGCCATGGCATTTGCACAAGAGGTTTGAGCATTTCAGTAAAAGGGAAGCTGCAGCACATCTGCAAAAGACAACTGCTGAGGCCACAAGAGTTCACTGGGCACAACCCAACCCACTCTGCAGCTGATGGGCCTGGTGTTAGTTGCTGCATTAGGTCACCAACACTGTTGCTTTCTGACACTAACTGCACCCAGACTGAGACTGCATCTCTCAGGTGCTTTGCAGCAAGCTCATCTAGGGGATGCAGTGGAAATGTAGACTGGACCCATTTACAGAGTGCCCTACAGATGGGCAGCTGAACACCACAACCAGGAAGGAAAACAAGAGGGTGTGCCTCTCTGTGCAGAATGGCCTCCAACTTGCAGAGAAGAGAAAGAAGCAGAGGCAAGAAGAGCCTGCCATGTGAGCACAGCTACTGAGACAGGCAGGTGGGGAGGCACTTACTGGGGAGACTGCCAGCTGTAGGATAGTTCCATTCTTGATGTCACAGCGAGTCTGAAAGAAAAGAGAAACCTTAAACTGCAGAGAAGTGGGGAGGAAAGAGCATAACTGGCTCTACAGTTCACATGTGCATGCATGAGTGGAAGGGCTCCCACACCACCCCACCCTGCTGGCAGCACTGAACTGGAGGGGTGCAGCCCTTGCACCTTTGCAGGCAAAGGGAGAAGTGCAAGGTCCCAAAGGTGAGTAACACCATGCAAGGCAGAGCATTTGTGTGAGCAGAGAAGCTGCCTCTGGAGCACCAGTGAGGGCACTGTTGTATGGCACTAGCCCAAGGCATCCTGCACTCTTGCCCAGGGATCAGCAGGATCCCCTCACACTGACCTGCTCTGTGATGTACAGCTGGGGCCCATCGGCGTAGCGCAGGGTGTAGTACTCGGGGTTTGGCAGTGACCACCTGGCAGGGGGAGAAGGACACATGAGCTTCTTCCTCCTCTTTCTTCTGGACCTCAATCAGGAACAGCAGCTTGATCCCAGGAAGGTGGAAAAGAACTTTCAAGCAAAGCTTTAGCATGAGGAATTAAGTCTCCTTTGGAGGAGAGAAATGCCCTTCCTCGAGGGAAAGGGACTTCAGCCTGCTTCAAGTCAGGCTCTGGGGAACACAGAAAGAGGAACAGCAAGCTGGGCCAGCACTCAGAGACTCTGACCTGTGGCCATACACATGCACACACAGAGAACTGGAGTCAAGATGCAAAGCCTCTGTTTCTCAGGAAATCCTTTTCTTCCAGCTGTAAACCCTGCTGCATTCCATGGCCCACACTGGCAGCAAGCAGCCTGGCCTGTGCTAGCAGCACACTGGCAAGCAGTGGAGGCTTTCCACAGTGCCCCAGCAAGATCCATCAGCAGGCCAGCCATTCACCAGCAGGGTTCCCAGAGAATTACTCACCCATCACAGACCTCCTTGATGACAGAAGCAAGAGGCCTTTTCTAGAACAGAAACAGAAAGAGAGAGTCCTCAGTAGCCTCTCAAGCAGAAAGGAACAGCCAGTTTCTGTGCTTCCCACATCCCAGTTAGCAAGGCTGTGGTGCATTTCCTCCTGCATCTGCTTAGCAGGTCTCACCTGATCTATTTCCAGCAGCTGGGCATTGGCACCTGGCCACTCAACAGCTACTTTCACAATGTCTGAAGGTGGTGGCATTGCTCCAGGCTCTTCCAAGTGCCTTCACAACAGCATACACCCCACTCCTGTTAAGAGAAAGCAGAGTGAGCAGCTCTCTGACAAGGATTTCAGTTGCCACACCAAGCTTCAAGATACTACCCAAGAGCAGCCTTAAGGTTTTCTGGGCCTGCCAGGGACAAAACACTCAGTGTGCCAGAGACTAAGGCCTCAGGCTAAACCAGTACCCTGTAAAACTGCATGGCCCCTCTTCTTACCTCAGCAATCCTTCTAAGAGCTTCTTGGGGTGCTCACCCAAGGAGTCACTTTGCCCAGCAAAGCCACCTCTGCTACCCACTGTCTGCACTGCCAGGTCAGTTTGCAGTACTAAAGCAATAGCTCCCCAGGCTCAGCTGCTGTCTGTAGGTGAGAGGGGATCATACTGACCAGGCACCTTCCCTCCCACAGCCTGGTGTTTACTGATGGTACCTTGATCCACCCAGGATACCCAGCCAGGCTCCTAGGCAGAGTGGCAGCAGAGAGCTTTATCCTATTCCCCTCCTGTAACATCCTAAATCCAAAACATGAACACCCACCACAGGAGGAAAGTTAACTCAGCATTTGCTCTGGAGGGCCACCTTTCACTCCTTTATCTGCCACAGGGAATAAGCAGGGTTTGGTCCCAGGCAGGTGTCAGACATGCTGGTTTGGGCTTCATCTGGCAGTAAGAGGCTGGAAAGAAATGAACTTGTTCAGTTCCTTATTATTTCTCCCCTGGGTGGAGGGAGCAGTCCTGCTCTCTCCCACAGAGCCACAGGGAGAAAGTCAAATGGGAGAGAGACAGCCCTCCCCACCAGCAGTTCAAGAACTAAGGCCTCAAGCTGCCACAAATGAGACCTGACCATGCACAGTTAAGTTCTGTCCTTGGGGACTGCTCCTGAGACTCAGTTGCAGCACCTGAACAAAGAGCCAAGCATCTGCTGACCCATTTCCCAGAGCCTACAGAAGCTCCCATTCCTCCTCTTGGAGAAGCCCCTTTCCCAGAACAGAGATGAGACAGTGCTGAGCAAGGATACTGTTTCATGGTTAAAACAGTCTCCCAACTTCCTTCATCAACTGGAAAAGATGCTGCAGCAGCCTGAGACCTGCAGGCAAGCCAGCAGCCTTTGGGATTTTCCTGATGCAAGGAAGGGAAAAAAAGAGAGAGCTTTCCATGGATCAGCAAAGACACAGCAGCTGCAGAGATGGCTGGTGCAGGAAGTTGGACTGCAAGAGCACCCTGGAAGAGGATTCTATGACATTAGCTGAGGCTACCACAAAAGGTGTGAGTTCCTGGCCTGTAGAAGAGGCTGATCTAGAGGTCTGCTAATGATCTCAGTTAATGAGGCTCATGCCTTGCCTCTCCCCTCCCTCAGCCATGTCCGTGGGTCCTGCTGAGCCAAGAGACTCTGCAGCATAGGCCAGAAGAATCTGGAGCTTACCCAACTCTTCTGCCTCACAGAGAGATGGAACCTAGCAAAAGCAGGGATTAGTTTGCCTCACTTCCTGTTCCTGAATTACAGAGAGACACTAAACCAAAAGAATAAATACACAAATCAGACTTTCAAACACCTTTTGCAGCAGGGACAACTCATCAGCTACATCCTTAGGTACACAATGGCAATTACAGGTGTAAGAGTGGTAGCACAGCTCTGTACTCACACCCCAAAGTGCCCAACGTGCAGGACAGCCCCAGACCTGCAGGACACACAGGTTGCCACCCATTAAGTCTAGCAACAGGCAGTCCCCACATGGTTTGCACTCACTCTTCCCCACTCAGCAGCCAAAGCTGATGGTGGCCTGAGCACTCTCAGTGGATGGCTTCAGCTCAGGCCATCTCCAGCCTGCCTTGCAATAACTGCACAGCAAATCACTTCTGCCACAGGTCAGCTAACCCATGACTAGAGACCACCTAAACCTATTTAGTGCTCAAGGAAGAGCAAACAACACAGCAAAGAGGCAAGCTCCAAGATCACTGCCCTGAGTATTACCAACTGAATCTGCAACTCTCTTGACTGAAACACCCTTGAGTAGTCAGCATCCAGTTTGCTCTCCTCAGCCTCCTGCAGTATACTCACAGTCTGCTATGTGCACTGCAACTTACAATGCAAGTTGGTCCTGAGGGGTGCAAGGAAATACAGTGCTTCACACAGCCAAAGGTGCCCAGATTCCTACAGGCAGAAGCCTTTACTAAGCTCTAACTTCTCCCTCACTTCTCAGGGAGAGGAAGTGCACAGTAAACCAAACCCACTGGTTTCACAGAAAATTCTGCAGGGATCATCTCAGTGGGAAAAGACCCTTAGGACCCTCAAGTCAAACCATAAACCTAACACTGCCAAGTCCACCACTAAACCCAGTCCCTAATGATCTTCAGAGGCCCTTTCCAACCCCTACCATCCTGTGGTTCTAAGTGCCACATAAATACAAAGTCTCCTGCTTCATCAACAAAAGTACTGCAGGGGTGTCCCACAGCTCCCAGAGGCAATGCACTTCCCCTGCAGTTCCCTTTATATTCTCACCACTGAAAGAGCAGCCAACCAAGCTGTATTCAGCACCCTCACATCCCAGAAAAAGCCCTTCAGCTGCACCCAAACTCAGAAAGCAACTCCCTGTGGCACATTAAACTATTTCCACCCCAAACTTCTCCCCCAAGTGAGCATCCAGTCACACCTGGAAAGCATGATCCCTACACCAACAGCAAGCAGTGAGTGAAAGAAGTGAGCTGTTCCTTTGCACAGCAGTACCATGGCACAGGAGCCTATCAAGGAAGGGTCTCAAACACCAGAAAGCATTGGCTGAGCAGAATCCAAAGAAGGAGGAATTAAAAATTGGGGGGAAAAAAAGCTAGGAAACTGTTCTGACAGTCTGGGTCAAAGGACCCTTCAAAGGACCTTCACAGATCAGTGGCTCAGCAGAGGCAGTTTCCCAGAACAGGACAATGAAGACTGGGCTGCAAACACCAGAGGGTACTTGAGGTCAGGCTCTTGCCACAAGGTTGTCTGTCAAAAGCATTCTTTGAAGAGATTTCACTGTCTGCAGCCAAGAGAGGTGGCATGTTAAACCTGACAGCAGATGTTCTGCAGTGCACCAGTGACCTGACAAAGTGACTGCTGAGAAGCTCTTGGGAAGAAGCAGGCTGCAGCTCTGCATAACTGTGATCATCAGTCACTCATG
This sequence comes from Melanerpes formicivorus, assembly GCF_026170545.1. Taxonomy (NCBI): domain Eukaryota; kingdom Metazoa; phylum Chordata; class Aves; order Piciformes; family Picidae; genus Melanerpes; species Melanerpes formicivorus. The sequence continues at coordinate 13,643,205 of NW_027142371.1, read as the reverse complement.
GGTCTCTCACAGCAAACTCTTCTCAACAGCAGCAGGCAAGCCATTCTCAGAGCTTTATACAGAGAGCAGCCAAGCTGAAATCCAAAGATGAATTCACACTCCTTCTGCAGAGCAAGTTCCTCCATACAAAGCAAGGAAGGCAAGGAGAAATCAGCAGAGCCAGTAAGAACACACAGTATTAAAGAGACTTCTGAGGAGCTGTGAGCTGAAACAACTTGAATATTTGACACAGAATTTCCCCAGTCACACTCAATCTTCCTTTCATTACAGATAGAGAACAAAGTGTGCTGCACACAGAATGGTAATGAGGAGGATGAAAGAACATTCCACCAGAAAGAAAAGCTGCCTGGTAGAAATCCCCCAGCCAACAAGTGAAGAGCTGCAGCTTGTGAAACCTGTAGATGCCACAGAATTCCCTAGGCAGCTCCCAGCGAGTACTGAGTGGCCAAGCAGAAGGTGGAAGTGCTGCTAGCAGAGTGATTAACTGCACAAGTGTGCCCAGAAGACAGCTTCCTTAAGCAAGCAGCATAAGGGAGCAGACAGCTGGGTTCAAACCAAGGGCTACGTGCAGCCACCTACACTACCTCACACAAGCACAATGAAAAAGTTCTTCACTAGAGAAGCCAAAGCACCTGGTGGCTCCAGATACCCATCCCTGGAAGCCTACCTTCCTCTTAAGGCCTTCCGTGGCTGCACTCTAGCTGTAAGGCTAAGCCTGCGAGGCCGGACTCTCGCCTAGCACAGTCCCGCACAGCTGGGCAGGGAGCATCTCTGCGCGAAGCCAGGAAGCGATAGCAACAGCAAGGAGGGAACTGCTCTTTATTAATCAGCCAAGTCAGCGGAACGCAATCAATCAGCAGCTCCCGCAGCTTGGCCAGAAGCTCAATTAAAGGCGCTGAGCATTTTTTCCTGACGAGGAGCGGTCTGCTTTGCGCCCCAGGTCCAGCCGGCTCCTTGCCGGCCGGATCGCGACCCGTCCCCGGTCTCACGCCCGGCAGCCGGGCGGCGCGGCGGATCCCCGCGCACCGAGAGCGCGGCTCCAGCAGCCGCAGCACAAGCGGGAGCTCGGGGGCGGGGACGGATCTGGCCCGGTGATCCCGTGGTAGGCGACTCTAGGCCAAAGCCTCGCGGCGGGGCGGGCCACCGGAGGGAAGGGCCGCAGTAGGCCCGCGAAGGCAGAAGCGGTTACCGGGCCTGCCAGACCTGCGGCCAGCGGCACGCGGCCCGGCTCGCCGCGGATCCCGTGGGCTACCCACCCCCGCACCCGCCGCCCTGCGCTCACCCGGCCCCGCCGCGGCCGCTCCGCGCTCCGGCCGCCCGGCAGCTCTGGCGGCCCCGCCAAGGCGCGGCTCGCCACTGGTGCCGCCGGCTGTCACTCATCCGCCTCGCCGCCGATTGGCTGCGTAGGCGCGTCACGAGCGCGCAGCGCGCTGCCATGGCGACCGCTGCCGGCCCAGCCCCGCCCCGCTGCGGCCCCGCCCCGGCAGCGGAGCGCACTTCGCCGGTTCCGGAGCCCTTCATGCGTGACCCGGTCTCGGTAGCCTCAGTGAATTACGTTAAGCGACTTGCGCCCCTCGGCTTCTTCGGGGGTGCTAAGGGAGGGCTCACGTCAGTTCCTCATGCCAACCGTGCCCCGTCTGCGAGAGCGGCTGTGACCGCCCAGGGCCGCTTCTCCGCCGGCTCATGTAGAGCAGCCTTCCCTGCAGCGCTGCTGAGCGGAGCGCACGGGGCTAATAGGGAACATCGGAGGGGCGGCGCCTAAGGCACCCGTCGCTCCGAGAGCGACAATTGGGCCGCGCCCCCGCCACTCCCAGGACCGGAAATGCGTCCTTCCCGCGCCGGAAGCGGCCGTGCGTAGAGTGGTGGCGGGCGGCCGCGTGCGGGCGGGCGGAAGCAGCGGCTGCCGCGCGTAGGAGCTTCCGGCGGAGCGGGCGGCGGATCGGCAGCTATCGACGGCGGCGGCGGGACGGAACACGGAAAGCCGCAGCCATGGTGAGTCGGGCTCGGAGAGGGGGTGCGGGCAGCGGGCATCCGCGGTGCAGCGATCCCGCTGCGCCCTGGCGCTCGGTGTAACGGCGCTCTCTTGCAGACGGTGGGAAAGAGCAGCAAGATGCTGCAGCACATCGACTACCGCATGCGGTGCATCCTGCAGGACGGTCGCGTCTTCATCGGCACCTTTAAGGCCTTCGACAAGCACATGAACCTCATCCTCTGCGACTGCGACGAGTTCCGCAAGATCAAGTGAGCGGCGCGGCTGGCGCGCCCGGTGGTGCCCCCCAAGCCCAGACCCCGCTCTGGCGGCGGGAGGCCCCGAGGCCGGCTGCCCGCTCAGAGCGGAGAGCCGCGGCAGCCGCTGGACAGTGTCTGCTGCCAGCTTCTGCAGCAGCACTCGTGGGTGTGGGGCCTTTTGTCAAATCCCCAAGCTGCCAAGGTCCGAGGGGCAACTTTGCCTCCAATATCAGCTGCTGTCGGGATGTACCTTTATGCGATGCCAGCGCAGTGAAGCTTCACGGGGTGGAAAAAAGTCAGTACACATTTTGTGTTCTGAGGCATTTAAACCCGTGGGTTTTAGGGCAGGCACTCTCAGGGCTAGGCTTGCCATATATTCCATTGCAATTTCAAAGAGCAGCAGCGATTTGTTTTGCTTGGTTTGAGGTTTGTTCTTTTTCCCCCTGTCTTGCAATGATTTATTTCTCTTCTCAATAGACCTAAAAATTCAAAACAGCCAGAGAGAGAAGAGAAACGAGTCCTTGGTCTTGTGCTGCTGCGAGGAGAAAACCTGGTGTCCATGACAGTTGAAGGACCACCTCCAAAAGATGTAAGGAGAATGGAGAGTGAGCTAAGGAAAAGGGCAGGGGCAGAGGATGGATCTGTCTCCTTGCAGAATACTGCTGCAGTATTGTCCTAGGCTTCCAGAAGCTGTTGTGTCTATATCCAGTGAATTTCATTATATTCATTGTGGACTTAGGGCATTAATTGGTTGAAGGAGGGCTGTGGGCAGCCCTAGAATCTGAGAACTTCTGGTGTGATAACTCTTCCTTTTGGGGGATCTGTTTTCAGACTGGAATTGCTCGGGTACCACTTGCTGGAGCTGCTGGAGGACCTGGAGTTGGGAGAGCAGCAGGGAGGGGAGTACCAGCAGGAGCACCCATGCCACAAGCCCCAGCAGGATTAGCTGGCCCTGTCAGAGGAGTGGGAGGACCATCCCAGCAGGTGAGATGCTGTCACTGTAAAAAAAGAGTTCTGAAGTACATTGCAGGGTGGTTCTTGGGTACCAAGAATTAAAGTGATGTGAGGAATGGGTGGAGTGGAAGAACACCGGTCTTGGTTTCTGTTATCAGAGAGTTTGAGCCTAGCTGAAGGTTTTTTGGTACTAGATCCTCTGGGAACTCTGTCTCTTGATGGAAAAAAGGCTTGTAGCATCATTTGATACATTAAGAGCAGGCTGCCATAACTTTCTGAAGGGATAACAATGTAAATGTTGTTTATTTTGTACTGCTAATGTCACGTGGATGTGCTGCCTCCCTGTGACCCTCTTTATCTTGTTTCCAGGTGATGACACCTCAGGGTCGTGGCACAGTTGCAGCTGCTGCTGCAGCAGCCACTGCTAGCATAGCAGGAGCCCCAACTCAATACACACCAGGGCGTGGGGGTCCTCCCCCACCCATGAGCAGAGGAGCACCTCCTCCAGGTAGGAGTTACTCTGTAGTGGTGCTGCAAGAAGCTCAGGCTGTGTGGCAGAATGAGTGATGAAGGGGCATTATGGAGGACTATTCTGACAGCCAGCTAGTGCCCTGTACGTTCAGCTGCATTGATACGCTGCTTCTTTTCTCTGGCTCAAGGAATGATGGGGCCTCCTCCAGGCATGAGACCACCCATGGGCCCACCAATGGGAATGCCACCTGGCCGAGGTGCTCCTATGGGAATGCCCCCACCAGGCATGAGACCACCCCCTCCAGGCATGAGAGGTGAGTAGAGGTTAATCTTGAATGCCAAGAAGCTGTGAGAAACCACAACATAACACAATTAATAGTGGCATACTTCGGTGCCTTTCTGGCATGCCAGTGGTCATTAAATGCCAGAGTCCCCCCAAAAAAGGGTTCTAAGGAAACTTTGAGTACAGGGAAAGCATCTTTCTGTTGTAGCCTTGTTTGCTTTTTCTTCTTCAATATTCAACTCTCTCCTTTATTCCCAGGACCTCCTCCACCTGGCATGCGTCCACCCCGGCCATGAGATACCCTGTAATGTACTTAGGAACTGTGAGAAGGCTGATCAAGGGAATACAGTGAGCAGTACCCACCCCTCAGAACTTTGTTATGTATATTTTATATTTACTGCTTGTAAAGTTTGCCCTTTCTAATAAAGCTGGGAAATCCATTGCTTGGAATCACTGTTGTTGCCCTGGTCTGTGTTTCAGGAGTGCAGCCCTTGCTTTTGCACTCTGGTCACCCCAAAAGAGCAGCTTTGAAGGAAAAAGCTCAGAAGTCAACAGTTGGTCTGGGACACTCAGATCTGTATTAGTCTGTGTTCCTTACAGGCATATCAATGACTATTGATATCAATAAAGATATCAAATCAATAAAGCATATCAATGACTATTTAGAACAACTACTGGGGTTCTGTAGGTGGTGAAAATTCAAGTTTATGAACTGAAGTGTGGCTTATTAAGCAGAATCCTCCCTGCTTTATTCACAGTGGAACAAGTACAGTGGTGTCTGTATTAGGAAGAGTGATCTCTACTGCTCAGCATTCAGCTGCTGCTTGTTAGCCTGCAGTGAACCTGCATAACCAAAATCTTCCAAGGGCAGGATGAGCGAAGCTATCATTAATTACACACAGCAGTGCAAACCAGCCTGCATTCTGGGTCTAGTCTTCCCTCCTTGCCTCACCTTTACAGCTGCTTTCTTTTCTGTTAGGAGCAGGCTGGGTGCCCACCACCCCTCCTCCTGCCTTTGGAGATACTTCTCACCTAGTAGCCTCCTGGAGATTTAATTCCTGTGACTGTCACCTCTGGAGCCATCTTTAGTGGTTCAGACTCTTTTCCCCCTATTTTTTAATAGGTTGTCAACTACAGAAATCTTTTTCAGCTGGGTTAATGACTCAAGATAACAGAAGTGCATGGACAAAGCAGTAAATGTTCTCCAGTTTTTGCCCTAAAGACAGCTTACCTTACCTGACCCAAGTCTTGGCAGGAAGCTGGAAGCTGCCCCAGCTCTCCCTTGCTTTAGCTGTCTGATAAAATAGGGCAAGCTTTTGAGGCAGGAGTAAAAAGATGGATCAATCCTTTATTGCATGGGTTGTGGAAGATGCTTCCACACAGCCTTCAAGCAGGTATTAATGAACATCCCAAAGTTATTCCAGACCCTTGAAGAAAAACTCTTCCAATTTGATGAAGTTGCCTCCTTGCAGCACAAAGAAATGGAGGCCTTGGAGAGAGTGTGTCTGAAAGTGGTCATTTGGAAACTGCCAACACTTCTTACTTTCTCTTGTACCTGAAAGAGAAGATACTTGGACATTTCAGCAGCCCAGCCCTCCAGGGTAGGTATGAAACAACACTGAGCATTTACTAGGCAATGCTCTCCCAAAGCAGTCCAGGAATGGCCTGGATTGCCCCCCAGCATCAGACCTGCAGTAAGAAGGGAGGCTACTGCAGAACCAACTGTTAAAAAAAGTCACAAGAGGAGGAAAAACAAAGCAGGAAAAAAGCCCAAACTTGAGTAAGAAAGTAAAAAGGAGCTGTACCTGGACTTGGACTTGAATTTTCCTCCTTTCCTACGCTGGGCCATACCCAGGCGTTTTCGGTCTTCGAACGATGGGCTTTTTAAAGAGGGGAGAGGGAAAAACCACTGAAGGACAGCAAGAGCATGGCTATTTGCAAGAATCCCATCTGCTCTGCCCACCTCTTCCCCCACAGTCAGGCAAAGTATCCCTGAGAAAGTCCAGAGATGCAAAGAGCCTCCCCCCCAATTAAGTCTGAATCAATGCACTCCTGTGAGGACGTTACCCGGCACGGTACTGCTTCAGAGCCTTCCTGCTCGTGTTGGTGAGCTCCTCATCAAACACTGACACCTTTTTCTTCTTCTTGGGACCTAACACAGAGACAACAGTCAGAACAGTGGCCCAAAAAGAGAAGGCCACAGAACTTACATAGTAGCTTTGCCCACAACAGTTAGCCTAACCCCCAGGAGAAGCAAGGACTCCTCTGCAGGCACACACCCTGGCCAGCACTGGTGGTTCTTCCTACCAAGACCAGGGCCTCCCTCTGTGAATTAGCTCAGTGTGCCCAAGGTGACAGAAGGTTAAGTCAGCTGTGAAACCCAAACTCTGCACCTGTTGCCACTGGTGCTGGCTCCTCCTCAGGCAAGGCTCTGGCTCGCTTTGCTCGGCGATTCCTTTTTGCCAGCCGCTCCGCATACATTTGAGATTTCAAGATTTCAAACTGTGACCTCTCCTCTGGCTGGAAGGGGAGAAAATGCAGGTTGACAGCAATGTAGAGCTTCCACTAAGGGGAAGCTAGGATAGCCCACGCAGCCCTACTTGTCCATAAATGTACTCACTGTCATTTGGCCTTTCTTCTGTGTGTCCTGCATGAACTTCTTCCTTTTCTTTTTGCCTCGTAATGCTAGGTCAAACTCCTGCAGGGCTTTAGCCACTGGGGAGGTAAAGGAATAAGCTCTTCAAGTGCTCAGCAGAGTCCAGCTGCAGCTACAGAATTTACCACAGTAGCAGTGGCATGACTTACACTTCTCTTTCTTCCTCTCTTCACGGGTCTGGAACCAGCTCCGCTCCAAACCCTCACCCCCAGTCTCTTTTTTGCCCGTCTCCAGCTGTTTCTTTGCCCTGTTGATCTGAGAATTCAGGGCAAGAAGTGAGTTTAGGGTGGCTGAGAAGGAGCTTTCTTTTAAAAAAAAGAATAAAACTGCAAGCAGGTTAAACCCATGAGGGTAATCTCTGCAGGCACTCTCTCCCAGATTCTAAAAAGATAAGGTCAAAACTCCTAGTGCCTGAGCAGCTCACTGACCTGTGCCTCTGACTGCTGCATCTCACGTTCCTCACGCTCCAAGCACAGAACTGCATAGATATCTTTCTCCAGATTCTCAATCTTCTCCCGAAATTTGAGTATGACATCTGGAAAGACCCCAGGGTGAGCGTTAGAGACAGCTCGTGGGAAGGCCACCTTGGCTTTCAGTGCCTCATTTTCAGTGTCCCCGCCCTGTACCAAGCTATTCCCCGGGTGCTGCTCTGCTGCTTTCCCCCCTCAGTGCAGCGAGTACCTTGGGGGAGGATTCTGGCTTTCACTGGGGTCTTGGCAGTCTTCACAATGTCCTTCAGCATCTTGCGCTCTTCCTCGCCTACCAGAGAGACCGAGCGCCCAGCCCTGCCTGCTCTTGCTGTCCTACCCACTCTGTGAACGTAGTGCTTGGTGGTGTTGGGCATGGTAAAGTTGATGACCTACAACAGAAGCAAGTGTTAGCAGGAAGACAGCTTTAAAGGCCTCATTCCAAAAGCTCAGCACTTGGGAGACTCACTGTTTTGACGCCTTCGATGTCAAGCCCACGAGCAGCCACATCTGTAGCTACCAGAATGTCGATCTGCTCGTCCTTAAACCGCCTGAGCAGAGAGAGCGAATGCATTAGCGAGGAGTGCAGCAAACCACTTCTGCTGCAAAGCTCCCAGCTCCTCACTTCTCTTTTTGCCTCTGACTGCCAACTATGCCTGCTAATACCTGAGTGCCTCCAGCCGCTGGGCCTGGGAGAGGTTGCCATGGAGCTCCCCCACGCGCAGACCCATCAGCCCAAGCAGGATGTGCATGCGGTGAGCTTGCTTCTTGGTCTGGGTGAAGAGCATGACGTGATCCGGGAAGGTTCGTGTCAGCAGCGCTGAAAGAAAGCCCTCTCCCTGAGCCTGCTTCATAGTCACCTACTGACTGCAGCTTTGCTCTGCTGCTCGCTAACCTGCTACGATGGCCTCGCGGTCCCCCTCCCTGCTGGGCCGGATGCGGATGAACTCCTGCCGCAGGAACGGGGCCACGTCCGTGTTGCTGTTCACGAAAATCCTCACGGGGCTCTTCAGAGAAACAGAAGCCAGGTCTTTCACCTGCCAGTAAAGGGTTAAGAGGAAAAACAAGAGTCCAAATGATCTCTGCTAAAATAAAAGACCAGGCAAACTTCTCTTCTACTTTCTTATTGGCCATTGGAATGGGCTGCCCAGGGAGGTGGTGGAGTCGCCATCACTGGAGGTGTTTAGGAAGAGACTGGACGGGGTGCTTGGTGCCATGGTTTAGTTGATTAGATAGGGTTGGATGACAGGTAGGACTTGATGATCTCAAAGGTCTCTTCCAACCTGGTCTGGTCTATTCTATTCTATTCTACTCTATTCTATTCTGCTCTATTCTATTCTGCTCTACTCCACTCTATTCTATTCTACTCCACTCTATTCTACTCTACTCTACCCTACCCTACCCTTTTCTGCCTTAGGGTGTCTCTCAGCAGCCTGTCACATACCTCCTCTGTCATTGTGGCAGAGAAGAGCATGGTCTGACGGTGATTGGAGCACAACCTGATTATTTCCTTCATCTGTTCCTCAAAGTATTCATCCAGCATCCTACAAGGAAGAAAACCATCGAGGTGAGGTAGCTGCATCTGGTTCTAGTTAAGAAATGTTACTTAAGGCAGGGCAACAAAGACTGCCCTACAGGCCGAGAAAGCAGAAAACCACCACCTCATTTTTCACTGCAGTCCTGCTTAGCCTACCTGTCTGCCTCATCCAAAATCAGCACCTCCACACTGCTCAGGTGGAAGGAAGGGCAGTTGTGGAGGTGATCAATCAGTCGCCCAGGAGTGGCAATAAGAATGTCTGGCCCAGAGCGCAGCGCTGCTTCCTGTGTCTTCACATCCAGGCCACCTGAAAGAGATCAAACGAGGACTGCTGACTCCCTGAACAGGCCACAGCACAGTACACTGAAACACATTCCCTGGGGAAAGGAAACCAGCTCAGTACCACACTCATAGTTAGAACTGACCTCACCCCACCTTTTCTTTCCCAGAAACTGACAAACGAAAGGCACAGCCCAGCAGTGGAAGGGAGGTCTGAAAGCCGAGCACGCAGCTCCCGTCCTGTAGCAGGGAGCTCCCAGTGCTGCAGCTCCAGCACTGCTCACACAGCACTCACCTACAGCAAGGCAAGTGGTGACGCTGCTGAACTGTGCCAGCTGCTTGGTGACGGCGTGCACCTGGATGCCCAGCTCTCGTGTTGGCACCAGGACCAGCACCCGAGTGATGGGAGCCTGGCGAGGTTTGTAAATCAGGCGCTCCAGCACAGGCAGGATGAAGGCAGCTGTTTTACCTGAACAAGAAATTAAAACCCATTACTAATTGCTGGGAACACCTGGTTCTCCAGGTTTCAGCGCTCTGCTCAAGGTCCTACCTGTCCCAGTGGCAGCACAGGCACAAATATCCTTCCCCAGAAGACCCACGGGGATGCAAGCCTTCTGAATTGGGGTTGGCTGCTTGAAGCCAAGAGCTGTGATTGCCTACAAAGGATACAGAGCAATTAGACTGTGGCTCTGCTGTGGTCCTACCTGGAGTACTGTGCCCAGCTTGGGGCTCCCAAGTGCAAGTCAGACAGGGACATACTGGAGGAAGCCCAGCAAAGGGCCATGAAAACTGTGAAGGGTCTGCAGCACCTCAGGTGTGAGAAAAGGCTGAGAGAGCTGGGACTGCTCATCTTGGAGAAGAGAAGGCTCAGGGGGCAACTTAGCAGTGGATATAAATACAGCTGAAGGGAGGTGAGGAGAGGACAAAGCCAGGCTCTTCACAGTGGTGCCAGCTGGCACAAACTGAGAGGTTCCCTGTGAACACCAGGAAACACTTTTGCACTGTGAGGGTGACTGAGCACTGGCAGAGTTTTGCCCAGAGAGATTATGGAGTCTACCCTTGGAGATATTCAAAAAGCTATCCTGACATGCTCCTGGTCAGCCAGCTCTAGGTGGCTCTGCTTGAGCAGGGGGTTGGACAAGGTGAACTTCAGAGGTCCCTTTCAACCTCCACCATTCCACAGTTCTGTGAGAAGTTTCACTCAAGACAGTGTTGACACATTGCAAATCAAAGAATGGTTTCCTTTCTTTGAGGAAACAGCTCCCAGGGGAGCATCCCCTCAGCTCACATAATTTCCTGTTTAGGGAGGCTGTGAGGAGAAGTGGAATTTGACAGTTCTGACCCGTGGGAGGGAGGGCAGAGAACAAAGGTAACTACCTTGAGCAAAGGTCGTGAGAGATTCATGTCCTGGAATGACAAGTTCTCATCGTACTGAGATGCATCTTCAGAAAAGCTCCCTGCTTCCTAGAAACAGCAACCACAAAACAATAAACCTGGAACAACAGAGGCAGCAAAGGCTCTGGGCTGGTGTTCAAGCTAAAGCTCATTAACCAAAGCACAATTCCTGCAGAAGAAATACTGGAGAATTACCTAGTGGCATTCTGTCCAACACTTACCATTTCTCCCTTCTTTGATCTCCTCCTTTCCTTCACTTTGACTGTATCTGCAGAGACACAAGACACGAGTGAACAACCACAGCCAAACACACGAGATCGGTGCCTGCCTTCATCTCCTGCCTTGTGTTCCACATGAACTATTGAGGGAGAAGTCTCACAAACAAGTACAAGCATGAAATGGGGCAAAACTTCCAGCAAACATCCTTCCTCAGGGAGGAGTCCAATTAAAGCACTATGGCTACTGTGCAAAGTAAGCCTGACCAAAATCAGAAGCAATGTTGCAGAAGGAGAACTAAGAGGCTCCTGCACACTCCCAGCAAAGGCTTCATGACAGACTTGTCTTCAGGAAGCCACTGATCTGTGACACTCTTGCTCCTGACCAGCTGTTTACATACTGCTAGTACCTGCTTTTGTGAAGATGGTTTCATCATCCAAGGAATATTGAGACTCCACATCTTCGTCTTCACCCCCACCAAAATCCTCACTCTCCTCCTTTTTGATTTGCTTATCCTCAGTCTCTGCATCCTCATCTCCCACTTTTGCTTGCTTAGCTTCTCTTTCCTTTATTAAATAAAAAAAAAAAAAAGAAAATGGAAAAGAAATGATAAAAAAATAAACTTCAATCCTTTGTCAGCTTTTGTTTGTTGCTATTGCAAACCCGTTTGGAGACCCGTATGGTTTTGCATCACTTTAAGCATTAATGATTCTGCATTCTCATCAGTTCAGTGTGTGGCTACACAGTCACTCGGGTGCTGAGCTGCAGCTTAAGCACTGCGCCCCGGGGTGCTTTCAGCGCCTGCACCTCCAGAAGGAGCACGGCAGAAGCCGAACCCCTAGCAGTCGTTTCAAGCAAGGAAAGGACCAAACCTGGCACTTTCTTTTCTGTCTCACTTTCTCAATCTTCTCATCCAGCGTCGTGGCTGACTTCTAGGCAGGAAATCACAAGAGAGAAGCCGTCAAAGGAGTCCGAGAGAGCGTGGGGTACTGTGGCCTCAGGTACCACAGCCTCAGTCCCGGCTCCAAGCCTCACCTTGCCGCGGAGCTGGCGCAGTGCCGCCGCCCAGGCGCCTTCCCCGCCGGCCTCTGCCTCGCCGAAGACGAAGGCAGCGCTGAAGTCTCCGCTCGTGGGGCCCCGCCGTCTGGGGCCCGGCGGCCGGCACATCTCCTGTGATAACACCAACGTGCAACATCACCACCAACGTGCAACATCACCACCAATGTGCAACATCACCACGAATGTGCAACATCACCAAGGCGCAGCGACCGCGGGACCGCCGAGTCGCACCGCACCGACCTCGGCCCCGCGCAGCCTCGCCCGGCCTCCGCCGTACGGTGCGCTCCGACCCACCCGCGGACCCGGACAATGGGTCCTGCCCGGCCTCACCTCCTCATCCTCGGAGTCCCCAGATTCAGGCTCCTCGGGCACCTCGTCCCCCTCCGCGATCGTGCCCACCAGGCCCAGGCGCTGCAGCATGGCCATGGCTGTCCCGGAACCGGCGGCTGCGCGTGCGCGGAGCCCGTCCCGGGCGGCGCCTGTGGGCTGGGCAGGGCAGCGGCCGCGGCGGCTCCGCCCGCAGGCGGAATGGAAACCGAAACCGGCGGCGGGGGGGGAGGCGGCAGCTGTGCTACTGGGGAGAGGGCGAGCCGCGCCGCTGCGGGGGCGCTGCCCGCTGGGCACGGTCGGTACCGGGGGATAGGGCGCCACCCGCCGGGACCGGGAGAGGGTGGGAGCCGCTGTCAACAGGGAGAGGGCCGGGCCGGGCAGGGAGGGGGCCGGGCCGGGCGGGTCCTGCGAGGAACTGGAAAGCGAAACTTTGGTCGGAGACTTCCCGGTCGTGCGGGTTGCGCAGCAGTGCTAAGCCGCGGCGCCCGCGTTCGGGTGCGGGATCGCTGCAGCCTCCGGCGCTGAGCGGGACCGGCACCCCGCGGAGGACTCCGTGGGCCGAGCCATGGAGGGCTTCGAGCAGGAGCCTTGCTCCCGGCAGCCCCGAGCTGGAGACGAAGGTGAGAGTCGCCGAGTGAACGCAGGGCAGGAGGCTTCAGCGGATGGCAGAGTGGCACAGGGGGGTTCGCTCTTGCCCTGCCTGTGTACAGCGAAATTTCCTCTCAAGCCTAAATCCCATCGCTTCCTGATTTGCCCTGTGGTCTGGTGGGGGCCGTGGGGTGGTGATGCGTTGTATCGCTCTCTTTGCTAACTCTTTCTGCTGGCGTTCGGTGCTTTCCAAAGTATTCAGTTGAGAGCTTGGCAAAGGATCTGTGGTCAATGCTTCCTGCTGGTCTGGGAGGCTGCACTTTGACCAGGGCTGTGTTTTACCTGTGCTATGTGCAGTCGGTCAGTGCCAGCTGCTTTTTGCCTTTGTCGTTGTTCCAGTGACAGCTAATTGCCGAGGAAATGTTCTTCTGTGCGGGAAAGTTCATCCTTGGCATTTCTTGCTTCTGCTTTCTGTTCTGTGGAAAAAGATTTCGGTTTTTTTCAGTCTATTCACGACTTAGCAGCAAAAGTGAACTCTTTTTAACTGCTAAAAATAAGGGAAGGAAGCACTAACTTGAAAGCCTGGGGACAAATACAGTGGTAGTTTTCTGACTTAATGCTGTATGTCCAAGCAAGATATGCCAACTGTCAGGTCGAAATGCTCCTGTGTTTGTGTTGGGAGGCAGGTTAATGTGGTTGATTTATAACTAAAGAGTGCCTTTTCCAATTTTTTAAGGGCATGCAGATGACTGGGATCCTATCTTCATACAAGAAGGCAAAACCAGAGCAAATAATACAACAGGCCAGGCAACTGAGTTAGGGGAGAGCAGCCAAGGCAGTATTTGTGCTCTTCTACGTGAGCAAAGAAAGGGGAGATTTCCTGGCTCGCGGATACCTCAATCAAGCAAAAATGAACCAAGAAAGCAAAGCGGACAGGCCAACAGCAGAGCCACAGGATGCTGGAATAAACAGCAGAATGAGGGATGGAGGATGAGGCATCAAGGTGGAGAAGCACGTGGGAGGGGCAGAGGGTCCTGGAATGAGCCAGAAAAGGAGGGTGGCGGAAGGAGGTGTCAAGGTAGACCAGCCCAGGAAGGAGCTAGAGGGCTGAGGAGTTGGCAGGAAAATGAAGGTACAGGAAGGAGAATGCAGCACAGGGAGAAGCCTCGTTTCTACCAGAACCCACCCCCAGGTGGTGCCCAGCTCAGTGAGCAGCCTCAGCAAGTCAGAAGGATTGGCTATAAGTTCCTAGAGAGTCTCCTCTCAAAAGACCCTTCAGAAGTCGCCATCACACTTGCTTCCAGTTCAGGTTTGAAGGAGCTGCTTTCTGAAACAGCCATGAAACCGAATTTCATTCAGCTCATTTGCCAGGTGCTTCAAAAAGCTTGCAGTTCCCGAATGGACAGACAGAGTGTGCAACACATCCTTGGAGTTGTGAAAGAGTCCAACTTCCTCAAAATCTGTTTGCCACAGTATGTGTCTAACATGGCAACAGAAGCAGACCCTGCTGTGCTCCGGCAGTACCCTGTGCACATCAGCAACATCGTTTCGCTCCTTCAGGACCTGGTCAGTATTTTCCCAGCCAGCTCTGTGGAGAAAATCTCCATCCTTTTGACAGTCTTGTCAGCGTCTGTCAACATCCTGAAAGATTCTGCTGTGGACATCACAGAAGAAACAGAGAAGAATCTAGAAAAAGTGCAGATGCTCATGCAGCATCTGCAGAAGAAGAGACGCGAGGGCACGCTGGGGGCTGATAGCGATCCTCTCACGCAGCCTCAGGCCGATGGTCAAGCAGAAAGCTATCGTACCATGACCATCTATCCAACCTATGATGAGTTGCACCACGGCAAGAGGCCCTTTCTGCGCCCCAATGTTGTTTCTGGGAGGTATGAGAGCATCACCGTTTACCTCGACACCCATTTCCGGCTCTTGAGAGAAGACTTCATCAGGCCCTTAAGGGAAGGTATCACGGAGCTTTTGCAGAGCTTCGAGGAGAGAGGTTTGAGAAGGAAGAAGTTTGATGACATCAGGATCTACTTTGATGCACACATTCTCACCCCTGTCTGCACCCCGTCTGGTGTCGTTTACAAGGTCCAGTTTGACGTCGCCCCTCTGAAGTTCGTGCGCTGGCAGAACTCCAAGCGGCTGCTGTACGGTTCCTTCATCTGCATGTCCAAGGACCGCTTTGAAACCTGCCTGTTCGCCACCGTTTCGAACCGGGACAGCGCCGAGCTTGCCCGTGGGGTTGTGCAGCTGTGTTTCAATGCTCAGAGCCAAGCGTTGCTGGCAGAGGTTCAGCCCTCAGACTCCTTCCTCATGGTAGAGACAACTGCCTACTTCGAGGCCTATCGACACGTGTTGGAAGGGCTGCAGGAGGTCCAGGAAGAAGATGTCCCGTTCCAGAAGTACATTGTGGAGTGTGATGTGCAGGTGAAGAAGCCAGCATACCTGACGATGTACTCTGTCTATGACTTTGCACCCTTGGTCGGAGTTCCTCGTGCAGATGAACAGATGCACCCTGGCGGGCGGGAAAAGAAAAGTTTCTGTGTTCTAGATCCCAAGCAGTGGCCTTCAACGGAAACCTTGAGATTAGATGAGTCTCAGTTGCAGGCATTGAGACTTGCACTCACCAAGGAGCTGGCTATTATCCAAGGACCTCCTGGGACCGGTGAGAAATGCTTGCTTTAAGGCTCTGTCACTTCAGGAGTTCTCCCATTTAGGGAGATTACCTCCAGTCTCCAAAGCTTTAGCCCCATGCCTGACTGATGCTTGAGGAATCCAGTCAGCATGAGCTGTGAAGGCTAAAACAATCTCAGATACCCATAGCTGATCTTAGACACTGCCAACCTAGTTGCAAGGAGACACCAACTTCACTGTTGGGTCTGCTTGTGTACTGGGGTGAAAAAAATGTCAGCCCTCTTTGATAACATGGTGCCTCCTGCTGCACAACAATACTGCTTCTCTCCATAGCATGGCAGAACATCCTGGGTGTTCAGCCATGATTCTCTAGGTGAATGAAGCAGTATAAGGTTTGCTGTTTTCCATGGAATACAAGCACCACTGTTTGCATTCCACTACTATTTGAATGTTTCATGTGCAGCCAAATGTCATGCATGAAGCCCGTGTCAGAGTGGGCTGTGAGGGACAGTGGCAGAGAAAACCCTGGGTCCAGGTCCAGTGTAATAACTAAAAGAGAGTTTGCAGAGCATGGCCAGGCTCTGCTACAGGTCAGAAATATTTGGTAGTCTTGTGCTGTGCTGTTTATGTTTTGTGAACTAGTTGCTGCTGCAGTCACCTCTTGGCACAGACTAGATTTGAGCCCTAGAAGTGAGTCTTGTGTCTGATTTTGATGATTCCTGTGTATTCCATAGGGGGTGAGTTACCCTTCTCTGATTCTGAGTTTCTTTTACAGGGAAGACTTACGTGGGATTGAAGATTGTTCAGGCTCTCTTGACTAATAATCACAACTGGCAAACCCTTGGCCAGACGTCTCCCATCCTTATAGTCTGCTACACTAACCATGCACTGGATCAGTTCTTAGAAGGTAAGAGTGCCTGCCAGGGATGAGGGAGGGTCAGGCAGAGTTCTATGATAACTCTGCCCATCTTCTGGCATAATGAGCTGCCCTTGTGGCTTTATCTAGTGACTCTAGCCTCACTGATACACAGCAAGAAAACCTCCCTGAGCCCAGCGCAGTGTAGCACTGGCAGACAAAGGGCGTTCTCCCTACCCCATGGTGCTACTGCAGGAAGCAGAGCTTGCCTCTGTAGTTGGGATATTTCTCCTTCATTTCCAGGAATATACAAGTTTCAGAGGAATGGGATGGTTCGCATTGGGGGCAGAAGCAGCAGTAAGGTCTTGGAGCAATTCACCTTGAAGGAGCTGAGGAAGAGCTGTGGGCTCCGGCACAACTTGCCAGCACACCTCCGCAGGGCCTACATGAACGTACGTGCAGGCTTCCTGGAGGTGGTGGGGCTGGCTGGCCCACGCATTACAGGAGCCAACCAAACTTCTCCACACCTCTCCTTTCACCTTGTCTTACACCAAAATCTGTCTCTTAACTCTTTTGTCCTCCTTCACTTTGTCAGTTTCTCCTCCTGCTGCTTTGGAACTTTGTTTCTCTGAGTGTGATGAATGCTGCTTTGGAACTGTGGTTCTCTGAGTGTGATGATGTTGCTTTGGAACTTTGTTTCCCTGAGTGTGATGATGCCTTCTCCCTTCTTTGTGCTGAGCAGATCACCACTGTGATGAAGCAGGCTGAGGAGTCACTCCAAGAGGGAGTGGAGCACTTGGAGTGCACGACACGTGGAGTTGTGCATGAGCGCCAGCTGCGGGCATGCATTGCACCCCAGCACTGGGACAGCCTGATGAGAGCTCTGGTAAGAGGGGTCCCTTTCTTCTGAGTCCCAAGGTATGCTTACTGCCTGTTCTGCTAATGAGTCTGAGGTTCTCCAAGGACACTTTTTAACATCACTTGGTTACTAAGAAACTGATGGAGTGAATAGCAAGGTATCATAGTATAGTCTCATAGTATCAGTCAGGGTTGGAAAGGACCACAAGGATCACCTAGTTCCAACCCCCTTGCCATGGGCAGGGACACCCCACACTACATCAGGCTGGCCAGAGCCTCATCCAGCCTGGGCTTAAACACCTCCAGGGATGGGGCCTCAACCACCTCCCTGGACAACCCATTCCAGTGCTTCACCACTCTCATGGGGAAGAACCTCCTCCTCACCTCCAGCCTGAATCTCCCCACCTCCAGCTTCATTCCATTCCCCCTAGTCCTATCACTACCTGAGATCCTGAGCAGTCCCTCCCCAGCCTTCCTGTAGGCCCCCTTCAGATACTGGAAGGCCACAATTAGGTGTACCAAGTGGCAGTAGTCTGGACTGGGCAGAGCAGGCTGGGGGCTTTAAATTGTGCATCCCTAAACTGCAGAGATTCTAGGTGATCTCCATCAGCATGAAGGTGAGAGTACCCAAAGAAAAGCCTTTTAAACTGAGGGAGAAAAGGGAGGCTCTTTCTGAAGAGCTCAGACTTTTTGACTCTGGAGGTCTCTCCAGGGATTTGTCCTGTTTGCCTGCTGCTGCAGGGTGGTGATTTGGCATCATCCTAAGATGTGAAGTGCAACAGACCTGGCTGATTTGCCTTTCCTTGTACTAGGATGATGATGGGTTTCATAGTGCTCCACTGTACTCACGACACTCGGTGATTCTGGAGTGGCTGGGCCTTGGTGCAACTACCTTCCTCCAGGATGCTGCCGAGGACATAGAGGCTGAGAATTCAGGTAAAAAAATGAAGCCCAAACAAACAAAACCCCCAAGCCCACTAGAAACCAAAACAAAGCCAAGAACCCCACACAGACAAAAACCACCCTTCACCCTTTCCAAGTGTGTTTGCCTAAGTAGCAGATGTATGCCAGAAAGGAGACAGTGGTACTTAACAGCCCCTGAAAGATGCATGGCGCTGCAAGGCTGTGGGAAGAAGACAAACCTTAATTTCCATGGAATGATCTCCCTGCTGCTCTGTCCTTCTGCTAGAGTGGCTGTGGCTTACTGCATGCGACTGCTGACTCTCACAGGTGATCAGCAGCAGAGAGAGGAGGAATGGGAAGATGAAGCAGAAGAGGAGCTTGTGGAGATCCTAGAGGAAGCTGACCTGATTCAAGCTGACAGAGTGATTGAGGATGAAGAGGTAGCAAAGCCTCAGAGAAGGAAGAAGGAAGAGTACAGAGCTGTTCCTAGGCTATCCAAAGTGCTGTTTGCTCTGAAGCTGGAGGATGAGGAAGAAGAAACCCAGCTACAAGAGGAGGATATGCAGTGGGAGGTAACTTTGTGTACTTTGGCTCTGCTTGACTGTGTGAAAACTAACATGGGAATGCTAATGCAGGGAATAATGCTAATGCAGAGGAGTCTCTGTGTTGTGACTGCTTAGTAGGGAGGATTTTTTTCTGCCTGCAGGTCACTTCTGCCCAGAGGAAGAGAATGAAACAGAGGATGAAGGTTGAGCTCTGTAAACTGAATGCCATGACAGAGTTAGAGGCCAGGGCTATTCAGGATGTGTGGCTACTTGACCTGAACTCCCGCTGGCGGCTTTACAGGTGACAGTCTGTCAGGCAGATGTTCCCTGGACTGCTCCTGTCTGCAAGCTCTTTTCTGTCAAGCCACAGTGTTTCTGTTCCTATCTGCTCAGCTCCTTGTTTGGACATTCTTGTTCTTATCTTCCCTGTATTGCCTGAGCAGTGCTGTCACCTCCACCGCGTTTGGGACTGAGCACAGATGCTGATAATCTTTTGTCCAAACTGTTTTGAACTGTTGGTTTGAACTGAAGTTTTGAGATTAATCCACTTGGAATTTCTGGTTTATTATCCTGTCCCCCTTGCTCTGTGTGATAATGGTACTTTCTTCTCAGGCTTTGGCTGCAGACCTATCAAGCCAACATTCGAGAGAGTATTCTACAGCGCGCCCAGCAGTACCAGGCAGCAGCAGAAAGGCTGGCAGAGCTGAGGCTGCAGGAGGATCTCTACATTCTCAGGGGGGCCAGAGTTGTGGGGATGACCACGACAGGTGCATAGTGGCTGGGGAGAAAACCAGTATTGTACTGCATCTGTTCGTGGTTAAAGGACCCTGTTTCCAAAAGATGAGCAGTGTGTTCTGCTCACCAGCCTGGGGCAGGCTCTGCATCACTCTGCAACTCCTTAATCTTTTGCTTCCTTTGCAAATGGGGCTGTTGTGTGAGTTGTCACTTAAGTACATGAGCAGCTTCTGTGCACTTTTGCACCCCCTCCATCTGGGGCAGCATTATTCTAATAGAAATGCTCCAACTCTTGTGCCTGCCTAAAGCACAGCTAACACCTGCTCTGGTATTCCTGCTATCTGGTGATGATACTGTAAAAGTTGTTGCAGTATGACCCTTTGGAGAGACAATTTTGGGTTTATTTATCTGTGTGGGTCAATGTGTTGAGTAGGTATCTTATGTCTGAGAAGGGCACTGGGGAAGGACCAAGGCAGGCATAGGACTCCAATCCCCACATGCCTTGCTTAGTAGCTCTTCACAGAGAAGCCACCCTTGGTGGTGTGCTATTGTAAAGTTCAAGAAGCTGTCTTGAACTGGAGAATCTTGGGAAGGACCCCAGTCTCTTCTGGGACACAGCCTACTCCCCTGCCTCAAACTCTTGTCATGCTGCCTGCACATAATGAATTCTGCTGAGGGTTCTCTCCTCTCCTGGCTCAGGTGCTGCCAAGTACCGTCAGATCCTGCAGAAAGTTGAGCCCCGAATTGTCATTGTAGAAGAGGCAGCAGAGGTGCTTGAGGCTCACACCATCACCACTCTGAGTAAAGCTTGCCAGCATCTTATCCTCATTGGAGATCATCAGCAGGTAACATCCCTGACTCGTGCCTTAGTGCCTCTAACTTGTGCAAACGAGCTATGACCCTTTGACCAAACACTATGGCAGCGGTTGCCAAGGCTGCTCCATGTCCTGTCTCCTGCAGTTTTGGAGCAGAGTCCTTGTGGGACTTGTCATTGAGTTCCCAAGCACACGGAAGTTACCACAGAATCACCCAGAATCACCAGGGTATCAGGTAGCCACTTCAGTGGTGACTGAAATACGTGATTTGATAGGGTGGTTCAAATATAGTCTCTGGCTTTTCTGTGGGGGCTAACGACAGGAAGAGTGAAAAATCTTACTAATGCATGGGAAAAGTGCTGAACTGTGGGCCTCCTCTTCCTGTTTCAGCTGCAGCCTAGTGCAAATGTGTATGACCTGGCCAGAAACTTCAATCTGGAAGTCTCCCTCTTTGAACGGCTGGTGAAAGTCGATTTCCCCTTTGTCTGTCTGCAATACCAGGTGAGGAAGAGCTCTAAAACACTCCCCTGCATCTCTGTTGAGGGTGGTTTAAGTTTGTGCTACACTCCAGGTGCTAACTCTCCACTCAGAGCAACCTTAAAAAGAATGCTCTTTAATTCCTGAGGAGACTGCTCAGAGCTGTCAAACTGTGTTCCAGTTTCTCTCCAGTTATTCAGGGGGCTGCAGCACTGTGATTCCTGCATGTTACTGCAATGAACCTGGCTTACTGTGGCAGCTGAAACCTCCAGAACTTGGGAGACTGACAGCACAAGTCTTCTCAGGCTGCTTCCTGCTAAATTGCCATCAGCATCTCTCTTGGTCCATAGAGAAATCAATGCTACCTCCAGTGGTCCTGCATTAAAACTACCCTGGAGAGCTAATGTAGTGGTTAGGGGGAGGTGTTGGATTTTTGCTTCCCAGAACAGGGCTCTCAGATTTGCAGTGAAGCCATCACTCGTATTACAACCACCTTGCCAAACGATTTCCTTGAAGATAAAAAGGACCTGGGGGTGCTGGTGGATGAGAAGCTCAACAGGAGCCACCAGTGTGCACTTGCAGCCCAGAGAGCCAATCACATCCTGGGCTGCAGCAAGAGAAGCACAGCCAGCAGGTCAGAGACGTGATTCTCCACCTCTGCTCCGCTTTGGTGAGACTCCACCTGGAGTACTGTGTCCAGTACTGGAGCCCCTATTACAGGAAGGATCTGGGGGTGCTGCAAGGTGTCCAGAGAAGGGCCACGAGGATGATTAGAAGGCTGGAGCACCTCTCCTATGAGGACAGACTGAGGCAGTTGGGGCTGTTCAGTCTGGAGAAGAGAAGGCTCTCAGAGGACCTAATTGTGACCTTCCAGTATCTGCAGGGGGCTATAAGAAAGCTGGGGAGGGACTTTTTAGGGTGTCAGGGAGTGATAGGACTGGGGGGAATGGAACAAAACTAGAAATGGGGAGATTCAGATTGGATGTTAGGAAGAAGCTCTTCCCCATGAGGTTGGTGAGACACTGGCACAGGTTGCCCAGGGAGGTGTTGGAAGCCTCATCCCTGGAGGTTTTGAAGGCCAGGCTGGATGTGGCTGTGAGCAACCTGCTGCAGTGTGAGGTGTCCCTGCCCATGGCAGGGGGGTTGGAACTGGCTGAGCCTTAGGGTCCCTTCCAAGCCTGACAATTCTATGATTCTATAACCTGCTACTGCTCCCCTGTAATCGCTGCTGCTGGCTGGGATGGGGCTGGGGTGGTTCTCCCTTGCCTCTCAGAGGGGTGTCAGGCTTGTCCTTTATTCATCCCTAGTATGTACAGTGGAACAGCAGGATGTTGAGAGGGCAGGCTGCCCCACCCCCAAGCCTGATTCAGTTGCTTTGTGTTTCAGCACCGCATGCGCCCTGAAATCGCTCAGCTTCTCTGTCCTCACATATACTCGGAGCTGGAGAACCATCCCTCTGTGCTGCACTATGAGAACATAAAAGTGAGTTGTCAGTAATCCAAGCAATTGCTTTTGTTCCCTGTTACAACTGCAGATGAGTTTCTGTACAATAGAGTGGTTGAGGTGTTCAGATTCTGAGGTCAAGCTCAGCTACTGAAATCTATCCCTGACTGAAGGAACTGTGTGATAGGGAGGGAAGAGGGCAAACCATTTGTAGTTCTCCAGCATTAGTGGTGGGTGGGCACTGGAAATGGATCCAGTACTGATGGCTTTAAAGGAACACTGAAAATTGGGAAGAGGGGCCAAAAAATCTGGTAGGGTATTGAAAGGCAGGAGGGACTATTAACTGAAAGACTTGAGGAATGATCTGTGAAAGCCCAGTGTAAGGTTGGTGATGTGATCACCTCTCTGGTGAATGTGCTGTGGAAATGTAAGAGAAAATCACCCAGGTGTGCAATACCTCTGTACTGTCCTCTCCATAAGAGTCCTCCTGCCTCTGGAGGATGTGCACAGAGGCTGCAGTGACAGAGGCTACAATTCTGTTTTCTGATACTCCTTTCTCCTGTTTCAGGGGGTCTCATCTAACCTCTTCTTTGTGGAGCATGAGTTTCTTGAGCAAGAGATCCAGGAAGGGAAAAGCCACCAGAACCCACACGAGGCTCACTTTGTAGTGGAACTGTGCAGATACTTCTTGTATCAGGGTTATCAACCTTCTCAGATCACCATTCTCACTACTTACACTGGACAGCTCTTCTGTCTGCAGAAGCTGATGCCAGCCAAGACCTTTGCAGGTGTGAAGGTTCATGTAGTAGATAAGTACCAGGGGGAGGAGAATGATATTATTCTGCTGTCCCTCGTGCGAAGTAACAAAGCAGAGAGACCTGGCTTCCTCCAGATCCCTAATCGGATATGTGTGGCATTATCCAGAGCTAAGAAGGGGCTGTATTGTATTGGGAATATGAGAATGCTGGGCAAGGTTCCTCTCTGGGGCAAGATCATTCAAACCCTTCGAGACAACGGTCACATTGGCCACTCATTGGTGCTTTGCTGTCAAAACCACCCTGAAACCAAGACTCTGGTATCAACAGCAGCAGACTTCAGCCAAGTCCCAGAAGGAGGCTGCACTCGCCCCTGTGAGTTCAGGCTGAGCTGTGGGCATGTTTGCACAAGGGTCTGTCACCCCTATGACTTAGAGCACAAAGAGTTTCAGTGTCTGAAGCCTTGTCAGAAGGTGCTTTGTGCAGATGGGCACCGCTGTCCCCGGTCATGTTTCGAGGAGTGTAAACCGTGCCAGGTGACGGTAGAGAAAACTATTTCCAAGTGTGGCCACCTGCAGATGGTGCCCTGCTCTGTACCAGAGAGTGAGTTTCCTTGCCGAGAACCGTGCCAGAAGTTGTTGGCTTGCGGGCACTCATGCAACACATTCTGCGGGCAGGAATGCACCAAGTACTGTCCTGAACTGGTTACAGCTGTGCTGAAGTGTGGCCATGCCCAGCAAGTTAAATGCT
This sequence comes from Melanerpes formicivorus, assembly GCF_026170545.1. Lineage (NCBI taxonomy): Eukaryota > Metazoa > Chordata > Aves > Piciformes > Picidae > Melanerpes > Melanerpes formicivorus. Next base: position 13,619,967 of record NW_027142371.1, on the reverse strand, counting down.
GGATTGCTGAGGAGATAAAACATGGGAAGGTTGTGAAGTGTAAGGCTAAGTGTACTGCCACCCTGCAGTGTGGCCATGTGTGCTCAGGTTCCTGTCATACCTGCTTTGGAGGAAGATTTCATGAGCAGTGTAAGAGCCCCTGCAAGCGCTTCTTGGTCTGCTCCCACAAGTGCCAGCAGCCCTGTACTTCAGAGTGCCCTCCCTGCCAGCTGGAATGTCAGAACCAGTGCATCCACAGCAGGTGCAGGAAGAAGTGTGGGGAGAGCTGCTTCCCGTGCGCTGAGCCCTGTGAATGGCAGTGTCAGCACTACCAGTGCACCAGTCTGTGCTCTGAACCGTGCAACAGGCCTCGCTGCAACGTGCCCTGCGCTAAGCTGCTCCGCTGTGGGCATCCTTGCGCTGGGTTGTGTGGAGAGCCTTGCCCGAAGAAGTGCCTCCTCTGTGACCGGGAGGAGCTCACCCAGATCTTTTTTGGCTTTGAGGAAGACCCAGATGCTCGATTTGTACAGCTTGAAGACTGTGGCCACGTCTTTGAGTCCCAAGGCCTTGACCATTATATGGATGAGGACGATGACGTCGTCAAGCTGAAGGTGTGCCCTATGTGTCAGACACCTATCAGAAAGAACCTGAGGTATGGCACCACGGTGAAGAGGCGACTGGACGAGATAGAGAAGGTGAAAGAGAAAATCCAAGGTCCAGCCCAGGAAATTGAGGCTAACAGACAAAGACTGCAGGTCACACTGGCAGGCAGTGATGTTCTGAGGAGAAGTCTACCTCAGAAGTACTTCATGCTAGAAAATAAACTAAGTGCTTCTGATCTCTCCACAAGGAGTCTTGGACTAATTGAGAACCAGCTTAACTTCTACCAGCGTGTAGCAGACCTGACCAATTCTCTGAGCAAAATTGATGCAGGTGAGAGGCAAGAGCTGACGAAGCAGCTGGAGGAAGTGCAGCAGTGGCTGGACAAGAGGCGCCTCAGTTTTTCAGGACAGGAGCTGTCCGACCTGCAGGCCGAGATCCAGAGGCTGACCTATTTGCTGAGTCTGCTGGCGAGGTGCGAAGCTGCAAAGAGGATGATCACCCCAGCGCTGGCAGCAGAGATTGCCAATGTCCGCGAGTGCCTGGGAGGGACAAAGAAATTCACCGAGCAGGATGAGGCTGCGGTGAAAGCTGCCCTGGAGAGGCTCTGGCGCGCCTTGCCTGCTTCGGGGCTGGGCATCTCGGAAGCGGAGCGGGTGCAGATCGTCAGCGCCATCGGCTGCCCCCGCGGGCACTGGTTCAAGTGCAAAAACGGGCACATCTACGTGATCGGGGAGTGTGGGGGGGCCATGGAAAGGAGCCGGTGCCCCGAATGCCACGAAGTCATCGGGGGCGCAAACCACTCCCTGGACAGCACCAACAGTCTCGCTTCCGAGATGGACGGAGCGACCCACGCAGCCTGGTCCGAGACCGCCAACAACCTGCTCAACTTCGAGGACCTGCAGCAGCTGCTCTAGCCCAGCGTCTGTCCCGCTTCTCGCCCTCCTCCTCCCCTGTCCCCGGGACGCCGCACCGGCTCCCTCGCCGCTGTGCCCGCAGCTAATAAAGCGTTCCCGCTGCGTACTGAGAGGCTGCTGTCGTTCGGGGCGGGGCTGGGCTCGGGCTCGGGCTCGGGCTCGGGCGCGGGCAGGCTCGCCGGAAGGGGCGGGTCTGACTTGCCGGAAGGGGCGGGGCGATGGTGCCGTCGCCCGGAAGCGGTTGTGTGCCCTGGGCGGCCGCAGCGGTGGGCTCCGTGCGGTGGGGGTGCCCGCGGCCATGGAGGCGCGGGAGCCGCTGCGGGACCTGCGCGGCGCGCTGCGTGCGGTGCTGAGCCGGATCCGAGGTGAGGGCCGGGCCGGGAGCTGGGCTGGGCTGCGTAGGGCCGGATCGAGCCCGGCAGGCTGAGGTTTCTCTCTACTTTTGCAGAGGGCGAACCGGGCCGGGGCCGGGAGCCGTTCGAGCCGTCGCGCTTCTGGGACGCTCTAGGTACGCGGCGGGCAGCGGGTTGCGTGTGGAGCGACAGGCGCTGGGCCGTACCGTGGGTGCCGGGGGCAGGGGGTCAGGTCCAGGCGCGGGTCCGTGGTGCCGTGTCACGGCTCTGGCTGGCGGGAGAGAACCCCCCCGCTCTCCAGCCGGGACCTTTGCGCTTGCCCTCCGCTCCAGGCTGTCGCATGGGTGAAGCCGCAGCTGGTAGCGAGCGGCTGTTACGACGTCGGCTTTAAAGCCTCTGACCTCTGGTAAAGCCCCACGGCTCGTCCTGGCGTAGGTGTCGTGAGCCGGGCACACAAAATGCGTTGTGGATGTCACTGCTGGCTAGGTGGGGGAAAAAAAGAAGGAAAAATACTGCCCCTGCAGCATGCATGATGCAAGCATATCAGGGCATTTCTGCTCTGTAGGGGGACTTGGTTTATGTCTCCCTATTGTTTGTAAGGCAGAAATGATAATCAAGGAGTTGTCAAGGTAGTAGCTCTCATCTTTTACCCAGGTTACTTTCTATTTTCTTGCCCCCATTGAATCCTTTCCAGGTCAGGCATTCAAAGTAACATCACAGGAAGCTACCAAGCTCAGTTTGGCATTTTCAAGGTCTCCACTGACTTCTGCAGAGGTGAGTGGAAGCCTCCCCAGCCTGTGAAGCTGCCCTGTTTGTGACAAGGTTCAGGTGCCTGCTGTTTCACTTGACTGAACCAAAGTCGTTTGGTGCAGTGCAGACAAGGGATGTCAGTATGGGCTGTGCTTTGTGGGCTGTGTTAATTCAATTCAAGAACTGCCAAGAGAAGCAATTTCCCTAAGTTAGGGAGATGTTCCAAGTGGAAGTGTTCTCCCACTCTTTAACAGCTGCAGCTGCTTCTGAAAGAGACAGGATATGGGACAGTACAGACCATAGAGCTAACAGCAAGCAGCTGTAGCTGTTAAGGAGTGGAAGAACACTTGCAGAGTTTTGCTGTTACTTGAGAGTAATTTATCACACCTCTGTCTGCAGGAGAGGGGGAAAAAATCTTCAATTCAGAATAATAGTTAAAGCTACTTCTTCTCTGATCCATGGCATCCACACCAGGGCATATTTGGTTACTAAATCATGAGGCAGCTTATGGTGTGCACCCTTCACTTGAAGTGTCTTTGTGTGCTGTGGTTTTCAAGCAAGGTGGCCATCTCTGCTATAAGGGTAGGCTGAGGAGCTGGGGTTGTTCAGCCTGGAGAAGAGAGGACTCCAGGAGGACCTTAGAGCTGCCTTCCAGGCCCTGAAGGGATCCTACAGGGAGGCTGCAGGGGGACTTTTCATGAGGGTGTCTAGAAACAGGCCAAGGGGGACTGGTTTGAAGCTGAGGGAGAGCAGGGTTAGTCTGGATCTAGGGAAGAAGCTCTTCAGTATGAGGGTAGTGAGACACTGGAACCAGGCTGCCCAGTGAGGTGGTGGCTGCCTCCTGCCTGGGGGTGTTCAAGGCTACGTTGGATGAGGTCTTGAGAAGCCAAGTCTCATTGAGGGGTGTCCCTGCCCACGGTGGGGAAGTTGGAGTAGATGATCTCTGAGGTCCTTTCCAACCTAAGCCATTCTAGGATTGTTGTGCTTCCATTCTCAAAACAATCTGAATGTGAGTGCTGGTGAGACTTCCTAAATGCAGTGCAGCCATGAACTCCCAGGGTTGGGGGGTTTATTTGCCCTGAACTCTCAGGGATGGGGGGTTTATTTGCCCTTAACTCCCAGGGTTGGGGTTGGTTTTTGCCCTTAACTCCCAGGGTTGGGGGGTTTATTTGCCCTTAACTCCCAGGGTTGGGGTTGGTTTTTGCCATTAACTCCCAGGCTTGGGGGGTTTATTTGCCCTTAACTCCCAGGGTTGGGGTTGGTTTTTGCCCTTAACTCCCAGGGTTGGGGTTGTTTTTTGCCATTAACTCCCAGGGTTGGGGGGGTTTATTTGCCATTAACTCCCAGGGCTGGGGGTTTATTTGCCATTAACTCCCAGGGCTGGGGGGGTTTATTTGCCATTAACTCCCAGGCTTGGGGGGTTTATTTGCCATTATCTCAGTTAATTTTTTTGCCTCTCCCTTTTCAGGATTGCCAGAAGCTGGGTGATGATGTCCAAAGTGCTATTCTTGCAGTTGCCACAGTGTACTACTGGCTCCCCAAGAGCCAAGGTGAGCTGGTGACAGTAGGGCAGCCAGCACTATATAGGGTGTTGATTCTTTCACCGCTGTACAAAGAAACCCAAAGTCTGCAGGGCAGAGATGCCTGAGGTGCTGAGGACTTCACCTCCCTGAGTCCAGTGATGACAGGAGGTTGGCAGCTGCAGGAAAGCAGCAGTTTTTGTGAGCAGGTGGTCCATCAGCAGCTGTTTTGTGGACTGTGCAGCCTGTTTGAGAGTGAGACACTTGTCTGTCTACCCCTGCAGATCCCTGAATTAGTGCTAATGTAGGAAGTTTTGTAGCTGATTGAGAATTCACCTTTCCAAACAGTTGAGATCCTCTTCCAAAGAGGAGCTCCCTTTAAAGGGCCTGTAGCTTTATTCCTAGAGCAGATCCACACAGGTGGAGCAGTCTCTGCCTTCATCCTTGGCAGCTGCTTTCTGTTTGTGCTGACTTGGTGGCAACTTTCTTGCTCTCTCTGGGTCTCAACCAGGTACTACTCTTCGGAAGATGGTACGAGATGCTACCACTGAAGTGGTGGAAGGGATGATCCAGCTCATAGAAACAATTCTCAGCTCTCCATTGGAGAGGTAGGAATTTTCCAAGGGGAATAAAAAGGGGCAAGAAAAAGTGACAGTATCCTTGTTAGGAAGCAGCAAGTGCAGCCTGCTGCTTAAGGGAGGGAGGAGGCAGAGGCAGGGCATCGTTCTGAGGTGGGAAGAGACAGAAGCCTCATCAGCTAAGGCTCCTGTCCCCTGCTGTCTGAGTGAGCAGTGCTGATGGGGGCAGTGAGGTTCAGCTGAGAGTCCAGGTCATCAGACAAACCAACAGTGATGAGGTCAAGCTGGAAAGTCAAAACAGCATGTGAGGATCAGGGTCAGGTCAGAGTAAGCAGCCTTAGACACTGTTCAGTGATTGCCCAGCATGTCCATTACAGTGAGCTGGGTCTGAGGATAAGGAGGGAAGGTCAAATAAGTGGGTCAGGATCCAGGTTAGAATCAAGGGGGTGTGAGCCTGGGTGCAGACATAACTGCACAAACAGGGCTCAGGGTAAAGGCTTCTAGGGTAAGGAAGGGCTGGTCCTCATTTCTAACCTTATTCACAAAAGGGGAGCTGACCTTGTACTTAGCCAGCCCAGCTCCTGGGAGGGGGGAACAGACTGTGCTAGTGTGCAACATCTTGGATGCAGAAAGATAAAACAGTCTAGCAGAGTGATGTTGTTGAGTCTAACTTTAGAGGGGGCTTTGCTTTCTTTCAGCTTGTCTCAGGAGCAGCTCATATCAACTGCTGGTGTGTGGGAGGCTTGTGAGCAAGTGTCCAGCCTGCCACGAGGTGAGTGTTGCACACAGAGCAACAGAATCTGGTGACATGGAATATCCCATCCAGGGGAATTTTTAGCTATGAAGGCTCACTCCTCCTGCAGCACCTGACTGCTTTTGAAGTGTGTCAGCTTGAAAGCCAGGCCAGGTTCTTTGTGTTTCAACAGTGAGCTCTGCAGAGAATCTGATCTCAAGGCAGCTGGTGGTAGCAGACCTGGAGAAAGTTACAGAATACAGAATTAACCAGGTTGGAAAAGACCTCAGAGATCATCGAGTCCAACCTATCACCCAACACCATCCAATCAACTGAACCATGGCACCAAGTGCCTCATCCAGGCTCTTCCTACACACCTCCAGGGATGGTGACTCCACCACCAATCTCTCTTTCTGTGAAGAACTACTTCCTATTATCCAGCCTAAACCTCCCCTGGCAGGACTCCACCACCTCCCTGGGCAGGGCATTCCCATGGCCAGTCTCTCCTTCTGGGAAGAACTTCCTCCTAACATCCTGCCTAAAGGGTTTCAGAAATGCCATAACTTTTATCTTCAAGATCTCAGCTCCTCCCCATGACCAAAACTCTAACGTAGGTAGGGTGAGAAAGACAAACTGAAATCAGTTTTAGAATAAACCTTTATTTAGAATAAACCAAACCAGGTTGGAAGAGACCTTCAAGATCATCGTGTCCAAAAGTTGTTGCAGCCAGCACAGTTTTCCTGGTTTTCATCCTTTTGCTTTTGCAGATAACCAGGCAGCAGTTGCATCAGCTCTGGCTGCATGCCTAGGTGTGGTGAAGGATGCTGTGAAGGAGATGGAACATGTAAGGAAACCCCTAAGCCTTTGAGGACCCTGCAGGGATGAGTTGCAGTAGTGGTTCTGTGGTGGAGCATGGGGATTGTTTGGATTTCAGTTGGTGCTGACAGGAGCTGGGTTTTCATGTTTTAGTTTGAATTGGTTCTGATAGGAGCTAGGTGATTTCATTGTACCTGGATCTTAGTGAGTTTCTAAACTCAAGCCTGATTTATATAAGGTTTCCATTCCATGCCATAGTATCATAGTATCATTCAGGGTTGGAAGGGACCACAAGGATCATCTAGTTCCAACCCCCCCTGCCATGGGCAGGGACACCCCACACTAGATCAGGCTGGCCAGAGCCTCATCCAGCCTGGTCTTAAACACCTGGATTGTGGGGGCTGGGGTGAGGGGTTTAGGGGGGCAGTTTAGGTTAATGTGAGAATAGCACTTCTGCCAGGTTCTTGCTGTTGGCTCTGATGGATTGGAGTGGGTGGGCTAGTTTTTCTTACCACAGTCCTGCTGGGGTTAGCAGGATCTGCCAGCTGAGATGCTGGCTGGAGAGATTCCTCCACAACTAAAATGATTGGAGCAGAAGCATGGAATTGTTTAGGTTGGAAAAGACCTTTAAGGTCGCAGAGAAATTGTGTGTCTTGATTTCTAGATCAATGTTGTCCCTTGGTATTGCTGGAATTGATGTTGGGCTCTGGGTTTTCAGTGCAACTGTGTTCTCAGGCTCTGGTGGAAGGGCAGGACCCCTACAGTGACATCATGGAAGATGAAGAGCTGGGCTTTCGGGGTAACAGAGACACCTACTGGTCAGAGGCTGACCGGAAACTGCTCAGCTTCTGCATGGGGTTGATGAAGGCTGCTAAAGCTTGCCTGAAGAAGGTCTTGGCTGCAGTGAAGGCCTATGGCAAAGCTGATTCTGCAGAGCAGATCGCTCAGCTGGATGATCTTGCAGACATTGCTCATCAGATCAGTCCAAGGTAGGCAAGTCTATCCCTGTGCCACTTTTTGGTCCAGGGCAGGCCCTGTTTTTCTTGAGGTGTAGAGAATGGTTTAGGAGAACTCCTGATGCTGGTGGTGGAAGCAGCTGTGGTGGGAAGACTGTTATGGCATAGGCTGTTGGGAGTTGAACTGGTTAGGAGAGGAACACAGATTGCAGCTTGGGATGGGACTGTGGCCACATCTCACTCCAAGGGAGAGTGGCAGACAGAGAAAGCAATGAAAAGCTGCCTTTGTGTCCTTGTCATGCACTGCTGTCCCTGAATTCCATACAGGGTGGGTACAGGTCTTGACCAGGATCCATAAGCTGAGCTCTCAGGACACTTCTTCCTTTGCGCCCCTCTCTTTTACAGCGTGGATGAGCTTGCCCTGAGCATGTATCCCCCTGTGAACCAGCTGGCTGTGAGGCTCAATGTAAGTACCTGCAGCTCTGCTCACCTGGCTGGAGAGAAGGGAAAGGAATTGAATTGGAGGAGTATGGGACTCAGGGAGAAGTGGGTGTCAGTGTCTGCCTGGGAAAACAAGTTCTTAGGGATGAAGAGTCCCTGCTGCACACTTAGCTTCCTTCAGGTGGAACTGCATTCCTCATCTTCCTCAGGGAAGGGATGGGCATCTGAATGACAATCCTTAGAGACACCCAGTGATAGTAGCTCAGGCAAGTGATGGCTAAGGCTGCCAGTGTACTCCATGTCTGCTTTCTTCCTTGGGTAGTGTAAACTGGCTCATAGAAAGTTACCTCAGTGAAAAATTCCTGCAGTGGATGTGGTTTGTTTCCCCAGGCTGCTCAGAGAAGCATTGGAATCTCCATCTGTGGCAGTACCCAAAGCTTGTCTGGGCAAGCCTCTGAGCAAACTGATTGAACTTGGAAGTCAGCCTTGGTTTGAGCATTCCTTGAGGTTCTGCTCAATGACTTCCACAGGTCCCTTGCATCACAAATTTAAGTCCACATCTCCTTGTATCTGAAATTGGTTTTGTTCTTACCTCTGGTTTTATACCTTTGGGCAGTGGCTTGATTGGGTTTTTTGAGAGGTAGAAAAGAAAATACTGCTTAACATCAGATCCATTGCAGTCAGTCACTTCTAGCTTCATGCCTTAATGCCAGTTACCAATTGCTAATAACTGAAGTTTTGAATTCAAGACCATTTTAATGCCTGCTTTAAAAAGCAGCCTGGCTTTTATCTTCACCTCTCCCAGCCAGCAGTAGATGGGAAGACACACCCAGGCTGGCAGTGCTAGATAGCTTCCTTCTGCAGCAGGGTCTCTGGCAGCTTTACTCATTTTTGGCTGTGTTGGGCATTCCTGCACCCCACTTTCTTTTCCAGTGCTGCTGAGCTCCTTTTCTTCCTCCTTTGGCTCACTTTATTTCCATTGTGCTTCTTTCCAGGCTGCAAAGTTGGCCTCAGTATTGAAGAAAGTCTTGGAGATCACAAAGTGAGTATGAGCTGCAGTTGTGTCTCTCCCCTGGGATGAAGGTTGATGTCTTTCTGCCTCTGATGTCTTTGATGGCTCAGTTCTTAGGCAGTGAATTCTGGTCCTTTGGCATTGTTGGGATGTTACCCAGTCACAAAGGGATGGCAGAGATGAAGGTGGTTCCCACTGAAGACACAAATGTGTTTTGAGGTTTGGGCCTGGAGACCTGGATGTGGCTTCTTCCCTGCTCCAAAGCCCCTGAGGGTGTAGCAGTCCTGTGGTAGTGCTGTGCTAATCCAGCACCTCCCAGTACCTGTGGGCTGTCTGGATGCAGAGGTGAGAGACAGCCAGGGGGCTTTCCTAATGCATTTCCTCCACTTTTGCAGGACAAGCCATGTATGTTTACCATCAGAAGAAGGCTGGGTGCTGTTTCTAACTGGTGCAGTAGATCACAACATGAACAAAATCAAGACCCTAACACAGGATCAACTTTAGCTCTTCCCCCTCTGCACTGATGCTGCCACTGGCTCTGCCATTTGTTTCTCCAGTGACTCTTGCTGTTCTCCAGCTGCTGGGAGAACGATGGGAGCAATGTCTTTAGGAGAGAACTTTACTGCCACTTGGTAAAAGTCTCCCTGGAAGCTGCTGTTTGCTGTGGCAGAAGTTGTCATTTTGCTTGGATTTCTGGGGATGGTGCAGTGCTGCAACTTCCTGCTGTGCCTGTGCCTCATTCTTCAGACAGCTGCTGTGGGCTTCACACAACAATAAAAGATTGCTCTGTTTGCATGGGTGGCTTCAGCTCTTTTCAGGTGTCAGAGAATGCACACAGAAGGAAAGGGTCTTGCTTCTTTTGCCAGCAGCCCCATGAACCATTAAAAGATGTGCAGCTGCTGTCTGACCTGAGAGGAGTGAATCATCTTTCTCTTCTGTTCCCTCAGAAACATGCAGAAAATATTTGCTACTTTAACACCAGTTAGGATCTGCAGGGGGATAAGAGTCTGTCCAGGGGAATGCTGCATCTGTCATCCCTTTAAAGTTCTAGAGTGGCCTTTTTTTTGCTGTGGGTAGGGAAAATGCCTCAGCAGCAGTGGGTTTGGCACACAAACAGCAGGAGAAAGGCAGCATCCACTGGAGCATTCAGCCCTTCTCTGTCACAGTAAGGTTCAGCTTCTGAAACAAGAGTGAGCACAGTGGCAGAGGGGGGAGAGTTGAGTTTGTATAAAGAACCAAGAGTCAGACAGGTTCTAAAACACATCTTTAATTAAACTGAACACTTGTGCTTGCCCAAGGTCAGGGCACAGATCATCACCACCCCTCTTTAAACAGGACAGGAGGACCTGTTCCAAGCTGGGCATCAGGCAGCTGCAATGTTGATAGTTTTGTAGCTCTTCATATCCTGGAGCTGAAGGCAGGTAAGATGTGCAGTGAGTCTTCTGGGCCCTGCTTGGGTTGGAGTGAAGGGGATTTGCAGCTGTTGAGTGCTGTTAGGTTGCACAGAGCCCAGCCTGCAAGGTGAGAAGGGGTTACACAGGAGCACACCTCTGTATTTCTAGTTCCCAGAGCCCATGAGGTACATTTACTAGGTGCCAAAACAAAAGTGGGAGGGAGATACAGCAGGAGGGTTGCACTGCCCAAAGAGCATCTGAGGTTACTTTGCCCTAATGCTGAGATACATGTGGGGGGTTTTCATGGGAAGAAGAGCAAGCCTCTGGGGATGACTCTTGGCTAAGGCAGGTTTGCCTGGTTTTTGGTGAGAGAAGAAGACACTGCTGACATTTTACCTAGGGTCTGTCATTGTTGCTGGTGCTGGGCAATGTGTGGAACAATGTCACAAACCATACTTTTGCTGTCCTGCCAGGGTGGCTTGCTGGAGAGCAGCTGATTTCTCATCAGCAAATATCTCCTACATCCCATAGCTAGTGTAGGTGACCTACAGCTCCTGTCTTGTGTCTGTTTCTGTCTCAGCCTTGTGGCACCTCTGATGTTACCCTCTTTGCTGGCAGGAGGCTTTCCTTCTGCTTTCTAGGCCTTTGGATTTGAAGCTGTCACAGGTTCCATGCTGGCCTCAACTTGTGTGTTGCACATGAGTGTAAAGTACCTGGCCTTTTCCCTTTGCAGTGTGGTGGTCTGTAAATGCAGGAGAGGGTGCCTGGGGCTTTCATGCTGTAGCAGGTCTCTTACTGCCACATTGTGGCCCCCTTCTTTTTGAGGGCAGCCTTCCCTGCTCAAGGCTTTCTCTGGCTTCTCTTGTATTTCTTCTTCCCCTTTTACCATATTGGATCAGTCACTTTGCACTCACCTGTACTTCCTCTGTCTGTAAATGAGCCCTCTCCCTGTGACTGCTACCACACACTTCTCCAGGGGTTCAGGGAGGGGGTTCAGCAGGCTGATCTTTGCTGTGCTTGGCTGATACTGTGCCATGTCTTCTGGGAACTGTTGAAAGAAAGAAATGAAGGGGAGAGAAGGAAAGAGATTCTTCTATGGTTAAACAGAGATCAGTTGCTTTTCGGTGCTGGAGGTCTCAGCCTGAGCTGGCAGTTGCCAGAAGAGGCAAAGTCCAGCTGTCAAGACTTCTTCTCAGCTACAGTCTTGTGCTGTAGTTTCCTTTCTGATTTCTGAGTGAGTTAGGAGTCACTGAGGTCTCTTTAGACTCACACACAGACAAGGCAGACATCAGGGTACTGCAGACAAGTGTGGCCCAACTTAACCTTCAGCACACTGCTGCCTCAGTGCTTTGAAAGGCAGCCTGAGGAGGGCCACCCAGCCCAGCAGAAAGGTTTTGCTGCTTTGTGACAGTGAGAGCTGCTTTGTCACTAGTGCAAAAACAAAGGGAGGGACTGAGCTAACCTCGATGGTGAGAGGGGACTCAGAAACGCTGATCTCTTCCTGGGCAAGGTACATGGAGGAGTCCTCATCTCTCAGCATGGCAGTCAGCCTCAGCAGCTGGCTCTCCCCCAGCTCTCCTCTGTACAGTGAGTAAGGCACAAAGACCTGCAGGTTGCTGACTGGAATAGAGAGTGGTGAAATCAGGTGATGAGTGCATGGTTAAGAGTGACCAGTGCCCAGCATTGTACTAAAAGCATTCAGAGCTTCTGTGATCCCAGCTGGACCTCTAAGATGCTGTTGCTGGAGTGTTTTATTTCAGTCACCTACAGTCAACTCTTCAGCCAGCCTGTGGGAAACCTGCCCCAATGCATTTTTCCTGAAGCAAGAGGACCAAGTGGACTTTCCCAGCTGTGCACCCAGAGGTCTGCTTACCTTCATTGCTTTTGAGGATAAAATAGAACTCCTCCTTCCAAAGCTGGGCAATGGGCACACCACTGTAATGTAGAGATTGGGCCCTAACTACCAGGTGAGTAGCCTTTTCTTCCCCACTGTAGTTAGACACTTCAATGGAAAGGGGAATATCTTGTCCCAGGAGCAGGGAACTCTTTGACTGGAGTTGGATGAAAAGGTTAACTGGATCTTCAAGGGCAGTGGGAGTGGAGCTGAATTCTGCTTTGCTGCTGCTGCTTGTCTCCAGTTGCTTTATCTTTCTATAGGCTTTATCAAGTACTTCTTTCTCCTGAAGAGAACCTGCCACAGGGAACAGAGCACAAGTTTTAGTCTTCTTTCCTGTTCACCAGTGGGAAGTAGCAAATGCAGAAGGATGGTGTTGGATTATCCTGGCAGCTCTGTGGAGAAGTGCTTCTAAGAGCATAGAGAGCATGGGATGTACCTGACAGATGCTGCTTGGAAAGATCTCCTGTGGTTTTCAAAGCACCTTGGTGCTAACATCTGTCAGTAGAACAGGCAGGCAGCTCTTTAAGGGCAGCTCTAGCTAGGACACAAGTCTGTGTCCTGCTGGTGGGCTGCAGCCAGGGAGACAGCGTGCCACAGGGGTGAGGCGGTGGGGCTGGATCAGGAACACTCAGTGACAGGTTCTGAAGGGAGAGCTGCTTTTGGGGGAAGGGATTTAGACAGGGTCTGGGAGCACCTATTGTGAGCTAGATTCTGAGGGAGGTGTTTCAAACAGTAGGTTTAGACTGCATCTTAGGAAGTTGTTCTTCAGTACAAGGGTGGTGAGACTGGAACAGGCTGCCCAGGGAGGCTGTGGATGCCTCTTCCCTGTGGGGTATTCAAGGCCAGGCTGGATGAGGCCTTGAGAATCTGAGCTTAGTTGAGAGGTTTGATTAGTTGAGAGGTGTCCCTGCCCATGGTGGGGAGGTTGGAGTAGATAACCTCTGAGGTCCCTTCCAACTTAAGACGTTCTATGATTCTATGAAAGCCACAGAGACTGGGTGCTGAGGGACATGGTTTAGCACCAGACTTGGTAGAGATAGGGAATGGTTGGACTGGATGAAACACCAAAGCAATTCCATGATTCTATGGACTATATCTGTATATATTACAGTGGGAGGTGAATGTAGAGGGTGCACAGGTGGCAGAAACTGGGCAATTAGGTTTTCCAGCCAGCAAATGGCTGGTGAAGGAAGGCATGGCCTCCTAGAGAGCTGATCAGTGTAAGCAAGCAGGCTGACACCTGGGACATGAGCAATGCTTTCAGTCTACAGACAGCAAGAGTAAGCTTCTTGTGCCATTCAGGAGGGGGGAGTGTTGGGAAGTGGATGATTGTAGTGCTCTGGCATGGGTCTGCTCTCTAGTCCTTTAGTCCTCCCTTGCACACTGGCACAGCCCCTCGCCTGCCCCTACCTTCAGGGTACTTGTAGTGGTGTGTGACATCCTCGCAGCGCTCGCTGCCCACGCCCTTGGTGCTGATGTTGTTGCCCATGTACTTTGTGCCCCCGAGAGCTGGCTTGAGGGTGTCATCTGCTTTGTGTATCCACACCTGGCACTTGGCATTGATGGCAGCAAAGAAGTTGCAGACATCGTAATCCACTTCTGTGTCCCCTTCCTTGATGGCTTTAACAGGGGCTGGCCCGCAGAAGGAAGGACCTGAAGAGATAATGTGGTCCAGTTCAGATTCAGATGCTTTAGCAGCCAGACCCATGCCTAGTTCAGATCTAACCTGGGAGTGGGGAAGTACCTAGTTTAGGAGAACATCAGGGAACAGTTCTCTGATGAAGCTCTTAGAGCTACACAAGCTGCACAAACCAACCAGCTGAGTGATGATTTAGTGCTTTAAAAGTCAACAAGCTGAGTCCCCAGAAGCTGGGGGAAGGAGGAGTATTGAACTGCTTTATTTTTCTCTCCACTCTGCTCTCCCACCTACCTCCAAGTCAGCCTTTGATTTCTTACCTTTGTCTTTTACCTGGCAGGTGGCATCCAGAGCCTGCCACCCATTGTACTCTGGTGCCAAGTCTGCTCGAGCCATCCAGCACTCGTTCCAAACGTGGAAGGTCCTGCCAGAGACAACATCACCTGCTTGTGCCACTGAGGTACAGGAAAGCTCTAGCCCAGCCACAGGCAGTTAAAACTCCTTTGAAATTGCTCCTCTGTGAGTGTTGAGGAGAGCAGAGACTATATGGTTTGACTCTGGGGGATCTTCTCCAGCTGCACTGTGCTCTCTCTATGCCTTTGTGGGCTCTGGTGGGCACTCCTCAGTTTGGGTTGCTGCAGGGTCTCACCTGAGCTGTCTCCTATCCACTTCCTGCAGCTGTTACCTCTTCCTTCTGCTCTTCTACCACTTCCTAGAGGTCTTGTCCAAACCTCTTAGTGGATGCTGCCACGTTTTCTTACCAGACTCGGGCACTCTTGTCTCCTGTGAGCATTGTCCCATCTTCGTCATAGTACTCATCCACGCTCAAGCTGCTGTTGGTGTTGTGAGCCCAGGTAAAGCCTGTGACCACCCTGGTGGGAATTCCCAGGCACCTCAGAACTGTGCAGAAGAAAGAGCTGTGCATCAGTTGTGCTTCTTCCCCTAAGGGTGTCTCTGCCTAGAGGTGTAGAAGTGCCCCTCAGGAACAAAGGCTCGAGGTGTGCCCTGATGCGCTTTTATCTCAGTGTTAGGGATGCTGAATGTTGATGGGGAGGTGAGGATCTGCCTCTCACCTAAAGTCTAAAGGTTGTATTACTGGGATCTGTGCCAGTCCAGGAATGCAGGCACATGCCAGAGGGTCTGCAGGCCAAGCAGAGCTTTGCCCAGCACAGAAGCTTTGAAGCTGCACTGTACCTGAGCACAGGACTGCAGCAAACACCCAGCACTGCCCGTAGCGGACAGGCTTGCACTGAGATGCAAACCACTGCTGGAGGATGGCTCTGCTTCCCAGCCACTTGGAAGGGGGTGTCCCATCAGAGGCTGGCCCAGTCCCACATTCTGTCAGGATTCCTCTCAACTCATCACAGCTCAGCTGCAGGGAAGGAAGAGAGAAAGGTGGGTTAAGGAATTGGTACACCTTTTTGGTAGGTACACCTCACCCTGTTTGATGAAGCTGCTCCTAAGGCAGATGAAACCAGAAGGATTTGTAGTGCAGGGCATGAAGGTTGTGGCTGAGCAGAAGAGGTGCCACAGCCTCCTCTGAGGTTTGTTCAGTAAGTCTACTGCCACTGCTCAGAGGCTGCTGCAGCCCTTGTCTGCTGCAGGCGTACCAGGAAAGGCTGGAGCTGGGCAGGAGGTGTTTGGAACAGGCTTTCTCTTTGTTCAATGGGTTGGCACAAAGTGGGGATGAGGAGATGCAGGCCCTTGCTCTGCACTTGAGCCCTCTCTTGCAGGGTCAGGGCTGCTGCCTGCCCTCCTTACCATGGCAGCCACTGTGCGGCAGATGGCAACAGGGCTCTGGCGCTGGGCGCAGCCCTTGACCCGTTGGCGATGTTCCCCCACGGCCAGCAGCATGAAGCAGATGTCAACAACGTCCTCCTCCAGCTGAAACAAGAGCACAGCCTGAGGGTTTGTCTTCTGGAGGCTCTGCAAGGGTTGGTAACCGTGCAGATCATTTCTTCCCCTGTGCTGACAAGCTGTGGAGGAGAGCTGCAGGCAGCCCTTTGGCACAGCGCACTAAAGAGATCTGCAGCTTTGTTGAGTCAAGGTGGCAAAGCACTAGCATGGTGCTGCATCCCCTGCCTGAGGGAAGTTCATACTGTTCTGAAGCCCTCTCTAGACTGGCACTAAGTAATTTGGTATCACTGAAGTGGAGTGAAGTCCCATGCTGATCACTGGCTGTGCCAGGTGACCTTGAGCAGCTTGGGAGCTGTACTTGTCCTCACTTTACCTGTGAAATACAGGCAGTATCACTAAGTTCTGTTAAATGCTTTTGTATCTGTTGGTGAAAGGAAGACACAGAGAGCCCCAGCACAGATCAGTGCATTTCTTCACAGAGGATAGCCTGAGCAGGTAGCTAAAATTGCCTGCACTGGGCCATGGGACAGTCCCTGTGCTACTGCACTCTCCTGGGACACGACAGGGAGTGCAGAGAGCAGCAGCATGGAAATGGATAGGGACACACACTCTGCTGGGGGCTGTAGGAGAGCACAGACATTGGACCTCCTGCTTACCTGACTGAAGTCCCAGGGCTGTGCCAGGACTGCATTTTCAGTCCCCCAGTAGATGAGACCCTCTTGGTTCAACACATACTCCTGCCGCTGTGCTTCGTTGGCCAAGAACACCTCATCATCTAGAGCAGAGGGGAAAAGCATCAGGCAGAAAGCACTCCTGGGCTCTCTTACACCAGCAGACTCCACTGCTCTCCAGGGACTTTGGCAGGCCCTGGAAAAATACCCCAGATTCTGAATGGAGCAGGAAGGAAGAATTTCATTGGCATCCCTGTTTCCTTGTTGCAAAAGTTCCTCCAGAGCCAGGCTGTTGCCCTGTCTGCCTCTTTTACTCTCCTGGCTGTTGACTTCTCAGTTCCTAAGAGAGGTGCAGTGGCCTTCATCAGACCAGTTGTAATCTCGACTTGTTATTAAGTCTTTATCAAACATTTTCTCCCTCAGCAGGAGGCCAGGGCCCTGGCAGTTGAGTACCCCAGGAGTGCTGAGGCAGGCAGCTTTGTGCTTTTATCAGCCCTAAGTACTGTAAGGAGCAGAGCAGGAGTGGTGGGGAGTACAGCTCAGCTTCAGCCTCCATGGATGCAGAGTGGCAGAGCTCCAGAGCTGGCTTTGTGAAGGGACTGATCCCAGCCTGCCCTTCTGTTTCTGACCACTTACCTTGGCACCAGGGGTTAAAGAGAAGGGTGAAGTTGCCCAGGTGACAGTCGGTCTTGGTGGCATGCAGAGTCAGAGTGTAGTGGCCGATGGGAGCACTGGCCGGTGTGTTCACAGAGATGGTCCAGAACCATGGGTCCTGTTCCTCCAGTGCTGCACTCCACTGCTTTGGGTCTCCCAGGCTGGAGATGGGAAATTCAGCCTGGGTTCCATCTGCTTTGGAAGGATTTGATCCTGCAGCCAAAGAGATCTGGTTGTGTGTGGTGCAGCCTTGCCTGTTCACCTCATGCAGACTGCAGAGACCTTGTCTGTACCTGGAGCCAGAGCTCTGCTTTCTTGAGAGAGGCTTAATCTTTGAGCAGCTGAATGCCTGGGGACCCTCCAAAACCTCCAACCACTGCTCTCAAGGCTCTGTGTTTGAAACTGGCTTGTGGATTTTGTGGATTTGTAGAGCCCAGGCACAGGCAGAGTGGTGCTGACCTGCTGTGGTTGTGGTAAAACAGGCAGGAGCTGAATGCTGCTGCCCTTCTCAGGGCTCTCACCAGAAAACACTAACAGAAAACACCTCTGTGACAGGCTGGCTGAGTCTGAACATTCCTAACCCCAAATCCAGGAGAGAGAAGAAATCTTGGGAGCACTTTCAAATCATAGAGTAGTCACCCTGCCCTGGTCATTGTGCTGCAGTGTCTCTCCTGGAAGGAGATCTGTTTCAACCCTGGGTCCCACCAGCAGGAGATAAACAATTCACTGCCCTCACAAATCATGGGCACCTCTGCTCTTTAGGTGTGTGGAGGACCAGAACTCTGATGTTACCTGTCTGTACTGTGAGGAAAGTCTTCTTCAGCTGCTGCAGGTAGCTGTGTACTGGAGATGAGAAGTGCAGAGTGATGGTGAATGGCTGCCCCCGCCTCAGCAGGAGGCTATCAGTGCTGATTTCTTCTGTGTGGTGGTTACTGTTGTTCGTTGTGATCTTCAAATCACATTTTTTGATGCTTAGGCCTGCAGTGTGAGAAGACACAGAGTGAGTTTGGGGCTGTGAGCTGCCTGCAGTCTGGCCTTGGGTCACATCACATCTCAAGCTGCACCAGGGGAGGTTTAGGCTGGATGCTAGGAAGAAGTTCTTCCCAGCAAGAGAGATTGGCCATTGGAATGTGCTGCCCAGGGAGGTGGTGGAGTCACCATTGCTGGAGGTGTTTAGGAAGAGCCTGGATGAGGCACTTGGTGCTATGGTTTAGTTGATTAGATGATGTTGGGTGATAGGTTGGACTTGATCTCAAAGGTCTTTTCCAACCTGGTCTGGTCTGGTCTATTCTGTTCTGTTCTATTCTGTTCTGTTCTATTCTACTCTGTCCCATCCCTTCCTGGACAGGTGATTTTGTGTTTCTCCACTTGGACAGTGATCCCCCTGCCTTTGAGACTTCCTGTCTCTCACTCTGAGCTTGGTTTTTCTTGTGTCAAGTGGCTATTGAGCTGCCTTTGCTTGTACCACAGCACCATTAAGTGAAGCAAGTGATTATGCAAAAGCTCCTTCCTGCCCAGGAAAGGGCACGGAACAGAAATCAGTGTTCAGGTGATCCAGGAGTGGTGGCCAGTACAGAGCATGCACTGTGGCTACAACTGGAGTCCTGCCCTGTGTGCTCAGTGGCATCAGTGACACTCAAAGCAGCATCTCTCCCTGTGGCTGAAACTGTGCACAGGGGACAAGCTGTTGCACCCCACTTGCAATGTGGTGCAAGCTCTTCCAGCAGTTACTACCCCATGTGGGTCTGATCAGAGGCTCACAGGATGTTAGGGGTTGGAAGGGACCTCCAAAGGTCATCAAGTCCAACCCCCCTGCCAGAGCAGGACTGTAGAATCCAGCACAAGTTGCACAGCAATGCATCCAGATGGGTCTTGAGAAGGAGACTCCACAACCTCTTTGGACATCCTGTTCCAGTGCTCTGTGATCCTCACAGTCAAGAGGTTCCTCCTCATGTTGAGGTGGAAACTCCTGTGCTGTACTTTCCATCCATTGCCCCTTGTCCTATCCCTGGGTTCAAGTGAGCAGAGTCATAGAATCATAGAATCAACAAGGTTGGAAAAGACCTCAAAGATCATCAAGTCCAACCTGTCACCCAAGTCCTCATGACTACTCTGTACCTTTTCTCTTGACCCTCAGCAATGACCTGCAGCAATGCCCAGCTCCCAGTGCTGGATCAAATGCACAGTGGCTGTGTAGTCCTGGAACTGGTGGATCACAGCAAGTCAAACACCAGTTCTTCCTTCTTTATACCATATTAGTTGGCAACCTCACCCCCAGAGCTGCAGGAGACAGAAGTGCTCCTCCTCCTCCCAGCTCCTATGCATGCATCACCCACACCACCAATGCTTCTGTCTGGCAGAGGAAAAACAAACCCTGTCCAACCTTGAAGCCCCCAGTTTGGTGCTCAGTGGCTGTAGGGTGGTCATATACTTGCACTTTTCTTCTGCTTTTTGTGGTATTCTCAACCTTCCCAGACCTGCTGAGACCTGCTGGTGTTTGCTCAGCCTTGGCATCACCCTGGCCTCACTTCCCTCTTCAGCTCCCAACTCATCCTTGAACCTGTGGGTTGCAGCTGCTGCTGCTTGTGTGACACATGCTGTCATCTACCTCCCCTTCTGGACCCAGACTCCTCCCTTTGTTCCAGCTAAAACCAAACTAAAATCAATGCACAGAGCATTCCTCTGCTACCCAGAGCCACTGCTCCCAGGGGAAAGCCACAGCTCCTGCTCTTTGCACTTGTCATTGGTCTGCTCTCACCTTGTCCTCTGCCTGGCTGCCATCCCCCACTGCTGTTTCCTGGGGTTGCTGTGGCAGTCTCTCTGGATCTTGTGCTTTGTTTCTTTCTTTCCCATATGAATTGTGTCTTGCACTGTTTTCAGTGAGTGTTTCTGGCCTGCCTTTCAGATCCCTCAGCAGCTGTCCCAGTTCATAGCCCTGTGCCAGTTGAAGCTTTCCAGAGCCAGCTCTGACCTCATGTGTTTTCTCTTCTGTGATGAAGACATCTCTTCTGGCTGTCTTGTACCCTGGTGAGTCACATGCAGCCTGGGCCCCTCTTCTCCATCTGACTTTTTCATGGATCTTATTGTCACTCTCTCCAAGGCTGCTTGGAACATGGACCCTGCCCTTGCTCAGGTGGCTAAAGCAGTCACTGCTCTGCTTCAGCCTGCAGCCTGGCTTGCCTCCTGCCACCCCCAGTCCCTATATTGAGGATAACTCTGTTGCCTTTGCATCCAGACTCTCACCCATCTGCCTTAGGTGCTTCTCACTGCACTCAGTCTCCTCTTACACATTGCCACCAGGCTTTGTTTGCTGTCCCTTTTTGTGCAGTCCTCCCTTAGCCTTCAGAGCTCCTTTTGGTCACTTCTGCAAGCTCCCCAGCGCAGAGACAGCTGCTGAAAAACCACGTGGGATTAACCAAAGTGATTGCTGCTTACCTTGCCCCATGTCTAGTTCCCTGTACCAAGAAAGTCTTCAGCTCCTTCCTGCTCTGTTGGGCAATGACTCCTTCCTTCAGCTTGCTTCAGAAGTCCTCCACTCACAAAGTTGTTTGCTCAGTTTCTTCCTGCAGGGTGGGACGTGAGGTTGGCACTTCTCCTTCAGCTTATCTTGCTGGCCTGCTGTGCAGAAGTTGAGGACTTGTTTTTGTTATCTCTGAGGCCACAGCAAAGACACCCTCTGAAAGGGGAGGCTTTTCCTACCTGCAGGTGAGCTTCAATGCCACAGCAGGAGGTGAAGCCTTTACAGACAGCTGGGCTCTTCTTCAGAGACATGTGCACTGGGGACCCCATGCCGGACTCCTTCCAGTGTGGCCCTGTCTGTCTTGTACTCAGGTCAGGAGCCCAGAGCTGGGCACAGAGCTCCAGCTGTGGCCTCACCAGTGCTGAAGGAAGGGAATGATCAGTTCTCTCCAGCTGCTGGCAATACTTTACCTGATGCACCCCAGGGTGTTGGTGCCCTTCTCTGTGGCAAGGGCACATTAGAATCATAGAGTCAGTCAGGGTTGGAAGGGACCACAAGGATCATCTAGTTCCAACCCCCCTGCCATGGGCAGGGACACCCCACACTACATCAGACTGCCCAGAGCCTCATCCAGCCTGGTCTTAAACACCTCCAGGGATGGGTCCTCAACCACCTCCCTGGACAACCCATTCCAGGGCTTCACCACTCTCATGGGGAAGAACTTCCTCCTCACCTCCAGCCTGAATCTCCCCACCTCCGCCTTCACTCCATTCCCCCTAGTCCTATCACTACCTGATATCAATTGCTGCCTTACACAAGGTTTGATTGCTTTGACTGTTACTGGGTGGCATGGAGGTCACTGGGTTTGCAGAAATGGGGAAACAGTGAAAGACAAACACACTGGGGGGGGGTTGGGGGGTGGTTCTTTCAGACAATGATCTCTGTGTGTTCTGTGTCAGTGAGGTGTGGGTTTAGTATGTGGTTTGAACTTGTTCTTTCATACAGAGAGCTAAACACAGGATAGAATGGCTGGTCTCTGCTTTTTCAGTACATAGAAAGCAGCCCTGTGGAAAAGGACTTGGGGGTGCTTATGGAGGAGAAGCTGGACATGAGCAGGCAGTGTGAGCTTGCAGCCCAGAAAGCCAGTGGCAGCCTGGGTTGCCTTGAAAGATGTGTTGTCAGCAGATCCAGAGAGGTGATTCTGCCACTTTACTCTGCTCTGGTGAGACCTCACCTGGAGTACTGTGTACAGGTCTGGAGCCCTCAATACAGGAAGGACATGGACCTGATGGAGCAGGTCCAGAGGAGGCCATGAGAGAATGAGCAAGGGGTTGGAGCAGCTCTGCTATGAGGAGAGGCTGAGGGAGCTGGGGGTGTTCAGCCTGGAGAAGAGGAAGCTCTGGGGAGACCTAATAGCAGCCTTCCAGTACCTGAAGGGGGCTACAGGAAGGATGGAGGAGATTGCTTGCAAAGGCTGTCAGGGACAGGACAAGGGGCAGTGGCTTCAAACTAGAGAAGAGCAGATTTGGATTGGGTATTAGGAGCAAGTTCTTTACTATGAGGGTGGTGGAACACTGGAACAGGTTGCCCAGGGAGGTGGTTGAGGCCCCATCCCTGGAGGTGAGGCTTGATAAGGCCCTGGGCAACCTGATCTAGCTGGGGATATCCCTGCTGACTGTGGGGAGGTCAGACCTTTGGAGGTCCCTTCCAGCCTGGACCACTCTGTGATTCTATGCAGAGTGTTAGCCAAGTGATTGCGCTCAGAGCTCTGACTTCCTTTGCACCATCACTGGTTTCAAATGCACCTTTGCCATCTGCACCTGTGTGAAGGTCTAAGTCAAAAGAGTGGTTTAGCTGCCAGCAGGTATTTATCCCATCACCACTGCCCTGCAGGGGCTGTGTGAGCGAGCATGCAGTACCATCTCTTGGCCGAACCGGCAACTGCAGCGCGGATGCACGTCGTGAAGTGAGCAGAGAGCTGCTGACTGTCCCTTTGTATCTTTAATCACGCTGAAGGAGGCTGAAAAAAGGCCCATTGGGAAAGTTTTAACACCCAAAAGAGGCTGCTGCCCGCAGAGCTCAAGTAGCATTTCAGCCGGGGAGAATCTGTGATCCTAAATTAGGTCATGGACTCAGGTGTAACCTCAGGTGCACAAGGTCCAGGAAGGAGATCAACAGAGGGAACTCGGTGTAAGGGTTTGGTAAGACTTAATTAATCCTGTCCAAATGCAACAAGAAAGCATCAGCATGCACAGCCTGCTGGACTGGGTCAGGAGCGAGCTTCACCCAGTCTGATCTGCTCTCTGGCACTGCACACCACCAGTTGCCTCAGAAGAACGTGCCTGAGCTTCACCCCAGCAAGTGAGGCACCACCTCGTAGCCCATGCTGTGCAAGACCTGGCAGCGCTCTGAGCGTTCTGCTTCATGATGAATGCTCCTTGGAGCAATCCCCTTCTGCCCATTTGAAGTCCAACATGTCATTAGTGGGATCTGCAGGCATTCAAGGTGCTGTCATCCCAGCTGAGCTGTCTATGCTGAGGTCTCCTGCCCTTGCCATGGCTGTTGTAACACTCAGCATGGTGGCTGACCAAAGGCTGCTTGCTCACTGTGCAGTTCCCAAGCTGCATTTCCCAGCTCATCCATTCTCATCCATTTTGCCTTGTTTGGGGCCCTCTGAAGCTCCTCACACTTTTTAGTCCTCAGTAATTTAAATGGCTTGATGTCATGGGCAGGTTGTGTGCCCTCTTTGTGCCTCTTACATTGCTGCTGCTTCAAAACGTCACCAAGGTTGTTTCCACTACATCTCTGACATGGGCTCTGAATCTAAAGGGAGAGTGATCCATAGGATCCTTAAACATCCAGCTTGCCTGGATAGTATCTTTCTAGTGCCTGGGGGTTCTTGTTGTTTTACAGGTGCAAACACAGAGCCATACAAAAAATGTTATTCCCTAGGAAAGCAGAAGCCTGAGATGTTCTGTGAGCATCTCACACCCAAGGTAATAAGAAGAGTTTCCCTTTCTTTGTGTCTGCATTTCCAGCTCTGACATGGCAGCTCCATGAATTCTCCTTCTTGGTGGAAAGCCTTCTTTCTTTGGAGCCACACAAAATGCTTCCACTGTGCCTTTTCTGGGTGTCTTTCGTAGTGAGCAGTACCTCCCCTCCACGCTGACTTTGGAGCCACACAAAATGCTTCCACTGTGCCTTTTCTGGGTGTCTTCCCTAGTGAGCAGTACCTCCCCTCCACGCTGAGCACCCAGGAGTGATGGCTACCAAAAGGCAAAGCACTGCAGCCTGGGGGACAGAGCCAAGTGATCTGAAACTGCCAGCTTGGGCTGCTTCTGTTTGGTTTATTTTGGTGGGGTTTTTGGTGGTTTTGTTTTCAGGGTAATAATTTCTTTGACTTCCTGAATCAAAGTTCTGGAAGCTTAGATCAGGAGAAGAGAATGGGGAGGGATGGGGGGGGCCCAGAAATGTTCCCCATCCTGAGGACTGATTTTAATGTCTCTCAAGGCTGATTCATAGACTCACAGAATGTTAGGGGTTGGAAGGGACCAGAAGGGGTTGGAAGGGACCTCATCATCATGTCTTATAGCAGCTCACTTGATTTTGTTGGGGTTTTTTTTGTGATCAGTCAGAATGAAATGAGGGCTGGGGTCAGCCTCTTGGCCATGCTCAGATTTAAGCTGCATATTTGTAAAGGAAAACACTGATAATTAGCCACATTCTGCTCCATCAGTTCCCACTGGCTTTGGCAAAAGCTGTCTAAAGCCTTCCTGGAGGCACTTGGACATTCGTCTTGGTAGCACTCATTAGTGTAATTACATCTTAAAGCAGGAAGAATCTTTATTCCTTGTGCATGCCACTGGCCAGATCTGCGTTTTAGCGCCGAACCTGAGCTTAGGTGTGGTTGCTGAGGGCAGTTTTCTGCTGCCACCCTGCGAGCCCAGCAAGCCCCGAAGCTTTCAGGCTGATTTCCCTTTGGACAGCAGCCTTCCTTTGCAGGCAGCTCGTTAAGGTGAGATCACTCCAAGCTCGTGTGACGAAGCACAGTGGGAAATAATTTCCTGGACTGTGTTTCAGGAGGAGCACTGCAGGGATTGGGATGGTTTGGTGGTGCTGTGTGCTCAGGGTAATGACAGGCTGCATTCTTGCAAGCCTTAATGAGAATTTGTGCAATTGCATCCCTGCCTCAAGGCCTTTTCAGAGGCTCTTGGAGGATTTGTGTACCAAAACTTTCCAAACCCCTTCATGGCTTCGTTGATAGCTGCAAAGCCACCAAGTTCCCCTCCTGTGCCTGGAGAAATCTGAATTCCTTTGTGCCTGTGTGTCTCTCTGTGTGTCCTTTTCAATCTTC
This sequence comes from Melanerpes formicivorus, assembly GCF_026170545.1. NCBI lineage: Eukaryota > Metazoa > Chordata > Aves > Piciformes > Picidae > Melanerpes > Melanerpes formicivorus. Next base: position 13,595,389 of record NW_027142371.1, on the reverse strand, counting down.
ATTCCAGTCTCTCTGGACTGACTGGTTATGACAAGCTTCCACATCCCTGGTAAATAATGTGTGGCAGAACAGTGTAATTGTTGTAATGACACAGGAGCTTACATGTTTGCAAGGTTGTTTTGGCTTGAATTCAAAGAAATTCAAATGAGGCCTCCATATTTAATCTGTGTCAAAGGGTCAGTTTGTGTCCATGGCACATTCTCCCTAGGGGCAGCTGGGACTGCATTGCTGGACAGTTGGCAGGAGGCAAAGGGCAAATTATCTGTTAGGAATGTGTTGATCTTTGCTATTTTGGCTTGCTAACTCTGGAAGGAGTGAATGGACACAGCACTGGACACATGGGTGGCAGAAAGCCTTCCTCATAGTGGAGAGTGAGCAGCTTTCAGCAGCCTTGTGGAATGATGATCATACAACCATAGAATCATTAAGGTTGGCAAATACCTCCAAGATCAATTCCAACCTTCCACCCAACACTCCATGACCCCCAGACCATTTCCTGTGGTGACACAGGTACTTGGGTTTTTTTTTCACACCTCCAGGGATGATGACTCCACAACCTTCCTGGGCACCCCATTCCAGAGTCTCACCACCCTCCTACTGAAGAACATCTTCCTCAGATCCAGTCTAACCCTGCTCTCCCTCAGCTTCAAACCATCCTCCCTTGTTCTGTCTCTAGACACCCTCATGAAAAGTCCCACTGCAGCCTTCCTGTAGGATCCCTTCAGGTACTTGAAGGCAACTCTGAGGTCCCCCTGAAGTCTTCTCTTCTCCAGGCTGAACACCCCTCCAGCTCCCTCAGCCTGTGCTCACAGCAGAGCTGCTCCAGCCCTTGGGTCATCTTTGTGGCCTCATCTGGACTCACTCCAACAGCTCTCTGTCCTCTTTATGCTGAGGACACCAGAACTGGAGGCAGGATTTGAGGTGGGGTCTCAGTGGAGCAGAGTCAAGGAGCAGAATTATCCAATGATTTCCAGTAGTAGTTCTGGTCCCTAAGACAGGTTAAGGAATGAGAAGCTGACACAGTGTAGGGCATGGTTCCTTTTTATTCATTTCTGCTGCTGTCACATCACTTTGCTTTTGGCTGGCTGCTCTGCATCTCTGCTCCATTATTTCATCCCCTTCTGCTGCTTTCAGCCTCCTGGTCACACATGAAGGCAGAGGTGTTGTGTTTGGGTATCAGGGAACCAAACCATTTCAAAGCAGACAAATTGGAGACAGTGTGAAACACCACACCTGAACAAGGGGTGAAAGTGAGGGCAGACACTGGGGCACAGACTTAAGGAGATCCTGGTGAGAAACAACCCTGAGGAAGTGAGCAGCCACAGTGTGCCACGGGGAACAAGAGATCTTAAGCTGCAGACCCTGGTCTCAGAGGCAGAACTCAGCTGATGGAGAGGTTAGATCAGTGAGCAGGGGCCACATCAACCATCACAAATCCCTTAATGTCTGAAAAGTGGATGCAAACCAAGTCCACCTGCAGCTGCCTGGTGCCACTTTTGTAGGGAATGATTTCAAACTGGACTGTTGAGCTCTCCAGGGGGTCCATTCTTGCCACACTGGAAAAGAGGAAGCATTTGTTAGCTCAAGCAGCTGAAAAAGTCTTGCTTTGTGTCCTCCAGAGTGCCCAGTTCTAAGCATGAAAAGGAAGAGCCAGAGTCAGTGGCTGCTGTGTTTCCATGCTCCTAGCAGGTGGATTTAACCTTCCCTGCTCGTTGTCCCTGCAGAACTAATCAAGCTGTAACAGATGTGGGGAAACAGCTGCAGTTCTCGACCTGTGATGGAGAATCAGGGATTGTGCCTGGAGGGCACACATGGAGCACCTGAGGAATGATCAGGAAGGTATCTGGAGGAGCTCAAATCCAACTGTTTGTGTTCCTCTCCACACTCACAGCATTTGCAGCACCCTGGATATGCTCATGCTAGATTTTGGTGTGGTAAACACAATTACCTCTTGATTTTATGTCCACAGGCAGAAAAGGCTCCCAGCTGTCCAACATAAGGAGACTGACAGCAGCACAGGCAAGCAGAGAGTGGGAGAGTAGGTGCTCAAGAGGGGATTGGACGTGGCACTTGGTGCCATGGTCTAGTAGGCATGAGGTCTGTGGTGACAGGTTGGACTTCATGATCTTTGAGGTCTTTCCCAACCTTGTTGATTCTATGATTCAAAGGGCCTCTGTGCTCTGAGTACCTCTGCTGGGGTACAGGAGCTGGGCAGAGCCAATGCTGGTAAGGCAAACTGAGAGTCAAGGGCAGAAGCTAGACCTGAATTTGGATTCAATGTAAATGAAGCCTTGGTGACTCACATCAAGATTGATCTTCTGCTGTGTTGGTTGTTGTTGTTTTCCTCTCACAGTTTGTTGGTATTAACTCCCCCAGAGTTTATTTTTTTTAACAGTAAGCAGGGAGGAGCTAGGAGAAGACTTTCTTACTGCTGTGATAGCAGTGGGCACATTTTGAAGGCATTTCATTGCAGTCTGTGTCCTGGCTCTTTAGAAACTTAATAGCTGAAGAAGGAAAGGTCTCCTTGAAGAGGGAAAGATCTCCTTGGAAAGATTTCCTTGAAGAGGGAAAGATCTCCTTGAAGAGATCTCCTTGAAGGGGGAAAGGTCTCCTTGAAGAGGGAAAGATCTCCTTGAAAAGGGAAAGACCTCCTTGAAGAGATCTCCTTGAAGGGGGAAAGATCTCCTTGAAGAGGGAAAGATCTCCTTGAAGAAGGAAAGATCTCCTTGAAGAGGGAAAGATCTCCTTGAAGAGGGAATGACCTCCTTGAAGAGGAAAAGATCTCCTTGAAGAGCTCTCCTTGAAGGGGGAAAGGTCTCCTTGAAGAGGGAAAGACCTCCTTGAAGAGATCTCCTTGAAGAGGGAATGACCTCCTTGAAGAGGAAAAGATCTCCTTGAAGAGCTCTCCTTGAAGAGGGAAAGATCTCCTTGAAGAGGGAAAGACCTCCTCACTTTGAAGGACTGTTTGGGTTTCCTTTTGCAAACCACCACATCGAGAAAGTGGTTTGGGGTTTTTGTTTGCTTGGGTTTTGGCTGGTTGTTTGTTGTTTGTTTTTTAAAGCTTTTATTCTGTTCCCCCTTTCTCTCCTCCAGTCACCCACTGCAGCACTTTGGAGTTCCATGCTGTCAGGAAAAGCAGGCACTGCACTCCCTGAGCGTTCTGCAGCTCAGAGGTGTGAAAGGAGAGCGCTGCCACCACGGGGTTTTGTCCAAGCTGGGTGCAGACAGAAGGCAGGAGGCTGACAGAATCTTTTTACCACCACCACCTTTTATTCCAGGTGAATGACTTATCAGCCACATAGCCTTTACCTACCTGATTCTGAGCTGCTCTTTGAGCAGGCCACTGCCTTCTACTCTCAGCACACAGTCTGTGACAGCTTCAGACAGTGGGTTAGTAAAGGTCACCTCCACATTGACAGCCTCGTGTACCACTGCTGCACCCAGGACCTAGAGAAAGAAAAGATTCTGCTCAGCCACTGCACTTGGGCTCACTTCTTTCTTAGGGTTCTGTCTTTTCACTCCCATTGCAAACCACCTGCCCTCTTAGGATCTCCTGGACAGGAGGGAGCCAGCAATTAATACACAGAAATATTGAATCAGCCATCCAAGGGTGGCTGAGAAAGAGCAGGTCCTAAGTTTTAAACTAGGTCACTGTGCTGTGTGATACTCACCAGAGGGAGAACAGAATGGGAGCACAAATACTGAGGTGGGATAGGTGACTAACTGCTGCAGGCAGCTCAACTGAAACCAGCTTTAGTTAGGCTAAAGGAGAAGCTTAGTATTAGAGAGCACTGAAGGTGTGGGGCACAGCCAAATTTTGATGTCTCAACAAAGAAAAAGAGACTGCCAAGTAGCAGCCTAATGTATTAATGACCTTCTTTTGGCTGATTAATATTAATTAACATAATGGAGAAGTCCAGCACCCCCCAGTGCATTTCTCTGTGCTGACTGTGTTTCAGCAAACACAAGCATAAAGCCTTCTTGAAGCTTAGTCACTGAAGTGATTTGTTCAGGGGCATGAACTCTGTGAGCTGACTCTGTTGCTTGCATGCTCCAGCAAAGAAGGTTTTTTTTTTGCAAGGTCTCTCTAGAATCTGCTGTTCAGAAACTGCCAGACCTACATAGATGAAAACTTTTTTCACCCCTGTGTGCAACTCTGCTTTCCTGTAGGCCACTGGCAGAATGCTTTGGGATCGCTAATCTTAGTCTGGAGTGTCTGAAAGACTCTCTGAGTTCTCATACTCCTCTGTGCTCTTCACAGGATGGTAGCAGAGAGCTTTTGATCCCAAGTCTGGCACAGCAGAGCTGTCCAAACCAGTGAATTTGTGTGGGTGTGCTGGGCCATGCTAACACAGAGCTGGCCCCTGGCAGGCAGAGGGCATGGCCTCACCTGTAGCCTGAGAAGTGCTTCTTGCCCATTACACAACAGCTGCCAGAAGACAATCTGAAGTGGAAAGGAAAGCCTCCAGTTCTAATTGTTAGTCATTTGGGAGGATGTTACAGGAGATGCATAGTGCCATGATTCCTGAGAAGGTGAAACAGCTTGCTTGAGCGTGGCTACTAATGAGCCTCATGGCCCCAGGCATCACCAGCAAGCCACTGAAGAAGTCTCTGTTAAAAAAAACAGGCTTCCTAAATAAGCTGGAAGAGAATGATCAGACTTCCCTGGCTAAAGTGAAGGTCTAGGGCTGGACTAGATCTCTCTGTGTCTCTGGAGGTGGTCTCTGTAGTCCTCATAACACTGAAAGGCTGATCAGTGCCCTGTCAGCAGGCACTGGCTGGAATCCCATAGCACAGCTGTGCCTGGGAAAGCTTTGCTTTTCCTTGGTGCATTCACTGGTGTCAGCTGTGACTACAGCAGCAGGATCAAATCACCCTCAGGCATGGCTTCACTTCCCACACTCCTTCCCATGCCTGCTAGGTGGGAGAAGGGTTCGGGTTGCTGCTTCTCATCAGGCCTGTGTAGGGACACAAAGGGCAGTAGCTTTTACCTGGATGGTGAGGAAAGGGTTCTGAAGTACAATGTCTTTTTCCACTAGAAGTGAGGCTCCCTGCTTGGTTTCACACAGAGCTGTCACTAGGATCTTCCTGTCCTCCTTCATAGAGTCTTTGTACTGGGCATAGGAGATCTTGAAGGGAACCTCTTTTTCTGGAATGGAAAGAGAAAACAGCATTTCCTCCCTCATTTTTCCTCTGTGCCTAAGTGCCAGCTATCTGTGCTGTGTCTGGCTTCTGAGCAGCCAAGGATGCTGTCACCTGGGGCTCTCCATTTGTGGGTGTCCACAGCCAATAGGCAGGAATGATGCTCAGAGCTGACTTCTGCTTGCCTTCCCATCAAACACTACATGGTCAGGTACCTTTCAGTTCAGAGGGTGGATGCTTCTGGCAACCCTGCTGGTGCTGGGCACTTAATGCTCCTTCCTTGTAGAGAAGGCAGAAGTGAAAAGGGGGATTGATTTGAATGCCCTTGCTGATGCAGCTCTTCAGCCTCTGCCTTAAAGAGGGTGCACAGTCAGAGTCTGTGCCAGTGAGGAGGGCACATGGAGAAAACATGTTCATCTGCTGGGGCAGGGGAAGGAGTTACAGTGTGCTGGATGTTAGCTTGAGAGGGTCCTTACAGTCACCTGTGGCACATGCCTCATTTTTCAGCACTGTCCCCAGAAAGGCAGAGCAAAGGCCACTCTCTGCAGGGGCTGTCACTGGTACACTCCTACTCCTGCAAAGGACCTTGGTCATGTTTCCTCTTTTAATCTGTCTGTGCCTTGCTTATGGGGAGCTGGTAGCTGAATAATGCCTGGTGCACATCTCTGAGTTGTTCTATCTTGGCAAAAAAAGAACAGATCCTCACCTAGAACCAATAGTGGCTGTGCTGGGCTCAGGCAAAAGGTCACCCAGCTCAGTGTCCTGTGTGACAGCATCCAAAAGGAGGTGCTTAAAACAGCACAAATATATATACACACATTTCCCTTCTGCTGAACAGCCTTAACCTCCAGCTAATTGCAGGTCATGCACTGCTGGAGCCATTCATTACTTCTCTGTGATCTTGTCAAACCCCAAAGCTATGCCTCGTTCTAAGCTGTGAGAAGAGGCAAATTACCTTCTTCAGGTCCCAGTTTAAGAGACTCAGACCTCATTCTAAGCTGTGAGAAAAGGCAAATTACCTTCTTCAGGTCCCAGTTTAAGAGACTCAGACCTTGTTCTAAGCTGTGAGAAGAGGCAAATTACCTTCTTCAGGTCCCAGTTTAAGAGACTCAGACCTCATTCTAAGCTGTGAGAAAAGGCAAATTACCTTCTTCAGATCCCAGTTTAAGAGACTCAGACCTCATTCTGAGCTGTGAGGAGAGGCAAATTACCTTCTTCAGATCCCAGCTTAACAGACCCAGACCTTGTTCTAAGCTGTGAGAAGAGGCAAATTACCTTCTTCAGGTCCCAGTTTAAGAGACTCAGACCTCATTCTAAGCTGTGAGAAAAGGCAAATTACCTTCTTCAGATCCCAGTTTAAGAGACTCAGACCTCATTCTAAGCTGTGAGAAGAGGCAAATCACCTTCTTCAGGTCCCAGTTTAAGAGACTCAGACCTCATTCTAAGCTGTGAGAAAAGGCAAATTACCTTCTTCAAGTCCCAGTTTAAGAGACTCAGACCTCATTCTAAGCTGTGAGAAAAGGCAAATTACCTTCTTCAGATCCCAGTCTAACAGACCTAGACAGCTGCAAAATCTCTGCCTTTGGCTTTCTTGTGTAGAGAATGGCTGAAGCCCTCAGTTTAACCTTGATGGTCTTGAAATCTGAGATCAAGTTCTTGAGTGCCAAGGTAAGGAGGATGTCCTGGCCCATGACAGGAGGTGCATCAAGGATCAGCTTCCCTGAGATGCTGGGTTTTTGTGCAGGCTGTGTCCTGTTTGGTCTTCTCCTTCTCCTGATTTTATTTCTATTCCCAGTGCTTCTCACACCCAGCAGCTTCAGAGCTTTCTTGTACACCCTCCGTTCCTTGGGGGATCCTGCTTGGGGAGATGAAGTGGTCAGAGAGCTCTCTGCATACAGAGCAATGGAGCCCTAACTGCTCTCAGTAAATACAGGTTAGGAAAGCTGAGGAGGGCAAAGACACACAAGAGGAGAAGCAAAATCTAACCACAAAGCTAATTTTGCCACAAAAGGAAATGAGTCCACGTGGTCCTGCAGGCTGGAAGGTAAGATCTGCCTGCCAGCTTTAGCCAGCTGTTCTTGGGCACCCCTTAGAAGCTGTGAGCAGTACAGAGCTCAGCTCTGTCTGGGGTGGGGCAGTTGCCATCTTCCTTGAAATTCAGAAGGGTATAAAAATCCTTTTGGAGAAGTTGTCCCCAGGCAGCTCCCCAGGATGGCTCTTGCTGCTTGTCATAACAGAAATACTTTCACCAGCTGTCCAGGACAGCTCAGAGTGTGTTTCACAGAAGCAGCTTTGGATCTGTGCTGCATGCACAGGACCACCAAGGCCATATTTCATCACCCTCAGCTGACAGTGAGCCCTAAGGCTTAGAAAAGTCACAACTAATGAGCTCCAGAAGGCATTCAATCAGTGCTGCATCCAGTGAAGGCAGAAATTCTCTTCCCTTCTGACCATCAGGGACAGGACAACAGTTAATAAAGGCTTTACCTTCTGGGTATTTGTAGTTGGCAGTGACATCCACACGGGAGTTGGTGCCCACTGCTTTGGTGCTGATCAATTTCCCAATCTTCCTAGTATCAGAATAAATTCTCTCTTTTCTTTTCTTGCTGTAGTGAATCCAGGTGACATAGTCAGCATTCACTGCTGCAAACACAAAGGAGCTGTCGTAATCCAGGTTCACGTGCCCTTCCTTAATGGCTCTGGTGGAGGCAGGACCACACTGATAGATGCCTGTGTGAGAGGAATCATTGAATTGTCAGGGTTGGGAAGGGACCTCAAGGCTCAGCCAGTTCCAACCCCTCTGCCATGGACAGGGACACCTCACACTACAGCAGGTTGCTCACAGCCACATCCAGCCTGGCCTTAAAAACCTCCAGGGGCGAGGCTTCCACCACCTCCCTGTGCAACCTGTTCCAGTGTCTCACCAACCTCATGGGGAAGAACTTCTTCCTAATGTCTAACCTAAATCTCCCCTCACCTTCTCAGGAAGCATGGCACTTTGCCATGGATGCCTGCTGGGAAAGAACACAAAGCCTCATGCTGACAGCAACAGGGAGAGGGGGGAGTCCCTCCAGGGACACATTTAGAGTGCATTGTCTCTAGGTGTGTGTCATGGTGAGAGCACAGCCAGAGATCCCACCTGCATTTCCTATCAAAGGTGGTAGCACAGAGGAGGCTGTAGGGGTGACCAGGTGTATGCAGAGCTGGTAGATTGGTGTTGGGTAGTGGCTGCCAAATGCACCCAAGTTAACGCTGCTCCTGCAGGGAGCACGCAGCAGAGCCTTGTCCTGCCCTTTCAGTGGCAGGCTTTGGCAATACCAACTATTACCTTTGCTTCTTTCCTGGGGTGTTGCATCCAGAACCTGCCATCCATCATAAAAGGAGCCAAGATCTCTCCTGATGAACCAGCTTTCATTCCACACGTGGAAATTCCTGCAAGGAAGGTAGACCAAGGGGGTCACTGAATCAGGCAACTGTACTGAAAGGGTAGATGCACTCCTGGTGCAAGGCAAGAAGTAACTCAGGGGCTTCTGAGAGTGCTCTGCTGTAGGGGTCAAGGTGTATAACAGATATGAGATCATTTTTGAGCCAGAGATGAATCACTTCTCAACTTTTTTTTTTTACAACCATCTGAATTTCTGTACAGTAGAGACAAAATCAGCTGTGGGAGTTTGCAGCTGGAGGTGGAATAACAGCGGGGCAAAGCACCTCCTTTGCTCATTCTGGGCAATGATGTTGCATCTCTGAACCTCTGCACTGTTGTTGATTCTCTGCTGTGCAGCTTTGGATCACTGGAAGCAGGAGGCTGAGGTGGTTTTTTTCAGGAGCATGAGTCAGGAGGTTTTCAGCTAGAGGAGAGTGTAATGGAAGGGCTATTAAGAAAACCAATCATAGTTACCACACGCTGTCTTCGCTCAGGTGCAAGGTCTTTCCAGAGGCATCAATGTACTTGTCAATACTCAGATTTATGTTCCTGTCATGGGCAGAGTTGAAGTTTGTAATAACTCGAGTAGGTATTCCCAAGGATCTCAGAACTGCAAGACAGAATTCCATCAGGGCGCTGCACGCCTCTGTTACAGACCAAGTCTCTCTCTGGTGTTCCTGGCAGAGCAGTCTGCTGGACGTGTTTTCAGTGGGGAAGCAAACCCTCAGAAACTCCCCTCTCAGCTGTTATGCAAGTCACCCCCACCATGCAGAGCTGCTCAGAAGACAGTTCCACATTCTTAGCTGCTGTGTGCTTTCTAAGAGTTAGATTCCCCCATTCCTTTTAGTTCTTCATCCTGGTCTCTCTCCAACACCATCTAATCAACTAAACCATGGCACCAAGTGCCTCATCCAGTCTCTTCTTAGCCACTTCCAGTGATGGTGACTCCACCACCTCCCTGGGCAGCACATTCCAATGGCCAATCATTCTTTCTATGAAGAACTTCTTCCTAATATCCAGCCTAAACCTCCCCTGGCACAGCTTGAGACTCTGTCCTCTTGTTCTGGTGCAGGTTGCCTGGCAGAAGAGCCCAACCCCCACCTGGCTACAACCTCCCTTCAGGGAGTTGGAGAGAGCAAGAAGGTCTCCCCTGAGCCTCCTCTTCTCCAGGCTAAGCAACCCCAGCTCCCTCAGCCTCTCCTCACAGGGCTGTGCTCCAGACCCCTCCCCAGCCTTGTTGCCCTCCTCTGGACACGTTCAGAGAAGCAACCCTCAGTTCAGGAGCTGGATGGGTTCTGTGCTCTCTCTCTCTCTTAGAGCTCAAACAGCTTTGACCCTAAAGTCATGGTCAAAGCTCCAGAAACGCTACCAATCATTTTCCATTCCCTCCTGAGTACCTGTGCACATCACTCCTGCAAAGACCCAGCACTGGCCGTAGCGGACAGGTTTGTACCTCCTGCGGTACCACTGGCGCAGGATGGGGACGCTGCCACTCCACTGCAGGGGGTTGGTTCCCGAGCCGTACTTCCCACTCCACTTCCCTTCCACCACTCCTTTCTCGTCGTTGCTGTTAACCTGGAAGAGTCCTCCTCGTGACACAGAAATATTTACAGAAAGGAAAACAGGCAGAGAGGTCCTGTTTGTGCCCCTGGCTGAGCGCTGAGCCGTAGAATGCTGTCTGCAAGCCAGATCAGATGGGAGAGTCTGATCAGAGAAGCAGAGGATGGCTGAGGTTGGAAGGGACCTCGGAGCTCATCTCCTCCAACCTTCCCCACCACGGGCAGGGACAATTCTCACCTAGACTCAGCTGCTCAAGGCATCACCCAGCCTGGCCTTGAACAGCCCCAGGGAGGAGGAATTCACAACCTCCTTGGGCAGCCTGTGCCAGAGTCTTACCAGCCTCTTACTGAAGAACTTCTTCCTCAGCTCCAGACTAGCCCTGCTCTCCCTCAGCTTCAAACCATTCCCCCTTGTCCTGTCTCTAGACACCCTCACGAGAAGTCTCTCTGCAGCCTTCCTGTAGGACCCCTTCAGGTATTGCAAGGCAGCTCTGAGGTCCCCCTGGAGCCTTCTCTTCTCTCTTTTCTTTTTTAATGTAATTTTATTAATGTCCTTTTAGTAACTCTGTCAATCAAAGCAGAGTTCTTTGCTTCATGTTGAGGCTGAAACTGTGTAAAGTGAGTGCTGTCTACAAGGGTGAGAAGGATCACAGCTGTCAAGGAGAAGTCTCAATAAGGAATGTGGTGGTGCACAGAGAGCTTTGCAGTTGCCTGGCTGTGCACTTTGGTTTGGGGGGATGGAGGAGTCCTGAGGAGGTGTCACTATGGGCTGAAGGAAATGGGTGCAAGCCTCACTGAACCCATGCCCCTCCCAGAGTAAATGCTGCCAGACCAACTCTGTTTCCTCATTGTATGCTTCCCCTGGTGAGTGAGGAGCTTAGCAAATGAATTCAGGAAGGACACAGGCTCCCCAAATCTCTGAGAAGCTCTAATGGACTGACAACACCTTTGACACTCAGCATCCCCCCTAGAAGTTCTTGGAAACTTTACTTCAGCCACGAGCAAACCTTTTGGAAGAGGACAAGCCCAGCTTCGGGGGTATTTTGCATTGAGAATAAATCTCCACTTTGGCCTCTTCTCTGGCTAGTTTTTGCAGAAGAGTTGGCTACTCGTGCCAGCCACTGAGGCAGTCACACCGGGGGGGTTCATTGCAGGTGCTTTGTGCAGCTGTGGTTAATTGATCACTTTACCATGGCACTGACAACCCTGCTCACGTAGACAGGGCTGCTTCGGTTGGAGACATCAGCAGCTGGATCCTCGCGGTGGTTCAGGCTTCGGTCCAGTATGGCCAGAGAGATATCAAGGATTCCCTCCTCAAACTGAAATCCAAACAAGCACTTTGTTAAAGGTCAAATTCATCAATAAGCCCCAGGATAAGCTGCCCACCTATTTTCCTTCTCCTGGCACAATGGGAGCAGGTTGGTCCTGCAGGCATTTTCTGTGCCACTTCTGTGAGAGAAGTGAAGACCTGGAGGAAAGCAGAGGCACTAAGCTGCTGGCTTTTAAAGCTAAGAGGCACTAAGCTGCTGGCTTTCCACAGGATTTTAAAGGCAGCATGTTTGTGAGCATGGCCTGGAGCCATAGCTGTTAGCTATTCATCAAAGCATTACACAGCCTGATGGAACAGACAAGACCACTCCGGGTCAGGCTCAGCAGGCTTTAAAGCCTCCCCCATCCTGTCATGCCCCTACAGGTAACCCTTCTGCTATGAAAGCTTCACTCTTAGGGGCTGCCTTCATCTCATCTCAGATGATCTGAACTGAAAGAAACCAACAGGAAATTATTAATTATGGATGAGGGTGACAGAGGCTCTGTGTTGGGCCCGGGGGATGCCATTAGAGTTTGCTGTATGGATGTTGGTCAGGCAAGGATGCCACATCACTCAGAGACAGAAAGCAGATGTGGCCTTTCTTCATTTATTACTGGCCAGCCCGATCAGAGGGCTAATAGAAATGCTGCCTGTGCAACTGCTGCTGCAGCTGGAATGCATGGAGTGGTCAGGGATGGCTCTGACTGGCCCCACAAGTTGCAGGACAGCTGTGTGACTACAGATGGGCTGCAGTCGTGTCTGTGTTGGTGGCAGCTCTGCTTGTAACGCCACACTGGTGTTCAGACATTCCAGCTTGAGTTGTTTCAGTTTGGGATGTTCTTATAATGACTTCTGCCCCACTGCTGAACCAATTGTGTTAGTATTTGGATTTGCCATCCTCACAGTACCTAGAGGTTAATGCTAGAACTGCTTCCTTTGCCCTTTGTGAAGGTGAAGCAATAAGTAGAATGTAAACAGTTTGTGCAATAGACCAAAGAAAAGCTAAAATGTTTGCTTAATTTCTTTTGCTTCTATATCAACACAGCAGACAGGGGGATGAGCCTGATGCTGCTGGTATTTATTGATGATCAAGGCACATGTCTGCAAGCAAATCCTGAGGGAGGGAGGAATTCTCAACTCTCAGCCTGTGAGGGAAGGATTCTCTCTCCTCCAAAGCCCACTTATCTGTCATTCTTATTCTCAAAGCTGTGGAATGGGTGATGCTCTTTACCTGTCCATAGTCCCAAGCTTCCTCTTCAATGCATTTTTCCAGCCCCTGAAATATGATCCCACTGTCATTCAGGACGTACTCCCGTCGCTCCTTTTCATTAGCCATGTAGACATCATCATCTAGAAGCAGAATGAGAGAGGCTGGCTGAGGGGAAACTTGGTTTGCTGTAATTGAAGCTCCTACTTCAAGGGGACTTCTGGGGAGCAGGTCAGGCTGCCTCTGCATTCAGGCTTAGGACTCCTCTGTAATCACAGAGTGGACAAAAGAAGGCTGCAATTCCCGTGGAGGGGGGGAGCTGACCATGCTCCTGTCCTTGCACCAGTTTCAGTGTGTGTCTTACTGGCAGGTGGTGCTTGGTTTACAACTGAACACTGACACTCAGAGGGAAGTGAAGAAAATAGAATAAGTATTTGTAGTGCCTCCTGCCTCTGATTCCTTATTGGACAAGCAGGAGGCCAGGTCTGCTGCACAGCAGCACTGGAGAAGGGGCAAATGCTTGACCCTTGATGTTGAGAGAAAAGGGGGAATGGAATGAAGCTGGAGGCTGGAGGTGAGGAGGAAGTTCTTCCCCATAAGAGTGGTGAAGCCCTGGAATGGGTTGTCCAGGGAGGTCGTTGGGGCCTCAGCCCTGGAGGTGTTTAAGACCAGGCTGGCTGAGGCTCTGGCCAGGCTGATCTAGTGTGGGGTGTCCCTGCCCATGGCAGGGGGGTTGGAACTAGCTGATCCTTGTGGTCCCTTCCAACCCTGACTGATACTATGATACTATGGAAAAAGCCTTCCTGTAGCTGTGACCATCAGGTGCATGCTTGACTGTGACACCCAGATCTTCTATCTGAGGCAACCAGTTATATGATACAGCAAAACATACTTGGACACCAGGGATTGAAGAGCAGCACAAAGTGTCCCAGGGGTGTTGAAGAGACCTTGTTCCCCGACACAATCTGCAGTTTGAGTTTGTATCGTCCGATGACAGCGTTGGCTGGGCTGACTATGGTGAAGTTCATGCAGCCAGGCTCACTGGGCTCTTGGGTTGCGCTCCAGCCACTGTCATCCTCCTCAGAAAGGTTAAATATGGCTTTGGTCTGCTCTGATTCTGATGGAGATGGTCCTGGCAGAGGGAGCAAAGACAGCAATTCTGAATTACAGCTGGAGGTGACAAACTTGGGGTCAGTCATGAGCCCAGGGCTTTAATTCAATGTAAACTCCTTGTGCTCCATCCTGTGCAGCCCTTTGTGCTATGGGCACAGCTCAGTAAAGGGAGTGCACAGAACCATGCTGGACAAGTGAGGAGGAGGCAAGAGTGGTGTCCTGAAAACCCGCCACTGTGGAGGCAGGGTGGGCCAGGCACTGGAGTGCACATTTCCTGGGGAGTTAGCTGCATGGAGAATTCTTCTGAGAAGCCTTTCGGGGAGATACAGATAGGAGGGAATGGGGCAATGTAGACTGCTCTAGTAACAGGGAACACATGAAGGTCATCAAGGGGATTTTAAACAGGTGAAATAGAGAGTCAGGAGAGGAGGTAAATGGGGGCTAGAGAGGTGGAGCTGTGAGGTGTTCAGGGGCCATAAAACGAAGACAACTCTGAGTGTTGCAGGTGGGTCCTCAAGAGCAGAGATTCAGCCTTGTTTTAAAATGAGGATGGCACTAAACCTTTGTATTAATTATTACCTTAACTCTCTGTTGTCCTAAAGTGAGAACTGAACCTTAAAATGGGAGCTGCTAAGCCTAAAAGGACAAGGAGTGCTGACTGATCCAAGGCAAAGCTTAACGCTTCAGGAATGGACTAGCACGTGGAGCAGGAGGGACTTGGCTGTGGGGTGAGTAGCATGGGGAAGTTACCTGTGCTTGCTATAAAGGTGAAGTTTTCCCCAGCCTGTGCTGTACTTTTGAGGCTCAGAGTGATGCTGAAGGCCTGACCCCTCCTCAGGATTGCTTCTCTGCTGCTGTAGTCAGAGGTGTGGTGTGCAGCTTTGTTCAGTTTGGTTTGCCAGTTGACCTTTGCTATTTTCAGAGCTAGAAAGACACCAGGTAAGCTCATTAAAAACGCTGTTCCTTCAAACCTGTGCATCTTCTCAGCTTGTCTAATGCAGTCATTTTATTAGATAGAGCTGCAGTTCTGCTCTCTAGGGAGTAGAGAACAGGAGAGTCCCCTGTTGCTATTAAGCATTGCAAACCAACAGCTTAGAGGAATGGCTCAAAGAGTTTTTCTGCAGGCATCCCCCAGAGACAGAAAAGAGACCCATCTGACAATTTATCTTTGATTAAAAAAACCCAACCCAAACTAATAAAATCTCTGCTGTAGTTAGACAATTCTTTATTAAAGGTCAAAGAGACTCTTCCAGCATTTTTCTGCTCTTCTTCTGTGAGGTTCTCTTGCTCCCAGACATGCAATAGAATTACTTTACAGCCTAGAGAAGACTCCAGGGGTGACCTCAGAGCTGTTTTGCAATACCTGAAGGGGTCCTACAGGAAGGCTGCAGAGAGACTTTTCCTGAGGGTGTCTAGAGACAGGACAGGGGGGAATGGTTTGAAACTGCTGGAGAGAGCTTAGACTGGAGCTGAGGAAGAAGTTTTTCAGTAGGAGGGTGGTGAGACTGGCACAGGATGCCCAGGGAGGCTGTGGTTGCCTCCTTTCAGGGGGTGGGTGATGCCTTGAACAGCTGAGTCTAGTTGAGAAGTGTCCCTGCCCATGGTGGGGAGGTTGGAGGAGATGAGCACTGAGGTCCCTTCCAACCTGAGCCATTCTGTGGCTATTAAAACTCTCATGAGCAAGTGTGTGCCTGATCCCAGAACCTATGTGACAGCTGATGGATAGAAGGCTGGCATCTTCCTTACTGAACTTGCACTTTATCTTCACACACACTTTGTGTCTCAGTTAATTTCCAGCCGTGCTGCTTGAAGCTGAGTGCTGCTAGAAAAAGGTAGACAGTGGAGTAGGGAAGGTAGGATTAGGAGTGCTGATGTCTTGGGGCAGTGCTATGAGTTGCTCTGTTGTATTGTGCTAGGTTGCACCACCATTGAAAATGGGACACTGAAGCACAGATCCCAAAAGCTTTCAGCCTTTCTTGTTCCCTGGTCAATTAAAAACCCCAAACCAACAAGCAGGCAAAACCAAAGCAGCAAAAGTGCCAATCTCTCTGTGCAGGCAGGCTTGAGAATTGCCCTTCCCCACTATGATATTCCAGAGGAATTTTTGCCTGGAGAGAATTCCTTGCCACAGCTGGAGCATGTTAACCCTTTGCAGACTGGTGGTGCTGTCAGCAGCACTCGGTCACTTTGCTGAGCAGGGTTTGGTAGCTTGCATGTGGGGATGTCTGTAGGGCTCTGCTATGGAAGGAGTGAGGCTGGGCTTTGAGTTTTCTGCTGTGTTTGCATCCCAGAGTTATGGTCTGTGAGTTGTGATGCAGCTGTAATTGCCCTCATTTTTCAGCTTTTTGGAAGAAAGCTGAGTGTGTGAGGCTGCAGGAAGGGCCTGGAGCAAGCTGCTTGCTTTGAATGTGTTGAGCACAGCATAAGCTCGTTGGTATTTTCAGCTCAGTGAAGGGTCTTGTTCCAACTATGTCACCTGGAGGGGGGGAAAAAAATTCCATTGATAGGGATGTGATGCTTGAGTCATGTGATGTGAAGTCTCCAGCTTGCATCATGGCTTTATTTTCCAGACTTAAATGTGTTTAATTGCAAAGGGCCTACAGAAAAGAGCATTCCTAACATCAAGTGCTCTAATTTGAGTGAGTTAAAGCCTTTTTCTCAAGGGCACTTGGCCTCTCAGAGTTTGAGAAGTCAGCCTGGCAGCACTTCACCCATTGTACACCCTCCCATCGTGTATCCTGAGCTGTGCAAGTTCAGTGTCCAGGCTTTTGGGGTGGGGAGTGAGCACCTTGTTGGGGATGCAGCAATGGAGCCAACTCGGAGCACTTTGCATCTCTGCCAATGAAAATGGATCACACAGAGGGCTGAATAACCCACTGAGCCATGGCTTTGATAGTATGGGCTCAGACATTTAAGGACCTCAGTAGTGGTGCCAAAACTTTGAGAGTGGAATGCCACAGGCAAAGACAATACAATAAACAGGGGACAGCTGGAGGAGCAGGAAGGCTGAAGGCAGTGGCTGACCCTGCCTCTAAGAACTGGCTGCAGTGATAGTTTTGTTTGCCCTGCAAAGCTCAGGGTTAGACAGAGGCATTTCTTGTGACCAGGTGCAGGAGATCAGCAAGGAATGGGTTATACATGGAGCAAGAGAAGAGGAAAGCTGACACAGGGCTTGCTTTGATCCTCACAGTTCCAGCTGAAACCTTACCATTTCTTCTTCTACTTTCAGTATCTCTCTGTTAGTAAAGCACATTGTCAGTAACCCTGCCAGGGCACAACTGGCTGGACCTCTAAAACTGGGAGTGTTTATCCTCTCATGGACAGAGACTGGGAGCTTGCTTAGAAGGAAAAGTCTGCAGAGCTGGTGATCACTGCTGGACATGCTGAGCATTCTGCACACAGGGTCCTCGTTGCCTCCAGCAGAAATCTGAAGCAATAACAGGACAAATCCTCAGGCTAACCTGTGCACAGCCTCTGTGTGTTGCATGAGACCTCTTTCTAAGAAGTGAGCCTTCCAGGCAGCAGGAGAGGGGCAGCATACTGCACAGACACTGGTGCTGCACCTCAGCAAAGCAGTGCACCAGGCAACACAGCCACCCTGCAGGGAGCTGAGGGGGCCAGAGGCCACCAAGTGACCCATCTGAGGCAGGATGTCAGCTTAATATCAAAGAGGGATTAGAGCTTGGGACTTCTGTGTGGCAGTTTGATGCCCAAATCTGCAGCCAACAAGTTCTGGCTAGGTGGCTGCAAAAGCCCTCTGTAGAGTAGTTAATGGTTATGACAGCAAACCCAGTTCCTTACTCTGTTTCTCTGTGCTGCAGGGAAAAGAACACCTTCCAAACTCATGATATTAAAAAAAAGAAGAAGAATAGTTAAAAAAAAATATAAAATGAAATCCTCATTTCTAGTAGAATAGCTCAGAAATGCACTTAACCCCCCAAAAAAGGGCTAAATTGCTATAGAGCACCCAGGTGCCATCATCCTGTTCTTCAGCAACTATCACTGCTCTGCACTGAAGAGTGCTGGCTGGAGCCATCAGGCTGGTTTGAACTTACCCTCCATAAGGTTTCTTTCTTCTGTTCCCCCCTTGGGTAGTTCAGCTTAAGGATACAAAGGTGCCCAAGACCATTCTGAATCCTCTTCCACCAGCATGAGTAACACAAGGGCTTAGGACTCTTGACTTCAACTACTTAAGCCAGGGTTTATACAAGCTGGGTGTGACCTGTGGTTGGTAGTTACTGTTTTTGTAGTAATGCCTTACGTGAGCATCTCCCTTATGATTGCTTTAATTGCACAACCCTCGATCTAATTATGTGTATTTAAAGCTGGTGAATGGCTAAGGAAAGATGATAAACAGTATCCTGGTGTCTTGATTACTGAGAGAGGAAAACATCCCAAACTGGATCCAAGGAAGGAATTACCACAGGGAGAAGGAAAATTTGGGATCATAGAATCACCAAGGTTGGAAGAGACCTCAAAGACCACCAAGTCCAACCTGTCACCCAAGACCTCATGACTGCTAAACCATGGCACAAAGTGCCATGGCCAATCCCCTCCTGAACACCTCCAGGGATGGATCAGGTTAGGGTTTTGGGGGCTGTGTGCAGAGGGCAGGTGCAGACAAGTGCATATTGTACAGCATGGATGTGTGGGACTGGCTCCCCAGAGGGGTTGGGGAGTCTTTGTCTCTGGAGAATTTCCAGGGCCATCTGGATGCATTCCTGTGACCTGTGCTGGATTCTATGGTCCTGCTCTGGCAGGGGGGTTGGACTCAATGGTCTCTGAAGGTCCCTTCCAACCCCTAGCATCCTGTGACATGGAGTGAGCTCTTCAGGTCTGCAAACAGCCTTCCAGGATTTGATGAAGGCTACAGGAGAGCTGGAGAGGGCCTTTTAATAGATATGCAGTGACAGGAGATGGAGTAATAGCTCCAGACTGGAAAGAACTCGATTTAGATTAGACATCAGGAAGAAATTCTTCCTTATGAGGGTGGTGAGGCACTGGAACAGGTTGGCCAGGGAAACTGTGGGGGCTCCAACCTTGGGAGTGTTCAAAGCCAGGTTGGATGGGGACCTGAGCAACCTGGCCTGGTAGGAGGTCTCCCTGTCTGTGGCAGTGGGGGTGGAATTAGATGATCTTTAAGGTCCCTTCCAGCCCCAAACATTCTATGATTTGTAATTAGAGTGCTGCTGGCACTCTAATTACAAAGGGCTCTAATTACAAGGGGCTGCTGGCCCCTTGATTTTGCATGGCACAAGCCATTGCTTTTTTCTTTTCTCTTGTTTTGTTTTATTTTTCAGGCAGGTCTGCCTGAAGGTCTTTCACATACCTGCACAGAACTCCTGCTTTCTTGGGAGCACACAGCCAGGATGCTCTGCCCCTCTCTTCCTGACCTGAGAAGCTGTAGGCTGCATCTCTTACACCAGGGCTTTGTTTGCAGCCACGTGTGCAGCAGTGGCTGCTGTTAAGCACAGAAGAGTGTGGAATGGCTGAGTCTGGTTTTAATAATGGTTCCTTGTAGCCTGGCATTCCCAACACCTGTCCAGAGTTTCTCTGCAGCTATTTGGGAGGGCTTCTTGAGTTGGGCCTGAGAGGAAGCTCTGGAGCTGTTCTTCTGGTATGAACCCTGCCCACTCTAATTAGAGGCACTCTCTTCCCTGCTCTTGAAGTTCCCTCATGCTCTCCTCCCTCATCCTGTGTCACAACCTATCCAGAGCCATGTCCTGAGAGGAGCTTGCACACTGCTCTGAGCTTTCCATGGACTGTGACTGAGGAGTTAAGGGGAAAAGGAGTAAGCCCTTAACTGTCCTCACCTCTCCATTTCTGTGTTGTGTTGGTCTTGTCTGTTGCTGTTTTCTGCTTTGTGTGCACTCTCATTGCAAGATCACTGGCAGCCAAAAAAGCAAATCACTCACAGCTGGAATTTCTTTATTTAGCAAAGGAAATCTGAATTGTTGTTATGGCTTCTCATGTATTTGTCAGTAAGACTTTGTGATCGTGTCTGGATGTGTCAGACTGAAATGTTATCACCTGCCAGGCAAAAGATGTCCATTTCAAACTCCTGGCAGCTCTGTGCTTCAGTATTTTGGCCTTAATTCTGCTTTAAACATTTTTTAAGCCAGATAACAAAGAGAAATCTTGATTATTGGCAGAGCTGTTTGTGCATCATCACTGCCTTGCACCCTGCTCCTGAAGGGTGGTTGCTGTGCCCAGTCAGTCATCAGCTTTCAGAGTAGTCCCTGGGCAGCTTTCATTGCCTGCAGTGATAGAGAATCCTTAAGGCTCCTTGAGAGGGAGATTCAGGTGGGACCTGGTACTGGTGGTGTTAGGACTGGGAACCCAGAAAGGAAGCATCTGGGACAGAGGTGTGGCACAGGGGCTGCTTGTGTATGAGTTGTACTGGGAAGGCTTGAAGGCAAATGTGTTCCTTGTCCCCAGGGAACTTCCAGTGGTGGCCAGAAATGTTAGGTGGGTTGTGCTGCTGGGCTTGCACATTAATACAAGGCTCCTGTTGGGTGAGACTTGTTGCACTGCATAGGAATGAAGTTCCTGGTTTGGGTATGTACAGGTGGTGTCTACTCTGAGACAGGCCTGTGCCCACAGGCTACAGAAATATGGTTGTCAAGGATCCCAGACATTTCTCTTTCCAGCCTTCAGAGGCTTTCTCCCTCCCCATTCACAGAGTTGGAGGTGTTGCAAAATCCAGAACCCAAATGGACAATGGGGGGAAATGTTCTACTTTGTTAGGTAAGAAGTGTGTGTAATGAAAGTGGGGGGAAAACCCCCCAAACCCTCCTCAGGCTTGTGATTCCTCATTTCCATGGAAGGCAAAATTCATTACAGAAGAATACAGCCAGGGGGATAGAGTTTATTTATTGCTGAAAATGACAAGGTGGTCAAAAAGAGACTTTTAATGATCTGATTTAAAAGCCCAAACTGGGAGCTTAACACAGTGAGATTTGATAAGACCACGAAACTAGTGCTACAAGGAAGGGGCTTCATTTTCCTACACATAAAGAGGGATGGGGTGGGGGGAAAGAAAGAAATACAGTTAGTAACTACACAGTGAAGCACTATGACAGCAGGAGCCTGGGTTGTATTGCAGTGTAAGAGTCACCCACTTGTGTGGGAAGTTTCTTGCTGTGATGGTTGTTCCTGTAGTGGGAAGAGTGCCTTCCCCTGCTGGTGTTGAAAGAGGAGGCTGCTTCCATCACATTATGCAGGTGCTACTGCAAGGGTTACAAATCCCTTCACGTGTGAGAATTTGTCACAAGAGAAGTCCACTTGCAGCTGCAGAGGCCCAGTCCTGCGAGGTGTGAACTCAAAGTAAATCTTGGATCTCTCCCTCGCTGCCAGTGGTGCCAGGCTGGGGAGAAACAGAACACAGTCAATCACTTCAGGCTTTGCATTGCCTTGCCTTGAGATTCCCGAGCAGCAGAGCACCAAGAGGTGCTCAAGACCCAGCCTTAGCTTCTGGGAGTTACTTAAGGTTTCAGGCTTTATGTAGACTGAGCAATGAGAAAAGAGAATACTGACTTCACTGACCCTTGGATTGGCCTAAATTTGCTTCATGTTTGACTGCAACAATGTTTTCCATATATATTTTTGCAATGGATTATTATCCTGTCCAAATATTTCCAGAGCCACAGCAAGCCAGGCTGGCTTATAATAAAATGAGCTTTAGGAAATGTGAACTGCTCTCCCTCCCTGAGCTGAATACCCTGGAGGTGTTCAAGAGGGGATTGGATGTGGCACTTGGTGCCATGGTTTAGTCATGGGGTCTGTGGTGACAGGTTGGACTTGATGATCTTTGAGGTCTCTTCCAACCTTGGTGATTCTGTGAATGGAGTAGAATTAACCAGGTTGGAAAAGACCTTTGAGATCATCAAGCCCAACCTGTCATCCAACACCGTCTGATCAACCAAACCATGGCACCAAGTGCTGGATTCAGCTGCTCTGATCTCACCCCTGAGTTGCTCCATAATGCAGCAGAGTCTAGAGGAAAAGGAAGCAAAGTGATACAAGATTTGCTGTTATGTTTTGGAGAGAGATGGTTTTCTCCTGCTGTGAAAGGAGAGCAGAGCAACTTCTTGTTTGGGCTGAAACGAGGAGAGCTGTGGCAGTGTCTTTTGTTTCCTTTAGCTCAGACTTACTTTGGTTGTGTTGGGGCGCTGTATATAAAAACAGAAACACAAAGCCAGGCTGCAGGAGAAACATCAGAGAGACTAAAGAGTTTGCCAGCAAAGAAGGACTTGAGCAGTGTTTAGTTGACCAAGAAGTTGGAGAAGAATGCAGGATTGAGCAGTGCTTTCCCAATGTGTATGTAGGGGGGTTGTTTAAATAGAAAACATGAAGAAAAATGATGCAACCATTCTCTTTTTCCTTATTGGGAAGCAGGACAGGCTGCTGGTCCTGTCAGGGGTCCCGAGTAAGAGCTGCAGCCTTCCCTTACCGTATCTTGACCTGCTGGTTCATCAGAGTCACCAGCAGCACGCAGCGGTCCACAGGCTCCGGCAGGGGGTTGGCGTAGGAGATCTCCAGAGTAGCAGCTTTGTTCACGACAATCCGCCGGGGGATCTGAGCGACAAAGACATCTCTGATGCACTACTTCCTCAACTTGAAGCAGGCAGAATTCTAGAGCAGCCTCTGAAACCCCAGCCCAAATCACAACGCGTTTAGCCCCAAATTCAAGCGAAGATCTGAGCTCCGGGAAGACTCTTTAGCTCTGTCTGTCTGCCTGCTCAGGGCATCGGGGAGAGAGTCGTTTACCTTAATGATAATGTTGGCGTCCTCTAACATGATTGTCTTCTCTACCAGCAGCTTTGCCCCATTCATGTGCATGACTTCACACAGAGCAGTCACTTGGATCCTTTTGTCAGTGGTCAGATACTTCCCGTAGTAGGAATAAGGGATCTTTATCCGGATGTTTTTCCCTGCAATCAGACACGGTTAGGAGCCAGGAGGCTCTCCAAGAATGTTAAAGCAGAGAGAGGGTTGGTTTTTTGTGAGGGATTGTGAAACATTTAAAGAGAAGAGAAGATAGCTGGAGTCTGTTCACACTTCTTCCCTCTTGTGTATTTCCCTCTTCTGGTCACTCTTTTCTGCTTTAATTCATTGACCCTTAGAGTTTTGAATGGAGATCTTTGGCCTGAAGCTCAGGGGTTCTGCTTAGCTGCATTTTGCTCTGTCCCTTTCTATTTCTTACAATTAGAGATACAACCCTTTTTGTCCCTTTCCCCTTTATATCCTACTTATTTTACCTCACTGAAGAAGGAACTTTGAGTCAGGTTTCACAGAGATGCTTCTCAAGTGGCCTGCTCAGCTGCTTACTGTAATCCCACAACTCTTCAGCTATGTGTGTGTGTGTGGGGAAATACGTTTATCTTTGTAGCCCCTGGCAGTGAAAAAGATCTCTCTATTTTAACAACACTAACTCTTCAAGAGGGAGACAGAAATAGACCAGGTTAAAAGTGACAGTGAAACTCTATTAGGGTCTACTTCTGTTAGGGACTATTTCAATTAGGGTCTATTTCTCTTTCTGCCTGTTGAGTGCCAGCAAGCATGCAGCAGGCTTTTCTTGTTTGTTAAAAGAATAAGATGTGCTCCTGCACAAGTAACAGCCACAGCAAAGAGAGGTTTGCTTCTGGAGCTGTAATCTAGGTGCAGCCTTCTAAACACCTTCCCAGTCCTTCTAAATACCTTCCAATTCCTGATTGAGCTACCACAAGGTCCCAGGACAAGAGGACACAGCCTCAAGCTGTGCCAGGGGAAGTTTAGGCTGGAGGTGAGGAGAAAGTTCTTCCCTGAGAGAGTTGTTAGCCATTGGAATGTGCTGCCCAGGGAGGTGATGGAGTCACCATCCCTGGAGGTGTTCAAGAGGGGATTGGACGTGGCACTTGGTGCCATGGTTTAGTCATGAGGTCTGTGGTGACAGGTTGGACTTGATGATCTCTGAGGTCTCTTCCAACCTTGGTGATTCTGTGAAAATAAACCTCTTGTAAAAAGCAGCCAAAGCCATTGCTGTTGGGAGAGGGAGCAAGTAGGTGCATGACAAGCCTGATGTAGGGATGAGAAGTGTCTCTTTCAGCTGACTTTGTGTGGCTAGCAGGGCTGTGTTGGTGTGGTAGTCTTCTGCTCAAAATCTGCAGCTAAATAGCCTAAAAGTATGAATAAAGGTAGAAGGTGATAGACTTCCTGTTGCTAGAGAAAAGAATCTGTTGGGCAAAACTGTTTGGGTAATTTTTTCCTTCAGGAGAAGCCAAACCTGTCTGAGGGGTGGTCACAATTACTGAGTAATGCAGGGGAATGGTGAAATTCAGTGCATTCCACAAAGAACTTTAGCTGAGAGAGTTTAAATTGAGTGTTGTACAGATGGCTACTTAGGGACGTCAGAAGTTACCTTGTCTAGAACCAAGATCCACAGAAGTGGTTGCCTTCAGGATCTCTGCCACCGTTCTCCTTGTATACAGGATGGTTGATGCACTCATGTCCACCTTCACAGTCTTGTGGTCAGCAGATAGGTTGTTGAGAATTAGGGTGAGGTTAATATCCTTGCCAAAGAGCGGAGGTTCAGCCAGCTTGAATCTGCCGGCGATCCCCGGGTTCCTGATGGCCTCGGAGGGGGATTCCCTGCGTCCTTCTGTGAAGCTGGAGCCAAAGATCTTGGCCAAGGCTTTCTTATAAACTCTTCTTTCCTCAGCAGAACCTGCTCAAAGGAGAAGACCAAGTCAGACTCCTCCTGGCCTGGAGCAGGAACAGTGTGGCCAGCAGGAGCAAGGAGGTCATCCTGCCTTGTGCTCAGCACTGTTAAGGCCACACCTTGAGTCCTGTGTCCAGTTCTGGGACCCTCAGTATAGGAAAGATGTTGAGATGCTGGAAGGTGTCCAGAGAAGGGCAACAAAGCTGGGGAGGGGTCTGGAGCACAGCCCTGTGAGGAGAGGCTGAGTGAGCTGGGGTTGCTTAGCCTGGAGAAGAGGAGGCTCATGGAGACCTCATTGCTCTCTACAACTACCTGAAGGGAGGTTCTAGCCAGGTGGGGCTTGGTCTCTTCTCCCAAGCAAGCAGCACCAGAACGAGAGGACACAGTCTCAAGCTGTGCCAGGGGAGGTTTAGGCTTGAAGTGAGGAGAAAGTTCTTCACAGAGAATGTTGTTAGACATTGGAATGTGCTGCCCAGGGATGTGGTGGAGTCACTGTCCCTGGAGGTGTTCAAGGGGGGACTGGATGTGGCACTTGAAGCCATGGTTTAGTAATGAGGTGTTGGGTGATAGGTTGGACTTGATGATCTCTGAGGTCTTTTCCAACCTTATTGATTCTATGATTCTTGTGTGGTGTTTCTGAGGGAGCTGGGGGTGTTCATCCTGGACAAGAGAAGGTTCCAGGAGAACCTTAGAGCTGCCTTCAAGTACCTGAGGGGTTCCTAAAGGAAGGCTGCAGAGGGACTTCTCCTGAGGGTGTCTAGAGACAGGACAAGGGGGAATGGTTTGAAGCTGAGGCAGAGCAGGGTTAGACTGGAGCTGAGGAAGAAGCTGTTCAGTATGAAGGTGGTGAGAGACTGGCATAGGCTGTCCAGGAAGGTTGTGGATACCTCCTCTCTGGAGGTGTTCAAGGCCAGGTTGGATGAGTCTTTGAGCAGGTGTCCCTGCCCGTGGTGGGGAGGTTGGAGGAGATGAGCTTCGAGGTCCCTTCCAACCCAAACCATTCTGTGAAAACAAGTTACCCATTCCCAGCCCCAAGAAGGCAGTCAGAGATAACTGTGATAAGGAGGAGAGAATTTGTGACAATCACTTTACCTTCTGGATATTTGTAGTTGTAGGTGATATCCACACGGGAATTGCTGCCTATAGCTTTGGTGCTGATAGATCTGCCAATTATTTCAGTATCACAGTAAACTCTCTTCTTAGTTCCATCATTGTACACAATCCACCTGTTGCAGTCAGCATTCACCTCTGAATACACAAACAAGGTGTCATAGTCCAAGTCCACGTCACCTTCTTTGATGGCTACAACCGAAGCAGGGCCACACTGAAACAATCCTAAAACATGAATATAAAAGGTCAGAGTCTATTAGCTGTGCTCAGTTTGCAGAAGGGATGCTAAGCCATGCTATAGAAGTTATGCTGTCACCTTTGCTTTGCTCTTGTGGAGTGGCATCTAAAACCTGCCACCCGTTGTATGATCCTCCCAGGTCTGGGCGAAGGAACCAGCTCTCATTCCAGACATGGTAATCCCTGGAGAGAGAGAGAGAGAACAGTGTCTAGAAAGCACAGTAACACAGCCAGGCAAACCTCACTTGGGAAGGAGTGGGGATTTTGGGGGTGTATAAAGATGTGACACAAGCTGTCTGGATACAGCAGATCCTTTCCTCTTCCAAACAATGTGCTGCCTGCTTTGGAGGTATCACAGTGTAGACCTCAAGGTGGGGAAGGGGAGATGCCAATCACTTTGGGGTCAATAGGAGCTGTAAGTGTAAGGATTTAAGCCTTGGATGTAGGCAACACTTGGTGGCTGGGCTCAGTAACCTTCAGATGTGGGCAATGCTCCATTTAAATAGGAACCTCAAATAGCTACATTGGGTCAGACAAAGTTCTCCAAGTCCAATAGTCCATCTGGGGCAGTGTGCAGCAGCAGATCTTTAGGAAAGAGGTAAGAACAAGATGTGAAGAGAATGAATACATCCCCTGAGAGGCTGCTTGAGTTCTTGCAGCTGGAGAATTAGGGTCTCTCTGAATTAGTCATTACAATGAGACCACTGAGCTTAATGGCTAAGAGGTGAAAGGCTTCTCATGTCCTTCAGCCATGCAGATTCCACTGTGAAAGGAGGCCAACTAAATAAAGCTGGTGAAGCCTAGAGTGCAGAGAGCCTGTGAGCTATGTAATATATCTCTGGGCAGGGTAAAGTCACTTTCTGAGAAGTGAAGAGGCTGCAGAGTAAAGCTTTTTAAGACCTGGGTGGGGGACAACTGAAGTGCAAAATGACATCATTAGTAGTAGAATATCCTGCTCCTTGGGCTACTCATAACTTGAGGCTTGATTGATCTTGGATCACTTGCAGTTTACAGCACTGGACTACACTGTCCAGTAAGCAAGTGTGGATAGTGGTGGGATTGCTCTGTCTTTCTCAGCTCCCACAAAGGGAAGGTCTAGGTGAGGGAGTGCTGGCAAACCTCTTGAGGAAGCCCCCATCTGCCTGGGGAGGGGGGCAGGCCAAGCTGAGGAAGACAGGCTTTGGGTGTGTGATGAAGGGTAGTTAGAGGACACAGTCTCAGGCTGTGCCAGGGGAGGTTTAGGTTGGATGTTAGGAAGAAGTTCTTCACAGAAAGAGTGATTGCCCATTGGAATGGGCTGCCCGGGGAGGTGGTGGAGTCACCATCACTGGAGGTGTTCAGGAGGAGACTTGATGGGGTGCTTGGTGCCATGGGTTAGTTGATTAGGTAGGTTGGATTGGCTGATGGGTTGGATGCAATGATCTTGAAGGTCTCTTCCAACCTGGTTTATTCTATTCTAAGGCACCAGGAAACCAGTCAGTGGCATGGAAGGCACACAGCTGAGTTACCAGGGACAGACTGCTTAGGTGTCAGTAGTTAAAACAGCCTTGAACTGGGCCCTTGGTGGTGGAAACACGTTTTAAAGACAGTTGCAACTTGTTTGAGGCTGGTTGGCCGAGGTGTTAACCTCACAGCCATGAAGGATGTTTCTTTCCAAATGGTTAGCTGGTGCATTATTTTAGGTGTTTGTATTAACTTTTTGCCCAGTCAGCTGCTTCTGTATATGTTTGAAAGTCTCCTAAATCCTCTCTCTAATTATTGGTGAGATGCAAAAAAACCCAAAACCCCAAACAGCCAATTAATGAAATCATTCTGCTTACCATGTGGAATCCTTGCCAATGTTGAGGCTCTTTCCAGAGCTGTCATAGTACTTATCAATGCTCAGGTTTCTATCCACATCGTGGGCAGAGTTGAAATTGGAAACCAAACGAGTTGGAATCCCCAAGCACCTCAGAACTGAAACAGATTGAATGGAAAACAAAAGAGCAAATCCAAAACTGAACAACAAGGCAAAAACAATCCCCCCCCCCCCTCCCCCCCCCAGCTTCAGCAAGAGAAATGGAGAGATTCAGATTGGATGTTAGGAAGAAGTTCTTCCCCATGAGGGTGGTGAGAGACTGGCACAGGTTGCTCAGGGAGGTTGTAGAAGCCTCATCCCTGGAGGTTTTTACAGCCAGGCTGGATGTGGCTGTGAGCAACCTGCTCTACCTGTGGCAGGGGGGTTGGAACTGGCTGATCCTTGAGGTTGCTTCCAACCCTGACAGTTCTATGAGTCTATGGTTTAATTGGCTTCTAAAATTTGGCTACAATGTGTTTTGGAGGAGAAGCTTGGAGCTGTTGTTTCCTTAGCTGCATGGGCAAGGAAGACAGGCAAGCTGGGCATGGCTTTAGTTTGGAGGTAGTGTGGATGGTTGCAGGGAAGTTGGAACTGGATGATCCTTGAGGTCCCTTCCAACCCTAATAATTCTATGATCACACATCTGAGAACAGAGCTGTCTAAAGATTTTTTTTTTGTGTTTCTTCAATATCTGCAGCCTGTTCCTCTTGTGGAATGAATTAATTGGTTTGTGGCTTTGCT
Organism: Melanerpes formicivorus; assembly: GCF_026170545.1. Taxonomy (NCBI): domain Eukaryota; kingdom Metazoa; phylum Chordata; class Aves; order Piciformes; family Picidae; genus Melanerpes; species Melanerpes formicivorus. Next base: position 13,567,011 of record NW_027142371.1, on the reverse strand, counting down.
AGACTCAGAGGTGACAAATGCCTCAGCTCCACCACACTCCTCTGCTCTTACCTGTACACATCACGCCTGCAAAAACCCAGCACTGGCCGTACTGCACAGGTCTGTAGTTGTCCTGCCGCCATTTCTGGAGGATCACCACACTGCCATCCCATCTGGAGGGGTTCTCATGGGAATGGAAGCTTCCTTGCCACTTCCCCAGGAGGACTCCGTTATCGTTGTCGTTTCCGTTGATCTAAAGACAGGGCAGTGGACAGAAGGCACAGAGTCAGCTGGGTGTGATGCACCATCACACTGCTCAAGGTGCAGGTGGCTGAGCCTCAGGGGTACAACAAATGCCTTCTGCTTGAGCATGTGGCCCTCAGGTGAAGGTTTTGTGTTCATACCATGGAGCTGATTACTCTGCCCACGTATTTGGGATCCCCTCTGCGGGACACGTCGATGGCTGGGCTCTGACGGTAGTACAGGCTCAGGTCAAGCATGGTGAGACAGATGTTCAGCAGATGGTCTTGAAACTGGGGGCAGACAAAGTTAAAATTAAAGAAAATAGTTTCACCCACAGAGAGTCTGCTGCAGCTTCTCCTTTTTAAAGGTATTCCAACCCAAAGGTGCTTGGGACAGTGAGGCCCAAAGCCAGCAGTGTTCACTTCACACTGCCGTGTTGGCTAAAGGTAGAGTAGAAGCCTAGCAGGATGCTAGATGTGGACACTCTGGTCACAGATGAGCTCCACACTTGTACCATGAGCTTCAAGCACATGCAGAGGCTAGTTCTAGTTGCAGTGTTGTGCTGAGACATGTTTCATGCTCAGGTCCCATGCAGACTGTGAGCAAGCCACAGGTTAAGTCTAGCCTGGTTTGTCCAGTTTTCTAAGGAGGATTTCCTACCACAGAGGTAAATATCATAAAATCCTAGAATGCTTCAGGTTGGATAGGATGTTAGAGCTCATCTATTCCAACCTCCCCACCACGGGCAGGGACACTTCTCAATTACACTTAGCTGCTCAAGGCCTCATTCAACCTGACCTTGAACATCCCCAGGGAGGAGGCAGCCACAGCCTCCCTGGGCAGCCTATTCCAGAGTCTTACCACCCTCATACCGAAGAACTTCTTCCTCAGATCCAGTTTAACTCTGCTCTCCCTCAACTTCAAAACATTCCCCCTTGTCCTGTGTCTAGAGACAGGGTGTCCTGTGTCTAGAGACCCTCATGAGAAGTCCCTCTGCAGCCTTCCTTCAGGATCCCTTCAGGTATTGGAAGGCAGCTCTGAGGCCCCCCTGGAGACTTCTCTTGGCTGAACACCCCCAGCTCCTTCAGCCTGTCCCCATAGCAGAGGTGCTTGGATCAACTTTGTGGCCTCCACTGGACTCACTCCAACAGCTCTGCGTCTTTCTTATGCTGGGGACACCAGAACTGGAGGCAGGATTGGAGGTGGGGGTCTCAGCAGAGCAGAGTAAAAGGGAATAACAAGAGCAAATGCAACTGGAGGCAGTGTAAGAGCCCAGCTGAATTCCTCCTGGCTTACCTGCCCGTAGTACCATCCTCTTGCCTCAATGTACCTCGCATTGCCCACAAAGATGATTCCATTCTCATTTAGAACGTATTCTTGCCTCTCATTTTCGGTAGCCACGTAGACATCATCACCTGGAAACCAAGTTGGAGATGCTTTTCCACTCAGAGCTGAGAATGCCTTCCAAAAATATTTAGTTGAGCAGGGGGAAGGCCACCTCTGGAACAAATGCATTGCTTTAGCTCCCTGGACATGCACACTGAGAATGCCTGCAGTTGTGTGGGGGCCGGGGGGTGGGAATTCACCTTCTAGTACATTAACTTGCCCCCCATCTCAGGGTAGCCTTCCTGTGCCATCTCAGGGTAGCCTTCCTGTGCCATCTCAGGGTAGCCTTCCTGTGCCATCTCAATGTTCCCTGTCTGTCCACTGTATGCTTACAAGAAAGATGGAGAAAAGCCCTGCCTAGCTCCCTGGGGTTTTCTGCCTTCTCAGGGTAGTTGGAAGTAAAAGACACTTGAAGAGAATCACCCAGATGATGATTTTCTCTCTTGTCTAGTAATTTTTGTCCTGGTTTAAGGCACCTGGATGAAGATCTCAGCCTGCCTCCTCTGAAGTGCTGTCAGGAGTGTTATTGGGATAGGATTTCTGATTGCATTGTTGTCCTTAGTCTGTGTCACAGCACATGGCTGCTGTGGGAGCATTGGTTTCCCCCAGAAGCTTTGGTGGTTGTGGGAGCATTGGTTTCCCCCAGAAGCTTTGGTTGTTTTGCTCACTCTTTAGGTAGCAATCTCTCCTTAGCTCTCTCTTTCAAATCTTACTCTTTAAAACACCCTCTGAAAGATTCTGGATCTCAGGAAAAACACAGGGGGGAGAAAAAAAATAAATCATCAACTTTTCTGTTTTGAGTTAACTTCTTTACCTTCCTATAGGAACTTCCCATCCTTCCCCTCCTGCAAATAAAAAGAATGTGGAATTTATTTTAAAAAAAGACTTCTGGCATGTGATATAATTACTGTTTTTGTGGTGGTTATCCACACTTCCTCATCTCATTATTACTGACTCCCAAACTCCTGGGCCAGCATGGGCCTGGAGAACTGTGTGCACTTCTAGGGGCTGCATGCACTTGAAGTATTGAATACTTGAAGTATTGGAAATGCTCAGCAGTCCTGGAAATAGAGTTTCTGAAGGACTTAGGATGACATCTGAGTTCATTCCTATCCAAATCAGTAATGAACTGTTTGAGTGGGTTTTCAGGTGGCAGGTAAGGATCCAGTAGCAGCTTTTCTCCACTCCAGTGCTTCCCCTTTCCTCTCTGGTTCAGGCTGTTTCCTCCTAGGCAGTCCTTTACTAATAGTACAAGTTACTAATTCCTTAATTAACAACCACTCAAGTGGAACCACATCTGCAGACCAAATCTGCCACTTAGCTGAGACACAAATGTTCTGCTTCTCTTCTGCTGTGACATTTACTGTGGTGATAACAGACCCTCAGACCGAGTCTGTGCCTCTTAGTCAGGATCAAGATGCTGTTCCACTCTGCAGAAGCTTGTTCAACTGCATCCTATTTTAGGGCTACTCCCTTCTGCTTGGCAGTGTCCATTGCACTGCCTGATCAATCCAGAGGGTTCTTCTGCAAAGTCATTAGCTTCAGACTGGATCTTTTCCTCTGAGAATAATCTGTCTCATGAGTGCCACAGCTGCTCTGGTATTCCAGTTCAGGAGCCGTCAGCTGTTTCAACCCTTGCAGTGTGGTTGCCATCAATTAGAAGTTACACCACAAGTGATTTTTCCAGGGGAGGTTTGAGAAGGGTTTATTTTCCTCCCTCCTCAGGAATGTCTTTGCAGAGACAGACTGAACTTTCTGAACATACTTCTGCAATTATTTCTGTCTTCCAAGACCTGCTGAGCTAATGAGCAGCTTTTTATCACCTGGGCTCTTCACGTAGAAATTGTGGATCCTTTCCTTTTGTAAAGCTGTTTAGTCACCTGGCTGGCTAAGCTCTCTTAATTACACACAGTGGTGTATCTTAAGGCTGATCTAGGTCTCTAGACTATTGCACACTTGCAAAATCTGAGTTTAGGAATTTGCATTTCTTCTGCAACACGCTGAGGATGCAGCGGTAGAAACTGGAGCAGGAACAGATGTCCCTTTCCAACAGGTGATGAAAGATGTGGGCAGTACCACTCTTCACAGCAGTCCTCTCAGTTTTCAGAGCTGGCTGAGCCGTGGGCTTTGCAGGTAACATCTGCAAGAGCACTCTTGCTTTGGTTTAGCTGCTCCCTGCGTGCTTGCTTCGGGTTTTGAGAAATATGTGAGCTTGTGCAAGCCTGCCAGCCCTCATCTACAGGGGGGAAAAAAGTCATCTCAGTCTTGAAGGAGTAGTTCACATCACCCCATATAGCATATTGCATTAGGATAAAAGTGGGGTGTGAGTGAAGGGGATGGTGCAGCAGTGGCTTTTTAATGTAGTAAAACCAGCTAGAGGAGATGGCTGCCACTGGCAGCCCAACGAGGGACAGCCTGGGGGAGCAAGCTCACTGTGCAAGCATGAAAGCAAACACATCAGTGACATTCAAGAGCATTGGCACCTACCTGGGCACCAGGGGTTGAAGAGTAATACAAACTGCCCCAGGAATCTGGAGAAGATCTTGTTCCCTGAGGTTACCTGGAGGGTGAGATTGTATCGTCCAATGACAGCATTGGCCGGGCTGGAGATTGTAAAGTTCATGGAGCCAGCCTCACTGGGTACTTGCACAGCACTCCAGCCACTGGCCCCCACCTCAGACAGGTTAAACACAGCCTTTGTACGATGTGATTCTGAGGGGGCTGGTCCTGCCAGAGAGAAGGGGGCAGTTGGTTTGCATTGCAGAGCCTGGTTCCAGTACCAACCCCACACTTAGAAGCAAGCAGAGCAGAGAGAGAATTACAGACACGCGAGGGAAGATCGCAGCCCTAAAGAGAGTCGGGGGAGAGCTCTGAGGAAGGAAGATTACAGTTGTGTGGGAAGCATGGGTTCGGCTAGGAGAGTGTTACCTATTTCAGTGATAAAGGCTAGGCTCTCCCCAGCCTGCCTTGGCCTGTTGAAGTAGAGGGTGATGGTGAAGCCTTGTCCCCGGCGCACGGTCAGCTCGGTGTTGGCGTACCTGTCCGTGCGGTGCGCTCGCGCGTTCAGCGAGGGCTGCCAGCTGATGTGGGTGGGTGTCAGATCTGTAAGGCAGAATCACAGGGTCACAGAAAACACCTCAAAGATCATCTAGCCCAACCTTTGACCCAGCTGCAAAGGGTCAGCACTAAACCATGGCCCCTGACAGAAGACCTGAAGCATCCAGCATGTCACTTGCTGAGGCCAGGCTGGATGTGGCTCTGAGCAACCTGCTTGTAGTGTGAGGTGTCCCTGCCCGTGGCAGGAGGATTGGAACTGGCTGATCCTTGAGGTCCCTTCCAACCCTAACAATTCTATGGTTCCATGAGCTTGCTAAGAGGACCAGTTAGCTATTACTGGAGGAAGGTCAACTAGAAAGCAGACAACACTCCATTGGATTTATTAAGTCCAGTTTTGGCTTGAGTTTTGTTGCAGAGCTGTCCTGTGCTGAGGACTTGGACACCCAACACTTCCTATGAGTGTTGGATGTTGGTTTATCACTGGACTTAGGGGGGATGATAAAAACATTTACAGAGGCAGATCAGTGTCAGTCACAGGCAGCACCCAATAAAGTGGCTGTAGCCCCTGTTTTCAGCCTATGTATTTTTACCTAGACAAATGGCTGTTAGGACATCTTGCTTTCCAGGCTTATGTCCTGAGGCCATTTGGCCTAGAGTAGGGAAAGATGCATGGTAAGACATCACCCATCTGACATGAACAAACAAGGACCAAGAGAGCAGCTACAGCAGGCTGCTGCTCTCCCTGCAAACCAACGTTCTGAAAAGTGATTTCAAAATGGTTCATCATTAAACAGGGAGAAGCCTGCCTTGCAACTGCCCCAGTTTGGATTGAACTTTAAAAGCAGAGGTGCTGTCATGCCTGCTCTACTGTGGTAGAGCTTGAATGCAGCTTTGAATTCCCCTCTGTAGGCTCCGTGCTCACAGCTCCCTCAGGATGGGTCACACAAAGAAGAACAGATCTCTGAAATAGCCTCTAAATTAGATGGAGTTCTGCATGGTGCCTTTGGATGCAATGGGAATTTCTTTTCCCCATCCTCACTCCCTCCCCTCAGAAAAGCCCCAAAGTCCTCTGCTTAGCTAAAAAATTGCTCTTAAACAGAAGGCCTGAAACAACAACTGAGGAGAACGGAGACAGGGACGACAGCACTCAATAGGAGTGATAGAAATCACCCAACTTTATTGTTCCACACTTCATTATTTATAGTCTTATCTTATGCATAGTTAATTCTATTCTAATTTAACACATACTATTGGTTTCTCTCTAAAAGGCTACATCATTGTTTTCACTACTCTGTGGGTTTTTTCTACTCAGTCTAATTGCTCTTTTTCCCAGATCTCACCTCCTCCTTATCTTGCTTGCCTCCCTTCTCAGGCAGCTGGACTTCAGCATGCCAAGCAATCAGCACTTTCCCACATCTCCTACTCCATTGCTCTATTATCAACAGAGAATTCTTCAAGGCCTGAATTGCACAGGTGTTCCTGGGATCCCTGTCCCCTCTTGCTCAAAACAAACCCCAACAAACAACAACAAAGCTCTGAAAACAAAGTGCAAGTAGAAGTGAGAAAAGAGAATTCCCCTCAGATAAGGAGTGTGAGCAGATACCTCCAGGGCATGAATCTCGAGGAAATAGCCCTGAGGAAAGGAACTGCTGCAGGGAAGCAAAATGCCACACAGAACTCACCTGCCATTCCCTCAGCTTATGAGAACTGCATACAACTCCTGCTTTGCTCTTCAAGGCTGTCCAGGCCACATTAATCATAAAGAGGAAAAGCCCAGGCAATCTTTTTCTGCTCTCAGCTGAAATTGGAGAGAAGGGAGAGGTACTTAGCAGTTGTTACTAATACCTGCACGGCTGTCAAATTAATTAACTAGTTCCTATAACCCAGGCATGCCTAATGCCAAGGTTCCTACTCCATGTGGGTGTAATTATGGGAGGAGATTCCAAAATTATTTACTCAGAGGAAATGCATTCTCTGGAATTCCAAGGCGAGAGGCGCTTCCTACAAAGGGCAATAGGTGTGCCATGAATGAGTTACCTGTGAGGATGAGGAAATGGGGAGTGTGGTGGGCTGGAAAAACCATATGAAGGGGAAAAAAAGGGAGCATTTCCTGATTACTTCACTTCCAAATTGGTTAGCACCACTTCTGGTTTGTTCAGCAGCTGTGATTTGGTTTTAGAGGGGTGGGGTTGGGTTTCTGTCTCAAATTATCTCCAGTGGCTCCCCCCCCAATTACCCAAAATGATAACCTGCCACTAGGAACAAACTTCTTGCTTGTTCTGTTGCCAGCTCCCTGCTGCTCTTTCAGCACTGTTTTAGTTCAGAAAGAACCCCCAAGCTACTGGCCATGGGTAGGCTTTTTATCAGTGCCAGCTCAGCCTCGCAGCTGCCAAGGCATGCACTCTGAAAGTGTACCCTGACACTGATGTGGGGAGCAGTAGTTACCTGCTTAAGGTTCTGCAGCTTCCCTGATCCTATTGTACCACTCAGCAAACATTTGAAAATAAATTAGTCTGAGTTTGAAGGTAGAGATAAAGAGAACAGCTTGAAAGAGAAGCAGCAAGGGAGACCCAGCACCTTTTTCTAAGGTTAATGTTACCCCCCCAAAAAACCCAAAATGTTGGCTTCTGACACCTTTTTGAGCAACTTTGTTTGGACACCACAAAGACTAAAAGAGTAATTCCTTAGGTTGACATTAGTGCTAGCCCTGTCCTGAAAGAACAGCACCAAAAGGTTCCTGCCTTGGCAGCAGCACATCTGATAAGGTTTATCTTCACTTACATTGCAATTCAGAGTCCTTCCTTCCTTCTCTTGGCGGTTTCCAGGCTGTCAAAACTTGTTCCGGGAAGCGCCTCAAATGGGTTTGATTGCTGTTCAGAGCCACTTCAGTTGGTCTTTTTCTCTTTTCCTTAATTCATATTCCTTGGAAACCATAAGAGCCACAAGCCTCTGATGTTCCCTCTTCCTCACACACAGCCCTAGTGACAAACCGCATCGACCAGTTCTTAAGTTCAGGTGCTCGGCACTTAGAGTGATTGCCTCAGATGTTACACATTGCTGCCCTGCACTATGACTGTTTCCTTTCTTCTTCCTCGCTACTCACAAGCAATTAAATCTCGGAACCTTTTTCTGCCTCTTGCTGCAGCCACCTCCTGTAGCTCTGCCCGACACGCCCACAGTGATGCTCACCAAGCCACCAGAACCTCTCTCTCAGCCTGGCCTACATCCCAAACTGGCACCTGCCAGTCTGCACCTTCACCGCAGCAAAGCAGCAGCAGCTGCTTTTGCAATCCCTTTGGAATGCTGCAGTCATGGTTCCTAAGTGACTAATGGCTGAGCGTTGTCCCAGGTGTTTTCCTAGCTCCGTCCCACCCACCCATCAGCCCAAACGTTTCAAAATAGGTGGTTCCTCCTTTCCCCCTCTTTCAGAGCCTTGGGATTGCAGTCGGTCTGCCACGCTTTGGTTGTAAAACCACGCTTTTAATTTTACTCATCTCCTTCGTGATTTCTTCTGTTGCTCAAGCAGTGCACTATTATGTCCTCAGGGTAACCACATCTCACCTCACACTTGGGCTGTTGATTCTTTTTACTAGACAGCAGAGTTCAGGTAACCTCCACAGAGTGCTGCACCCCCTTCTGTGAGCTTGTGTCCAGGCAGGCACGCGTTTTCATTAGCCACATTAACTTCACGGGCATGTGAAAGGGTGCAGGAGAAAGGTGTTGCCTTCCTTTCAACACCCTTTGAGATCCAATGGGCAAGCTTCTCTCACTTCTGCCAGCTCAAGTCACTTGACTTTCACATCGTCTTGTTTTCACACATCCAAGAGATGTCAGAAGCAATGGAGTGTATATCCACATTCTAAATCCAAGCCCATGCTTGAACTTCAACTTGTTTGGTCTGCTTGATAAGAGCTCTTTGCTCTGGTGAGCCTTGAGAAACATCAGGAGCAAAGGAGAGGCAACCACTGTGGGTTACTTGTGCAGCTTCTCCATCTCTTCCCTCATAGGTCCACTGTGGTCTGTGGTGACATCTGTGTGACAGGCAGTGGAGAACCAGTTGACTACAGGGGTCCTCCCAAAGCAATCTTGCTGGCTACAAGGGCAAAAGGAGTTTAGCCAGTCTGAGTTTGAGCTGCTTGTGGAACAGTGAGGAGGTCCTGTGGCAAGTCACAGGTACCATGTGGTGGAAGTAGGGGCACAGAGCTCCAGGTACTTGTGAAGATTTTGGTGGCTTCTTGGCCCTGCAGCCCAAAGCTAAGCAGAGCAGCACCCTAGCTTCCCATTCACTTCATCTACACAGGTGATTTTCAGTCAGAGATTGACTTGCTGTTGTACAATTATTGGCCATGAACAGAGCCACTCATTGGGTGTCTTGGTTTAGAGCAAGACAGGTTTGCTCTCTTCCCCTTTCCAAAAGGGGCAACAGAAAAACCCTCACACAAAGGATTGAAGAGGATTGGAAAGTTTCAGTGGAAATGCTATTCATAACTGCGTAAAACAGTACAAAGCAGATAAAAATACACACAATCCAGAGTCTGGGTTTAACACAGAAGCTCATTTAAACCAAAGCTCCATGCAAACCAGCCCAACATGCCCATGCTTTCATCCCCCCCCCATGCCTCTTTACCCTCCATCCCACACCGTTCTGACACAGCAAAAATTCAGCTTGGCAGCTCCAGGCCCCAAATTAGGCTGCTCCAGGCATAATTGGCAGCATTGCCAAGGCCAACAACAGGCCTCCCCCACAAGAGATAACAGCCTGTGTGTCCTCCAGGGAGGAGAGAGGGAGGGAGAAGGGGCAGAAGTGGAAATTCTTGGGTTTATAGGGATGCAGAACTTATGGGAATGAAATATACTTTTCTGGCCCACCTCCTGAGCCTCTCTTAGTAACTTACTAGTTCTTAAAGGCTGCTCAGCCTTAAACTACCACATTGGGCTAAGCCTGGTTCAGTTGTTCCTGGAGCCCAGCTGGTTCCTGGAACCTGTCCTGCTGGAAAGGGTTTGGGTGAGATTTGCTAAACTTCAGCTCTGGAAGGTGACCTCCTCACACATATCTGTAGTGAAGTATTCCAAGCTCTTTCCAAGCTACAACACCTTCAGACTTAACATTCCCCCTCCCTTTGGATTCCAAAGACTTTCAGCTAAGTGCAAAATATTAGCATGCAAAAATATAATCTGTGTTGAGCTGGGTAATTATCACGTTGTGGTTGTCAAATAAGTCTCAAACTGGACACCACCCACATTCCTTCTGAACATTTCCTGTGCCTCTTTTGATCACTGATTTACCCCCCCCAAAAAAAGGGGGGGGGGGGGGGAAGGACAGGCTTTGCAGCTGAAAAAGGCAAAGCTAAAAGGCATCACTCCGGCAGCTCATCCTGGCTACTGAATCTAGTATTGTGGTTGCATGAGGGGAAACACTGCTCTGAAAAATTCACTGCATAAGGCTTTGGATGTGTGGAAAGCAGTTCATGAATGCTGGTGGAGAGGCAGCTAGAGCCAGGCAGGATGATTTCCCAGGAAAGCCAGACAAGAGTCAAACAATCTCTGAGCAGAAGATCTCTTTAATAACATGGAAACTCACAGCAGTAAAGGAGGAACCAAGAGTTCCTGATTTGGCTAAAATTCCCAACGTGAAATTTTAATGACACAATGTTGGTAACCACTCCTCAGGGGAAGGGAGGACTTTGCTTTCATGCTAGGCACTGGTTTCTTTTCCAGGGTTTCTTCAGACCTCTGTACACACACACACACACTCCTTGTAGAGCCTCATCTTAGTCAGTCACATTTACCATCTTGAAGGCCTTGACATGTGCAAATTTATCACAGGAGAAATTCACAAGTAGATGCTTGGGGCCCGTTTCAAAAGGGGTGAGTTTGAACTTTGCACTGGATTTCTCACTGGCTTTCAGTGGGGGTAATCTGAAAGTAGGAAACAAAGGGGGGGAAAAACATAAGCTGAAAAATGGCTTACACACCATCCTTGAGGTTTCTTCACTGAGCATCTCTCATCTTCAGTGAGATGAGTTCAGTGTGGGATAGCCACAAAAAGACCACTCAGAACCTGGCTGTCTGCTGTGTGCCTAAACGTGCATTAGGGTCTCACAAATGCACTTAGCAGCCGTCCAGGGAAGTACAGGAAGGGGACATCCTGGGATCAGGAGAAACAGAACTTCATGCAGAGCACATCACTAAATTACTAAAAGTAAATAAGCTGAGACCATGGAGAATGTTAATGGATTAGAATGGATTGTAGCACCAAGAAAACCTTGTTTGAACAGCAGGAAATTTCATGGAATCATAGAACTGTCAGGGTTGGAAGGGACCTCAAGGATCAGCCAGTTCCAACCCCCCCTGCTGTGGGCAGGGACATCTCACACTAGATCAAGTTGCTCACAGCCTGGCTGCAAAAACCTCCAGGGATGAGGCTTCCACCACCCCCCTGGGCAACCTGTGTCAGTGTCTCACCACTCTCATGGGGAAGAACTTCCTAACACCCAATCTGAATCTCCCCACTTCTAGTTTTGCTCCATCCCCCCCAGTCCTATCACTCCCTGACACCCTCTAAAGTCCCTCCCCAGCTTTCTTGTAGCCCCCTTCAGATACTGTAAGGCTGCAATAAGGTCTCCTGGGAGCCTTCTCTTTTCCGGACTAAATAGCCCAATTCTCTCAGTCTGTCCTCACAGCAGAGCAGCTCCAGCCCTCTGCTCATCCTTGTGGCCCTTCTCTGGGCACCTTCCAGCACTCTCAGATCCTTCCTGTAATAGGGGCTCCAGAACTGGATGCAGAACTGTGCTGGATGCAATTTGGAGTGGAAGTGGAACAGTTTGAAAGCAGTGCACTTTGTAAGCCTTGGAGAGACCTGGATGGTTTTCCTGAACAGCCCTACTTTGTCATATTGACTTGTCTTGCCTGAGGATGGGGTTAGATGTGAGACACAACATCAGGTTGCTAAACTCCCTCAGGAGAGTTTATAAGTTGTGGGATAAATCATTCAGAGTTGCTCAAGTGCAAGGTGTCAAGTTGCTGTGTGTCTGTCTGTCTGTGTGTCTATTCAGTTCTGGAGTCCTCTCTCATATCCCAGGTAGCTTACACAAATACCTGCACTTGCTGGCACATGTCAAAGCTGTCTGCAGTTTTTATATGTACAGAGTACATACAGGGGCCTAGCTTAGATGAAGAGCTGGTTGAGAGCTGTGTGCTTCATTACAAGATGTTACATTGCCTGACAACCCAAGTTATCTGCAGGAGAAAATGCTGTCTTCTCCCACTGGTCAGATCTGGGGCAGCCCTGCTTACAGTCTTGCCCATATCTCTTTCCCAGCAGGAAGGAGGCATCACCTATACTTACTCTATCTCAAGGATTCCTCTGAGCAGGTCATTGCCTTGTACCTGCAGCTTACAGTCCATCACTTCCACATCAATAGGATTGGCAAATACCACTTCCACATCCAGTTCTTTATTCACTTTTGCTTCACCAAAGACCTGTGCAAAGAGAATGTTTGAAAGGTCAGGTTCCTGTAATCCTCTACTACCTGATCCTTCTCAGTCATCAGAGGAGATGTGAGGAGATGCTATGATTGATGACCAGGATGCTTCTTTTGGGGTAGAAAATGCTTCTGGGAGCTCATTTCCCCCTTTTTCTGCCACTGCAGTTGGAGAAAAGGGACAGCACTTTACCTGTATGTCGATGGCAGGATTGTCCAAGGTGATGTCCCTTTGCACAAGCACTTGAATTCCACCTTCTACGTGACACAAAGCTGTCACCTGGATCATGTTGTCTGCAGTTAACTGCTGCTGGTAGGCAGTGTATGGTATCTTAATGGGGAATTCTTTCTCTGGAAGAGAAAGAAGGAAGTGATGTGCACATTCATAGGTGCACAGAGTTTCATCCCTAATGTTAGTATTTCCTTTCATGCTGTGTATGGGACCAGGAGGGCCTGCAGGCATCACTAACAGAACCAGCAGTTTGCTGTAGAGGGAGAGTGATTTCTTAGCCCTCCTCTTTCCCTGCTGCCATGTGGTGCCTGGCTTGGTTTCCTCCCAATTGCTCTGCCAGCTAAGACAGCTGGAGCTGAAGGAGCTTGCCAGTGTCACTCCATCTGATGTATTGATTATCCCAAGCTCCTAATGATAACTCAGATTCATCTTTCCAGCAATACTCACGTTCAGGTAGAGAGTTTCTTCCACAAGGTTTGCAAACTCCCTCTGGAAGAATTTTTTTTCCCCAACCTGAGGTCCTTTACTCCTCACCAATTCTTTGGTACAAAACTTCCTTTTCTGTGGACCTCGATGGGCTATTTCAGCTATTTCTATCCCTCACACACTAAATTCCTTTCTAACCTCCTAATGCTTCTTTTTCCTGCTGTTAGCCATGGCCTTGCCCTTTCAGTAAGGCCTCTTGTGATTAACCCCAACACAGTTAGCTGGGGTTTATTTCTCTGGTTTGATGTTGACCATATCCACTTTTTTTACCTTTTTTCCCCTTAATTTTTTTTACCTTTTTTCCCCTTAATTTTTTTTACCTTTTTTCCCCTTAATTTTTTTTACCTTTTTTCCCCTTAATTTTTTTTACCTTTTTTCCCCTTAATTTTTTTTACCTTTTTTCCCCTTAATTTTTTTTACCTTTTTTCCCCTTAATTTTTTTTACCTTTTTTCCCCTTAATTTTTTTTACCTTTTTTCCCCTTATTTTTTTACCTTTTTTCCCCTTATTTTTTTTACCTTTTTTCCCCTTATTTTTTTTACCTTTTTTCCCCCTTAATTTTTTTACCTTTTTTCCCCCTTAATTTTTTTACCTTTTTTCCCCCTTAATTTTTTTACCTTTTTTCCCCCTTAATTTTTTTACCTTTTTTCCCCCTTAATTTTTTTACCTTTTTTCCCCCTTAATTTTTTTACCTTTTTTCCCCCTTAATTTTTTTACCTTTTTCCCCCTTAATTTTTTTACCTTTTTCCCCCTTAATTTTTTTACCTTTTTTCCCCCTTAATTTTTTTACCTTTTTTCCCCCTTAATTTTTTTACCTTTTTTCCCCCTTAATTTTTTTACCTTTTTTCCCCCTTAATTTTTTTACCTTTTTTCCCCCTTAATTTTTTTACCTTTTTTCCCCCTTAATTTTTTTACCTTTTTTCCCCCTTAATTTTTTTTACCTTTTTCCCCCTTATTTTTTTACCTTTTTCACCTTTATTTTTTTACCTTTTCCCCCCTATTTTTTTACCTTTTTTCCCCCTTAATTTTTTTAACCTTTTTTCCCCCTTAATTTTTTTTTTACCTTTTTTCCCCCTATTTTTTTTTTACCCTTTTAAAATTTTGCTTTTTTTTCCTTTCTTTTTTTTTTTAATGCAAGTTTTATTAAATGAAGCCAACTTCTTTTCACTCCTAAGATGTTTTCCATAGCACGAATAGTACTTGAGAAAATGATGGTGTGCAAAACGCCTTTCCAACAGGTTTAGAAGTGCAATGTTATTTCTTTCAACCTTTCCTGCACAGAGCAGTAATGATTGCTCTTTTTAGAGAGCTTTTACCTCCAAGCTGACAAGTTTCTGGTGCCCATTTAATGACTATACAATTGTAACTAAGAGTCACTTGAAGAATTACCTTCCTTAGGAGACAGGGTGACATCTATGGAGTCCTTCCAGACCTCACCAACTGGTCTTCTGGTGTACAGAGTGCTCCAGGCAGTCATCTTGGCATGAACAGTCTTAGCATCAGACTGTAAGTTTGCAAGAACCAGAACCAGGCTGAGGTCTTGGCCCACCTGTAAGGGGCCAGCCACTTTGAACTTCCCTGAGATGTCAGGCTTCTGGTCAACCTCCTGTTGCGTTGGAGCTGTAGGATCAAATTTGTCTTCAAGCCCCAGCTTCTTGCGGGCCTTTTTAAAAATCTCTCTCTCTTTTGTGGATCCTGCCAGAGAGAAACCTGCAGGTTAGCCTCACACAGCTGGCAGCCAGCTCTGATTTTACACCACTGCTACAGACAGGCCAGCAGAATGCACTGCCTGGACTTAGCAGGTGAAGAGAGCCTCTTTTCTGCAGCCACGCATCCTGTTCTGCATCTGCAGTCAGTAATGGCACTGCCCCTCTCACAGCAGCTTTTGTAACACAAAATCTGAACTCTGAGGTTCCTCACTCTTTCCATTTATATCCTTTTTTGCCCCTCATGGTTGCAATATTTAGACCCTAACCCCCTGCACTTTCAAATCCCTAAGGGCTGCCAGGTTGGCGTGCTGTTGGCAAACCTTGTTGTACCTGGGGGGGAGTGCTGCTCTGCCTCAGGTTTCTGTGATAGCCCTTTCATGCTGCTGCCAAATAACCGGGCTGCAGGCTACATCTCACAAAGCAGAGAGAGTCAGTGAACATCAGCAGGCTGAACTGTGAGTGCTTTACTCAGAGATATTTGTGCTTGCCCTATCTGAGTCTCTCAAACCAGCTCCACCCTAGAAAGGGCAAGGCAGTATTTTATTTTTTGGGGGGTGTCTTTATCTTCTCTTCTGTTTTCTGCTGAATAAACTGAGTATAAATTTTGCTCCTACCTTACAGATGCCCAAAATTGCCTGCTAAGAGACTCTTGGCCTAAAGTTTGGATGTTTGGGAAAGCAGCAGCTGTGTCATCAGAGGAAACATCAGAGCTGTTTGTTTACCTTCCTCGTATTTATAATCATTGGTGATGTCTACCCGGTCATCTCTGCCAACAGCCTTGGTGCTGATGAGCTGGCCAATTTCAGTGGACTTGTTGAAGATCAGGGTTTTCTTTCCAGTTTTGGGGTCATAGTTCCAGTACATGCAGTCTGCATTCACTTCTGCGAAGACGAAGGGGCAGTCGTACTCCAGATCCACCTCTCCTTCTTTGACAGCCTTCCGTGAGGTAGGACCACACTGATAGATTCCTACAGCAGCAGGGGGGGAAAAAAAACTGATCCTTGAGCCACAGTCAAGGCTTGGAGAGTATGCAGATTGCTAGACAGATGTTTAGGAATGACTCCTGAATTGCCCAGTGCTGATGTCCCATTGTAGCCCTTTCACCTGCACCAGCCCTCACACCAGGCCAGTCAGCGACACATCTCATGTGCGTTCTGAAGCTGCACTTGATTTATTTTCTATGATTCCTTGACTTTTTTTTTTCCAGTAGCTGTGGACACCTATTCTGGAAATGGATTGTTGCAGAAGACTGCTCCTTGAAGTCTGGCTTCTTGGCAGCCACAGATCTGAAGCTTTTCTATCACAGTATCACTAAGGTTGGAAGAGACCTCGAGGATCATCGAGTCCAACCTGTCACCACAGACCTCGTGACCAGGCCATGGCACCAAGTGCCACGTCCAATCTCCTCCTGAACATCTCTAGGGATGGTGACTCCACCACCTCTCTGGGCAGCCCATTCCAATGACTAATGACTCTCTCAATGAAGAACTTTCTCCTCACCTCCAGCCTAAACTTCCCCTGGTGCAGCTTGAGACTGTGTCCTCTTGTTCTGATGCTGCTTGCCTGGGAGAAGAGACCAACCCCCACCTGGCTACAGCCACCTTTCAGGGAGCTGTAGAGGGCAATGAGGTCACCCCTGAGCCTCCTCTTCTCCAGGCTAAACAATCCCAGCTCCCTCAGCCTCTCCTCATAGGGCTTGTGCTCGAGGCCTCTCACCAGCCTTGTTGCCCTTCTCTGGACACCTTCAAGTGTCTTCTAGTGCCAGAGACAATCTCTTCTGCCGCTTTGTTTCTGAGCATGGTGAGGAATTGCTTTCACAACGATTTGACTTTTGTTGCTGCTTCTCCTCTCTGAAAGTGACCTGATAACTAGCCAACATTAATCCTGAAATGAAACATGCATACCTCCACTTTCCTCCTGGGGAGTTGCATCCAGAACTTGCCATCCACTGTACGAGGGGCCCAGGTCGCTGCGGGTAAACCAGCTTTCATTCCAGACATGGAAATTCCTGTGTGCAGGAATGAGCAAACTAAGCTTCTGGGACAGAATCATAGGATGGTATGGGTTGGGAAGGACCTACAAAAGTCATCCAGCCCAACCCCTGTGCTTCCATCCCAAACTGAGCTAGTCTGGCAGGTTTTTTTGGGGGGGCGGTTTCTCCCCTATTAGTCAAGAGGGGCAAAGTGAGAACACCAAATTTTGTGGTATTATTTGCAATTAATTTTGTGCTTTTATTTGTATTTTTATGTCATGGATCCTATGTGTGTGTAGTTGCTTTCAAGGTGATTTTAAAGGTAAGGCACTTGTCATTAGAATCTAGCCCCTGAACTTGAAGACTCTGCAGGCATTGAGGGGTCCTAGGGGTCGGCACTGAGGGGTCAGCATTGAGGGGTCCTAGTGGTAGGCATTTTAGAGGTCCTAGTGGTAGGCATTGAGGGGTCTTAGGGTTAGGCATTTCAGGGGTCCTAGTGGTAGGCATTGAGGGGTCTTAGGGTTAGGCATTTCAGGGGTCCTAGTGGCAGGCATTGGGGGGTCTTAGGGTTAGGCATTTCAGGGGTCCTAGTGGTAGGCATTGAGGGGTCTTAGGGTTAGGCATTTCAGGGGTCCTAGTGGTAGGCATTGAGGGGTCTTAGGGTTAGGCATTTCAGGGGTCCTAGTGGTAGGCATTGAGGGGTCTTAGGGTTAGGCATTTCAGGGGTCCTAGTGGTAGGCATTGAGGGGTCTTAGGGTTAGGCATTTCAGGGGTCCTAGTGGCAGGCATTGGGGGGTCTTAGGGTTAGGCATTTCAGGGGTCCTAGTGGTAGGCATTGAGGGGTCTTAGGGTTAGGCATTTCAGGGGTCCTAGTGGTAGGCATTGAGGGGTCTTAGGGTTAGGCATTTCAGGGGTCCTAGTGGTAGGCATTGAGGGGTCTTAGGGTTAGGCATTTCAGGGGTCCTAGTGGCAGGCATTGGGGGGTCTTAGGGTTAGGCATTTCAGGGGTCCTAGTGGTAGGCATTGAGGGGTCTTAGGGTTAGGCATTTTAGGGGTCCTAGTGGTAGGCATTGAGGGGTCCTGGTGTTAAGCATCTGTGAGCCTTACCACACGCTGTCAGCTCCCCTCTCCAAGTGGTTTCCATCTGCATCGTAGAACTCATCCACGCGCAGGTTTGCGTCTGCGTCGTGGGCAGAGCTGAAGTTTGTCACCGTACGAGTGGGAATCCCCAGGCACCTCAGCACTAAAGAGGGAGTGGAAAACAGTCAGAATGCATTTCTGGAACGTTCCTTGGAACACTTTCACCTAGGAAGCGTTCTTAGGGCCTCTCGTAGCAGAAGCTGTGCGGTGGCAGAGACGTGCACGGCACGGAACGTACCTGTAGTCAGTACTGCCGCGAAGACCCAGCACTGGCCGTACCGAACAGGTTTGTACCCTGATTTCTTCCAGTTTTGCAGGATTTCACCACTTCCAGTCCAGCTGCTTGGGTCTTTCCCACCCTCATATTTTCCACTCCAGTTTCCTAGCACCACCCCTTGGTCATCGTTGGCATTGACCTGTAAAATTATTCACTCCGTCGGTGGTGGGATAACGTAAGAGGTTAGAACAGATGCAGCAGTGGTAGGGGAGCAGGCAGGAGGAAAGCTTTGGATGGTATTTTAGTGGGCAAAATTCCCAGCCTCGTGCAGCTGGCCTTCAGGAGGAAGATTTAACTTTTCAGGGCAATGAGATGTGTGTCCTCTTGAAACGTGGAGAGCATTGCACCACTGTTTCTCCCACACAAGTACAGGAGCACCAGGCAGGAGGACTAACATCTGTTTTCACTGGACCTTCATCACAGAAGGTGGCAGCTTTACCCCTGTGTTATTGAATGTCATCATCCAAGCATATTCCATTGTATATCATGCAGCTAAGCTTTCAGAGTGGCCTGGATCAGGATGTAGTGAGCCCTCAGCAAATTGACGTTAGACTAGGGGCACAGTCACCTTGAAAATCTGGGGATGATAGAAACCTCAGAAAGAAAAGGTGCACATTTCAGAAACTTGGGCCAGAGTAACCCCAGGCATTGGTAGAGGCTGGGAAGCAGCCATCTGAAAGAGGCCTGGGAGTTACAGCAAATGTCAGACTGACTTTGAGCCAGCAGTGCTCTGTCATCATAAAGGGAAAGCCTGTGCTGGCCTGCACTGGGACAAGTGTAACCAGGAGATGGGGGGAAGCTGCTAACTCCCTTTAAGTATCCTTAGTGAAGGTGTGCCAGGGAAACCCATCTCCAGTTTTGGATCCCTCAGTTCAAGGGGATGTTGAGACACTGAAGAGGACTCAGGATGGAGGGCTACCAAGATGCTCAGGAGCCCTGGAGCCCATAATCTGCAAGAATAATCTGAGAGCACTGAGGTAGTTCAGTCTGGTGACGAAAGGGCTAAAGAGAACATAATAGCAGCTTGTGGCTGCTTGAATGGAGCAGGCTGAGTTGTCAGAGCTCAGATTTGCTCTTTCTGGCAGGCTAGGTGACAAGAGGCTTAATGCAGAGGGGGTTGGACTAGATGACATTGGAGGTCCCTTCCAACCCAGAGCAGTAGATAGCTGGAAGTTATAGTATCATAGTATCATTCAGGGTTGGAAGGGACCACAAGGATCATCTAGTTCCAACCCCCCTGCCATGGGCAGGGACACCCCACACTAGATCAGGCTGGCCAGAGCCTCATCCAGCCTGGTCTTAAACACCTCCAGGGATGGGGCCTCGACCACCTCCCTGGACAACCCATTCCAGGCTCTGGACCACTCACCCGGAGAGGCCACGAAACCTCCATCCTTGGAAGTTTTCAAGGCAGCCTGGCAAACTGGGTTTGGACTAAAGACCTCCAAGGGACTTTGACTTGATACCTCCCCCCCCTCTGCCAAGTCTCAGAAATACTACAGATGAGAATCATAGAATCAACAAGGTTGGAAAAGACCTCAAAGATCATCAAGTCCAACCTGTCACCCAAGACCTCATGACTACTAGACCATGGCACCAAGTGCCACATCCAGTCCCTTCTTGAACACCTCCAGGGACAGTGACTCCATCTCCTCCCTGGGCAGCCCACTCCAATGGCTGACAACCCTCTCTGTGAAGAACTTTCTCCTCACCTTGAGCCTAAACTTCCCTCTGGCGGGCTCTGCGCAGGAGACCACCCAGGCGTTTCTCTGGCCCCTGTTTCTGCTGCACAGCAGCAGTGGTGTAAAATACTCTGACAAGGACCTTCCTGCCCAGTTGCACTGCTTTAAAAGAGCAGGCAGCAGCTTGGACTTCTGGCCCACATTGCTTACCATGGCACTGAGAACACGGCCCAGGTACTTGGGGTCGCTGCGGTGAGACACATCCGTGGCAGGGTCCTGACGGTGATACAAGCTTCGATCCAGCATGGAAAGGCAAATATTGAGAATATCTCCTTGAAACTGTGTTACAGAGACAAGTTAATGTTTTGGAAACACAAATCACTCTGCTAGAAATCAGAGCAAGCAAGGCCATGTAAGCGTTTAATGGGGTTTTTAAGTCACCACACGAAGTGCTGAAGCTCAGCCAGGAATCACTGTAGAGAAAGGCAGCCTCAACACACTGTGGAGATTAGAACTCAAAGAGCTTTTCAAAGCTTGGGATGTTCATGTCAATACTTTGCCTTGCAGCATTGCTCCACTACTTTACTGTCCACCAGGCACTGGGGTTTCTGCAGGCTGTACCTCTGAGTCCTCCATCAAATCACTGGCTGGTCACTTGGATCTTTATATTAACCAATGTAGCAGGGCTTGGCTAATTTCAGTTCTAATTTCAGACTCCTGCTCTTCAGAGGTGTGTGCAATGGACTGGACAAAGCAAATGAGCCCTGCTCACCCAGCTCATGTGAAAAGGAGAGCACAAAACACTGCCTGCTGTTTCAGTGCTGCGTTTACCTGGCCAAAGTTCCATCCAAATCTGCTGATGCGATTTTTATTGCCGGCAAAAATGATGCCAAACTCTTCTAGCACATATTCCTCACACTCAGCCTTACTGGGCATGAAGACATCATCAGCTGAAAAGACAAAACAGAGGTGAGTGCAAAATAAAACAAAGCCTGGGGAACCCTGGTCTCTATCCCCAAGAACGCTTGCAGGTAGCCTTTGCTGTTCTTGCTGCTATAACCAGACTGTGAGACTCAAGATTTCCTGTCATTAGAGAGAGGGGTGGGGGTATCTGAGTGTAGACAGGGCCATGACCCTGTCAGACCTGAGTGAGGGTGGAAGCTGATACAGAGGACTCTCTTCTTGGATCTGCAGGGACCAGACACCCTTCTAATCCTGTGCAAAAGTAGGCAGACTCTGGCAAAAGCAGAACTTAGTCTTTAGAGCAAGGAGGTCTCCAGTAAGTTCATAAACCAGAGCTAGGTTTATGTCCCAGAAGGTGCCAAGGAAAATATTAAACCCTCTCCTCACTGCTCCATCATCTGGTGACTCTTTGGGCCCTGTACTGAAAGTTCAGATCCAATGAAGGAGCTGCAAATATGACTGAGGCTGCAAGCAACCTGGTTCTTTCAGGGGCAATTGGGCATGTCCATACCTGAAGACCAAGGGTTAAAGAGCAAAACAAAAGTGCCGAGGCTTGCTGGAGTGGGGCTGCCACTTGCAGGACTTTGAACACTCAGCCTGTAACGTCCAATGGCAGCGTTGGGGGGGCTGGAAATGGAGACGCTGACGGAGCTGGAGCTGGCAGACTGAAGAACTGCACTCCAGCCCTCCTTGCTCGCTGTGCTGGAGATACCAAATGTGGCCAGGGTCTTAGCCAGTGCTGAGGGCTTGGGACCTTGCAAGGAAAAGAAACAACATTATTGTGTTTGCCCAGCTTGCTGCAGTGGAGATGTAGTGTGCACCAAACTCAGCAGGGGGGTAGCCCTCCCCTCAGATGAACTTGTGTATTGGAGATTGCAGGAGGCCATCACTGCCAGCTGGGCTGGGAGTACTGCAACCCTCACACAGTTCCATGGCCATGTGAATCAGGCTCTGAGGAATGACCTTGCTGTGCCTACAGTGCACATCAGGCCAAAAGCATGGCCCGAGGCAGCATTACGCTCTGAGAAAAGCTGGGAGCCATACCTGTTTCTGCAATGAAAGTTATGTTCTGCTCTGGCTGTAGTGTCCCATTGAAAGTGACAGTGAAGGCCTGTCCTCTCCTCACAATCAGCTCTTCACTGGACATCTTGCTTGTGTGGTGATCTCTTGCATTTTCTTTCAGGTGCCAGTTGGTGCTTGGCTGCGATGAAGCTATGGGGAAGTGAGAAGAGCAAGAAACCTTCAGGGTGCATCCAGGGAGGAAAGAGCAAAGACACTTCCAAGAATCTTCTGTTACTTTCAACAGGTGATGGGATCCAGGTGAGGTTTCCACCAAAAATAGAGATCAGCTCTTTTTGATGAACATTTGATATGATACCTTCTGCAGATTCTGCCTTGCTGCTTTCTCTTATGTCAGATTTGCCAGCCTCTCATCTGCACTTGCCTGACAGCTTCAAATAGCTGCAGACTTTGCTTGCCTTCCTTTTCCATATCAGATAGAGAACTGCTTTCCCCAATCTCCTTCTAACAAACTTGCATTTCCCATGCACAGCATACATGGAAGCCCCACAGTCCCTGTGAAAATCCTCCTCCTGCATTAAAACTCCTTAGAGCAGCAGTGACCCCTCAGTGCCCACTGGAGAGCCATACAGAGGTATGGGTGTAAGACAATGAAGCACCACAGAAGTGGCTCCCCCCTTTGCTCACCTTGGCCCATAACTGGTCAACAGGTCCTGTGTGAGCAGCTTCTGCAGCTTTCCTCTGAATTTCCTCCTCTACCCAGGCTGACTCAAGCACTGGGCAGTGTCTTTCCCTTCCTTACCCACCTAGGGGTAAAGTTTTGCCCCTTTGCAATGTTTCCGGGGAGGGGGTGGAGGGTGGAGCTTGAGCAGCCTCCTTTGCTCCCCAGCCTTTAGCTGAGTGCAGGGCTTGAGGATTAATTTCCCACTCATCTTCCACTTTCTCAGTGCCCCCACCCTGATCTCATTTCCTACTGAAGCAGGTAAACTCCATCCTGAAGCCTGGGCAATATTTATCCCCAGCAGCCTGGCCACTTGGTTAGGAGTTTCTCAAGGCATTCAGTATTTGGTAACTGTTCTGTCTGTTGCAATGGTAACACAGGAGCAGCAGAGCTCTCTGCTTGCACACATTTTGAAACTGTGGAATGCTTCCTGAGCAGTATTTGCAGTGGCTTTTGAGGGAAAAACCTCATTCACTGAACCCATTGCTTTGCTGGAGCTGCCCTTCTTCCACTGCCTTGTAGTCACTGCAGAACAAGGCTCAAGGTATTGCCTCTGTCCCAGGTTTAATCAGGCTAAATTAGAAAAGAAAAGACCAGGTTTTCATCTAGCACATAACTGCTGCTTAGCAACTTGAAACAGACAAGCAGTCCATGGCATGTTTAGATGACACACCAGAGATGCTAGCTAAGGGCACTGATGCCTTGTGATGAAGTGGCTGTCTCTGCTTTCAGCTAGGGCACAGTTGTGTTTTCTGACAGGATCTCTCTGAGCATCCAGCTGCTGCTGCCAATTTGTGCCCCAAAAGATTCTGTTTAACTTCAAGGGGAGTGATTCTTGTGCATTGCAGGTGGCTTCTGCTAAGAAAGAGAGCCAAGAGAGTAGTTCTGAGGCTCCTCCAGAGCAACCTGCAAAGTTTGATGTGCTCAGCGCACAGCCCTGAGGAATCCTTCTGAGTGCTACTGATGATGCTGGGCTGCCCACAGCTGTATCCCTTCCTAACTGCAGGGTTTCACTGGCTGGGCTCAGTGCTCAGCAGCCCAAATAGTTCTGTTTGCTGATCTGGGTCATGTTTGCATATTGTGGAACTGGAACTTGCTCACCCTATTTCATATGCAGATGTATTTTAGCCATGCCTTATAAATAGGTGTTATGAGATGAAGCAGTTTGGAACCTGGGTATAATTCAGACTGCTGCTGTGAACCTCTGCTCAATAATAATATTTAATCTTAAGAGGGATCATAGTTTTTATCACACTCAAAGCCCAGCTGTGAGTTTAAAATGAGAAGGTTTGAAATCTTAAGGTTTCTTTGGATTTTTCCTTTAAAATATGAAGCTATTAAGATGTTAAGCTAAGCTCTTCTTCTACCCATACTTTTACCTTCTCCTTAATGACACAAATACATCTCAGAACAAACTGGCTTGAAGGTTTCAGCCTAGCCTCTGTTTGTTAGAAAGATTAGTTACTGATGGGGGAAAAAACCCCAACCAAACAGCAACAAAGCAGCAAAACAAAGTCAGTAATTATTCACCAAACAGCTGGCAGTGCTGCTTTGGTCCCCTGGGGTTTTTGTGTCCAGCAATACTATGCCTGGTATCACTGTGCTGTAGGCCAATGGCATCACTGGGTTTGGTGTTTGATGCTGTGATGGTGCAGTCAAAAGCAGCATGTTCAAAAAGCCACCAGGCACTGTCACTTTACTCTGTTGCATCAGCTCCAGGTGTTTATTCCCAGCTCTGGTGAAGCTGCCTCTGGTGTGCTTTGTTTGGAAAACAGATGAATGCTACATACCAGACCTTTTGGATTAAAGGTCATGGGTGAAGGTTGAGAATGAGGGTTGAGGTAATGAGGAATTCTAGCACTAGTCAGAATGCTAGTGAAGCAGAATGCACCTGAGCCAGGCAGCTTCCTGTTTGGAATGTCTCCAGAGAAGGAGACTCCCAGTACCCTGAGAAGTTTGGACTAATCTGTCTCCCCTTGAATTTCCTCACTGGATAATTAAGCAAGGAATTTCATCAGCAAACCCTCTTCCTGCTATCCTAGATACTGGAAGTCAGGTAATTTCCTGCAGGAATAGTGTTTGTGAACCACACTGGGGAGAGCCCTGGGGCTCTAGGACAGCAGCATGAGCTGGCTTGCATCAGCACTCCTCAGCACTAGGACCCCCTGATGGAGACTGGGGAAGTCTACAGGAAAGCATTTGGCTGAGCTCTCTTTTGGGGTCTTTATGTTGCCTAAGACAACTTCTTTTCTGTCTTCCTCTTCCATTCACAATGCCCCAAATAGCAGGGGCACTTTTAATGGAAGCCTGCTGCAGCCTGAAGCCCTCCTGAACTGTCTGATTGTTCCTGAAGTTCTCCAATAGCCAGACTTTGAAGGCAGCCCGTAGAGTCTGTGTACAGACCTGTTAGTTGGGCTCAGACCTGCCCTTGGGATGTCAGCTTATTCCAGAAGAGAGACCAACAGGAATACACTAGTGACACAGAGGTGAACTTCAAAAACTACCCTGGCCCAGTACACAGCAATAAGCCCAGTGACAGGGCACAGACTGGGACAAGTCTGTGCTATGCTCCCCCACAGTCACACACAACCTGTGTGATATTTGAATGGATTTCCCTACCTCTCCCACCTGTGCACACATCTCTTCCACGGGAATAAAGACATCATTTGGGAGTTTTAACTTCCAGCTGCTGCTGTTACACTCCTCAGCACAGAACAGCTTTGCAGGCTCCCATCCATCACTGCAGTGCTCTGCTAATTTCTGCTGAGAACCCAACCTGCTCTCCCAGCCTGCAGCCAAATGCTTCTAATACAAATAAACAACCATGAGGGCTGCAGATGTGACTTATGCCTTAGCTGTAATTACACTGAAGCTTAAAAGCAACAGGCAGAAGCAGAGATAATTATTTGGAGGGTGACTGCAATGTTGCTGACCTCTTAGTTAGCAGCAGTGTGCTGCAGACTACCCAAACTGTCAGGGGAAAGAGAAATAAATGAATGAAATAATCACACTGCCAAATGTACAGGAGCTTTTTAGGTACTTCCCCCTTCTCTTTACACACCACCTTCTGCATTCTCTTACAACAAATCCATTAGAAATTGTCCCATGGATGCATTCAGAACTTCTGAGGGAGAAGGGGGGGAAAGTATAGTTGCAGGATGTGTGTAGGGGGGTGGGAGGAGGGGAAGGGAGAGAGAGAGGGCTGAAAACAGTTCTGTGCCCACACTCTTGCACGCAGACCCTCCCAGTTTTGCACATTAAGGTTGTGGAGGGCACCGTGGGGAACATCCCTGGGCACTTTTGACATCCCCAACTGAACTGGGGCTGTTTCACAAGCAGGAGCTGACCGGGATCGGCAAACGGCAGTTTGTTGGTTAAGCGCTGCTCTTGCTGCTCCTGGTGCATGGGATGAGGGCAGTGTGGTGAAGAGCAGCCTGGGGTGAGACACTTAGAGAGGAGCCTCTTAGGGGCCACCTTGCTAAAAGGTCTTGGCTGTGTTACTGGCAAATTATTGCTTAAAAGGAAGTGTTACAATGCAGAAATAATTGGTTTGGAGTCTGCTCTCTGTTGCTGCAGATGAAGGGGTTTACTTTATAGTTCTTTGTTAAATAGAAGGCTTTTCCTCCTCAGTCCAAGCTTTCAGCTTGACCTACCAAGTTGTGGTCTGCTGTTTATTTAATCTCTGCTCAGTGGAGCAGGTTTAGGAGGGAATCCACAACCCTATGCCCATTGTATGCACCTGAGTCCCTTCTAGCCTGCGTTCTGCTCTTGCTCAGGCAAACATTTAGGTGGTGGTACCCCTAGCAGGTGCAGAGACAGTCACTAGCCAAGCTCCATGAGACCAGGCCAAAAACAAATGCTTCTCAGGGGTGCTAGCACCAGCTGATCAGGTCACTAACAGCAATTAGTTCAAATGACAGTATATGAAGGACCTCTTGTGTCCTGAGAGTTTATGCAGTCAGGTCTCCCAACGCTGTGACAAAGGGGTCGTTAACTGTGCCTCCTGACTTCAGCAAGGGGAAGGCAGTGCCTGCCCTGGCTCTGCTCAAGACTCTGCTCTGTGGAGCCTTGGTTTTCACTAATTTCTGGAGATTTTTCAAGCCTATGCCACACAAAGCAGGGGCTCTGTGTCTGTAAGAGATAAAGTGGCATCCTCTGCACTCAGACCTCGCTGTACATTTCTGCAGAGGTCTCAGTGAGTCAGCCCTAAGTGGGAACAAGGCCAATCTTGCTAAGTGCATTGACTTAATATCCTTCCTCCCAAGAGCTCCCTGCTGGACATCAGCTTGCTTTGTCTGCATGTTAAAGTGCCTTTGCCTTTCACACTAACTATAACAAAAGGAGCTAGAATGATATCACAGCTTGCTGCCTTGGAATCCAGCCTCTGCTCCCTTCTTGGCACAAATATTCCCATTAGCACAAGATCCATTCACACCCCAAGCTCCTTTCTGATTCATTTGTTTCATGCCAAAAGACACTTTGCAGTTTGCTTTAGCTCCTGCTCCGGCTGAGGTTTGACTCTGGGGTGCTGATGGATGCAGGGTCTTCTTTTCCCCTGTTTGTGTCCTTTGGAAAACTCAGGCAAGAAAAATGCTGAAACAACCCATTCATAATCTCATAATATGGTGTACTCCCAACAGCTCAGAGCCCCTCACAAGACAGAAACCCCTTAGCACATGGTACATTATGCAGTTGCCCATTCCTTATGCACAAAGAGTCTTTTTTTTTACCTCTCCTTTCCTTTTTGTTTTTCCTTTTTTGTTTTCCCCACTTACCAGCCATGCTGCCTTGCTTCTCTGTGCCTTGGACTTTGTGTTTCTGGGAGCAACTGTAGGCCCATGTGCTAAAGACTTCAAGCTCTGGCGGCGCGGCAGCCTTTATAGCCAAAACTTGAGGCCTCTCCTTATGTTGGAACCAATTGTGATGCACATGAGGTGGGTGAGGCAGGTAAGTCATACCAGTGGGCATGCAAACTTCCTAGTGACCATACATTAGCTCATGGGGTTTAGAACACTGCACTTATGCAATTCAGGCTGCTTATCCAGAGAGTTGACTGAGATGCTTGGAAAAGTGGAGGGCTTAATTGCATGCCTGGACTCCAGGATCTCACACGCAGTGCTGTGTCATTCGGGAAGGGATTTTTCTTTTGAGTCAGGATGAATTAGTACTTTTTTTTTTTCCCAGGATGGTCCAGGGGGTGAGTATTCATCTCATAAAAGTATATATTCATCATAAACCTCAGAGAGTTCCCTCCCTGTGACTGTACTCCTACGTCTGGAGAAAGAAACCCAAATTCTTCCTTTACCTCATCAGTCCTTTTTCGGGGCTCACCGCGGCTCTGCCTTTGTCTTGGCCCCTCCTTAGAGTCTCTGTGACTTAGACTTAATGGTATCAGTGCTGCAATGCAAGCTGCTATTAATTATTACTGTTCACTGAATAGCTGTGGGGAGTGGATCTCAAGTAACTCTCCCTGCACAAAAAGAAACTTCAGCCTCATAAAATAAAACACTCATTCCGTAGCAGGAACAAAGGACTACTGCCAGCCCTGCTCCTAGGCTGGTTACTCATCTAGGTTCTGACTAGGCAGACACAATGGTGAATGCTGAAATACTTTGATCTGCACATAGAGAACGTTTTATAGGTACCCAGGAAATTAATTTGTTACCATTGGCTCACAACAAATCGTTCTTTTTCAGACTACAGCACAGGAGGTTCCACCTCAGCAGGAGGAGGAACTTCACTGTGAGGGTCACAGAGCACTGGCACAGGCTCCCTGGAGAGGTTGTGGAGTCTCCTTCTCAAAGGCCATTTGGATGCATCTCTGTGTGACCTGCAATAGATTCTGTGGCCCTGCTCTGGCAGGGAGGCTGGGCTCCATCTCCAGAGGTCTCTTCCAACACCTAACGTCCTGTGACTAGTTCATTTTTCAAACCAGCCCTCCAGCATTTTGCTCATGGATCTCTCTCTCTCACCCTCTCCTCTACAGGATACAGGAACTGCTCTTTCCTTGCACAGAACTAGACAAGCTCTTTTATCTCCTTTTATTATGACCTCATCTCACTTAGATACAGTGAGAAGAGACTGAAGCAATCTCAGGAATGTCAGTGCTTACCTTGAAGAACTTGAAGGGTGGAAATTTCATAAGATCAGAAATGGGCAAGCACAGTATCTACCTATAAAATGGAGCAAGAGGCAGGAGAAGGGGCTGAGAAATTACAGCTGCTCTGATGCTAATCCCTGCAAAATGCTGAAACAGATAAAACGTGTTTGCATCTAGATGATGGATAAAGGCAGCGTGGAGTTGCCAAGAAGCCAGTCAAGTCCATCTTTATTTTTCTCTGGCAGAGCAAGGCACCAGAGGAGAAGGAAGAACTAGCAGCTATCATACATCCTGATTTGCAACAAGATCCCACACGGTAATTTCATAAGCAGACTTTGGAAACCCTGATTACACAAGGTTTCTATCAGTTAACTGCATCATTTGCTGTAAAAAAGCCCATGCTGTGTTGCTGCAATGGCTCCCTGCCAGGCTGGAAGGGCCTAGGGACTGAAATGACATTAAAAAGCTGCCTTGGAACGTTGTCTTTGGTTTGAAGTGCTCCTTCTGTTAGTATAGTAAGACTTCAGCTAAAGCAATGCTGAGCTTGAAAAACTCAGCCCACGGGAGGCGCCGCCGGCGAAGCCCGGCCAGCCCAGCTCCGGCCAGCCCAGCTCCGGCCAGCCCAGCTCCGGCCAGCCCAGCTCCGGCGGCTCCAGGTCCGAGCGCTCGGGGGAAGCAGGTGAGCGAGGAAGCCCCAAGCAAGGTCTCTGCCGCCGGCTCCGGGTCCGCACCTCGGGCTCCGAGAACGGCGGCAGCTGCTCCCACCGCAGCGAGAAGCCGGTGGGACCGCGGGGGGAGCCTGCCCCGAGGCAGAACAGCCTCCGCTCCGCCCGGCCCCGGGCAGTGGCAGCCAGCAGCGAGAGCCCGCCGGCTACCCCCGAAGCCCTGGATGAGGCAGGGAGAGAAAGGACAGCCCCCACCTGCGGCCAGCCCGGACCGAAAGGCTGTTCCCAAACGGAGGGGGCAGAGGGCTCTCTAACCTGGGCAGCTGCCTTCAAGGTAAGCATGCCCAGAGCAGCGGGAAAGCACCACGAAAAGGCGAGGAAGTCCTGCGTTAGTCACCCCAGCTCCACATGCCCTACAAAGAGAAAACACAGCTCGGGCGAAATCCCCTGTGGCAAAACGAGTTTATTTGTAAACTGCTGCTTGTTCCTGTGAGTACCACAACAGCTGTACCGTGTAATGAAAGAAACACATGGAGCAAACCAGTCGATCTTGCATACATTCAAGCACTGCCAAATGTGAGCTTCTCAAAATACAGCTCACACTCAGCTGTGAAGGTAGATCCCAGCTCCTTGCCTCAGTCCCAGTGTTCCAGCTCCAGGAACCAGACACAAAAGCCTTATCTTTTTGAACAAGTGCTGACAGAGCTCTCTCCCACTCGTGCCTCTGTACAGCTGCCTTATAACTTCAGGGAGTGGCTACTTTGAAATCCAAGATGCAAAAGCATCTAAGCCTCTTTGCACAAAGAGATCTCACAGAAT
This sequence comes from Melanerpes formicivorus, assembly GCF_026170545.1. Lineage (NCBI taxonomy): Eukaryota > Metazoa > Chordata > Aves > Piciformes > Picidae > Melanerpes > Melanerpes formicivorus. The sequence goes on along the minus strand of NW_027142371.1, from coordinate 13,537,077 downwards.
CACTATGACTGGAAAACGCCTTTGAGATGCTCGAGTGCTACCATTGTTATTTCTGAGATAGGAATGCCCAAGGTAGCAGAACGAAGCGTTGCTCTCTACACAAGTTTCAGCCTTGTTGAGCTTTGGGGCTTTTCCTGCCCATGCAACTCACTCCTTGCTGTTCCCGGGGCTCCCCGGGCCAGCAGCTGAAATGCGCCATCTGCTGGCCAGAGAGAAGAAGGAAAAACATCACCCACGCTGCTCTGACCTGGCAGAGCTCATTCTGGCTGCTCACCGAAGCGATGCAGCTCTCAAGAGCAACAGCTCAGAGCTCCATGAGGGAATCCACACACTGCTCAGAAAAGTGACCCTGCAAGCACAGACAGGCTGTGCTGCTGTGACAGTTTTAGGCTGTGCCTTTAAGGAAAGGACAGCTACTGACTACTCTAGCTGAATGTTTTGGTGTAAAAAGGAAAAACAAAGAGAAAAGTAATTATTAAGGGGGAAAATCTGTTAGTTCAAAGCATATGCTAAGGGAAGAAAAAGAATTGGTCTCTTATCTCGTTAGTTGAAGATCAGCACCAAGCACAGAGAGGAAAAATAGCTGTTCAGACTCCAAACAGACAGAGACTGACTGCACAGACTAAAACTTTGCTACCAATCTACCAATGAAATTCGTTTAGAATTATCTTTGTTTCCCCTTTTTACACCAAAACATTCAGCCAGAGTGCTTCAGTAGCTGTCCTTCTTAAAGGCACAGCCTAAAACTGTCACAGCAGTACTGATCTTGGACTGGTGAGGTAAGGGAAGAAAAAGAATTAGTTTCTTAACAACTGCTTTGAACTAACAGAATTTCCCTTAATATCCATTTTCCCCTCTAATCCTTTTTTTGGGGGAAAAAAGGAGGAAGGGGGAAAAGGGTTTTTGGGGGGGGGAACCCTCCTCCAGCTGGAGGGAGTGTTCTATGTGACCTTCTTTCCTGTATGTTATTGTATATACTGTAGACACTGTATGTTTTGTATATATTCATTATATTTCATTATGCTTGTAAAAATGTAGCCTTTCCCTTTGCTTCTCTGACTGAGTTGGCTGTGGTTTGTGTGTGTGTGTGGGGGAGAACTGAACTTCTCTCACCACCACCACTGCTAAAAAGGGAAAAAGCCATTCAGGTGACACCTCTGCAAAGCAACTTCACCTGAGAGGTGTTTCATATTGAAAGTGTTTTCCAGAACCACATGGGGCTTGTCAACTCCTCAAACCGAGTTGGCAGTGGATAAAGACAGCAGGAAAGAGCATTTCAGGTAGGGCATTTTAAAGAGAAAAAGGGGAGGGCAGGGTTTCACTCTTAATGTGTGCAATAACCTTACTGAACATAGCCCATAACATTCTGTAGTGCCTTTGTCAGTTTGCTTTTGAAGAGGAGCTTTGTCATGTGCCTGCAGGGACTGGCCTCCAAGTTCACTCTAAAGAAGGAAGCTGTTGACAGGTCTCTTAACAGACAAAAGATGATTCAGATACTCAGAGGGTGAGCCAGAACTGGAAGCTCATTTTAAAGCATGAAGATTAAAAGTCTTAGTAGGACGAGGGGCAACAGGCACCAACTGGAACCCACCCACTGAGTGTACATTTCAGGTTAAACATCCAGAATTAAAACCTCCACCACTACTACATACAAGAGGAACATGCAAGTGCAGTTACAGCATAAATAACCCCCTCTCTTCTACTGCTTCGAATGCATAGTCTGAGGCAAAGTGCTGGGGAGCAACATACACATGTATCAAAGAAGTCAAAGTGCTGGAAGGACAAAGCCACCCCAGTTTGGGACTGGAGCTCACCTGTTCTGCACTCAGGGCAGCGCTCACTTGTTCAGGGAAAAGAGGGAAACGTCGCGGAGGCTGCGCAGGCTGGCGCTGATGTCGCGCCGCTGCTTCAGGCTGCACCTCGCCGGGTATTGGGTGGCGTAGCTTCCAGGCGCACGTCCCCTCCGGGACAGGATATCCACCATGTGGCTGAGCTTGGAGCGGATAGTGGAGTAGTGGAACTGCCTCTCTTTGTGAAGCTTTTGGAAGTGCTCTGCCCTGCGGCTGGCGGAATAGTCGAAGGAGCGGAGAGAGGAGAGCGAGCCAGCAGAGCTTGCCAGAGAGCACTGGGATGATGAGGAAGACACAGACTGCAGACTGGAACTGGATATGGCCTTCCCAGCCAGGTAAGGGCCTTCTCTTGACAGCTTTCTGTGAAGCAGGGGAGCTTCTGTGTACAGCTTTCTGTGAAGTAGGGGAGTTTCTGTGTGCTCATCTTCCTTGGTCTGCGTCACTGCAGCCTTCAGCAGAACTGAAGTCTGAGTGCCTGTCGTTCTGGCAGTGGCAGATGTCTGAGTGCCAACCTCTTCAGTCAGAGTGTTGGTCTGTGTGGCAGCACTACATGCCCTCACTACAAGCTTCTCTTCCCATGACCCTGTTTGGGTAGAGACACTTCTCTGTTCCACTGTGGCCTCTCCATTGCTGAACCACTCCTCTTCAGGAGGGCAGGAGTGCCCTGGGTTACGAGGTTTGCCTCCAGGACTATCCTCAGCCTGATCTGGTTCTTTCAACAGTTTCTTTGGAGTGCTAGACAGCCTGGCAAATGCTGCTCTCAAGTTGCCTTCTACAGTATATTCTCTGGGGGACTCTGTACCATTCACCAGGTGATCAAGGATCCCACTGTTCCTGCAGCTGGGCAGCCACTTAGAGCTGATGGGCATCGACTGGGCATAAAGAATCCTGAACTGCAGGTCAAAGCGTTCGACCACTTGACCTGACAGCACCAGCAAGTTACTGCTGTTCAGCCTCCCATCAGACCACGTGAAACTATGGAAAACAAACCAAGATTCACTGTTAATTGTCAGAGCATTTCAACTGACAGAGAGCAAAACTCAGAAGTGCTGAACATGAGATATAAAACCTGTAGACTATTCACTCCCCTTTTCAGCAATAGCTCTTATTTAGCCATGGCCAGGTGCCTTGCTAGGAACAAATTGTGTAAGCCAGTTTTCCAGAGCTGCTCCCAGTTGTGCTAGTCCCAATTGGACACAGGTAGTCCACTTACCTTTTGCATTTGTTATCACTAGGCAATCAGCAAAGTTGATTTGTGCTTCTTAGATGGATAGAAAGCAGTCCAGAGAAGGACTTGAGGATGCTGGTTGATGAGAAGCCAACATGAGCTGGCAACATGTGCCCACAGCTCAGACCCAAGCATGTCCTGGGTTGCATCCCCTGTAGTGTGAGCAGCAGGTGGAGGGAGGGGCTTCTGTCCCTCTGCTCTGCCAAGGCCCCACCTGCAGTGCTGGGTCCAGCTCTGGAGCACCCAACACAAGGACACAGACCTCCTGAAGTAGATCCAGAGGAGGCTACAATAATGACCCGAGTGCTGGAACTCCTTTGCTGTGAGAGCAGAGAGAGTTGGGGATGTTCAGTCTGGAGAAGGCTCCAGGGAGATCTTGGAGCAACCTTCAAGAGTTTGAAGGGGACCACAGAGGAGCTGGAGATGGACTTTTTTGAAAAGCATGGAGTGACAGGATGAGAAGTAAAGGCTTCAAACTGGAAGCAGGTCAATTTAGATTAGACAGTGGGAAGAAATTCTTTCCCATGAGGGTGGTGAGGCACTGGAACAGGGTGCCCAGAGAAGCCATGGAGGCTCCAACCCTGGATTGGATGGGAACTTGAGCAACCTGGTCTAGTAGATGTCCCTGTGGTAGGGGGTTGGAACTAGATGACCTTTATGGTTCTTTCCAACCCAAACCAAACCATTCTGTGATTCTATGATTCTTGCAGAAAGCCTCTACAGCTTCATCAGGCACCAGCAGACCACAAGTACTTGCCTGTAGGAGCCTGTTGCCACCCTGATGCCATCGATTAACATGAACTTCTCATGGACTTTCCCAACAATTTTGGCACCTGACCTCATGTAGAAGGTGTTGCCTGTGAGTGTCCGAACTCTCATCAGCTGTTGGGGAAAAGAAGGGGGGGAAAAAAATGACATCAGATTTCAGTTAACTCCCAAGGAGTTTTGATTAGCGATGCTACCCAAAAATCAGCTGTGAAGACAGGAATGACATTAACTCCCTTACATTGTCTGTATCTGAGTGTCATCAGTTCCACAGGACAACACAGGGATCTAAGTTAGATACCTCTGAGTTTCAGTTAGGGGATTCTGTGGAGAGAATAGCTAGTTCCAATTAATTACTGCCCACAGAGCTCTGAGTGTTTCCCTGTCCAGAGAACCCCTTGCTGGGGGGAGCTTAAACCTGTCCAAGCCAAGCCATAACACAGTTCTGTCATCTTACATTCAGAGGAATTAAGTAAATCAGCTGGCTCACATCATCCAAACCTTTTAGAAGTAAGCAATTCTGTATTAGGAAAGGAAGGGGATGTTGCCAGAGCTGTACCACCCTCTAGCTCCCTGGCTTTGTTTCCCTTAGCAAGAAGTGTGGCCAGCAGGAGCAGAGAAGTCATTGTGCCCCTGTACTCAGCACTGGTTAGGCCACACCTTGAGTCCTGTGTCCAGTTCTGGGCCCCTCAGTTTAAGAAGGACATTGAGACACTTGAACATGTACAGAGAAGGGCAACGAGGCTGGGGAGAGCACAAGCCCTGTGAGGAGAGGCTAAGGGAGCTGAGATTGTTTAGCCTGGAGAAGAAGAGGCTCAGAGGAGACCTCCTTGCTCTCTACAACTACCTGAAAGGAAGTCGTAGCCAGGTGGGGGTTGGTCTCTTCTCCCAGGCAAGCAGCACCAGAACAAGAGGACACAGTCTCAAGCTGTGCCAGGGGATGTTTAGGCTTGAAGTGAGGAGAAAGTTCTTCACAGGGAATGTTGTTAGACATTGGAATGTGCTGCCCAGGGAGGTGGTGGAGTCACCATCCCTGGAGGTGTTCAAGAGGGGACTGGACATGGCACTTGGTGCCATGGTTTAGTAGTCATGAGGTGTTGGGTGACAGGTTGGACTTGATGATCTTTGAGGTCTCTTCCAACCTTATTGATTCTATGATTCTAAATCCTTTGAGCCAAAGAATAAAGCTTCTTAGGTCTTGCAAAACTAAATACTTGCAAATTGTTGCTTCCTGAGGACAGGGCTGGCAGTGTGCACCCCACCCAGCACACCAGGCTGGTGCAGAGCAGGGCTGGAGCTCCAGCACACAGGCAGAGTATGGTAGCAGAGGTGCCTTCTTTGCTTGGTTTTCACTGAGTTTGTGAGCAGGTTCACAGGCTGGGTCAGAGGCTGTACTGGCACCCTATCAACCCTGGATCTTCACCAGCTGAGAAGCACTTCACAAAATGCCCTTTCATACCAGCTCTAGCCTTTCAAGGGACTCTGATGCTTTAGAGCAGAGTGTCTGATATCCAACACCACAAACTGTACCACCAGAAACAAACAAACATGGGAGGGCTTGGTTTGAATTTTTAATACTTACCTCTTCCTGCTCAGGACAAACTCCTAAATTCTTACACATCTCCAAGAAACAGGGTAAAAACTCCTGGTCCAGGAGGATATAGACAGGGACTCTGCGGTTGTTATAGGCATCCTGGAGGTCACCAAAGATATCAATATCTGTGAAGGTATCCATCACCAGGGCAATCACCTGCAAGAAGAGTGACACCTCTTGTTCAAGAGCTTTATTTTACAGCAGGCCAGATCACTGCCTCTCCTAGCTGTTTTCTCCTGCTGCCATCATCATGGGCAGAAGCATAATTTCCCCTCCTGCTGCCCAGGCCCTGGCAAGTTATAAAAGGTTTCTACATTCCCCCAGTGTTTCTGTCAATTCATTATGCCCTGGGGTGCAAAGCATAAGCCTGAAGAGGTTTTTCCTCATGTCAGCTGTTGCTTTTGTGCATTTTCACAGCCTGCTTTGGTACACAATTTCCTGTAATCTGGCCTTTTGGGATCACTGGAGAAACTACCACAGCAGAAGTGGGAATCCAGACTGCTTGAGGTTATGGCCTCCCAAGGAACTCTGACACGATTAAGCAATATTCCATAGCATCTGATGTTCAATAAAATACAGGGGCCCAAAATTTCTCTCCATTTCATGCCCACAAAACCACTCCCTGGATCAGGCACACACACGGCAGCTGCTGGAACACCTTGCCTGGCTCTGGGCTCAGTGTGAGGGGAGGCAGTGGCAGGATGCTACAAGCAATTACAAAGCAGAACAGCTTTGGGGAGAAACAGCTGCTTGCATGGAGTTTACTGAAGTCACCAGACTGGTCTCATCTACCTGATAAGGATCCTTTGAGAACAGAGCTTCCCTTTGTGACCGTTTCTGGCCAGGAGCCCATGTTCATGTCATCCTCACATACACTCTATGCTTCTGCACTCAGAAGGGGGCAGGTACAGAGCTCAGTTGCTGATTCAAAGGCGTGCCATGTATGAGCACATTACACAGAGCCACCCGAAAAGGAAGCTATCCATTTAAATTTCATCTGAGCCAATTGAATGGCTGCCTACCAGAAGGGTGGCTCCCTCCTGGGGATTGCAATTGGAGGCCACAACCTCAGGTACCATAAGAGCTACACAGAACAGTCAGAACTCACTACACCATACTCTGCATCAGATGAACCATTCACAGGTGAAGGCCTGCTAAAAGCAAGCCTTGGGGGCAACTAATGAGGTGAAAGAGAGAAAAGGTGAAGAAGAGAGAATGGATGGATGGAGAAGGGAGATATAATCCTAGGGATCTTTTATAAGAGAGTTCTTCTTTTACAAGAGAGGCTTTTTTTGTGTGTCATTCCCTTTAAGGGACTGTATGAGGTTGCTGCAAGGAAGACCGGCTTGCAGAGCACAGCAGTGAGGAACCTGGAACAGGAAAGCTTCCACTTTGAATAAGAGCAAGATCAGTTCGAAGTCAGTGAGTGGTTTCTTTATGAAGAGCAGCAGCAGTGCCGTATGCAGTACTGGGGGCTGGAAGCTTGCAGCCTACCACCTCCAGAGGAACCCGGAAAGTGACATTCCCCAGCAGTAACATATACACACACGCCATTAAGAAGAGAAGCAATCATGTGTTTATAAACTCGTCCTCCTAAGCTGCCTTTCTTTGGTCAACAGGCGTTTTAAAGCCGTTTGGTCTTGCTTAGTAACACTCGAAGGGATGTGGACAAGCTTGAGAAGCGAACCCATGTGAACCTCGTGAGCTGCTACGGGGCCAAGTGCAAGGTCCCGCACCTGGATCAGAGCAACCTCTGGTATCAGTCCAGGCCGGGGGAAGGAAGAGACAGAGAGCAGCCCTGCAGAGAAAGACCTTGGGGTGCTGGTAGGTGAAAAGCTAGACATGAGCCGGCAACATGCGCTCACAGCCCAGACCCAACCGTGCCCCGCGCTGATCCCCAGCAGCGTGGGCAGCAAGCGGATCTGTGTCCCGGTTCGCAGAGCCGCTAGCGAACGGCCCCGGCCGGGGCTCTTGCAGGGGGCGTTGCCGCCTGAGCCCGCAGCCCGCTCCCGCCGCACTCGCTCACCTGCCGGGCAGAGCGGATCTGCCGCCGCACCGCCTCCTTGCAGCCGCAGTCGCCGGCCCCATAGTCGGGCTGGAAGTGCGCCTCCACCCGCGTCAGCCCGCGGAAGGCGCCGCTGGCGAAACCCGGCCAGCCCAGCTCCAGCTCCGGCGGCTCCAGGTCCGAGCGCTCGGGGAAGTAGGTGAGCGAGGAGGCATCGAGAGAAGCGCCGAGAGAGGTCTCTGCCGCCGGCTCCGTGCCCGCTGCGGGCGGCAGCGTGCCCCGCACTACGGCCCGCACCTCGGGCTCCGAGAGGAAGGGCGGCAGCTGCTCTCGCCGCAGGAAGGCTCGCAGCGCCTCGGGGCCGCCCGCCACCAGCTCCTCCAGCGCCAGCCGCTGCGCCTCGCTGTAGGGCTCGGGCGGCTGCGGTGGCCAGCGCCCGGTGCCCTCCTCCAGACATTGCGAGCTGTTGGCCATGGCACGGCACGGCCGCGGGACTGGGAGCGCCTTTATGGAAGTTTGAATCCAAACAGCTCCGCGCCGCCGCCGCCACTGGGGGAGCCGTGCCCCGCCCCGGGCCGCGGTTGGCTGCTGCCGGGGCGGGACGAGAAGAGGGTTGGGTCGCGTTTGTTGTAGGGGACCGCCCGGCTCGGTTACTGCCGTACGCTCCCCTTCTCAGGCCGCCGAGTTCCTCCGAGACGGGTGTCTCATGCTGCCTGGCATCCCCCTGAATCCCCTCGAAGCTGCCTCAGATCTGCCCCGTGGCCAGCCCCACCCGCGGCTCTCACCCACCCTGTCCTGCTGTGCCGGGGCTGGGAGCAGGGATAGCCGACTTCACCTTCGCCAGAACCATTCACGCACACCCTGAGTGCCCCGGACACAAGGAAATTCGGAAAAGCCAAGCAGAGCTTGCCCTTTCCGCCCATCCCCAGCACAAACTACCGGTACCCGCTGAAAATAACAACTCGCATCTAGCCCCTGCTTGGATTGTCTCTTCTAGGCAATTCCTGGCCACGCGTACCTAGGAGAGAGGCAGAGACGCTTCCCCCCCGCCGCCCCGAAATCCAAACCCATTAAATAAAGCTCAGTGGCATTTTTTTTTTTGTATTAAAAGAAATTTAATATAACTTTTAAATAAAAAACAATGTCAATCTCTCTTATTAAAGACGCTGGAGTCCGGTGCTAATACTGTCAGACATACCCTTTTGGCATCGAGTGTTTTTCACATACAAGTTAAGATTTTGCTGCATTGCTTCAACGTGTTAAGAAACCACCTTGTCATACTTTACAGGAGCAATAAAGTCAGTTCCATACAATATCAAATACCCTTTATTGTTTAAAAAACAAAACAAAACAAAACAAAACCAGTTTTAAATATATTAGACTCTGATTGCCAAAATGCCATTTTATACACAAAGCTGCTAATACAATATACAGTTCTGACATTAATTTCTTCTTCTTCTTCCTCACGTAAAATACATTTCATCAAGTTTTTGTTTGTACATCGTTTACTACTGATCAAAGGAGTGAGGAGTTAGTGCAGGAGGCTGGCCGGCGTTCCTTCACGCCCTGTACGCCCTGCAGCAGTCACACCGAGGTGCACCAGGCTCACCAACACTCCTCTCGTCTGTCCTCACATCACAGTCTGGAGGCTGAAGACGCACAGGTGGCAATGCTAAGGCTGCATCTGCACTGGTTAAGACCCGTATCTCCTCTCCAGCTGCAGGTGGAGGTAATTGCATTGGTGGAGGTTTGGGAACAGGTATCTCGAGCAGGGTCTCCTCTACTACAGCGCCCACAGTTGAAATACCAACAAAATGCTCTAGGTTGGAATTGTGCCGTGGCAGATGTTGCCTGAAGAACCCAGTGGGACTCGAATTGAAGGGGGGAAACTGAGAAGTTCATCACTAGTTTGGCCAACATGAATACAGCAGAATAAAGCCACAGGACAACCAGGGACACCACATTCTGTTGTATGGCCGCAGGCAGAGCAGAGCACAAAAAATGTCAATATCAGCTGTGTTCTGCAGCAAGAGGCTTGCTGCTAAGGGTGTCTTCTGGACTCTGCCTGTAGAGAACTGCTAATAATAAAGTAGGTCAACATGATTTGGTAAATTAGAGTGAGGACCCTGCACATCTCCTTTCTGTGTATTTAGGACGGGAGAACTCGTGATCATGAGAGAACTGAGAGCGCAAATCAAAACTTCAGCATCTGGCATGCTCTGGACTGTTATCCCCTTGCAAAACGGTCTCCAAGATAAAGAACAGCACTGTAGAGTCACCACAAGCCTTCCAGAGACTAGTTACCGAGTTTAGCAAGTATGATAAGGCACAGAAATATCCAGATGTAGGGAGAACACCTTCCAGCAGATGGACAGCAGCTCATCTGTGGCTCACTGGAGACCGGTGCTATTGCTTCCTCAGTTAAGATACTCCTATTTCATGGCACTGCTGATTTAGCTTCAGCAGAGAAGATTTGGGTAAACAGAGCTCCGAGCTTAAAGCAAAAGGACACTAAACAGAAGTGGCAATGCAGTTTGGGAGCTTGCAAATGCTCTCAACCCCACAAAATAAGACCCTGCTCAATAGACTCGAGAATGTGTGGCCTCCACCAAGTATTGCACCAATTCATTATTGCTATTGCCCTGCCATGCTCTTCTTCCTCACCAGTTCTACCACTATCTGCAAGATAGTATAGAATCACAACAGCCTAGAGTTAGTTCTTCCCAAAATCAGGAGGGTTTTAAGATTCTGGAACATCACAGGAGTAAGCCTAAGTGGGCTAAAATCACATCACTTGGTACATGAAGTAAGTATCCAGGTCTGACATCAAACAGAACCCAGCAGTGGTACTTAAGCCCTTATCAATCATCTCAGTGCTGGGACCTTCTTGACTGAGCTCAGTGAAGCAGAGACACTGTTCTGAGCCACACCTGTTTTTCTCCCTACAAAATGCCTTTCACCAAGAAAAGCCAAGCTTCTTGCATCAGCCAGGCAGTCTGTTAGACACTTCAGCACACAGGATGGCTTTGCAAGCAGGATTATTCCCACAGGCAGCTCCACCTACACTAGACCCATCAGTACCTCCACATTCTCACACCTCTGTGTAAATCTGTAGGAACAACTACCCCCTTTGGCTTGCTGCTGACAGAAACAGTACCCTAATCTGATCTTGAATCTGTGCTTAGATATTTATTGAGCCTAAAAACACTGGGTGCAGCATAAAAAACCATAACCAAATCTTCCTTAAATGAGCCACTCACTACATGATTTGTAGTTTCTACAGCTTTTTAGCAGTACCAAGATCCAATGAAATAGCTAAGTGTCTTCTACTGTCAGAGCTTTCCAGTGGCCTGGCCTTTAATACACATAGATATAGAAAACACTGCTGAAGCTTATGGGGAAAAACCCTGCTCTTAGAGGTAGGCTGCACATTGAAAAGTATCCGTGGGTTTGTAGCCCCCAGGACAGCCTGTTTGTCTCTACAAACTAGTTCCCCAGGAGCAGGTTAAAATAGCCACCTTACAAAACTGCCCATCCCAGATTTACAGCCCACAGCTCTGCATGCAGCATGAACTGCCAGCTCCTTCCCTGAGTGTGTTAGCCAGTGCCCCCCCAGGCAGTGACCATTGTATCCCAAACGTCACCAGCACATCAGCATTAATCCACTCCAGCCTTCACAAGTCCATCTCTGATGCAACTTCAGCTCAAAGCCAGTGGTAGGTAAGTACTTGGCATGGAGTTGGACTTCGTGGTCCTTATGGGTCCCTTTCAACTTGAGATAATCCATGACTGTATGGCTGTGAAACACAGCCTGGAAGATTTACTGGTGACTGACTCTCTCATCTGACATTTGATCAGACACCACTCACCTTACAGTGCCAAAGCCAGAAGAGCTGTATCACAGCCAGTTGTACAGCTACCACACCAAGTCCAATCAGGGGGATGCTTTATCATCTAGAACCTGCCCTATCTTTTGCCTGACAGTAAATCAGTTGTTGGCTTGCTCAAGATCACAGCCAGAGTGCTGAGTTCCTGGAGTTTGACTTATAACTAGAGTGAAACTAAAAAGTTTCAGTGCACTAAAAGCAGTGTGCCTGAAGTGGACAGGCTTCCTACAGCCTTAATGCAGTAACAGCTCTCAGTGAAAGCAAGCCTCAAACTACTTAGCATTATCACATCCAGGGGTCTTTTTATTTGCTTTGAGCTAGGTAGGATTTTTTTCCCGTAGGGGGGAACAAAAGCATCATCTAGGCCTGAATTTTGCACCACTTGCAACCCAGTGGGTAGCAGCACCAAAATTTGTTACATTGAGTCCAGAATTCTCAACAGGATGAATGTGCAGAGACAACCCTCAGCACCATGGAAGAAGAGAGACAGCTCAAAGATCACCTCCCTTTCCTCCTCCCCCTCCCAGTTCAGTGATGCCCAGGCTATGCTTGGTGTTATCCTGGAACAATTTCCTTGAGGTAATCAGAAGAGACACTGTTGACACCACACAGATGCAGTAAACTCTCTCCAGTCACCAAATCACCTTCTTTCTACTAGAGAATGACTTCTGCAGTTCCTTAAGGTTAAACCAATCACCAGAAATATTTTCTAGTCTTCCATTTAGCATCCTGCAGGAAGCCAAACTTCTCTCAATATTTCAAACCCAGAGAAAGAAATCCCTGCCTTTAACTGAGCTGAGGTTTGGAAATCAGATCAACTGCTCCCATTTTCTGTTTGCTCCTAAAAACTGGTGAGAGAAGAGAACTGTATCTTTAGAGTCAGCCTGGTACCAGCTTCACAGGTCCCAAGGTGTTTCCTGCAGAGTGTGGTTGTGATGGTGACAAGCAGCCACATCTGCTGCCTCCAGGAGCTGAGAATGATAAGCCCAAAGCCCTGCATCATAATACAGCCAGCCCCTGTGATGAGCTAGATTTGATATGGAGCAGAAGGGAGCACTTAACAGTCACTGGCAGCCTAAATCAGCTTTTCATAGCCTAGAAAAAAGGGAAGGCTGTGAGGAACCCCACAGGGCAGCCTACATGTGAAGTGTAATGGTGATGTCCAGCAGCCACCAGCTAAAAGGAAGATTGGTGGAAGCTGCATTTGCTGTTGCTTGGTTGAAGCACAACTACACGAGCTGGATTTAATCCATGGATGGCTTGCAGAGCCCCAGATAGGCTTTATAATTTTCAGAGCCTGCAATTTAAACTGTCCAAGGAGGACACATATTTGTGCAGGCAAAGAGCTGTGTGTCCCTCTGTGCAGAAAGAGGCTCGAGATCTACTTCTGCAGACACAACTTCTTAACTCAACTGTGATGAGCTCCTCAGAGCTGTCTCTTATGGGACACCCTCCTTTCACCTCCCCCAGGTGCACAAAACCTTAGCTTGCTGAAGAGCCAAAGTCCCAGGTTATGCCATGCTAATGTTGCTCAGATAATCAGAGCTAACCTGAGCTACACTGCAACACTGGCGCCTGGTGTGCCAGCTGCCCTGCAGAGGCTTTGACAACTGCATGGCACTAAATGACTCTCATACACAGAGGCAATTTAAGTTGTCTTCTGACAGCTGCTAACCACTGCTGATGACCCCAGCATGAGAGCTGGAAAGCAGCCACACACACACGCCCCACATCCCCCTCCTGCCTTGCTGCAATGTTTATCTACCCGAGCAATGATTTCACAGTTATTTATCAGCCAAAGACTGCAGGGGGAACAGGAGTGCTGTAACACCTAGGGAGATCAGAAATGCTTCCATGGTGTTTCTAGGTTAGTGCTGGCAAGCCTTGTCCTCCTCATCCCCTCCTCAGCCCTGTGGTTCTGGAAACCCAGAAGAGACAATGAGAAGGCAAAGCACACTGCCCCTAGTAGCTGTGTTGAGCGTAGAGAGTAAACAAAGAGAACCAATAGGAAAGTGAGATCAGCAAAAGTCTTTTCAGTTTTAACAAATGAAGAGTCTAAAGAGTACAAAGAACTTGTCTGTGGTTTGTTGTGTTTTTAACTTACTTATCCCAGTATAGACCTTTGTCAGTATTTTATTGCAGGAGAATTCTATTGCCAGGGCCCCTTATTGCAACATCACTTTTAAAGCCTGTTGAGTGAAGCCTCTTCCAGGCAAAGTTCTGCTTCAAACCTGGTGGTAGTCTGCAGTGATGAGCTTACTGAGCAGAACTGGACCCAGCCAGTGCAGAGTTTTTGGTGGTGAGCTCTCACTGCAAGGAGGTGACACCTTGCAAACTTCCTAGAGCGAGGGCAGCACCTCTGCTGGCATGCTGCTCAGGGTCTGTAAGTGCTGGATCCAGCTGGAGGGACAACAGCTCTGTCCACTCTTGCAAACCTCACTGTGGGGTTGACCTCCCCTCCAGGGTAAGAGTGAAAATTCAGGTTTGGAACTGTCACCTTCCACAAGCTTGGTGACTTACAGCAAGAGGCTCAGATGCAATGACTTTAATTCAGATCCTTCCTTTGTTCCAGGGCATCTCATGACTTCCCAAGGACAAGGAGGCAGTGCACCATACCTCCTTCTCCAGGGAGCAAGGCTAGGGTGACTCTTACATCATGCTGATGTGCATCCCTTCCTCTCCTAAGAGCCTTGCTCCACCTGCATGACTCATTCAGCTGCAATGGAAGCAGCAGGCAGGGTGAAGTACAATTCGAGGTGAAGGAGGCCACCACAGTCAGGATGTCCATAGCCAAATTCTCCCTTTGGAATGCAAACAACCTGGCTGCTGCGAGAGATCCAACCAGCCCACCCGCATCTGGTTTCCTCTGGGGTGAGGAAGAGCTGGGACTAGGAAATCCTGCAGCAGCCATGCACCTTCTCCTCCATCTCCTCCATGGGAGCTTTGAATTTCAAGAGGGGCGGATCACCGCTGGACACTGTGTAGTACACTGAGGTCCCGTTGGAGCTGTAGGGAGAAGTCCTGGATGCAATGAGGTGTGACTTGGCCTCACCCCCGTTCTCAGCCACTCCTCCCATGCCGCTGCTGAAGTGGGTGCTGAGGAAAGGGTGCTGGAGGAGCTTGGCTGCAGCCCGCTGCCGCTTCAGTTCCGAGAGCGTTTGGTGGTTGGGCTCCTTGTAGGGCCCCCAGAACTGCTGGGTGTCAGGGAGCCCGGGGTTGCCGTAGGGCAGCATGTGGCCTGGGTTGCTCTCGAGGTCGGGGTGCATGCTCCAAATGTCCCCGTTGGAAAAGGTGTACTGGTAAGGGCTGGCAGAGGCCATGAGTCCGTTCTGGAGGGGGATTTCAGAGTCACACTGGGTGCTTTTGTTTGCTAACTCCGGAAGGAGAGAAGAGTTCTCCAGCACTGAATTCTGTAATGAGAAGATATGAAAGCAAAGCATCTTTGACCATCCCCCCTTAGCATGGTTCACGACTTCCTTAGCCTGCTCACACTCAGCCCCTCTACCAGACAGGCACTGCAGCTCAAACATTGCATTCACTCACTAACAGGACCCTGTAATGCTGTGAGCCCCAGTCAGGAGCGGGTTCCCACCCAGAACCATGGAATGTTAACTCAGAAGGACTCACCAAAATAAAAAGATATAGCTAGATGAGCATATTAACACAACATGGCTACAACTGAGTTCAGTAACTGCCAAGCAAGATCACAGGTCTTTTGTGGTGGCCACTAGGGAGAAATACACACACCACATTGCTGGACTTCCCACCTCACTAGTCTCACAAAATCACAGACTGGTAGGCATTGGAAGGGGTCTCTGAAGACCACCCAGTCCAACTCCCCTGCTAGTGGAGGATCACCCAGAGTAACTCACACAGGAACACATCCAGGTGGGTTTTGAGTGCCTCCAGAGACAGAGGCTCCATAACCTTTCTGGGCAGTCTGCTCCAGAGATTAATTTTTTCCCTTATGTGGAACCTCCTGTGTTCCAGTGGGTGTCCACTGCCCCACTGTCCCAAAACTATTTATGCAGCTGTAAATCCAAACCAGTCCTTCCACTTGAGTGGGACATCCCCATTTATGCCAAAGGAGAAGTCTTCTGCTTCTGCCACCTTCCATACCAGGGCACCCACTGCTGCTATGACTGCTGAACTCGCACCAGCAGCCCTCCTGGGTGACTGCCACAACAGGGAAGGGATTCCTTACAGGGTCTGTGTTCTCCTGGTCAGGGCGAGTCTCCCCAATTTCTCCAATGAGAGCTGAACTTCTCCCTTCTTCTGCAGCCCCCAGCTGCTGCCAGACGATGGCTTCCTTCTCACACTCCTTCCTGTAGAGGTTGGTTCTGTCTGAAAGGCTGGCCCTCCTCACCACCTTCCTGTGGGACAGGAGAAGGCACAGCAAAGCTGTGAGCAGGGCATGACATCTCCTCTTACCCTGCGTAGCTCTTCTCATCTCCTCCCTGAGCTTCACAGCCTCCCCCACTGGTATGGAAGGGGAACTTGGCTTCCTGGCACCCACACAAAACAAGGGCACCAGTGTGGGTATGAAAGGTGGGAGGAATTTTAAGGTGTTTCAAAGCAAATCTGTGTCAGATGTCACACAGCTCACCTAACGAGTCTGCTCTAAACCCAGTGGAGCAAATGTAGAAGGAAAGGGCCCATGAGCTGGCCAGGGAGTTTCATGGTCTGCAGGACTGCTTTGTTGTCTAGTAAAGAGAGAGAGCTGTGCAAACCCTGCCTGAGCACAGTGTCTTGGCCATCAGACCTGTTAATGATAAGCTCAAGGAAATCCACTTGGGGCTCTGACTCTTTGCCACCAGTAGCAGTGGTGTGACAGGGTCATTTCTCAACGCTTGCTCCTCTCCTCAGAGCGGTTCTTGAACCACAACAGCACAGAAAGCACCACCTCTCTCTAGTGAAAGAGCCTCTTATTCAAAGGAGCTCTGCTTCCACTTCTCAGAGTCCATTCAGACAGGATGTGCAGGTTGCTCTCTGACCATAGAGCGCTCTGCAACCAGGTCTGGGTGGCCAAGCTGGGCACCAGGGGACCCACGGGGAGCAACGCACTTACCCCCGGCTGCCAGTGCTGGAGGTCCTTCGACTCAGGGAGGATTTGTGCCTCATCTGAGACTTCATGATCACATCATGTTTGTGTTTCAACTCCAGGAGTAAGACTTTGAATTCCTCCTCTTCACACAGATCTGTGGCATGCACAAACCAAGCCATCCATCAGACAGGTCAAACGTGCTACCATTAACACTATGTTACCAACTGTGCCTCCTCAGCATGTGCACCCACAAGTGCTAGGAGGAAGATATAGCCATGCCCAGATGTTAGCATTTTTACTTCCAGGCTGTTCCAAGGCTTGTGAGGTGGCCAGTACCAACTGCATGAGGTTCAACAAATCAAAGTGGAAGGTCCTGCATCTAGGTTGGGCCAATCCCAGGCACAAATACAGAGTGGGTGGAGAGTGGGTTGAGAGCAGCTCTGAAGAAAGAGAATTGGGGTAAGGATTGGGGTATGGATTGCTGAGAAGCTCACTGTGAGCCAGCAGTGCTCTCATGCAGCCCAGAAGGCAAACCATATCTTAGGCTGCAGCAACAGGAGTGTGGCCAGCAGGTTAAGAGAGGTGATTCTGCCCCTTTGCCCTGCTCTTGTGAGACCCCACCTTGAATCCTGCCTCCAGTTCTGGTGTCCCCAGCATAAGGACACAGAGCTGTTGGAGTGAGTCCAGAGGAGGCCACAAAGATGATTCAAGGGCTGAAGCACCTCTGCTATGAGGACATGCTGAGGGAGCTGGGAATGTTCAGCATGGAGAAGACTCCAGGGGGACCTCACATCTGCCTTCCAATAGCTGAAGGCTGCAGGGGGACTTTTCATGGGGGAGTCCAGCAATGGGACAGAAGGGAATCTCTTGAAGCTGAGGGAGAGTTGGTTTAACCTGGATCACAGTAAGAAGATCTTCAGTACAAGGATGATAAAACTCTGGAACATGCTGCCCAGGGAGGCTGTGGATGTCTCCTCCCTGGGGTGTTGAAGGCCAGGTTGGATGAGACCTTGAGCAGCCAAGTCGAGTGGAGAGGTGTCCCTGCCCATGATGGGGAGGTTGCAGTAGATGAGCTCTAAGGTCCCTTCCAGCCTAAGCCATTCTAGGGCTGTGTGTGCTTTTTCTTTCCAATCCCTCACAGCCTAACACATGTCATTACAACAGAGAAAAGTTAGACTTTTGGGCTGCACTCAATAGCTGCCCTGCTCCAAGATGACAGTGTAAGAGCAGGGAGACTCCCAAGCAGAGGGACACAGGGATAGCATGAGTGGAAACACACAGGAGAAGGACTTGCTGCTGGAGAAACTCTCTCTTGTTTTTATAGGCAGAGAGAAGCATTTTGGATGTGGCACTTGGTGCCATGGTTTAGTAGTCATGAGGTCTTGGGTGACAGGTTGGACTTGATGATGCTTGAGGTCTTTTCCAACCTTATTGATTCTGTGATTTTCAGAAGTAACAAAGTAGGTGCTTTAAAACTTCAATCCCCACTAGAGTAACTGCAACTTTGATTCCCAAGGAAAATGGTATTACTGCTCCTGAAAGCACCATGTGAAGACTCCAGCAAGCTTAGGAGGAAAAGCTTAGCTTAGCTATTCCTTCTTTTCTTAAGCTTGGTAAGCTCACCTATTGGCATCTCATCCAAAGATGTCCTGGCACTCAGACTAGCCCCATGGGACACAAGCAACTCAGCCATCTGCATCTAAAGAAAGGGAAAGAAAGCCAAGTTGGGAGAGGTTATTTTAGGCAATCATTTTCCTCCCCAAAGCTGAAAAGCTGGAATAGGAGATGAAGCCCTGGCACTCGTGTTCAACTCACCTCAAATTACTCTGCTGTGTGACTGATGTTCAACACACTTCCTCCCATACAACTGCACAGACATAGTCTCCCTGAACTTTCTTAGCACCAGGTTCTTTTTTGCAGACCCCAGGACCTCCTCTGACGTTGTTCAGAGTAGGCCAGCCCCAGCATAGATTTATTCCATTTGCAGACTACTCCTCAGTTTGTCCAGGCAGCAAGAAATGCCACCTTCACCCATGACATCTGAACAAAACCATTACCTGTCCCCAGAAAGCAGCAGCATGAAGAGGTTCCCAGCCATCCCAGTCCTTCACATCCAAGCTTGCCCCCTGGTCAAGCAGCACTTCAGCTGCATGCAGATAACCATTGGCTGCAGCTATATGTAGCTAGGAGATAAGAAACAGAGCATGAGCCACCTGCAAGGCCACATCTCAGTGAAGTTTCCCAGCTGGACAGCTGAGGGAACTCTCATGAGCAAGGAATTTGCTCCAAAAAGCACAGGGCTAGACACTAAGTGATGGCAGCTGTACCCAGGGACAGAGCCTGTTCCTATGTGACAACAAGCTGAAAGAGGGGCAAACATCCAAATGTCTTGCTCACTCCCCTCAGTGCCTTGGATGTGCTGGTTTGGTCTAACTGCTGCCACAGGGCAGGTTTGGCAACCTGCAGGCTGGGGGAAGGCAGAGGTGAAGCCGCAGCAACGTTTCACTCACCAGAGTAGCACCTTGGGCGTCTGTCCTGTTCAGGTCTTGTCCAGCTGCAAGTATGTCATGGATGTCACAGATCATGACCTGCTCTGGAGCAGCTCTCATCTCATTGATCCTTTCCTGTGTGATCCCTGTTCAAATTCCAGGTAGAGAGAGAGAAGAGTTGGGAGTTGTCTCCATTGGTTGAGTAAAGTTAGACTTCATCATTCCTGCTTGATAGGACCTCAAATCCTTTTCAGAGGCTGCTTGGCTGAGGGCACTGACAGCTGGCCTTCATAGAGCAGTGTGGCCAGCAGGAGCAGGGAAGTCAGTGTGCCCTTTATTCAGCACTGGTTAGGCTACATCTTGAGTCCTGTGTCCAGTTCTGGGGCACTCAATATAAGAAGGACATTGAGACTCTTGAATGTGTCCAGAGAAGGGCAATGAGGCTGGGGAGGGGTTTGGAGCACAGCCCTGTGAGGAGAGGCTGAGGGAGCTGGGGTTTCTTAGCCTGGAGAGGAGGAGGCTCAGGGGAGACCTCATTGCTCTCTACAATGACCTGAAGGGAGGTTGTGGCCGGGAGGGGGTTGGTCTCTCCTCCCAGGCAGCCAGCACCAGAACAAGAGGACACAGTCTCAAGCTGTGCCAGGGGAAGTTAAGGCTCAAGGTGAGGAGAAAGTTCTTCCCAAAGAGAGTTGTTAGCCATTGGAATGTGCTGCCCAGGGAGGTGGTGGAGTCCCCATCCCTGAAGGTGCTCAAGAGGGAACTGGATGTGGCACTTGGTGCCATAGTTTAGTAGTCATGAGGTGTTGGGTGACAGGTTGGACTTGATGATCTTTGAGGTCTCTTCCAACCTTATTGATTCTATGATTCATGCATATCATCATTCAGGAACCAGAGAAGCTAGGCAGAGTCAGGTGCCAAGGATTTATGCCAGGCAGCAGCTCTCTGCTGTTCTCCAGAGGCAAATCAAGAGCTGAGGAACAAGGTAATTTTTAGTACTACATTGACCCATTTTTTGTGTTTCACATGAAGTCCCTCTCCTTACCCTGATAGGCCATGCAGGTCTCAATGACATCCAGAGTTGGCTCATCTTCACAGAGGTCATACGGCATGTTGCCATCTGCGTTCACTGCCAACAAGTCTGCTCCACTGCAGGGAGGAAGAGAGAAAGGACCTCAGGCATCCTAGAGCTCAGTGCCAAACACTGGGAGAAATGCTCAGCAGCAAGCAGCTGGGGCTAAAGAGCTGCCCAAACCTCGACAGGATTTGTATGAGGGAAGAAAGATTTGAAGCAAAGCCATGGAGCTGTGGATGGAGAAGATGAATCCCACAACAAAGCTGGGGAGGGGTCTGGAGCACAGCCCTGTGAGGAGAGGCTGAGGGAGCTGGGGTTGCTTAGCCTGGAGAAGAGGAGGCTCAGAGGAGACCTTATTGCTCTCTACAACTACCTGAAGGGAGGTTGTAGCCAGGTGGGGGTTGGTTTCTTCTCCCAGGCAACCACCAACAGAATAAGAGGGCAGAGTCTCAAGTTGTGCCAGGAAAGGTTTAGGTTGGATGTTAGGAAGAAGTTCTTCCCAGCAAGAGAGATTGGCCATTGGGATGTGCTGCCCAGGGAGCTGGTGGAGTCACCATCACTGGAGGTGTTTAGGAAGAGACTGGATGGGGTGCTTGGTGCCATGGTTTAGTGGATTAGATGGGGTTGGGTGATAGGTTGGACTTGATGATCTCTAAGGTCTCTTCCAACCTGGTCTGGTCTGGTCTGGTCTATTCTATTCTATTCCTATCCTATCCTATCCTATCCTATCCTATCCTATCCTATCCTATCCTATCCTATCCTATCCTATCCTATCCTATCCTATCCTATCCTATCCTATCCCTCCAAGCAGGAAGGAGTCCCAGGACCAGCCTGAAAGCAGGCAGTAACCACCACTGCCACACATCTCACAAGGTACTCAGCAGTCTTGGTTTCCATCCAGAGGAGCTGTGGGCAGAATCAGCTCTGCAGAAAGGGACAGTCACAAAAAGCCACTTACTGCTGTATGAGGATCTTCACCAGGTTGATGTGACCACAGGTAGCTGCTGCGTGCAATGGAGTCCACAGCTCGTTGTCCTTTGCATTGACATTGGCCCCGTGGCTGAGGAGAAGCTTGACTATCTCTTCATAGTTGTCTATGCAGCACTGGTGAGGAAGAGATACAGACAGATGGGCTTTTCAACCTTGGGAAGATGAGGATGGAATTTGCTCACTTCTTGGCATGAATGTGTGTAAGGTCAGACACTAAACCAAGATTCATCCTTGTGCAAGCTGCCAGTGCGTGATCTGCACGTGACTGCAGAGCCACACAGGAGACTCACAGCTCAGCTCTGCAGCTGGGCTTGTCACAGGGCTCAATTCCAGCCCACCACAAGCATCTCAGCAGCTGAGTGACAAGCAGCCTTCAGGTGTCTCTGTTCCCAAGGTAAAATCACACTTGTGACACAGCCAGGTTAGCACAGCAGTGCTGCTGCATCCTTCACTGGGAGCCACTGCCAACAGGCACTGGGGTTCACTTAGGAGCTTCTCTCTCATCAGGGATTCAATTAACTCTGGTAGATGAGAAGTTCCCACCTCAACTCCGAAATGCATCTTTACAAGATCTAACCCTTCAGTGGGCAAGGTGGGGCTCTCTGTGGCCTCAGTGCCTGGCAGGGAAAGCAGTGAGGCTGTGACAGTTTCTCTGTGTGCAGTCACCTCTCTCGGAAGAGGTGGTGCTGGGAACTGTTTATTCTTCTGGAAGCCAATTTGCACTTCTAAACAAGCATCTGCCCAGCTTGGGAGAGAGCAAATCCCAAACCATGGCTCAGCAGGCACACTGATGGTGAGAGAACCACAAGTCCCCTCCCCTTGCCACCCCTGCAGGGAGTGTGACAAACGTGGCACTGTTGTGGGTGGCAGTGGAGGCAGCAGCTGCCAGGCACGGCGAGGGCCACGGCTCTGCTGCAGGCTGACTGGCCTGGGGCTCTCACACTGAGAATCAGGCCTTAAGAACAATAGAACAACCCATATGGCATCAGTGCAGAGGCTCTGAGGAAGGACACAGACTCACACAGCAGTACAGTAAGTCTGTGTTTTGCTGGCCATCAGCTGCTCCCATGTCACACAAGCTTCTATGGATGGAAAGAGAATGTTTACAAAGGTCTGCAGGGACAGGACTAGGGGCAGTGGCTTCAGACTGGAGAAGGGCAGATTTAGATTGGATGTTACAAACAAGTTGTTTACTATGAGGCTGATAGAGCACTGGAACAAGCTGCCTGGGGAGATGGTTGAGGCTCCTTCCCTGGAGATATTCAAGGTGAGGCTTGATGAGGCCCTGGGCAGCCTAGTTGGGGATGTCCCTGCTGACTGCAGGGAGGGGAGGTCCAACTGGATGACCTTCAGGGGTCCCTTCCTGCCTGGACCATTCTATGATTCTGGAAGCCCCTGAGGCTGCAGAGAGCATCTCCAGCATCTTGTGCATCATTTATCTATGCCAGTTTCAAAAGCCATGGGTTACCAAAGTCCCTACCTTTGAGTTAATTTGCTTTAAGAGTTTACAGCCCAGCCCCTGCAACAATTGAAGGGAAGAAGAAATGTTGTTCATGTCTGACATCCAGCACTGATTCCTGAGCTCTTGTCACTGAACCAAGCCTGGGACACAGCACAGAAGGGTTTGATCTCAGTCTGCTCCCCGAGAAAGAGGATTGCCAGCATGACATGCTGAGGCTTCACTGCTGTAACTGAGCTCAAAAGGGAAGTATGAGAGTTGCCTGTGTTTTGTCCAACAGGTTTGCTCAGGAGGTAGGAGGAAGACAAAAGTGTGGAGCAGGACAGAGCTGTGACCTCCTGCCATGCCTCACCTGATGCAGTGCAGTTAATCCATCTTCGTTGCACAGGTCCGGGCTGATGTTGCTCTTCAGCAGGTAACATACTGTAAGGGAAGGAGACAGGAGGAGAGAAGTCAGACCAGCACTCCTAGCACATCTCCTGCTCTCAGACACTTCAAGACAGGGTGTCCCAGTGGGGGCAGCGCTGCAGGAGACCTTGCAACCGAGAGCCCAGCACTGGCATGAGCCCATAGCCATGGCAGTGCTGGTGAGGAAAGAGCCACCTCGGTTTTATCCAGCAGAGAGCACCAGCATACAACTTTCCCCAGCCTCCTTCCACAGGAGGCTGCTATTATTGCAGCTGGCACTGCTGTGTGGTTGTGATGGAGCAGGCTGCAGCTTTATCTTGTGCTTTGCAGCATCCCAGGGCAGCCTCTGCAGGCTGCAGCCCAGGAGAGCTCAGAGGCGATATTCTGGGGTCCTGAGTTACAACCATAAGAGATCTCTCACAGTGGGAGGGATGAGGTCTTGCCTCAAGAAGTTACAATCTGAGATGAGAAGTCTAATATGTTCAGGGGGCTCCCACATCTAAAATACAGCAGGGCTGCTTTGGACACTTCACATCAGCTGTTGAGTAGTTGAAGAAATCTTCCCAGAGGTTTTGTTTTTGATTTGTTGCTTTGGGGAGAAAGGAAAAGATTTAGTCCATTCCACTGCAAACTTCTGAAACACAGGAAGAGTCCTTAGCCCCCAGGTGAAAAATAAAGTGTGCTTTGTGGTACAGATCTTGCAGGGAGTGACAGCAATATGACTGGCAGGGGATGTAAACTAATAGCAACACCAGGAACTCTTCAAACTCAAGGCTGCCGACAGATCTTGATGATCTATGTCCATCTTCTGCTGTTTACTTGCTCATTCCCTGCTTTCCTCCAGAGATTTCACTGCCTAATGCTTTTCCCACCTCAAATGTCACTGACAGCACAGGCACAAGCCAGAGGTTCTTAATCATCTCCTTGGGGCCAGGGTAGCAATGAGTGGCACCACGTTTGATGGCAAACATTCAACCACTAAAGTGAAACCAGAGCTGCAGAAAAAGCAACACCAACAAAGCTAAAAGGGCAATCACCATCCCCAGAGCTGGCAATCAAATGAATGCAGGGCTGGTGCCTCTCAAAGCACCCTGCAGCCTCTGCTGCTGCTGCTTCTGACTGCTCACTGTCCTGCTCTTAGAGGCTCCTTCCCCAGCACATCCCATCCAGAGGGAAACCAAATTGCAGGGCTGTCCCTGGGCACAGAGCACTGCTGGCACCCAAAGCAGAAGAGGGAAACCACATCCACAGTGACATCAGTGTGGGTTTATGAAGCTTTGTTTAAAAGCTCTGGGAGAGGCACAGAATCACAGAATGCCAGGGGCTGGGAGGGACCTCGAAAGCTCATCCAGTCCAACCCCCCTGCCAGAGCAGGATCACCTAGACCACATCACTCAGGAATGCATCCAGGCAGGTTTTGAGTATCTCCAGAGAGAGAGACTCCACAACCCCCCTGGGCAGCCTGTTCCAGGGCTCTGTCACCCTCACAGGGAAAACACTTTTCCTTCTGCTTCCATGGAACTTCCATCCACTGCCCTTCCATCCCCATGCACGCTGAAGAGCAGCAAACTCAAACCCAAAGAGAACTTTTTGTTTGGTCTGAAAAAAAAAGCAGCCAGAGGGAAAGGAAATAAACCACTTTGCATCACAGAATTGCTTCCCAGGCTGGGGTTTACCCATCAGGCGGAAACGACGTGAAGGCACTGCCACCTGCTCAGTGAAACTGACCTGAAAGAGCTGGACACAACAAAGAGGGACAGGAAGCTGGGGAAGGGCCTGGAGAATAAATCTGATGAGGAGTGCCTGAAGGAGCTGGGGATGGGTAGTTTGGAAAAGAGAAGGCTGAGGAGAGATCTCATTGCTCTCTACAGCTACCTGAAAGGACCTTGTGGAGAGGCTGCTGCTGGTCTCGTCTCACAGGTAATTAGTGACAGAACAAGAGGGAATGGCCTCCAGCTACAACTGGGTAGGTTTAGACTGGACAGTAGGAAACATTTTTCCCCAGCAAGAGTGGTCAGGGACTGGAATGTGCTGCCCAGGGAGGTGGTGGAGTCACCAGCCCTGGAGGTGTTTGAAGGTGGTTTGGGTGTGGTGCTGGGAGCTCTGGTTTAGGGGGGAAGCTTGGAGAGCAGGGTTCTGGTTTAGTCATGAGGTCTGTGGTGACAGGTTGGACTTGATGATCTTTGAGGTCTCTTCCAACCTTGGTGATTCTGAGATCCTGAGGGTCTTTTCCAATCTGAATGTTTCTATGACAGCATTGCTTCACCCGACCCCAACGCTGGAATTGACACCGGGTGGAAGCTACTTGAAGGCACTGCCACCTGCTCACTGAAACCGACACGAGAGAGACAGATACAGCAAAGAGCAAAACTCATCTCCCAGCACAGCCAGGCCGGAGAGCCGGAGCTTTTCCAGCTGGAAGGGCAGAGCAGGAAGCCCACGCCGAGCTCAGCTCACATCCCCCCTCCCCGCGCATCTCCAAGCAACAGGAGTGCTGAACCCCAGCCAGCACATCCAGTTTAATGACCATGCTTCTGCTGTTCCTGGCCAGCCCCAGCTCCTTCCCTCCTAATCCCAGCTGAGAGATGGCTGAGTCCTTCACCAGTGGGGCTGGCTGTCTCTGATTTGCTTTGGGGGCTCTGCCATTAGGGTTTTAATTCAATCTCAGTCGTTTCAAAGCCATTGGGTACTAATGACATGCAGCTCCACAATCAAGTTCTGCCTGATTACAGAGACTTGGACAAATAGATGCTGGCAGATTAACCTTTCAAGTGCTGTCCCTCCATGGGAAGAAGCAGTAGCATAAACCCCAGCTTGTTATGGAGTCTGGGTGGGGGGTTGTTGAAGGCTCTGCAATCATGGCTTGACAGAGCTTGTAAGAGCTCTTGAAGGGTTAAGATTCAGAGAAGGATTTGCCTTACCCTAAAGCAGCTTTGAATTCTCCACTAGCCCCTGCAGCAGCTTGTAGCACACTTCCCATCTGCCCTTGGGACCAGCTCACCACAGCCCTTGAAACACTTCCCAGTGTTGCCCAAAACACCAAAAGACTGACAACCACAAGATGCCAGAAAAGAAAGGCAGGAAAAAGTCAGGCAATGAAGCTAGGTATGGATGTGGCACCCATGAGTCCAGGCAAACATGGCTTGAAGAGAGATTAAACTCCTGTCCAAACAGTCCTAAGATGAAGGCTGCATCTCAGTGCTCAGCAGAGGAGCACAGGGCTGGGCAGAAATGAGTCCTGAAGTCAGATGGATGTTGCCTTTGGTATTCCTCATGCTCCAGACAGCACATCCCAACATCTAGGCAGAAGTATCCAAGAACTGTGCTTCCTATTACAAGTGAGGAGATTCACCCAGAGTCCCACCAAGCTCACAGCAGAATGGAGCCCCAGTTCCTACCCACCACTTCCAGCAGCAGAGAACTGAGTGGCAAAGAGCAGCATCATCACACCTTGCTCCCTGCAGACAGACCTGAAGAGGGACATGAAGGGAGAACAGCACAGGATAGCCCTGGACCTGTTGGAGAGGTGGCAGAGGACATCACAAAAATGACCAGAGGGGTGGAACCCCTCTGCTGTAAGGACAGGCTGAGAGAGTTGGGGTTGTTCAGCCTGGAGAAAGCTCCAGGGAGTTCTTCTGGTGGCTTTAAGGGGTAGATCAGCAAGCTAGAAACAGAGTTTTGAGCAGGACCTGTTGTGCCAGGACAAGGGGTGATGGGTTAAACAAAAGAGGGAGATTCAAACTAGACAGAAGAGACTTTTGAACACTGAGGGTGGTGTGATACTGGCCCACGATCCCCAGAGAGGTGGTAGCTGCCCTACCCCTGGAGCCACATCAGGCTGTTCAGGGCTCTGAGTAACGTGGCACTTCCACTGCTGAGCTGTTCTGCTTAAAGCAGGGACAGGGACCTGAGCAAGCAAAGTGTTCCTCCTTAAGCATGCCAGAGCTGCATGCCTCACTGCAAAAACCTCAACACCTTCTCCTCCCACCACCAAGCATGAATGATGCCATACAGGTGGGCAGCCTTGAGCTTCAGCTCTCAGAGACATGGATTAATCACTCAGTGCCAGCTGATCACCTTCTGTTGGCTCAAGCCTCAGCACACCCCTCCTGAGAGGAAGATTCCCCCCACCTCCCAAACCAGTACAGCCTGGAAATGGGTCTTCTGCAAGCCCCCTCTGCAAGCCCAGGTCACTGAATGCTCAGCAGAACGGGCTTTGACAGGTCCCATCAGTGGGCCCAGCAGGCAGCAGCCTCCACTTTAACACTCCTGATTAACTTCTTAAAGAGAGCTCAGTCCTGAAACGCTGAGCTCTTGAAAATGTGTCCTTGATGTGTAGGTGGGGAGCAGGGGCTGGATCTGTGGAGATCCTTCGGTGCGTGGAGAGAGCTGATTACCTGTCAGGCACAAGCTGTGGGAAGCAGCTTCCAACCTCCCAGCCAATGGAGGGCTGCAAATGATTACAATGAGAGCTGGGTGAACAAATTGTTGTGAATAATTCATTGCAAATGATATTAACTGAACAATCACTCCAGTGTCTTTGTCATCACTCTGCCTGCTCTGCTGATAATTGAACCTCTCACATGCCAGGAGGCTGTACATTAATCATCCCTTTACATTTTTACCTTTCACATCTGTGCTGTCTTAAATGGGGGGTGAAAGCTCCCACAGCAGCTGTGAAAATACAGCCTAGGTTTTAAGTCACTCTCCATCACGTGTGCCAGGGCAGCCTCAGACAGATTCTCCTCCCTGAACACAACAAACCTGCTTCTCAGGAGCCCCTTCCCCTCCCAGGCATGTCCAAGCCTCACTTATTCTTCCCCCCAAACCAATAAGTCAGGGGCAGGACACACAAAAAACAACAACCCACTGGAGAGGCCCTGAGGAGGATTCAGTGGGAGGTAATCAGCTCCACCACCTGAAGAGATATCTCAGCACTTCTGGGGTTTGTCCATGTTGCTTCCCACTGAGCTTGCACTAGAAACAGCTTTTCCAGAGAAGTCCTTAAATTAGAATTGGGGGAAAAAATATCCCTTTGTCAGTGCAGCTCCCTCTATGTCAATAAACTACAGCACAGAATCCCAGCTCCTGTTACCCTCCCATCTACAGCCAGCAGCTGCATACCTCAAGAATTAATAACTCATAAGAAGGAAAAATAATAATTAAAAGCCCCCTGAAATGGATATGGGCACCAGGGAGGGGGGGGGAAAATCCCCAGCACCACCTTCCTGACAGGAGGTCCTGATTCCTCCCCAAAAAATACAGTGGTAAGTTGTCCATACTGGCAAGCAGGCTGGCCTGAGTCATCCAAGCTTACACACACCCAGGCCATCAGCTTTTCAAGGCTGAGGCTGAGCTTGGAAAGCATTGGAACTCTTCTAGGTCACTCCCTGGCTCCCAGGCCACCTTTCAGAGCTGCTGGTGCCCTGAGGTCTCGATGGGGCAGAACCATTCTGGTGTGTTCAGACCTGATGCCACCCAACCAAATGAAGTTTCCCTCGGATGAAGATGTGTGCTTGAGCACGCTGCTGAAGTCACAGCATGGTGGGGATTGGAAGGCACCTCTGGGGACTATCCAGCCC
The DNA here is from genome assembly GCF_026170545.1 of Melanerpes formicivorus. NCBI lineage: Eukaryota > Metazoa > Chordata > Aves > Piciformes > Picidae > Melanerpes > Melanerpes formicivorus. The sequence continues at coordinate 13,508,704 of NW_027142371.1, read as the reverse complement.
AACAGCCCTGCTAAAGCAAGGACACCCACAGGGGGTTGCCCAGGGGGGTTTGGAAGCTCTCCAGAGAGGGACACTCCACAACCTCACTGGGCAGCCTGCTCCAGGGCTCCAGCACCCTCACAGCAAAGAAGTTTTTTGTCCTGTCATGTTCAGGTGGAACCTCCTGGGTTCCACTTTGTGCCTGTTGCCCCTTGTCCTGTCCCTGGGCACCACTGACAAGAGTCTGGCCCCATTCTCTTGCCCCCTCACCCTTTAGCTCTTGCTGAGCATTGCTCAGATCCCCTCTGGGGCTGTTCTTCTCCAGGCTCAACAGCCCCAGGGCTCTCAACCTTTCCTCCTCACAGAGATGCTCCAGGCCCCTCAGCAGCTTTGTAGCTTCTGCTGAGCTCTCTCCAGTAGTTTCCTCTCTCTCTTGAACTAGAGAGCCCAGAACTGACCCCAGTGCTCCAGGTACATTTTCACTAGGGCAGAGGGAGAACCTCTCTTGACCTGCTGGCCACACTCTTCTTAATGCACCCCTGGAGATCATTTGCTTTCTTGGCCACACAAGAGCACAATCCTGGCTCATGGTGACCTTGTTGTCCACCAGCACTCCTAAATCCTCCTCCACAGAGCTGCTTTTCCTCAAGTCAGTCCTTACTGGTTCAGGGCATCATTCCTCCCTAGCCTTGCCAAAGTTCATTGGGTTGCCCTCTGCCCAGCTCTCCAAATGTAGCTTTAGTCTAAAACCCAGCACAGCAGAAGAAACCCTGCCCAGAACTACTTGTCATGAGATACCAGTGATGTCTGTGCCACAGTGATGTGTTGGCAAAGGTCTAGAGAGCCTGGTCCCCAGCCTGCCAGGCATGGTCCTATGGATGGGCTCAGCTACTTCGAAGCTGCATGTTTACAGCTATGGTTTTGCAAGGACAGTTATTACACAGGAGAAACACTGCCAGGAAAAGAGCACTGAAGCTGGGAGCACTCTGCCAGCAAAGCAGCCAGCTTCCCAACACAGCAGACTCTGATATGTATCCCTGTTGAAGAGCATAACTAAGCCCTGAGCAACAACAGGATGCAACAACTCAGCCTCACCCTCCACTCGCTGCAAGGTACAGCTGAGAGCCCATCCTGGGCCATGCTAACCTCTTCAAGGACTAAAACAAACAAACAAACAGCCAAAATTACCCCAAACAACCAACAAAACCCCAAACAAACAAGAAGAAACCCCAAGCAACCAAAAAACCCCAACCCAAAACAACAACAACAACAAGAACCCCACCCACAGAAAACAGAATCCCACACTCAGGCAGCTTCAAACATTCAGTGCAGCTAAAAATACACATGGCCCCTTTTGCCTGCCGAACCACAGCAGAGCCATCCCATAATGATGGCTCACCCAGCCTTCTGAGGAAGGTTCAAAGCCTGCTAAGACACCTCCCACCCAGTTCAGAGCTGGGCACACACGTTCCTCCTAACACAGCCACAAAACCTGGGAAGGTTGGAAGGAGGCCAGCGGAGCCCCATCTGCTCCGTGCCACACTGGCCCAGGCAGGGACACTGCACACAGCTACACTCAGCCCCAGGAGGGGACACTGCACACAGCTACACTCAGCCCCAGGAGGGGACACTGCACACAGCTACACTCAGCCCCAGGCAGGGACACTGCACACAGCTACACTCAGCCCCAGGAGGGGACACTGCACACAGCTACACTCAGCCCCAGGCAGGGACACTGCACACAGCTACACTCAGCCCCAGGCAGGGACACTGCACACAGCTACACTCAGCCCCAGGCAGGGACACTGCACACAGCTACACTCAGCCCCAGGAGGGGACACTGCACACAGCTACACTCAGCCCCAGGAGGGGACACTGCACACAGCTACACTCAGCCCCAGGAGGGGACACTGCACACAGCTACACTCAGCCCCAGGAGGGGACACTGCACACAGCTACACTCAGCCCCAGGCAGGGACACTGCACACAGCTACACTCAGCCCCAGGCAGGGACACTGCACACAGCTACACTCAGCCCCAGGCAGGGACACTGCACACAGCTACACTCAGCCCCAGGAGAGGACACTGCACACAGCTACACTCAGCCCCAGGAGGGGACACTGCACACAGCTACACTCAGCCCCAGGAGGGGACACTGCACGCAGCTACACTCAGCCCCAGGCAGGGAAACTGCACACAGCTACACTCAGCCCCAGGAGGGGACACTGCACACAGCTACACTCAGCCCCAGGAGGGGACACTGCACACAGCTACACTCAGCCCCAGGCAGGGAAACTGCACACAGCTACACTCAGCCCCAGGCAGGGACACTGCACACAGCTACACTCAGCCCCAGGCAGGGACACTGCACACAGCTACACTCAGCCCCAGGAGGGGACACTGCACACAGCTACACTCAGCCCCAGGAGGGGACACTGCACACAGCTACACTCAGCCCCAGGCAGGGACACTGCACACAGCTACACTCAGCCCCAGGAGGGGACACTGCACACAGCTACACTCAGCCCCAGGCAGGGACACTGCACACAGCTACACTCAGCCCCAGGAGGGGACACTGCATGCAGCTACACTCAGCCCCAGGCAGGGAAACTGCACACAGCTACACTCAGCCCCAGGAGGGGACACTGCACACAGCTACACTCAGCCCCAGGAGGGGACACTGCACACAGCTACACTCAGCCCCAGGCAGGGAAACTGCACACAGCTACACTCAGCCCCAGGAGGGGACACTGCACACAGCTACACTCAGCCCCAGGAGGGGACACTGCATGCAGCTACACTCAGCCCCAGGCAGGGACACTGCACACAGCTACACTCAGCCCCAGGCAGGGACACTGCATGCAGCTACACTCAGCCCCAGGCAGGGACACTGCACACAGCTACACTCAGCCCCAGGTGCTGCTTCTGTCCAGGACAAAAATAATCTGTGTCTGATTTTGATTTGAAGAGGACACACCCTTGATCACAGAATCACCAAGGTTGGAAGAGACCTCAAAGATCATCAAGTCCAACCTGTCACCACAGACCTCACGATTAGACCATGGCACTAAGTGCCACCTCCAATCCCCTCTTGAACACCTCCACGGATGGTGACTCCACCACCTCCCTGGGCAGCACATTCCAATGGCCAACAACTCTCTCTGGGAAGAACTTTCTCCTCACCTCCAGCCTAAACCTCCCCTGGCACAGCTTGAGACTGTGTCCTCTTGTTCTGGTGCTGCTTGCCTGGGAGGAGAGGCCACCCCCCTCCTGGCTACAACCTCCCTTCAGGTAGTTGTAGACAGCAATAAGGTCTGCCCTGAGCCTCCTCTTCTCCAGGCTAAGCAAGCCCAGCTCCCTCAGCCTCTCCTCATAGGGCTGTGCTCAAAGCCTCTCCCCAGCCTTGTTGCCCTTCTCTGGACACGTTCCCCAAGGAGCCTCTGCCTGCAGAGTCTGCTTTGTACTCCAGTTTTATTCTGATAGCAAGTGAGAGCTGCCAGCAGCTCACTAATGTACTCCATGCATCAGGCCCAGTTCTTCTCTCCCTCTTTGTGTCTCTTTCAATCAATTTTTTGCCCTTTGCTTTGACCCCTGTCCAGCACTGGTCCTTTCTAACCCAAAATATTCTATGATTGTATCACAGTATCACCAAGGTTGGAAGGGACCTCAAAGATCATCGAGTCCAACCTGAATTGTGCACAGCACCAGAGCACCAAGACCAACCCTGTAAGGGGAGAGCTGTCTACAGCAAGGGGAGAGCTGTCTGCGGCACTGGAGAGGTTGCACCTCAAATACTGGGTTCAGTTTGGGGTCCTTCACTCCAAGAAGAACACTGAGGTGCTGGAGCAGCTCCAGAGAAGGGCAACAAAGCTGGGGAAGGGTCTGGAGAACAGGGCTGGGGAGGAGCAGCTGAGGGTGTTGAGCCTGGAGAAGAGGAGGTTGAGGGGAGAGCTTCTGGCTCTCTACAGCTCCCTGAAAGGAGGCTGGACTGAGGTCTCTTCTCCCTAGTAACAAGTGATAGAACAAGAGGAATCAGCCTCAGGTTGCACCAGGGGAGGTTTAGGTTGGGCATGAGGAACAATTTCTTCCCCAGAAGTGTTGTCAAGCTCAGGACCAGGCCACCCAGGGCAGTGGTGCAGTCCCCAGCACTGGAGGGGTTTCAAAGCCATGGAGACGTGGTACTGAGGGACAGGCTTTAGGAGCGACCTGGCAGTGCCAGGCTGGACTCAGTGATCTGAAAGGTCTCTTCCAACCAAAATGATTTTGTGATGCTGCAATTCCATGGCCACATCTTGGATGAACAGGCCACAGGCAGGTGCTCAAACCCTGCTGCACCCCATATTTTTCCAGTTCTGCATCTCCAGGGCTTCAGGCTCTGATAATCAACTTAGTGCCAGTGATGCAGAAGCAGCTTTCTTGTATGGCTGTCATCCACTTGGGATTACTCAGTGTGCAAGTTACCCATCTGCAACCAGCAGTGCCCAAAGGACACAGCAGAAACAAAGCCAAATTCATTTCAAGAGGGGGGAAAAATAATGTAAGAGGATGCTGCCATCTGACAAGGACTTTCTAAGGATGTAGCATCATATTCAAAAGCATCCTCCTCACCTCCTGCTGCTCAGGCTAACAGTGGAATTGGTCCATGCAAGAGACATGAAAGACAGAGAGGAGAACCAAAGCCACAGATTAGTTTCTTGGTTTCCCATTCCTTGCCTGTTATTGAAGGAATCATTCTGCTATGGTTTTCTTTTACACAGATGCTGGGCTTGAAAAGGGAGGAATGCTTTACATAACCCTTGGGCTCAGCTGCCTGCAGCAGGATTTCTGTGGGCAGGGAGCCAGGAGAGCAGATTCCCCAATACCATTACAACAGGGACACCTGGGCTGCCAAAGCCTCTTCTCTCTTTAAGAGGCATTTTGGAGTAGGTATTTTGAACAGATCCTGATTTAAAAAGCACAAAAACCCCAAATTGAAGTCAGACTTGTGGAGGTATGGATCAAGAAGACCAAGGCCAAGTTTCCCCAGGATGACTCAGGAGCTGCAGGGATGAGCAGATCAGTGCTAGCTGTTAGGATACTCAGCAGACAGCACTGAGAACCTGCAGAGGGAATTGTCCTGCTGCAGTCAGATCCACATGAGCCAGGGGCCTGAGCAAGGGACACTGACACACTGAGGGACAGCCATGTAGGAACCTGCATCTCTGGAGTTCCCACCTGGAATGTTGGGTTTGGGAGATGCAAGCAGCACACCTCACTTCCCTCCATGTTTCAGGCAGTTAGACAAAGAGCACTTACAGAGCCAGGAAATGTTGGGCCAAGTCCTCCTGTTCTCCTGCAGCTCAGGCTACTTCCAGCCTTCTTCCTACAAACAGTTCTTCCTGGAAGTCATGCATGCAAACCCACCCAGAGACACAACATCAAAGCCTTTGCTCTGAGCAGCCCAGAGCAGCCCACTTACATGTAGCCTGCCCAGAAACTCCTTTGGATGCCTTGGACCAAACCCTATCCACTGAGCCCTGCAGCAGCCATCACCTCTGCTCTCTATCCTGAGCTCACTGGAAAAAGAGATCTTGCAGGTTACCAAAAAAGGCAATGCAGCCCCAAATTAACATGAATAAATAAATAATTGGCTTTAATAGAAACTGCAACTTAATAAGTGCTGAGAGAAGAGAGAGCAACGGGGTCAGGAGGTAAATTTTGCAGCTGAGTACATGAAGAGCTTGGCCAGTTGCATGAACACAGCTACAGGTGAGCTGAGGAGCAGGATCATTGAACTGTTCTGGTTGGAAAAGAGGTCTGAGATCATACAGGGAATCAGTCAGGGTTGGAAGGGAGCACAAGGATCAGCTAGTTCCAACCCCCCTGCCATGGGCAGGGACACCCCACACTAGATCAGCCTGGCCAGAGCCTCATCCAGCCTGGGCTTAAACACCTCCAGGGATGGGGCCTCAACCACCTCCCTGGACAACCCATTCCAGTGCTTCACCACTCTCATGGGGAAGAACTTCCTCCTCACTTCCAGCCTGAATCTCCCCACCTCCAGCTTCATTCCATTCCCCTTAGTCCTATCACTACCTGAGAGCCTGAGCAGTCCCTCCCCAGCCTTCCTGTAGCCCCCTTCAGGTCCTGGAAGGCCACAATGAGGTCACCTCAGAGCCTTCTTTTCTCCAGACTGAACAGCCCCAACTCCTTCAGTCTGTCCTCACAGCAGAGCAGCTCCAGCCCTCTGATCATCCTTGTGGCCCTTCTCTGGACACCTTCCAGCACCTCCAGATCCCTCTTGTAATAGGGGCTCCAGCACTGGAGGCAGAACTCCAGGTGGGGTCTCCCCAGGGCTGAGCAGAGGGGGAGGATCACCTCCCTTGCCCTGCTGGCCACACTTCTCCTGATGCAGCCCAGGATCTGATTGGCTTTCTGGGCTGCAAGTGCACACTGAGAGCTCCTGGTGAGCTTCTCCTCCCCCAGCACCCCCAAGGCTCTCTCCTCAGGGCTGCTTTCCAGCCAGTCCCTGCCCAGCCTGGATTTGTGCCTGGGATTGCCTCCACCCAGCTGCAGGACCCTGCCCTTGCTCTTGTTGAACCTCATGAGGTTGGCTTGTGCCCACCTCTCCAGCCTGTCCAGGTCCCTCTGTGGTCCAACCACAGAAGTGCAATAACCCCCAAGGTCCAGGCAGAGCCAGCCTGCCCCTGCTAGCAAGAGGATACCCTAATATGCTCTGTGCAGCAGGAAATAGTTCCTATTGCCATTTGAAAGTGTTATTAGGTTCCAGAGTCGACAGCCTCTGCCCCAGCTCGCATTTCAGGGCCTCAGCTCAGCAGCTGTGTGTTGACCTGAGCCACATGAATGTGTTTGAAGAGCCTCAGTTATAAAACAGGAAACTTTCTATTTAGAGTAACGGAAAAGAGGTTTTGGTGGAGGGCTCAGGAAACACATACCTGCTTTTCAAGCTGCTCTGGATTGATACCAAAGGATTCCCTGGGGTGACAGCCTGCTGACCACAGAGCAGGAGCTTGCCAGCAGCCTGGGCTCTCTGGCTCCTCTGCTCCTCAGCCTGTCTCACTTCACAGATCCATTTTTCTGTTGTGCTTCCCTCACCTTGCACTGGTCTTTAGAGAAGCTCCAGCTGCTTTGGTTGTTTTGGTACCTCCTCCACTCTCAGCAGCATCCACTCTGAAGCAGGAGGTGGGGAGATTCAGACTGTAGGTGAGGAAGAAGTTCTTCACTGTGAGAGTGGTGAAGCCCTGGAATGGGTTGTCCAGGGAGGTGGTTGAGGCCCCGTCCCTGGAGGTGTTTAAGCCCAGGCTGGATGAGGCTCTGGCCAGGCTGATCTAGTGTGGGGTGTCCCTGCCCATGGCAGGGGGGTTGGAACAGGATGATCCTTGTGGTCACTTCCAACCCTGACTGACTCTATGGATCAACACGTTTTGGTGGGCTTTTTTTTCCCCCTCCAACTTTGTCTCCTTTTAGTTTAGGATGAGTACATTGGGGATGAAGATCTTTTAAGACTGGTGACAGGTTGGACTTGATGATCTTTGAGGTCTTTTCCATCCTTATTGATTCCATGATTCTAAGAGATGCAGGACCACGTCACAGCCTTAGGTCTGCTCCCGTGCATCGCTCACAGAACAGGGTGCCAGGCAGCCAAGGTCTCAATGCCTGTGTGAGGCAGAAGTGTGGTGTGACACACTCTGTAGTGCAGCCCTCTCAGGCACATCTTTGTGTGACATGGCAGCAGAGGGAGCTGGTGCCAGCCCCCAGGTCCAAGCCAGCCCTGAGGTATCTCACACCATTACCCCAGAAGGGGCCACGCCAGGAGTTAAAGTGCAATCTCCTGCATCATCACCCCCTGCCAGGCAGCACCACTTCTTACTGGAAACACTGCATGGCCCTGCAGTGCTGGAAGGGAAGTGCCTACCAAGCAGGAAGTCCTCCCCTTTCTTTAATTTTTGGTCAGAGAAAGAGAGCTTGAGGTTTCCTTTTCAAAAGCCAGAGCTACCTTCGTGCAAGTTTAGCAGCAACCTGAACTCCACCACGGAAGCACCAAGTGGTCCTTAGCTCCAGCACCTCTTCTGCTTTTGCAGCCTGCAATGATTCAGCAGCAAATTTTACTCAACTCCAGAGATCTGGATTTCAGCAGAGCCTTTCACCCAGAGATGTCTGAAAACCCTGCTGCCAGCTGCAGAGTGAGCTGCAGGCTGTCTCCTGGGATTTGACAATCAGTATCTGCCTCGTTTCACAGATGTGACATCTCAGCCCTGAGTTACTCCCAGGCTCTGGAGGCTCAGGTTTCTTTGCCAAGGTCGCAGTGACAGTCCATGGCACAGCTGTGACATTGCCCTTGAGTCCCAGCTCCCAGCTCTGCCCTTTAAGCACAATGAAAACTCTTCCTTCCCTCGCCCCTGCTCTCTCGGTTGTTCAGCCAAGAGGAATTGGGCAGAGCAGCTGCAGTCTCAACACTAACAGCTCCAAGAGCAACCAGACCCCGAGCAGAACACTGTGTTTGACAGAGTTCAGTAGCTGTGTCCATGGATGTTCCACACAGAACCCCAAGGCCCTGGCTTGGTGTCAGCTCCCAGCTGGTGCTGCTCCCTTGGGAAGCTCTCCAGCATTCAGCCTGGACCTGTCTGCTGACCACACTGAGGACTGGGGTTGGGCAAGGAGAGGAAGTATCAGGAGGCAGAGGAGTGAGGTGAACTGAAGGACTTGCAGTGTGTCAGCACACTTGGTCTAGTTACAAATCAGGCATGATGCTGTCACTGAGGTGGAGAAGGAAGCATGTTTGGTCAGCAAGCCCACACGTGGCAACCCTTCCTGATCTGCACTAGCAACCCAGCCAGGACAACCTATCTTCCCCCCTCTCCTCTCTCACAAACCCAGATCCCAGATGCCTGCAAGTGGCCAGGGCTGCTCAGATGCCATTACTGCCCCCAAGTTTCATATCACTTCTCTTCCAATTTCCCCTTCAGCAGCTCTCACACAGTCTAGAACTCCCCTTGTACTTTAAGGATTAAGCACATCCCATTGGCTCTACAGCTCCAGCACCTCCAGTCCCAAAGCAACCCCCTGATTGACAACTGGCAGAACATGAGCCAGCAGTGTGCCAAGGTGGCCAAGAAGGCCAATGGCATCCTCACCTGTACCAGGAACAGTGTGGCCAGCAGGAGCAGGGAGGTCATTCTGCCCTGTACTCAGCACTGGTTAGGCAACACCTTGAGTCCTGTGTCCAGTTCTGGGCCCCTCAGTTTAAGAAGGACATTGAGAGACTTGATGGTGTCCAGAGAAGGGCAACAAGGCTGGGGAGAGGCCTTGAGCACAGCCCTGTGAGGAGAGGCTGAGGGAGCTGGGGTTGCTTAGCCTGGAGAAGAGGAGGCTCAGGGGAGACCTTCTTGCTGTCTACAACTACCTGAAGGGAGGTTGTAGCCAGGTGGGGGTTGGTCTCTTCTCCCAGGCAAGCAGCACCAGAACAAGAGGACACAGTCTCAAGCTGTGCCAGGGGAGGTTTAGGCTGGAGGTGAGGAGAAAGTTCTTCCCAGAAAGAGTAATTGGTCATTGGAATGTGCTGCCCAGGGAGGTGGTGGAGTCCCCATCCCTGGAGGTGTTCAGAAAAGGCTCTGATGTGGCACTTGAAGCCATGGTTTAGTTAGTCAGGAGGTGTTGGGTGACAGCTTGGACTTGATGATCTCTGAGGTCTCTTCCAACCTTATTGATTCTATGATACCCAAGACAGAAGTGATGCACACTGCAATTGCTCATTTATCAAAGGAGGTTTGAGATGCCCTCCATGACACCTCAGGGACTACACAAAAGACCCTTTACATTAGTTCAGCACCAAGCAGGCACACAGGGATCCAGCCTGGGCTGCTCTATAACCTGAGTGTCAAGTGCTGAGCATGCAGCCTGCCTTGATTTAAAAGATCCTTCACCTGCCCCAGCAGACAAAGTTGAAAGCTCCCTCAAACTCCTCCTGTCACAAGTTCTGTGTAATTTCTGCTTCCCACCATCTCAGCATGAGTGTTCCCAGGCTGGGATGATGCAATATAGATAACTTCATGGTTGCTGGGAGATTAGCCCACGAGGAAGCAGCCTGAGCACTTGGCAGGTCATTTAGACTTATCAGAAAGTGGAGAAATAAAAGAGTCCCACTTGTTGCCTTCAGCCACCTCAGCCACAGCCCAGAGACAGGGAACTGCTGGAAAGACTCCAGCAGAGGCTACAAAGATGCTGAGGAGCCTGCAACATCTCAGTGAGGAGGAAAGGCTGAGAGCCCTGGGGCTGCTGAGCCTGAAGAGGAGCAGCCCCAGAGGGGATCTGAGCAATGCACAGCAAGAGCTAAAGGGTGGGGGGCAAAAGGATGGAGCCTCTTGTCAGTGGTGCCCAGGGACAGGACAAGGGGCAGTGGGCACAAAGTGGAACCCAAGAGGTTCCATCTGAACAGGAGGAGAAACTTCTTTGCTGTGAGGGTGCCAGAGCCCTGGAGCAGGCTGCTCAAAGAGGTTGTGCAGTCTCCTGCTCTGGAGAGATTCCCAACCAGCCTGGCCACTGGGCAAGCTGCTGTGGGTGACCCTGCTTTAGCAAGGGGCTTGGACTGGCTGATCCCCAGAGGTCCTTTCCAAGTCCCACCATGCAGACATGCAGGTGCCAGCCCTGTGTGGGCTCACCACACGACAGAGCCTGCTGCCAGCTCCCCTCTGCTGAGCTTCCTGCACTTTGATGTAGGAAAGAAAGAAACCACACACGGGGGGCAGGAGCACTTTTCTCTTGTAGTGAGTGACTCCTTCCCTTTCAAAGGCCATCTCAGGCAGCTTAAAACTTTCATCTGCAGAGTACAGCTTGAATTCAGCAACCCCCTTCAGATCAGAGCTGGGCAGAGAGAAGAAACCAGCTCCCTCTCACAGAGGGCTGAGGAGCTGTGTACGTGGCAGCAGAGGAAGATGGATGCTGCCTCACAGGAGGGGAGGGATGGTGCAGACCCAAACTGGGGCTGTGAGCTCAGGGCTCCCACCACCTGCAAGACTGCTCTGACAGCCTTTGGGGTCAGTCTGAGGTTTTTATACTTCATGTGAAATGCCTCAGTGCTTCAGACCAGGTCAGTGATGTTTCAGAGAAGAGCTCTTCAGCCTCAGCTCGTACAGGGGTTGATTCTATTTTGTATTTACATGCTGAGCTGATCAATTAAATCGTTTGAACCAGCAAATTAAAGTACACCTCATTGCTCCAGCTCTTAGGCAGGTTTAAAGCATCCCATTTATCAGAGCAGTAGCTCTCAACATTGAAGGTGTTCAGATCCCAGAACCTCAGTGCTGGGGACAAGGAATAATTGCAGAGGGAGAGCGACATATCCCACTTCTCTCAGAGGGGTGAAGGGAAAGGTCTCCTGTCCTGGGATGAAAGCCCCTGTCCAGCTCTCCATGTTGGTACTGCAAGTGGAATGCCTCCTTTCAACCAGAGTCAGAGCAGAGGAGTTAAGAGTTTTCCTGTCTGCAGCAGTGAAGAGCAGCTTCAGTTTGCCAGAGAATTGCATTCCCCAGGAAAAACTGTGCTTTGCCAAACAATTAACAGGCACTGCAATTCCCCATTAGCTTTTGCCATCAGCAAGGGCAGGACCATTCTCCTCTCCACAGTGGTGAAAGCTCTGCTTACTTCTCTATTAAACCCAGTCCTGTTAATGAGCCATTTTATTCCTTCCTGTTTGCTTATGAGAGCAGCAGATCCCTCACAGCAGGGGGGGATTTCATCACATATTTACCACTGCAAGAGCCCAAGCATCATGGGGACACCTTTCAGCTGTCACAATGCAAGAGAGGTGACATCCATCTCCTGGGCTTTGACTGGCAGGCTGTCCTGTACTCACAGCATCCCTCACACCCACACTGGAGCAAACAGGGAAGGACCTCCTAGCACTCTGCCATGGCTGCTTCTGTGCCACACAGGAGAAAAAGCTGCATCATTAAATTACCTGAAAGCCCCACACCTGGAACATTAAGACAAGAGAAAAGCCAGGCCTGAGCTCCCTTTCACCTCCCCCATCAATCCCACAGTCTGGTATTTGGACTTGAACATTCACAGTAGCCACAGAATGCTTTAGGAGCTAACCCCCCTTCAGTAAGTTCATTAAAGTAATTAATGCTTAAGTGGCTGCTTGCACTGCTCTGCTGGCAGCACTGCTTCCCAGGTTGCAGGGGTGGATCCCACTGCCAGCACAGGAACCTGGGAGTCAGATCAAGGCTCAGGCACAGCACTGGGAAGAAGTGCAGCTCCATGCAGCCCCTTGGGCTGGGCACTCCACGACATTTCCCTGCCACTAAACCCCAAATGCAGCATCTCCAGCACTGAGCCCAGCTGAGCAACTGGGCCAGCTTCTGGAGAGAATACCAGGTGTTGGTTTTCTGGAAGGAGCACCAGATGCTGGCTCTGCTGATCAACACCCAGCAGAAGAGGCCTGTAGCATCTTAATACCCCTTGCAAGAGCAAGGGAGGACAAGAGTCCAAATGCTCTGGTTCCTGGAGACACCACAGACCATTCTACCCCTTAGGAAAGGAAATGGGAGGGTTGAACTTTCCCTTACCAAACCAGGGCTATAACCTTCCTTACACAAGCTATCCTGTCCTTCAAAGAGAGGCAGAGATCTGCCTGCTCTGTGAGAATTGTGCCAAGAGCACTTGTACCTGTTTTGCAGGAGATCTGATCCCCATTACCACACCTGTGATCAATCACATCCTTGCCTCCACTATTTTTGCTCCTACTTGGTCTGAAAAAAACCCCAACAGTCTTAAAAGACTAGATTTCTTCCCCAGCAGCTGTGTGTAACAAACACTCCTGAGATGTTTCCCACATGTCACAGAAGCAAACCCCACTCCAAGCCTCCACTACCACCCCAGTCAGAGCTACAACAGAGAAATCCTGGTTGTCCCTGTGCACCTCATCATAAAGGTGTCCATCCCATTTGCTCACTGCAGAGAGGTCAGGCCAGATGACCTCTAAAACATTCTTTCTGATTCAAACTATTCTAGGATTGTACAAAGAATAATTCCTGGGGAAAGGCACCCCCCAGACCAGGAGGATCCAGCAAGGTCTGGATCTCACAAGGAGCAGCTGCAACCAGTACAGTTGTATAATGGAAACCTGACCTACAAACCTTGAACCAAATTGCAGCTATTCCCCTTTGAAAAACAAACACAGGGCTGCTGCTGCCCTGGCTGCTGCCAGCTCCTACAGCTGGAACCTCTGGCTGGGCTCCACACACCTTTCCTCCATCCAGTACACTTGGGAAGGAGAGGATCACCAGCAAAATGTGAGCTAAAATAGGTCCTGGTTGCCTGAACTGTGATTCAGTATTAAGGGATGGAGCACATTTTGCTGGCCAAGATCTCCACCCATAACCAGGTCCTTTCAGTTGGAGGACAGTTCTGGGCCCCTCAGTTTAGGAAGGAGGTTGACTTGCTGGAATGAGTTCAGAGAAGGGCAACGAAGTTGGGGAGGGGTTTGGAACACAAGCCCTGTGAGGAAAGACTGAGGGAGCTGGGGTTGCTCAACCTGGAGAAGAGGAGACTCAGGGGTGACCTTATCACTCTCTACAGCTACCTGAAGGGAGGTTGTAGACAGGCAGAGGTTGGTCTCTTCTCCCAGGCAGCCAGTACCAGAACAAGAGGACACAGTCTCAGGCTGTGCCAGGGGAGGTTCAGGTTGGATGTTAGGAAGAAGTTCTATACAGAGAGAGTGATTGCCCATTGGAATGGGCTGCCCAAGGAGGTGGTGGGGTCACCATCATTGGAGGTGTTCAGGAGAAGACTTGATGGGGTGCTTGGTGCCATGGGTTAGCTGTTTGGGTGGGTTGGATTGGTTGATGGGTTGGATGCGATGATCTTGAAGGTCTCTTCCAACCTGGTTTGGTTTATTCTAAATAAATAAAGACACAAGAAGGAGCAGCAGGCTCCTCTTCCACCCTAACAGGGCACCAGGAGCACTGGAGCAGGGAACAGATTCCCAACAAGCATTTGTCCCTCCTGGATCAAATGGCCACGTACAGTGCTCTGGGGACAGAACAACTGTGGGGGCTAAAAGGAGCAAGATGGCAATCAGGATTGGCATGAGGCACAGCCAGCTCTTGGCACAGACATTAACCTCTTCACTGCTGGAGCCATGGTCCCCAGTGAGGCTGTTCCTCACGTGGGCTGTATCTCTAGAGACACCCAGTAAAGCAAATTGGTTTGAGATGCTCTGTTCACAACAGCACCAAGAAGGTGAAAGGGGAGAATGTATGCACCAGGGAGCTCAGTAAATAAAGCAGCCATAAAAGAGGAGCAACAAGGCTGGGGAGAGGTCTGGAGCACAGCCCTGTGAGGAGAGGCTGAGGGAGCTGGGGTTGCTTAGCCTGGAGAAGAGGAGGCTCAGGGCAGACCTTCTTGCTGTCTACAACTACCTGAAGGGAGGTTGGAGCCAGGTGGGGGTTGGTCTCTCCTCCCAGGCAAGAGGCACCAGAACAAGAGGACACAGTCTCAAGCTGTGCCAGGGGAAGTTTAGGCTGGAGGTGAGGAGAAAGTTCTTCCCAGAAAGAGAGATTGGCCATTGGAATGTGCTGCCCAGGGAGGTGGTGGAGTCTCCATCCCTGGGGGTGTTCAAGAAAGGATTGGATGTGGCACTTGGAGCCATGGTTTAGTTGTCAGGAGGTGTTGGGTATTAGGTAATAGGTTGGACTTGATGATCTCTGAGGTCTCTTCCAACCTTATTGATTCTCTGATTGCTCAGCACACGAGGGTGAGGTTCAAACAAGGCCATCCCCACTGCAGGTGGAGAGGAACAAATCACAGCAGCTGCGATAGGCAGAGTCACCGTGGGAAGGGAACAAGACGTAAGGCAAAGCCACCTCCTCCACCCCAGCACCAGCCCACCAGCACCAGTCACTACAGCCCCCACCTGATGGGAATTGAGGTAGACCTGAGTCCCAGAGCAGCTGGGCAAGATGTGCAACCCCTCCTCCTGGATTTCTGTTCTGCAGTCAACATCCAAGAGCGTTTGGAAAAGGTTCTTCAGGGGACTCTTCTAAGAGATCATTGCATTGTCAGCAGCTCGAGGATGCTTTGCAGCCATCTGGCCCTTCCCTCCTTCCTCCACCTCAGAGCATTCAAATCAAGCTGTTTCTTCAGAGAGTGGACCAAACTTCTATGACAAGGTTGCCTCAACTTCTTGCCTGGCTATCCCAAACTTTCTGCTATTTCCAGAGGAGAAATGTGCTGTTGAAGCACATCCCCAGGACTAAACCAGCAGTGAAGGGCAGGGGCCAGGCTATGTTGACCCACTGATGGGTCCTATTTGGCCACAATCCTGGATGAGCTCCCCACATGCCCATGTCACAGAGGGTACCACTTCTCCCCTGACAGGCAACACTTCCCTTTCTCAAGGGAAAAGAGCTCAGCTAAGCCCTGCTCAACTTACCACAAGAGAAAACCCAAACCAGTCTGGAGGCAGGGAGGGGCTGTGTGAGCATCGGGGGAAGGTGTCCCTTTCCTCCACCTGCCCTTCCAGCCTGCTTGAGTGCATTAAGCACATTTTAGACATCACACACAACCACCACGGTGGATAACTCGCTACAAAACTCTTGTTTCCTTCTCGACTGCCCCAGCAGCTTTGCTAAGGGAGCGATCCCCGAGGACGCTGCTGCCTCGCTGCTGTTCCGAGCCCCGGCAAGGACAGCGCCGCAGCCAAGCTCCGCAGCGAGGCGGAGAGCCCAAATCTGCCCCAGCGAGCCCTGCCTCGTCCCACGGTAACTGGAGGGCCCTTCTCAAACCCGTTCAGAGCAATCAAACGAGCCACTGCATTGACTAAACCCTGCTGCTCTTATCAGTGCTTACAGGGTGGGTGGCAGGAGGGTAGGGACTGTTTTGTTTTCAGCGCTGCCCAGTGGCAGGACAAAAGGTAATGAGCCCAAAATTTGAACACAGGAAGCTTCATCTAAACGTGAGGAGAAACTTCTTTACGTTGGGGGTGGTGGAACGCTGGAGCAGGCTGCCCAGAGAGGTGATGGAGTCTCCAGCTCTGGAGTCCATCCAAACCTGCCTGGATGTCTGCTCTAAGTGAAGCTGCCCTGGCAGAGGGGTTGGCCTCGACCATCTCCAGAGGTCCCTCCCAGCCCCTACCATTCTGTGCTCTAGCAGTGCTGTCAATCACAGGCATGGAAAGGGTTTAACACAGAAAAGTGACAGGGAGGACACATCTGCAATGATTTTATGGCACACCAGCACAGATAAAGGCTTTGTGCTCCTAAAAATGGGTGGTTTAAATTTCCAGGTGTCACAGATTGTAACCCTGAGCTAGTTTCCACCACCCCCTTCTATGTTGGCATACATCACCATCACCAAGAGAGCAGAGCTCACATCAAAATAAACAAATCAGATTTCCTGAAGAAAGAGTGCAAGGAAATGATGTGTTCCACAGCAAATCAGTTCAACAGGGGCTCAATAAAACATGACTGACAATTAGTGCTTTCCTTCTGACAGCTACCAGCAATTGTCTTCTCCTGCATTTGCCAATGCCAAGCTCATCTGTCCAAAAAACAAAGTCAAATCAAATCAAACAAAACATCTGGCAAAACCTTCCCAGTGGATATTGGCTAAGTTATACACTGGAGTGTCACCTGCTAGAGCATCAGGCAGCTCCACAGTGATTGAGGCAGAGCCGAGGGGGCTTCGTGGGAAGAGCCAGCAGGCAAATGGCAAAGGGATGGGAGCAGCTAAATCAGTTTAGGTTTCTCTTAACAGGGGTAGATCAAAGGAAAACTAACCTGATTAGGAAGGGGAGAGACACTGATCCAGATTCATCAAGCAAAGCACAACAGCTCTGAAGTGACATTTCTGGCTGCTTTCCTCACCAGGGTCACAGAAAGCAGCCTGCAGGTACCAGCGGATCTGGCCCAGATTTCCAGGCTAAAGTGGGGGACCCTTTTAAATAAGGACAGCTTCCCTCCCCCTGCCCCCAGCTTACTTTCCCAGTTAAGCAGCTGTCCAAAGAGATAAAATAGGTCATTAGAAAAAAACCCCAACAAACCAGTCCCCCCCAACTTAATTAGAGTAAGTGATGCTTGGTGGCAGTGTCCTTCTCCCTGTGCCAAGCAGCTCGTCCCCATTACAGGCAGGGTGAAGCCAGGGCGCCACACCAAGGCTCTTGGCTCAGCCCATTTCAGAAGTGCCACACAGGAAGGGTTTGTTTCAAACCCTGGCTATGCCCACAACGTGGATCCCCCAGCATCCTGTTCCCAGGGGGTGTGCTGGTGTGGTTAGGTGGTCCCTGACACAAGCTGGCGCTCAGACTGAGGCAGGGCATGTCCCTGCTCTCCTGGGATGTTCACAGTGCTGTATCTCATGGGAATATGATGCACACACACTCCCTAGGAGTACCATGCCTGCCTTCTCAGGGGGAGCCTGATCCTGGTATCACAGTAGGACAGTACATTAGAGATTGGAAGGGACCTCCAGAGATCATGGGGTCCAACCCCCCTGCCAAAAGCAGGAGCACCCAGGGTAGTCCACACACAGTATCGCAGTGGGATCTGCATCAGCCAGGGCACCATCCAGCTAGTGGTAGCTGAATGTGCTCCTGTCAGAGCTTGGTCCAGGAAGGCTGAATGAACAACCTGTTTCTGGAAGCTTTCAAATCCAAGAGAATGCCACAGGGATGAAGCAAAGCCAGATGGCCAGACCTCTGTCTCGTCACCCTTGCTCTGCTCTGGGCACAGCTCCTTCCACCTCTAGCTGCAATCCAAGCTGTCAGTCCCACTTCACAGGAGGCAAGCAGGAGGAAAAAAAAAGTATTGCCCTTCTGCTGGGAGGCAAATCTTTGAATGGAATATTTCCTGCTCCCTTGCTCCCCTCAGGATAACCACACAGAACAACGCTGCAGGCATCCCCGGTACATGGCAAACCTCAGAGCTGAGTGGCACAGCGCAGTGATGACCCAAAGCTTGGCTCCACGCTGCAGCTTCAGTGCTGACCAGCACTCCAGTGACAGTTTTCATTGCTCTGAACAGCAATGGGAAATTGCCAGAGCAGATGAGAATACTTTGGGTCAGGGGGCAGAGCAGCAGCTCGTTCACAGCTATCTGTGATTTCACAGCTGCGTGATTAAAGTTATGGGAGGATAAATTTGCTATGAAAGCACCCAGGGAATCCTTATATGCTCTTATGAGATGAAGTTTT
Source organism: Melanerpes formicivorus (assembly GCF_026170545.1). Classification (NCBI taxonomy): domain Eukaryota; kingdom Metazoa; phylum Chordata; class Aves; order Piciformes; family Picidae; genus Melanerpes; species Melanerpes formicivorus. The sequence goes on along the minus strand of NW_027142371.1, from coordinate 13,490,536 downwards.
GAGCTCACTGACCCTTCAAATAAAAGCAAAATAGACTTGCAGCAGCTCTCCATGACCTGCTCTCACCCTACCAACGCAGGGATGTTGCAGTTTTGGCACAGCAGCCAGCAGCAGGTTGGAAGCTGACTGGTTACAGCCTGGGCTGGAGCCTCATGCCACTGCCAGGACTTTCATTATTGTCTTGACAGGATCAGCTTCAGAAGGAAACAAACCTCTATGACCACCTTGTCCACTTCTGGGCCCCTCAGTTTAAGAAGGACATTGAGACACTTGAAGGTGTCCAGAGAAGGGCAACAAAGCTGGGGAGGGGTCTGGAGCACAGCCCTGGGAGGAGAGGCTGAGGGAGCTGGGGTTGCTTAGCCTGGAGAAGAGGAGGCTCAGGGGAGACCTTCTTACTCTCTACAGCTACCTGAAGGGAGGTTGTAGCCAGGTGGGGGTTGGTCTCTTCTCCCAGGCAAGCAGCACCAGAACAAGAGGACACAGTCTCAAGCTGTGCCAGGGGAAGTTAAGGCTCAAGGTCAGGAGAAAGTTCTTCCCAGAGAGAGTTGTTAGCCATTGGAATGTGCTGTCCAGAGGTGGTGGAGTCCCCATCCCTGAAGGTGTTCAAGAGGGGATTGGATGTGGCACTTGGTGCCATGGTTTACTCATGAGGTCTGTGGTGACAGGTTGGACTTGACGATCTTTGAGGTCTCTTCCAACCTTGGTGATTCTGTGACCAACTGCCTGAGAGCCAAGAGGATGGCACTGCCAGCCTACAGGGAGTGTCCTCCTTGCTGGAGCTCAGGCTCTTTCCCATTCCTGCTATTTCAGGCTACCAAACCAAAATTGTAATTAAAGGGAGAGCCCCATTTAAGTTCCCACCGAGCCCTGCTGTAGCCTTGCTAATTAAAGACAAACTGACAGGATCTGAAGCGGGGAAAAAAAGTAAAACCAAAAGCAGGTCTGAAAAGTTTGAGAGCCATGGGAAGAGTCTGAGCTGAAGCAGGCTGAAGCTCCTTCTCCATGGGAGTGCCACATGTTGTCCAAGCCCAGGTTTCTAGGTCAGGTGCTGGGCTCTGTAGAGCTGATGGACTCTGCAGAAGGTTAATCACAGCACCTGTCTCCTCTGACAGAGCTGAGCCCAAGGCTCTTCTCTCTACATTCCTAGCAGGAGTGGGATGGCTCTGATCTACAGCAGTCACTGCTCCTTCCTGACAACTCCCAGGGATTGCCAAGCTGATTTCCTTGTCCCAAGCCATCGAGCAGACGTGCAGCAGTGAGACCTCAGTGCAGCAGAGCTGCTCCAGTTCAGTCTAAGGACTTCAGAATTTCCATTCAACAATAACCTGCTGGCAAAATTTTACCTGTACTGAAGCAGATGGTTTGGGCAGAGAGAACTCTTCAGATTAGAGAGTTTGAAAGGCTTTGGATCATATTCAATGGAAACCATGAAGTCCTCAGACTGGAATGGGGCACCTCTGCTGCAGGATGTCTATGGTCTGCTCAATGGCATAGGACAAGGAAGCCAGCTGGAGTACTGTGGTCAGTTCTGGAGCCCCTATTACAGGAAGGCTCTGGAGGTGCTGGAAGGTGTCCAGAGAAGGGCCACAAGGATGAGCAGAGGGCTGGAGCTGCTCTGCTAGGCAGACAAACAGAGAGTTGGGGCTGTTCAATCTGCAGAAGAGAAGGCTCCAAGAAGACCTCATTGTGGCCTTCCAGGATCTGCAGGGGGCTACAAGAAAGCTGGGGAGGGACTTTTGAGGGTGTCAGGGAGTGACAGGACTGGGGGGGATGGAGCAAAACTAGAAATGGGGAGATTCAGATTGGATGCTAGGAAGAAGTTGTTCCCCAGGAGGGTGGTGAGAGCCTGGCACAGGCTGCCCAGGGAGGTGGTGGAAGCCTCATGCCTGGAGGTGTTTGCAGCCAGCCTGGATGTGGCAGTGAGCAACCTGCTGTAGTGTGAGGTGTCCCTGCCCATGGCAGGGGGGTTGGAACTATGGGGTGGAAGGGACTTAAGGTCCCTTCCAACCCTGACAATTCAATGATTCTGTGAACACACCAAGCCATCACATCTTGCTGTCATCCTTTCAACCAGAACCAGACAGGTATCAGCATTTGATCTCCAACCTTTGCTGCTCTGAATCAGACCAGAATGGAAACAGTTTGAAGGTGCCAGAATCTCCCCCACCCACTCCAGCTGGGGCTGTTTCCAGACAGCTGTGGGTGTAACACAGCACAGAACACAAGCTCCCTGCAGATAACGCTGCTCTGCTGTGGAAACCACCAGCTGCCAACTGGGTTGAAACAGGGATGGGGCAACCAGTGTGGGAGACTGACCTTCAGGTTAATTCCTGCTTTAGTCTCCCCTTTTTTAGAGGCAGACACTGTAGCAGTAAGCCCTCAGGGGGTTTATTGTTTGGGGAGGATTTCTTTTGGCTTTTTAACACTAATAGCATTTCTCATCAGCCCAGGTAAAGGCACACAAAGATAAATGAGAGCTTGGAAGTGCCCTGTTCCAATTCAGAACCTGGTGCCCTTACATTCATGGCAGGGACCAGTCCTCTGTGCCACTCTGAAAGCAGAGCCAGGTGAAGCAGACAAGACCACCAGGAAAAAGGGAATCCAGAATCCACCTTGAAATCCTTGGCCACTCTGACAGAAACATCAGGGGAAAAAATTCTTCCATGAAAGGATTATCAAACCCTGGAACAGGCTGCCCAGGGCAGTGGTGGAGTCCCCATCCCTGGAGGGGTTTCACAGCTGTGTAGAGGTGGTGCTGAGGGATGTGGTTTAGTGATGACCTGGCACATCCCTTAGCATAGAATAGAATAGACCAGACCAGACCAGACCAGGTTGGAAGAGACCTTCAAGATCATTGAGTCCAACCTATCATCCAACACCACCTAATCAACTAAACCATGGCACCAAGCACCCTATCAAGTCTCTTCTTAAACAGCTCCAGTGATGGTGACTCCACCACCTCCTCAGGCAGCCTGTTCCACTGGGCAATCACTCTCTCTGTGTAAAATTTCCTCCTAACCTCCAGCCTAAACCTCCCCTGGCACAGCCTGAGACTGTGTCCTCTTGTTCTGGTGCTGCTTGCCTGGGAGAAGAGACCATCTCCACCTGTCTACAACCTCCCTTAAGGTAGTTGTAGAGAGCAAGAAGGTCTCCTCTGAGCCTCCTCCAGGCTAAGCAGCCCCAGCTCCCTCAGTCTCTCCTCACAGGGCTGTGTTCCAAACCCCTCACCAACTTTGTTGCCCTTCTCTGGACTCGCTCCAGCAAGTCAACCTCCTTCCTAAACTGAGGGGCCCAGAACTGGACACAGTACTCGAGGTGTGGCCCAGCACCACCTCTACACACCTTTGATATCTGCCCTGGTGAATGGTTAGGCTCAATGGTCTGAAAGGTCTTTTCCAACCCAAATGATTTCCTGGTTCTGTGCTGCAAGCTTTATAAAATGCATGCAGGGCAAGAGAAACACAACAGAGGAGCCCACAGCCAGTTTCCTGCAGCAGCAATGTTTGCAGCAAGCCTGCCTCGGGCTGCCTGGGGAAATCCAGAGGCCAAATCCAGCCACAGGCAGCTGCAAACTGCAGGGACCTCAGTGGAAACTGCATCCACCTGCTAGTAGCTGCACATGGGCTCTTGTTCCCTGAATTAAAGGGAGTGCAGGGTGCTTGATTGCATCTTGGCTCTTGATTACAAAGGCATCAGCAGGCAGAATTAAACAGTTTGCTTCCTGGCCTATTTAGCATCCTTTGGGTGATGGTTAGGGGGTAGGCAAAGCTGCCAGGAGCTCTCTTTTTTTTTTCCTCCTTTCTTTCTTTTTTTCCCCTTCAATATTTTCTTTTTTGTCCAGACATTTGCAGTGGGTGATAAGGTTTCCCAAAGATCTGGCCAGGCTCCAGAGGCAAAAAACCCACAAGCAGTGATAGTGTATGTCAAAGCAGCTCTGCACGAGGTTCTGAGGCACAGCCATAGCAAATAGTCTCAAAGAACTGGAACATTCTTCACAGAAGGAGGAAGAGTCCCAGGCAGTAATGAGTAGGGATGGGATGCAAAGCAAAACACAGGAGGAGAAACATAAGCAAGTAGGAAAACCATGCAGCACCTGAATGAGAAGCAGGGCCATGTGCACAGGTATGTATGCTCCTGTGCTGTGGAGGTGCCTATAAATACACTGAGATACCTAACTCCAACCTCATTAGCAAGCATTTTAGATACAGTTGATCCTGCCTTGGGGCAGGAGGTGGATTACATGACCTCCTGAAGCCCTCTCAACCTCTATTTTCCACGATTCCAAGGGGAAGAAATCTACACCAGCTGAGCTGGCCCCAACCCAGAGAGGCAGGAGTTTAAATCTGGGGTGGGGGGAAAGCCCCAATAAAGTAGCTTGAATCCACTTTTCAAGCTCTCCTTGACCTGGAGAAGGGGCAGAAAGCAGAGCCTGCAGCCACAGCTTACAGCCAAGTTCCTCCTGCCCAGAAAATACATCCAAGCACTGCAGTTTCAACTGCATCAGGGCAACACAGCCACATGAGGTTTAGACCTGCAAGGAGGCTTCACCCCCCCCACCAAAGAACCACTTCCTCACCAGTACTCATTTGCAAAGAAGAGTTGATAGCTGGCTGCAGAGCTGTGGGCTGTTTGTGGGTTTGGTTTTGACAGTGCACTTGAGAACAGAATGATGCTGCAAAATGCCAGGTAGCAGCAAGCTCTTGGCCGGGACCAGGCTCACATCCCATGTCCTTTAGACAGAGCTGGATCAGATATCACAACACAGCATGGCAGGCAGGCAGGCAGAGCCATGGCTGTCAGAGGCCATGCCCAGGGTGGGTAGACAGAAGATTTTTCACTCCAGGTCGCTGCTGCTTATCACACAGAAGATAGCAGAGGTCCCCAGCTGAGCTGCTGTTTGCACTCTCTGGTTCCTCGTTACTGGAGTGGGACAGAGCAGGCAGAGGAAACAGCACATAGCTGGAAGGCAGCCAGGCAGGCAAGAAATATGTTGCCTGCAAGAAATCCCATGTCACAGCCCCCTGGAGCGAGGAGCTGGCTGGGCTGCAGCAAGCAGCCCTTCCACACTGTTATCCCCCTGAGCAGGCAGCCTGGCTTGCTGCTTTCCATGCCTGATCCAGCCCACAGCCAGGGCCATGGCTGCACCTCCTCATTCAGTTCTGCATGGTTTTCCTACTTGCTTGTATTTATCCTCCTGTGTTTTGCTTTGCATCCCATCCTTATGCTTTATTGACTGGGACTCTTCCTCCTTCTGTGAAGAAGGTTCCATGGTCCCTTGTGCTGGTGGCAGGCAGTGATTCCTCCCAGAGAGAGCTCACAACCAAACTGGGAAGTTACTGGCTAGAAAAAGCCACTGATACATCAGCAGGTGTGATCCAGCTCAGGTCAGGAAGTCCTGGCTTCAACACCCCGTCCCTGGGAGTGTTTAAGAGCAGGCTGGATGAGGCTCTGGCTAGCCTGATCTAGTGTGGGGTGTCCCTGCCCATGGCAGGGAGGTTGGAACTAGATGATCCTTGTGGTCCCTTCCAACCCTGAATGAAACTATGAAACTTGGGAGCCTGCAGCAAGCAGAAAATTAGCAGCCACACAAAGCTGCCTCCATGCCCTCGGATGCTGAGCAACCAGGACAGGGAAGGGAAAGGTTAAACACCAGGATTTAGCCCTTGGTCATATGCAGGAACATCCCTGGGCACCTGGTTGAACTAAGGTGTCCCACTGACAACCTGCCTTGGGCTGACAGAAGTCTGACATCCCCAGCACTGCGTCCTGAGCTCTCCCTGCCGTGAGTTGGCCGAGCAGGGTTTGCAGAGCAGATGGTGACCTTACGCAGACAGCCTACTGCACCTTGCATGCACAACCCTGAGAGCTTCAGCTGTTACTCCCCAGTGCCCAGCTCTCCTTTTGGAAGGGAAACTCTTTACTCATAGTGGCATTAAGAAGCAACCATCGACACCACCCCCAAACCAAAGCCATGCCCAGCTCGCCTGTCTTCCTTTCCCATGCAGCCAAGGAAGCAACAGCTCCAAGTTTCTCCTCCAAAACACACTGTAGCCAAATTTTAGAAGCCAATTAAATCATAGAATTGTTAGGGCTGGAAGGGACCTCAGGTATCATCTAGTTCCAACCCCCCTGCCACAGGCAGGGACACCTCACACTGCAGCAGGTTGCTCACAGCCACATCCAGCCTGGCTGCAAAAACCTCCAGGCATGAGGCTTCCACCACCTCCCTGGGCAACCTGTGCCAGGCTCTCACCACCCTCATGGGGAAGAACAGATTGGATGTTAGGAAGAAGTATCTACCCACTTCTATTTTTGTTCCATTCCTCCAGTCCTACCACTCCCTGACACCCTAAACAGTCCCTCCCCAGCATTCTTGTAGCCCCCTGCAGATCCTGGAAGGCCACAAGAAGGTCTCCTCGGAGCCTGCTCCTCTCCAGACTGAACAGCCTCAACTCTCTCAGTCTGCCCATAGGAGAGGACCTCCAGCCCTCTGCTCATCCTCCAATTAATCCAGATCAGGAAAACCCAAAACCTGGGCTTGGCAGCAGTTAGTGGTCAGTCTCTGATGTAAAACACCTTGAATCCCAACAGATTGTCTTTACAGGAGGGGCAAGTGGTTCAAACCAGCACCAGAACAAGAGGACACAGTCTCAAGCTGCGCCAGGGGAGGTTTAGGCTGGACATTAGGAAGAAATTCCTCATAGAGAGAGTGATTGCCCATTGGAATGGGCTGCCCAGGGAGGTGGTGGAGTCACCATCACTGGAGCTGTTTTAAGAAGAGACTGGATGGGGTGCTTGGTGCCATGGTTTAGTTGATTGGTGTTGGGTGATAAGCTGGACATGATGATCTCAAAGGTCTCTTCCAACCTGGTCTATTCTATTCTAAATCCAATGTTTATTAATTATCTGGACTGTCTCAGGAGCAGTGTAGCCAGCAGGAGGAAGGATGTGATTGTTTCCCTGTATTCAGCACTGGTCAGGCCACACCTCAAACACTGGCTTCAGTTTTTGAGCCCCTCACTGCAAGACAGACATTGAGGTGCTGGGGCTGGCCCAGAGAAGGGGAGCATTTATGCACTGCTTTCCTTCCAAAGAGGTAAAGTGGCATCTCAAACTCTTATGGAAGTAATTTTCCCACTTGATTGAAATGACAGGAATTCAGAGGGAGGGGGAAAAAAAGATTATTTACTTGTTATGACAACAGAGGAAGTTGCACATTCAATATTGCTCGTGCTCCCAGATGCCACCTAGTTAGCTGCCATATGCAAACCACCCTGCGTTGGCATCACCTCCAGATTGCACGAAAAAGCCAAGTTAAACATGGCCAAATATGTGCTTTTGGAAGAGACACCAAGCCCCATTAACAAAATTAACAAACCCCAGCCTTGCCAAGGGCTCCCACACACAGCTTCCCAGAGAGGACAGCTTTCATTTCCACGCCGATGGAGCTGAAAACTCCAGCAATGCCTTTGTTAAGTGAGCAGAAACTCTTCCTTTCTGCCTGGAGTCACTGCCCAACTACCCAGAGATACACGCAGACTGCTGGGGATAAAAGAGATGTGGGTTTCTTTTCCTCCTTTCTTTCTAATTCTCAGAGCCCTTCAAAGGGCACAAAGCCCAGGAGAAAAGTCTTCTCAGACAGATAAACGCACTCGCTCAGACTTGGACACAGGAAGCCCATGTAAAAAGCTTCAGGAGACGAATAATGTGGGTGGAAAATTAAGGCACCTCATAAAAGGTTTTTAGTAACAAGGGAACAGATCACATCAACTTGGAAAGGTTAGAGAAAGCAATTTATAGACACTAATTAGGGCCTCTTTTTTAGAGTGCCTTTGCAAATGACAAGGTTGGGCTCGCTCCAGGAAGACGCAGAGGGAGCAGGGCAGGAGCTACCTGGGGATGGCTCCTGGAAGAGTTCACAAGCTGGGCACCACTACATGCTTACAGCAGGTTGAAAGAGGCAAGAAGAGAAACATGTCTGGAGGGGTGGTGGATTTACACAAATAAAGTGGTCAGTACTTACACCCTCCCTGGGGAAATCTTCTCCACGCTGGCACAGCACCCAGGCCTGTGCCCGCTGCTCTGCCAACGGGAACCGCTCTGACGGCTGCCAGCTCCAAGGTCGCCAAGCCCAAGTTTTCATTCACTTTCTGGCTCACCAGCCATAAGGATCTGCATGGTTAAACTTCTGCAGAAGAGTTGGTTTATGCAACACTCTGGCTCTGACAAAGTTTTTGCTTGGAGGATGAAGTGCCAGAAGGTTGGGAGCTGAAGGACTTTGCAGCGAGGCTTCCCAGAGCGCTGGCTGGGGAGGGGGAGGGCAGAGGGTGCCTGCAGGGAGGCAGATCTCATCCAGAGCAGGAGAAACCAGGGCACCTCCAGCACTGCTGGAAGGTGAGTCAGTCCTTTGGGGGCTTTATTTCTCTGCTGGTTCACTGAAGGGAGCACAGCTCACCCCCCAGCTAACACTAACAGCTCCAGCTTCAAGTGGGAGCTCCCGCTGCACACAAGTTAGGTGTGCAAAGGGCTGTCCAGGCAGCAAATGCCACACGTCTGCAGAGCAGCCATTTACCCACCTTTGGGGATGTCATTTTTCTATTTACAGGACACCAGCTCACCTTCCTGCACTTTGGGGCTGCTTGTATGGGAGCTCAGTGATGTAGAAAGACATAGACATGACAGCCCTGCAGCAGCCAGGGCTGCTTTTGGGGATGAGGCGCTGCCCTGGGAACAGTGGGACCAGCCTCCTCCCCATGGTTTCAGATCTTCACCTTGCAGAGTGGCCTCAAGGGGTGACAGCCTTCAGCAGCCCTCCCTATTTCTTTGCAATTAGCACAGCAGCTTGTAAAGCCTTGCTTTATTGGATTGTAAAGTAACTCTGCTCCACAGCCACTGCAACAGCCCCAAGGTTGTACACTGCTGCTCCCTGCAAGCTCTGAGTGGACCATATGTCCTCCCCTCTGCACAGTCTTCCTGCAGCCAGCTCAGATCCTGCCTACAGCTGGGTGAGGGCTTGAACATACCTCCACTTAAGCCAGTCACAGTGTGTGATGCCTTTCCCAGCTGCTCCACGGGCAGAGTGGAGTGGCTCCAGTGTGGCAACTGGGAGTATTCTGCTCTCACCTTGGAGCTCACCCCTGAACTGTCTGTAGGTATTTCAGCTCTCCAAACAGAAGGTCCCAGCCAGGATGCTGCAGTCCAGCAGGACCCCTGCCCTAGGTCCTGGGTCACTGCCCATCACCTTCTTCTCCCCAGAGCGTCTGTCTGCTCACACCTGCCGCCAGCATGCTTGCTATGTGCTCCCTACCCTGCTTCTGTCAGCAGAGACCCACAGGAGCTTTTAATAGCAACTTGTTTGTTAACCCTGGGATATTTTGACAGATCTGTTGCAGAAGATGTGAGGAACAAGCAGGCAAGAGCTGTCACCCCTTCACAGCTCCTGCCCACACCAGGGCTTGGAGCTCTTGCCTTCAGTCCTGCTTCTCCACCACACTGAGACACAGCAATTCCCTGACGTGCCCTGTCACCCCTGGACTCATCAGATGCAGACAAAATGGGTTTCTTACATGGGAAAGAAGTCTTCTCCTGTGAGGCTGTCACATTTGCAGAGCCAGAGAGGTCACAGGGTGGGTGGGAAGGAGGGGTGGCTCAGCCCTGGGGCCGTGCCATCGACAGCAGAAGGAAAAGGGACAAGGGGAGGTGCCACAGGGCACAGAGCACAGCAAGTGCTGCTCTGTCAGCTACACCTGGGCAAGGCACAGGCAATGGACAATGAAGTTGGTACATCCAGGTCCTCAGGGACATGGGAGTGCTCCCTGAAGAGCAGGGGCAAGGTCTGGCACCCCCTGACTCCATCCCACAGTGCTCAACCCACCTCCATCAGGAGGTTAGATCACAGCAACGAGACACCTCCTTCCCAACACAAAGCCAGCTCAGTACCCAGCTCTGCTCTCTTTACCCCAGTTTCATTGCACAACGCCTACTGCATCCCCTCTCCCACTCCAGGAGTCAGAACGTTAAGAATAAATACAAAAGTGCAGAAAAACAACCAAAAAGAATCAAAAGCTGGAAGTGGCACACCCGACCCTCTCCGAGGCAGCTGGGAGGTGACACGTGCCAGCTGCACCCCCAGCTCTAACCTTCCTCCTGCTAACTTCTCAGCTGCTTAATCATTTATATTTCACCTCCCCCTCCACTTCCCACGTGGAAACAAAAGATGATTCATAGATGGAATAATCACCTGGGACCTCCAAAAGCCCACGAATTCCCTCACTTTGGCCTTGGGCACTTGGTAAGGAACTTTCCCACTTTGGCATCTGGGTTTGACTCTGCCCTGCTCCCCTCTGCCCTCGTCCCACGGCACAGATTGGGCAGACCAGGGGCAGAAGCTGCCCACACTTGGTTTTGAGGCCTTAACTGACCACAAGCCAAACTGAATTTAATAGCTTGAGGCATCTGAAGAATCCAGATGTGGAGTCCAGCACCTCTGCCACCAGGGATAGGGTCTCTTTCCAGTCTGGTGGGGGAGAGGTTGATTTTCCACTGAGCAGGGAAGTGCCTGCATCGTGTTTGGTGTGACCAGCATCCCATCAGAAAGAGCAAGGATGGTTAAAGCCTGGGCTGGGCTATAGAAAGAGGTCACCACAATTACAGCACCAGGAGATCTGCAGCAGAGGGCTTTTCCTTACAGGATGAAAGGAGCAAAGCTGTGAGCTGAAAGCTCAGCTCCTGCACCCCCAGCACGAAGTATCTCTGTCCACACGTGGTGCAAAACCATCAGCCACAGGACCTCAGACACCAGTATGTTAATGCTGCTGCCTGAAGAGCTGCCAGCCCTGCCTGCTCCCCACCATCAGGGTGCACAACCCCCCTCCACTGGTGCCATGTCTGCAAACAGCTTCACCACTTCTGCACAAACATAAGCAAGTGTCTGAAAGGCAGACAGGGAAGGAGCTTTCCTCCTTCCAAGCCACACAGATCCAGACAGGAGAAGTGCAGAAAGCCAAACTACAAGGCTGAGCCTCTTACACCCTTGATGGCCCCATCACACCCTCCAGCCCAAGCACTGCCCAGAGGCACTGATGAAGCACTTGTTACTCACCCCAGCCCTGCCACTTGTCACTGTGAGGAGAAAGTTCTTCACAGAAAGAGTAATTGGCCACTGGAATGTGCTGCCCAGGGAGGTGGTGGAGTCACCATCCCTGGAGGTGTTTAAAGAGGATTGGATGTGGCACTTGGAGCCATGGTTTAGTTGTCAGGAGGTGTTAGGTATTGGGTAATAGGTTGGACTTGATGAGCTCTGAGGTCTTTTCCAACCTGGCTGATTCTGTGATTCACGGGGTACAACCCCCAGAGCTATACCCTGTCAAGAGTCTGCCAGCACAGGCAGATATCAGCCTGAACTCTGTCATCCCAGGCAGTACCACTAGACACAGTTTCACAGTGGGGCTCTGCTGGGCTTCACCACTGGGGCTCTCCTAGAAGACTACGACAGCTCCTAGACAGAAGCACAGGTCCACTGCGGCAAAGAGCTGCAAGCAACTGTTAAACCTCTAAGGCAGGGAAGAAGCAAATGAAAGCCTGCAGCTTGCAGAGCATTATCACAGCTCTGCTCTCCTAGAGAGAGGCTACAAACACACACAAAGGCACAGACACACAGCAGGGCTTGGCAAGGGCTTGTAACACGCAGCCCAGGCAGGCATCGCTGCTCTCCGAAGCACTGCGTTCCCTGACAGGTGCAAATCAGGAGCACAAGGACAAGGCATGGTGCACAAAAGGCCTTCTGAGAAACAAGGACAGGACTTTGGGTAGATTCCTCACAAGACAAGGTGAGATCCTTGCCTTCCACACCCCTACCAGTGAAGCATATATCGCTTCTTGCAAGAGATGCTGGACACCAAAGCAGCGCTCACCAGCAGAGATGCAACTCAAGTGGGCAAGATCTCCTAAGCACCCCCTTTGTCTCTGCCATGCCAAGGGACCAAGGAGATGACAGCACTTTTGCTACCTGGTAGAGCAGCAACTCCAAAGGCTGCTTCAGGTCTCCTGCTGAGAAGCAAGCTCCAGCTCCCCAGAGCTTACAGGTTTCTCCCCCACCGTGCTGTGCTGAGGCTAATGGAGACTGACTTTTCAACTGGGTTGTTTTTTTCCCCCTCCTATCAGACTTTGAAGCAAAACCAAAGCACTTTGATCCACTTTGAAATGTGCAATTAAACCAATTTCTGAACAACCTGCAGTTCTCTCCTGTAGGAAGCACTAAGCAGAGCCTATGCTTTTCAGGAGCTGGAAGAGAGAAAAAGAAATGCATACATCCGTGTGGCTTTCAAACCATCCCCCCAAGCAGGGAAGCTGAGGAGATTTACACTGACATGAAAATCCCTGTGACAGACTTCCAGAAAACCACTAAACCAGGCACACCCAGAAGGCAAAGAAGCATTTCACACCTTCTGTGAGTAGAAAGTGTGAAAAGGACAGATGAAGGCTGCCTCCCTCTCCCCAGATCTTGGCCACGACTCCCGCTCTATCCTGGCACTCCTGTGCCCACTCCCGATGTCAATCTAGGTAACGCTGCTGTCACACAGTGCTCTGAGGTCCCCACAGCTACAGCAGAGATGGCAACGCTCTCGGGACCAAAACCATATCCGTGGTAGTCCTCTGCACACCACAGACACAAATGAACCCTGGAATCATTCCAGCTCAGGTTATCTGGGGCCCTAGTTGCAACACCCTTGCTGACTGCAGGGGAGGGATTGGACTGGATGACCTTTAAAGAGTCTCTTCCAACCCAAAGCATTTGATGATGCTAAGTGCTGTACCTTCCTCCAAGTCGTTCCTCAGAGAGGCCTCCAGCAGAGCCACGCTGGCTTCAAAGGACACTTTCTTTCTGTTCACAGCGTTCCTCTTCTTCTCGTGCTTCCGCTTCTTGTGCTGCATCTCCTTCTCATACTGCGCCCACTTCTTCAGCTGCTGAGCCCTCCGCTTCTGGGCTGCCCGCAGCCTCTCCAGGGTGGGCACCTTGTCCAGCAGCTGCAGCTCGGTCAGCAGGTCCACGTGGGCATCCATTGCTTCTGCTGAGAGAGAGGGGGCGAAGGATGTGCCAGCGGGAAGCAACGTCCCACCGCAGGTCCTCTGGCTCGCCGCCGCCTGCTGCTATTCCAGCATCTTGAGGCCAGGCTGGGGCAGGCCCATCCCAGGGGCTGAGGAGAGTATGGTGGGGACCTGAAATGAGAGGGAAGGGTGAGGAATCAAGTCTCATCATCATCAAATCATAGACTGGTCCAGGCTGGAAGGGACCTCCAAAGGTCATCGAGTGCAACCTCCCTGCAGTCAGCAGGGACATCCTCAACTAGATCAGGCTGCCCAGGGCTGCCTCAAGCCTCCCCTTGAATATTTCCAGGGAAAGAGCCTCAACCACCTCCCTGGGCAACTTGCTTCAGTGTTCCACCACCCTCATAGTGAACAAGTTCTTCCTGATATCCAGTCTACATCTGCTCTGCTCCAGTTTGAAGCCATTGCCCCTAGTCCTGTCACCACAGACCCTGGCAAACAGTCTCTCTCCCTCCTTCCTGTAGCCCCCTTCAGGTACTGGCAGGCTGCTATTAGGTCTCCCCAGAGCCTCCTCTTCTCCAGGCTGAGCAACCCCAACTCCCTCAGCCTGTCTTTGTAGCAGAGGTGCTCCAACCCCCTGATCATTTTTGTGTCCCTCCCCATCAGGTCCACGTCCTTCCTATATTGAGGACTCCAGACCTGTACACAGTATTCCACACACACAGAATCAACCAGGTTGGAAGAGGTCTCACCAGAGCAAAGTGGCAGAATCACTTCTCTGGATCTGCTGGCAACACATCCTTTGATGCAGCCCAGGATGTGATTGGCCTTCTGGGCTCCAAGCTCACCCTGCCTGCTCATGTCCAGCTTCTGCAGACAAGCAACTAAGACCAGGCCATCTCAGCTACCATCTCAGAAGGCAGCTTGCTGAGCTGTGCTGCAATTGCTTGGTTGTTCTTACAGACCTTTGTGACTCCATCCTTCACCCCCTCCAAACACCCAGGCAAATCTCTCTTGATTAAGCAGCATTTCAGGGTGCAATTTACTCATATCCACAGCTCTCCTATGAGCTGAAGAAAGTCCTAATGAGCAAAGATCTTCCATAGCATTCAGACATCTCAGGAGAGATTCAAGTACTGAGACCTCTCCATTTAGCCCATGCCAGCATAACCATCACCAAGGCTCCAGCACCCTCAAAGAAGTTCCTCCTCCTGTTCAGATGGAACCTCCTGGTTTCCAGTTTGTGCCCTGTCACCAAGCTCCGTAAAAAGAGCCTGCCCCCATCCTTTAGCTATTGATCAGCATTGCTCAGATCCCCTCTGGGGCTGCTCTTCTCCAGGCTCAACAGCCCCCGGGATCTCAGCCTTTCCTCCTCACAGCGATTCTCCAAGCTCCTCAGCATCTGGACTCTCTCCAGCGGCTCCCTGCCTCTCTTGAACTGGGGAGCCCAGAGCTGGATCTGATAGTCCTGATGTGGCCTCACTGGGGCAGAGAGGAAGAAGAACCTCCCTCAACCTGCTGGTCACACTGTTCTTAATGCACCCCAGGACTCAGCCCAGCCCCCAGAAACCCTGCAGGAAAGAGAGGTGCAAACACAGTCCAGCTGCCCAAGTGCTTTTCCCAGGAGGCAGAGGCATTTCCCAAGCACAGAGGCTCGCCTGGAGGCTGCCCAGCACCGCTGGTGACCCCAGCTGCAGCAGCCCAGCTCCTGCCCCTCGCAGGCGCTCTGGGAAGGTATCTTTGCTGGCGATCTCGGCCGCAGTACTGCAGGCTGCAGATCTGAAGCCCTGCTGACAATACCTCCAAGGAGGGGAGCCGAGGGCAGGAAATGCCTCTCGGCATACCACACAGCCACTCCCACCCTGCTCCTTTCTCCGGGCCATTTTCTGCCATTGTTTGCTGAAGGATGAACAAATATTTTCCCAAAACACACCTGAAGGGATCAGGAGGACCTAACTCTGCAGGTTTAGTGAGGCAAAGAAACTTTAGTTCAGCATTGCCTTGCTTACCCCCCCTGCAAAAAAAGCAGAAAGCTTTGGTGGTGGTTTTAGGACTGCACCTTGGAAAGAGCAGGAGGACATTAAACTGTAAGGAGAGAAACATGGCTTGCTCTGTTTGCCCGTGTTTCAGCTCTCCTACGTGCACCTTCTCCTCCAGCAGCTCTTCTGCTCTCAGCAGAAACATAAAGGGGAGTTGAATGACCTGCAGAAGCAAAGTGCAGCGATCTGGGAGCACCAAGAGACACCTTTTGAAGTACCAGACACCAGTGTCTGCTCAAATCAACCAGCAAATGAACTTCTGAAAGAGCAGAGAGGTCATCCTCGGAGGTGTTCATGAAGAGGGCACCCCTCAACTTCTCCCAGCTTAGGTACAAGTCCTTTAGCACCTTCCATGGACCTGAAAGCATCAGAAAGACTTTGGCTCCATCACTCCAGCTGCCTGGAGTGACCTCATTTCTTCTCTGTCCCACCCCCCCAAAGGCACATTGACTTCTCATGACACAAGCTGGTGGGTCTAACTATAGCATGGTTTCAGGCCCCAGCATTTGTTTACCTGCAAAGCAACACAGAAGCTGGCTGTGTGGGTGGCTGTGGTTTCTGAAGCATCTCATTTGGGTTTGTTTTATTTAAAGAAGGGGGGGGAGGGGGGGGGAAGGTATAAAAATGCTGCTCCTCGTGTTTGACAGAGCTGCATTTCCATGAGCTCAGCAGATCTGCTGTCACTGTGCTGAGGACATCCTGCCCCACACACACAGGTCCCAGCCCTGTGGGGCCAAGAGGCACCTCTAGTTCAGGGGCCAGAAGCAAGGTGAGCTGCCTGCTGTTACACTGTGCTTGGGCCATCGCTGTCCTCTCAGCACTGCAGCAGGGAAAGTCCTGCTCCAGCTGTGTCAGACACCAGTCCATGCAGAGGGCATGTGAATGCTGACTGAGAGAAGCCTTTGAGATTGCATTTCCTGAACATTTTGTCCCACCTTAGTGCAAGATTCACAGAAATCACAGAAACATTCAGGTTGGAAAAGACCCTCAGGATCACCAAGTCCAACCCAGAACCCTGCTCTACAAAGTCCACCCCTAAACCATAGCCCCCAGCACCACCTCCAAACCACCTTTCAGCACATCCAGGGTTGGTGACTCAACCACCTCCCAGGGCAGCACATTCCAGTGCCTGACCACTCTTGCTGTGAAATTTTTGTCCCTAATGTCCAGTCTAAACCTACCCAGATGTAGAACAAGAAGGAATGGCCTCAAACTATCACTATTGACCTGAGAGAAGAGAGCAGCAGCAGCCTCTCTACAGCATCCTTTCAGGTAGTTGTAGGGAGCAATGAGGTCTCCCCCCTCAGCCTCTTCTTTTCCAAACTAAACAGCCCCACTAAGCCCAAAAGGACATCCAGGGCTCTGCTTAATCCCTTGCAGCACAAGAAGAGAAGGATGACTCTGTGAAGGGAGAGGTTCCCAAGGCTGTGGCTGCACGAATCAGTCCACTCCACACCATCAACCCTGCCTGAGAGGGACCCAAGTGCACACTTCTCATATCACATTTAGAGGGAGGCATTTTCACTCACAGAGGAGAAAGGGAAAGTGCACTTCTGTTCCTGTTCCACCACTTGGAGCTGCCCCTCCTGGCCCTCCCTACAAAGCAGTCAGCCTGCAGACACTTTGCCACAGGATTGCTGCGGTTGGAGCTGGATCTGTTAAAGCAGCCACGCTGCTGAGGGATGGTGGAGAGCCTCCTCACCTCCCTGCCAGAGTGGCAAAGCTGGAGCTAAGACCTGCAAATCCTCTGACACATCTCCCCAAGGCACTACTTAAAGCACAGCATGACAGCAGATCAGAACACAAACACTTGAAGAGTCCTTCACTGGAGTGTCATCAATTGGCTTGGGTTTTATTCCACTTTAAAAAACAAACAAACACAAAGCAGGGAAGAGCAACCCTCGAATGGGACACCTTGAAGTGAAATACTTCAACTAGAGAATTCTTCTAAGCTGTGCAACTTCCAAGCAAAGGTAAAATTCAAGACCCAGGTTTGTGAGCAGCTGCTTGTGATGTCAAGGAGATTGCCCTCCTTCACTGGATTGCTTGTGGAGAATCACCTGCAGCACTGGGCCCAGCCAATTAGGTGAAGTGTCTGGGTTTGCAGCACAAAGTCAAGTCAGTGGCATGACAGAAATAGCCTTCTCCTCCTCACTCCAAGCTAATCTCTTAGCTGGAATTGGAAACCAAGCTCAAAAGCCTATAGCAGAGATCTGGGTGCATAAGCAGCCTGCAGAGGAGGTGGCTGCCTGATTTATTTCATTGAGCCAACTCCTGCACCACTGCAAGTTGTTGGATGTGGGGTTCCAAGGTGAGGGATTGTCACATTGACCCCTTCTGCTTCCTAAGGGGGCCAAAACAATCTAAGCTGCTCCTGCCCCATAAAATGCTACATAAGAAGCCCACCACAGCCCTTCTGCTGAACCCACCCTCCAGAAATGACCACCAGTGAAGAATTTCCAGCTCCTCTTTTGGGCATCCCCCTCAGCAGATCCAAAGCAGCTGAAGATGCATGCTCTGCACTGCTGCCTCTGCTGTTGGCCACATTCTCCCCAAGGTCTGGAGGAAGCAGCAAAGCAGCTCTTCATCACTCACTCCTCGTTGAGAGGAAAAGCTCACTGGCAGCCCAGCAGCTATAACACAACTCAGAGAGAGCCAGAAAGGCACCAAGATGAGGGGGTGACAGACTGAGGGGCAGGCAGGAGCAGCAGGGAAAGACAGACACAGGAGTTAACCATCCCCAAGGGAGAGCAAGGCAAGGGATGCAGTGGAGCTTCCCAAAACGTGGATGTGCCATGGGGCTGACCTTGCACAAAAAGCCAAGGTCCATTCCCTTCCTTCCCACAGCCCAGAGGAGAGTGAGAAGGGCAGCAGCAGCCTACTCCACCCTCTGCAGGGGAATGTGTTCCAAGCCATTTCCTAAGCCCTGTCCCTGCCGAGCACGGAACACAATTAGTTCTCCCAGGAGCCTTCTCTTCTCCAGACTGAGCAGCCCCAACTCTCTCTGTCTGTGCTCATAGCAGAGCAGCTCCAGCCCTCTGCTCATCCTCATGGCACTTCTCTGGACACCTTCCAGCACCTCCAGATCCTTCCTGGAACAGAGGCTCCAGAACTGGACACAGTGCTCCAGGTGGGGTCTCAGCAGAGTGGAGCAGAGGGGGAGAATCACCTCCCTCGACCTGCTGGCTGTGCTTCTCTTGATGCAGCCCAGGATGTGATTGGCTTTCTGGGCTGCAAGTGCACACTGCTGGCTCATGTTGAGCTTGGGTTCACTAGCACAGGGTGCATCAAAACAAGAGGATCTTCCACGCTGAGAAGACCATGGAACAAGTTTTTCCTCTCCTTATTATAACTGCTGTCACCTCCTGCCTTTGGGAAAGCATCTCTTTAGAGCACCATCAACACTGACATTGTCTTGAGCCCTACCACCCAACCCATCACACCCTCACACACCTAGAATGGGAGAGCTCAGCCCCTGGGTTTTCAAATGGAGACAGGCAAAGGGTCAGACACCAACAGCAACTGGGAAGGGGAATTCAAATCACAAGAGACACTCTTGTGCCTCTGAGGAATTCCAGTCCCCAAACATTTGTTCTCCCCTGAAATGCTGCAAGACAGTCACGTCTCCTACCCAGCCCAGAGAGGAGGAGGAGAGAACACCTGTGGTGAAAGGCTGCAGCAGCAGCAAGCAATTCAAAATGCTGCAGTTCACCTCCTGAAGGCTTTCCTTTCTTTTCTGGAACTGAAGTTTATATCTCTTCAGTCATCACACTCTGCCAGACCAGTTGTGCCATCCCCCTTGCCTGGATCTCTGCGCACTGACTGCAACACAGGTGGTGAAACACTGACCCAGGATGCCCAGGAAGGTGGTAGCTGCCCCATCCCTGAAACCATTCCAGATCAGGTTGTTCAGGGCTCTGAGCAGCCTACTCTAGTTGCAGATGTCCCTGCTGACTACAGAGGGTTTGGCAGATAACATTTAAAAGGTCCCTTCCAACCCAAAGCAGTCTACAGCTCTGCTTCCAGTCCTGTGCTCCATGAGGCAGCAGTGACAACCTGCTCACCCCTGGGTGCTACTCTTGCAGCACTGGCTGCTGCTTCTAAGAGCAAATTCTTCTTGCACACACCGTGTGGTTCTCCCAGCTCTGTGCTGGAGCCTTGCAGCACCTGCAGGTGAACCACATGGAGCTGTGGAAATGAGGAAAATTGTCGCTGCATGATTTAATTTCCCTGGCATCGTGGTAGCAAGCAGCCCCTTCCCTCACCCAGGGCTTCTGCAGCAATCGAAGCAGCAGATGTTCAGTGCTTCCAAGTGAATGGTTCCTCCTGGAGGAATGAAGGGGAGAGGGGCAGGAAACCCTGCCTAAAGAAAAAATTTCACCCAAGACCCCTCGGGGAACACAGCTCCTCTATCTGCCCTGGGGCACTGAGAAAGAAAAGCAGGGACAGGAATCTTCTGGGTGAGAGATCACATCAGAAATTGGGAGTTTCAGGAGAGATTCTTGGCCTTCCCACAGGTTTCTTGTATGCAAAGTAAGTAACTTAATCTGTGCCCCAATTACCTTCTTAAAGTGAGGAGGCTCTTTTACCTGTCTGCAGCAAAGGAAGGTTCATTGCTGCTCGATGCAAGGGGAAATTGGGTGGCTGGAGATGAATCAACACCAGTTATTTTTCAAGCTTTATGGAAAAAGCTCTGAATTTAAAGCTAAATTCTTCCCCAGAGAACTGAAAGCATTTTGGTCTGGCTGCTTTATCTCTAGCTGCAGATAATCTCTCCCACTCCGGTGAGCTCCCTCCTAGCAGTGGGAATGAAATAGGAACAAGAAGGAAGAAAAGCAAAACAGCAAGGAAAGAGGAAAAAAAAATCTCTCTTTGGAGCCAATGCTGCTAATAAAGAAATCAATCAATCAATCAATCCAGTGCCGCATTCTTTTCTCCTCCCAGCTGCTCCACTCCTCACAATCCCAGCAGTTGTTTGAGGAAAGCCCCTCAGTATTTTCAGTAGATGTTTCCTGTGAACTCTCAACACAGCACCATACAGCTTCTTCTTCCTATCCATATTTCAATGTGGGCTTCAGTGGAGGCCTTCTGTGCCAGGCAGTCCTCCCCCACACCACTGTGCTTGGAAACAGGACGCTCTTCCCAGTGGCACCTCAGCAACAAGCAAGATCAACCTGCTGGTGGTCCCCGTTCAAATCAACCTGCTGGTGGCTAGCCCATGAAGCTCCCATCAAGAGCTGTGTCTCTGGGTTCACTGGACATGGCCAGAGCCACAGAGGGCTGTGCTTTAGCAGGTACACAAGCCCCAGCACAGCTTAGAATAGGATAGAATTAACCAGGTTGGAAAAGATTTTCAAGATCATCAAGTCCAACCTGTCACCCAACACCATCTAATCAACTAAACCATGGCACCAAGTGCCTCATCCAGTCTCTTCCTAAGCACCTCCAGAGATGAGGACTCCACCACCTCCCTGGGCAGCACATTCCAATGGTCAATCTCTCTTTCTGTGAAGAACTTCTTCCTAACATCCAGCCTAAACCTCCCCTGGCTTACACACATGATTTAGGAGCAAGCCAGAGTGTTGAAGCTCAGTGCTTGATTGCCTCCATGTGCAGAGCTACTCCTCAAGCTCTATTCCCTGCATAAGGCAGCAGGACTTGGAGGAGGTTTAGAAAACCTTAATCTTGAAGCTCCATAGAGCAAATGTTCTTTTTGATGCCTGCTCCACACAACTCCCTCAAGGCTGCCACTCTTCTAACATTGAACTGTCCTTGCCTACGCAGACTTTCAAATCCACAACTTTTACATGGATGGGTTTTATGTTCACTATGAGGCTGGGGGGTTCCACCCCCTCTACATTTTCATTCTCCAATGTTCCACCTATCAACCAGGCTCTGATCTAGCTGGATCTGCCTCTCCCTCCACATCCACAGGCAGCTCAGGCTCTTCCAGCCCCAGTTTAAGGCATAGCTCTGGGCTGGGTGTACCTTCGAGGGTGTCCTGGAGCTGCAGAAGCTGCTCAGCCCCTTTTTGCTTTCCCAGGGTGGGACCTTGGGTTCTCCTCCTGCTCTCAGGTTGATGATGAATCAGTAAAAAAAGACACCCCAGGCTGCTGGCCTTCAGCTCACCAAAGAAGGAAGAGGCACATCTCAGTCAGTGTGAGCTTGCAAAATCTCTCCTCACTGTGACTTTGAATCAAGTCAAACATCAGAGGCTGTGCTCAGGGCTCAAACCCCACACCAAAGCAGGCCACCCCTTTTCACTTAGTGCAAAGAGGAAACTACTCAGCAGCCTGCAAACCTGCAGAGAGCAGACACTAATTGCATAAATTCTTTATTATTGTTATTATTTTTCACCTTAGATGAGGGCTGGATACATCCAGCTGTGAGCAAAGCTCTCTCCCCCTCTGCTCCCCACCGACTGCACCGCAACAGCGCAGACAGGCTGCAGGCAGCACACAGGACTCCAGAGAAGATGCTGCTTGAAGACAAGGGGGGGCAGGGGGAAAAGAATGTATTCCTTCAAGAATTCATTACACACCACACCCCTCTCCCCTTTGCTCTCCCAGAGAAAAGTATCTGCTAACAAAATTTATCTCCAGCATCAGAGAAGCAGCAGGATCTCTGCCCTTAGGCAAAGAGAGGGAGATCAGAACGGGATTTCTGTGCAAACATGAACCGAATCCCAACTTCCCTCACAGGAGAGCAGCCCCATCCTCTCAGCCAGGCAGCTCACTGCTGAAGGAAAGCCATGCAGCAGCTCCCATTATGTGGAACAGACATTAATTGAGGGCATAAGGCTCCGATTCAGCTCTCCATCTCTGTTTTTTCCATGGCACATTATAGGGGAGTGTGGGTTGCAATGCAGACACCTGCAGGGAAAAGCAGCCCAACCCATCTGTGACAGTGATATAACCTCCTTTTATTTAGTTGGTTGGTTATTTGTTCTGCCCTTTTCTCCCCACCCCCCACCCCCCCTTTCTTTCCTGGTTAAAGCTTCCATTTTAGTGTTTTTTTTAAATCAGTCCTGCTAGAATAGAATAGGAATAGAATAGGAATAGAATAGGAATAGAATAGGAATAGAATAGGAATAGACCAGACCAGACCAGGTTGGAAGAGACCTTCAAGATCATCATGTCCAACCTATCATCCAACACCACCTAATCAACTAAACCATGGCACCAAGCACCCCATCAAGTCTCCTCCTGAACACCTCCAGTGATGGTGACTCCACCACCTCCTCAGGCAGCCCATTCCAATGGGCAATCACTCTCCATGTGTAAAACTTCCTCAGATGTGAGGAGTCTCTCCCCACTTTGCATCTCCCTTTCCTGCCCATGTTTTCAACTCCCACATTGTAGAGACCTGCAATTTGAAAAACAAAACAAAAAGCAACAACAAATTTGCTCCCCCCCCCAAAAAAAAAAAAAAAGAGGCTTTAAAATAAAACTGGAGAGGGGGAAAAAAAAAACCACCCAAATTATAATCAAGAAAAACAAACCCAAAGCTCATTTCCAACAGAACCTTAAAAACACCCTCATGAGAGGCCCACACCCTTCCCCTAAGATAGAAATTAAAGCCCCAGCCACCCACCACCCAGCCTCGTTAACAGGAATCCTTCCATTGTTTACAGTCACTTACACACATTTTGGCCCCTGGAAAAAAAACAAAACCCCAAACCCTGGGAACAGCCCTATCCTGGCACAGCAACAAGCCAGATAAGAGCCTGGATTTTCCATCTCCAGCTCCCCAGCCCCTCGAGCCGTGCCAGCAGGGGACCTTTCAGCAGCAGGGCTTCAGCAGGCTGCTCTCCGGGCTGTGCCTTTCCCCAGGGGATACCTGCTCTCATTGCCACCCCTGTGTGATGCTGGGAGGGACAACACATGTTGGGTTCATGCTGTGAGATGATGCTGGTGTGCATGAGACTTGTGTCCCTGGCACATCCAGACTGGAATTTGCTACACCAGCATTGATGCCAGGAGGTATCTAATGCCAAACTGGACACCTAGAGCATGGCACACATGATCAAGGGTCAAGTCTAGCAGGGTGTACTAGCTGATGCAGAAGGTAAGAGAAGACCCCAGACTGCCAGACCAGAGGAGCAAACATCAGACTGCCAGCACTAGCAAATAGAATAGAATAGAATAGAATAGAATAGAATAGAATAGAATAGAATAGAATAGAATAGAATAGAATAGAATAGAATAGAATAGAATAGAATAGAATAGAATAGAATAGAATAGAATAGAATAGACCAGACCAGCTTGGAAGAGACCTTCAAGATCATCAAGTCCAACCTATCATCCAACACCACCTAATCAACTAAACCATGCAACCAAACACCCTATCAAGTCTCCTCCTGAACACCTCCAGTGATGGTGACTTCACCACCTCCCCAGGCAGCCCATTCCAATGGGCAATCACTCTCTCTGTGTAAAACTTCCTCCTAACCTCCAGCCTAAACCTCCCCTGGTGCAGCCTGAGACTGCAGCCATGGGACAGACGTCACCAGCAGGGCACAATCATCACCCAGTGCCAAAGCCAAACATCCCTCCATGGCATGGAAAGAGGTTCTGAGAGGCAAGCAGCACTGTGGTCAGCATGATGGGGTCAGCTTTGTGGTAGGCTGGGATCCCACTGGCAGGATCTGTGAGAGCTGCACATCTGACAGGAGGAATATTGATTCTGTGGGAAATTTAAGAGAGGATGTTC
Organism: Melanerpes formicivorus; assembly: GCF_026170545.1. Classification (NCBI taxonomy): domain Eukaryota; kingdom Metazoa; phylum Chordata; class Aves; order Piciformes; family Picidae; genus Melanerpes; species Melanerpes formicivorus. The sequence goes on along the minus strand of NW_027142371.1, from coordinate 13,466,738 downwards.
TTCCCAACAACCTGATTTACCCACTTAAAATAGAGCTGTATTTAATTGTTGCTGACAAAATGCTTTCAGCTCTAATGCTTGTGGACATTATTGAGTGTATCAACCACCATCCCAATAGTCCTCAGAAGATCTTAACCAAAGGTGGCCCCTTGAGCCACCCTGCTTCCATCAGGGAGCCAAATACATCTGCTCAGGTTGGTGTTGCCCACCTGCCTCTGCCACCCAGGAACCAACAGGCTCTGCTGGGAGGGTAAAGAGCTAAGACTTTGGGAAAAATTAATCACCCCCACTGTGGTGTGGGATGTTCTGGCAGGGTGGGATGGACTAGATGACCTCCAGAGATCCCTTTCCACCCCTGTCATTCTGTGATCCTATGTTTGCTCCATACAGCTCCACCATCTGGATTTGCTGTCTCAGGCAAGGCTCTTGTCCCTTGGTGAACTCCACAAGAACTTCATTATTTCACTGCTAAACCATGCATGGCAGCACTCCAAAAAATTCATCTTCCAGTCCACCTAGCAGGTCAAGGTCAGTCACCAGCATGCAAGAGTGGGGGGCCTGAAGCTGGTGATTTGACACCAGCAAACCTCCAGCACAGCAGCTCAGACCTTCCTGCAGCACATGGACAGCAGCATCCTATAGCTGCTATAGGGTACTGGTAGCAGTCTGTTGGGACAGGACAAGGGGTGATGGTTTTAAACTAAAAGAGATATTTAATGTGGAGAGAAGGTGAATTTTTATTTCCTTTAACACACTGAGGGTGATGAGACCTTGACCCCAGCTGCCCAGAGGGGTAGTAGATGCTCTAGCCCTGAAACCATTCCAGGTCAGGCTGGTGGGGTCTCTCAGCAACCTGCTTTAGATGGGGATCTTAGAATCAACCAGGTTAGAAAAGACCTCAGAGCTCATCAAGCCCAACCTATTACCTATCACCCAACACCTCCTGACAACTAAACCATGGCTCCAAGTGCCACATCCAATCCTTCTTAAACACCTCCAGGGATGGTGACTCCACCACCTCCCTGGGCAGCACATCCCAATAGCCAATTACTCTTTCTGTGAAGAACTTTCTTCTCACCTCGAGCCTCGATGGCCCTGCTGGCTGCAGGAGGCTTGGAGTAATGGAGACCATTAAAGGTCTCTTCCAACTCAACCCGTTCTGTGACTCTCTGATCAGCCCACTCGCGACAGCAGCGACGATCAGCTCCACCACATCTTGCTACCTCCAGGCACTCCAGACTGTTCTCCCTTGAAGCCCACAGGAATATTATAAGCACATCTTCTAGAAAGCTGAACCATCACACTTCAAGGGGACAAAAGCTCCTTAAAATTCAAATCAGCCCAAACCCTGCCCGGGAAGCAGGCTGCTGCCGGTGGGGCTCGGCTGAGGGGAAAGCATCTCTGCCAACAGCCTCCGCCTCTACCCAGGCACAGCTCCGGAGGAACTCGCCTTATCTCAGGCACAAACCATCCAACTGCAACAAAATGTTTTGCTAGCAAAACGCTCCCAAAACGTTAGCACAGCTCTCTGCAGTGCCAACACCACCGGCTTCAAGCTGAAATCAGAGGCTGGGAGCAGCTCTGCCGCTGCCTTGCTTGCGAGGCAGATTTGTGTGTTTCTAAAGTACCTTATTTTTAGGCGCAGTTATCAACCCCCACGTCACCATCCCTGCCCTACTTTCTCTGTTTTTCTGCATCTCCTCTTGGCCACAGCCAGAGATGGTATGTTGGCCTGACTTGACAATACAGTTCCCTCTGACATTCAGTGCCATCAAATATTTACCACTCCTTAGTTTGAAAACCTGCCTTTGGGTACTTGATGTTAACCGGGCTATGGGAGTGGGGTGCCAGAATCGCTGGCAGCTGCTCTCCTCCCTCACAGTCTGCTTTGCTTCTGCCATTTCTGGGATTGCTGCACCCATCCATGAGCAAAAGGTTTAGCCAAACTACCTGAAGGGAGGTTGTAGCCAGGTGGGGGTTGGTCTCTTCTCCCAGACAACCTGCACCAGAACAAGAGGACACAGTCTCAAGCTGCACCAGGGGAAGTTTAGGCTTGAGGTGAAGAGAAAGCTCTTCCCAGAAAGAGTAATTGGCCATTGAGATGTGCTGCCCAGGGAGGTGGTGGAGTCACCATCCCTGGAGGTGTTCAAGAAAGGATTGGATGTGGCACTTGGAGCCATGGTTTGGTCAGCCACGAGGTACTGGGTGACAGGTTGGGCTTGATGATCTCTGAGGTCTTTTCCAACCTTATTGATTCTATGATTCCTTCTCTCCTGTCTGGATGGATATGCAAACAGCCAGACTCCCCCAGGGGAGAGACTCTTCCCAAAGATACTGAGGTTTAACAGTCAAGAACTTAGCTGGGAAGAACAGCTGCCCATGAGGAAGACTTTCTGGAGGGTGTCCCCCAGCACAGGTCCCCACCCTGACATTCAGAACATACCTCAGCTGAGTATTTGCTCTGTCAAGCAGGTTTATTTGGATGGTGTCCTGGTAGTGAACGGTAAATTTGGGCAGCAGGGGCATCTGAAAGCCAGCAATCTGCTCTGATCCCACAGATGGTGGAGATGGCCCTTCTGCATCCCACTGACAGCTCTGTAGCACCAGCTCCCACCAGCTTTGATGGGCTAGGCAAGTCAGCAAGCAAAGCCCACCCAGTACAAAGCCCTTTCTTAATTTCACACACCAGATGAACTCATGCTCCAGACCTCAGTAACAAGAAGTCAAGTCCTACACAAATCCCCAAATCTCAGCTTAGCACCATCAAGCAGGGAAAACAGTGGTGGCTATTACAGGACACTTCACAGCCAGTGCAAGGCTTAAGCCTTGCCTGGTCTTTCTCCTTGGATGGGTACTTGACCTTTGAGCTGCTGAGCAAGTAACCAAGCAGAGTTTATGGCTGTGAGATGCTGCCAACGTCCAACATGGCCACATGGAGCCACTGCAGAGCAATGCTTGCACTTGGGGTTTTCCCCATACACAATGTTGTGTGGAGCAGTTGGGACACAATGGAGGCAGCTGGCATCAATCAGTGAAGCTGTGCATCTCCAGGCTTCCCTCCTAGGCTGGCCCCTCTCTTCTGTTCCAGAATTACCCCTCTGCAATTCCCATCCCTTCCAGCTCAAGGGCAGAGCATCAAGCCATGGCGTGTGAAGTAGCCCCTCACCTACAGAGGAGAGGCAAGAGCTAGCGAGCACACTCACAAGGGAGGTCTCCTGGCAACACAGGGTGAGGGAAAAGGAGGGGGGAAAGTGCTGCCAGCATGTTTGTGTGCACTTAGGGTGGCATTGCCAACCCTGTAATTGTTGCATAATGAATTTAGCAGTGGAGTTCAGGAGCTATGATTCACTCAGGCCAAAAAACCCATGAGTCAGCCCCCAAAGAATCATGAGATGTGAAAATTACATACATTTCACTTGAGCTTGACAAACCCCAGGCAGCAGTGTAAAGAGTGGAGTGTCTCAGCACAACTCACACCGTGATGCAAACATCTCCACTCCTCCTCCTGGCCGACGCAAGATGAGAGCAGCACGAGAGCAGCACCCACGGCGCCCGCTGCAAATAATTTACGCCTGCCACCGGTGCCCAGCTCAGGTTATCAGCCCCAGCTCAGCAAAAGGCACCTGATGCTTACCTACTGCTCACACTGACTCACCCAAGAAAGGTGATAAGGTCCCATCCAGCCTAAGAAAAGATCTTTGTGGGGGATGAGCCCGCAGGATGCTCGTTTCACTCTGCGCAAGCAGCACAGCAGCTGGAGAGAGGATGGGAGGCAAGCAGAGGGGATGTGGGGAGCTGGCAGTCAGGGCTGGGGGTGGGGAAAGGAGTGCAGATCTCTGCAGGGCACTGAGCAAGAAATGGGGCAGATTTATCACAGAAAAGGGTCACAGAACAGTTTTGGCTGGGAAAGACCAAAAGTCCAACCATTGGCCTGACACCACTGTTCCCATTAAACCACGTCCCAAAGTGCCATGTCTACACATGATCTGAACACCTCCAGGGATGAAGACTCCACCACTCCCCAGGCAGCCTGTTCCAATGCCTGACCACTCTTTCAGTGACAGGCAGGCAGACCTGGTACAACTTGAGACCATTCCCTCTCTTCCTACCACTTATTACTTGGCAGAAGAGACTGACCCCACCTCACTCCAACCTCCTTTCAAGGCAGTCATAGAGAGCCAGGAGGTCTCCCCTAAGCCTTCTTTTCTCCAGACTAAAAACTCCCACATCCCCCAGCTGCTCCTCACAAGACTTGTGCCCTAAACCCTTCCCCAGCCCTTCTCTGGATCTGCTCCATCACTTCAATGTCCTTCCTGGAGTGAGGGGCCCAAAACTGACCACGGTATGAGGTGTGGCCTCACCAGTGCTAGGTACAGGGAAAACCTCAGGCACAAAAGGGTGTTTTCCTAGCTCTGCTGGGTGCTCTTGCTGAAGTCATGCCCTCTATTCTGTACTTTCAGAGCCTGCATATTTGGAAAGTGAGATAGGGTGTGAATTCAAAGCAGAACAACTATTCTGGGTTAACTCCCCAGGTGGCTTCTTATTCTAGAGTGGCAGTACCTTTTCCTAGTTTAATTCCCTTCAAAAATAGATTGGGCCAGTGGTTCTGATCTGCAAGGCCATGGTAGCTGGCCTACTGCTTTTAGAGCAGCCTTAATTAGACCCTGGATATGGGGACATGGGGTGCTGCAGGATGTTTGGAAATGTGGTATTTACCCAGTCCTGGAAAGAAACAACTGTGGGCAGGAGGGTCTGCACAGAGCCTGCTCAGGCAGGATCTGCCACACAGCAGCTACCCCTCCAGCAGGTATGCAGAGGGGGGACACCTAGGCATGGGGACAGCTCACCCAGCGCCCTGCCAATCCTCAACCAAACAGCACCAAGGGAAGCTCACAGTCTGCACTTTGCATGCAACCAAGAGCCTTCTCACAAAGCCATTTCTGTTCATTTGGATTTATCAGGCTCCCATTCAGCCTCATTAATCACAGCCTATCACACTCCTTCGAATGCAAACACAGGAAAGTGCCAACAACCGCACGCCTAGGCTAGGCCTTCTGCTGCTGGAACTGGGGATGGCTCCGAAGCAGGAATGCCAGCCCACCTGTCTCATGCTTTTCAACCACTTCCCATGGGATGAAATCAGCTGACTATTCTGGGAAAACACACCAATCTCCTTCCTTGTCAGCTAGCAATGTTCAGGGATAGCAAACAGAGTGCTGTGCAGGAGGAAGCACATCCCTGTGACAGCGGAGGGGAGAGGCGGATGCGTGGCTCCCGGTAGCACCAGCACACGGATGCTGCCTCTGGACGGAGGGACATCCAAGCCACTGCTGTCAAAGGCTTTGAATTTCCTACCTGAGCCTCCAGGTCCAGAGATCTTGCAACTCACCTAATCCACATCAAACAATACAACATTTGTTTGCTTTGTATGGGTATTAAGGCTGAGCCTTCCTGGGGCTATTGTTTTTTTTTCCTTAGTGCCTACGTGGCTCTTAACCCCAGCACCGACTGCTGCTGTGAGGTGTGCAAGGAAAAGAGCACTCAGGAAGAGCTGCAGTGCTCTAAAAGTGCCACTTGCCCCAGCTAGCAAAGGTGCCACTGGATTCAGACTCAGCCCAGCATCACCAGCTCTCACTGATGAACCCTTCCCCACTTTGCCATGAGACTCAGGCTGTAGCACTCATTCCTCTCACCTCCCAAAGCTGGACAGTTTTTTTCCACTGCCCTTCATCCGTGCTCTTTGCTCACACCAAGTGCACTGCTGCCCCCAAGAAGCAGGAACAATCCCAGTTCCAGCGTGGAAGGTGCAGGCAGCCAGCTGTTCACAGCCACAATTACCAGTCCCTTATCGTGCTGCTGGCAGTAAGACAAGCTGTGCTCCACGCTGAGCGTGTCACCAAGAAGCACCCAGCTGGGGGTGGGCTTTGGCTTACTCAGAGCCATGGTACCATGGTCCTCACAGAATTATGGAGGCTGGAAAAGACCTCTGAGATCATCAAGTCCAGCCTATGACTTAACACCATGACATCAGCTAAACCATGCCACCAAGAATGGGTTGTCCAGGGAGGTGGTCGAGGCCCCGTCCCTGGAGGTGTTTAAGACTGGGCTGGACGAGGCTCTGGCCAGCCTGATCTAGTGTGGGTTGTCCCTGCCCATGGCAGGGGGGTTGGAACTAGATGATCCTTGTGGTCCCTTCCAACCCTGAATGATACTGTGATACTAAGTGTCACATCCAATCTTTTCTAAAAGACCTCCAGTGATGGTGACTCCACCACCTCCCTGGGCAGTGCCATTCCCGTTCCTCCAACCCCTCCACCCCAGCCTGCAAAGCACCTGGACTCTGCTGGCCTTTCAGGAGCGTCACCTTCAAAAAAAAAAACCCTCAAACCAACCCAAATTAGCTAAATAACACATTTTTCAAGAAAAACCACCACTGGACAGTTTGGAAGTGACAGCCCACAGCGGAAGGTGCCCTAACCAAGACCCTGGTGAGAGGCACAGCTGGTGTCGAGCGGCAGCGGCGCGGGCAGGATGGCGCCGTGGGGATGAATGAGCGAAGGAGCATGTGGGGAGGAGATGAGGAGCCCCAAGGAGATTGATAGGAGATGACAGGTTTCTAGTAAGATTGTGATAAGCCTCTTTAAACTTCCCTAAAGGATGAGCCAGCTGGCAAGGCCAGCCTAGGAGGTGGTGTAACTCCACTAACAGCCTTGCAAAAAGCCAACAGCTGACCCCTTTCACACCTCCTGGCTCACTCCTGCAGCTCTTTAAGCAAACAGGGCTGAGTCTGCTATGCCTGGATGCTTCTACACCAGCACTCACCTGCAATTACTGCCCTCCTCACAGAGAAGCCACCAGCCCTGAACCATTCTCAACAAGCAAACAGGCGGCGAGGTCGGGCTGACCGTTACTGCTGGCTGAGCCCTCCCAGCCTGCTCTCCCCAGGCCTGACCCAGCACGTCTCCTTGCCCACGCAGGGCTAATCCTGACCCCTGTCAGGGCCAGGAAGCTGAGCTCCCCAGGTACAGCTGGAGAGAGGCACGTTGCTCCCGAAAAGAGCTTTGCCAAAGCAAGGATGGGAACAGCAAGGTGATGAGCATCAGGATTTGCGCCTCCTTTCTAAACTCAGCTTTGCTGGGGTCCCCAGCAGAGACGAGTCCTCCAAAAACATTACCCACAGCGAGCAGTTTCACTGCCTGAGGAAGAGGAGAGGGCTCTCCAGAGCTGAAGGCAAGCTTGAAATGTGAAGGGTTTTATACTTTGAGGGACAACACCTTCGAGCTCTGCTGGAGGTGGAGCAGGCACTATGCCCAGGTATAGCTAACATGTCCCATTTCCAGTGGCCTCAACAAAGCCCCATAAGTGTTTGGAACTGGAGGGATCAGCTGGGGCAGGTGAGGGTTTCAGAGGGAAGGAGAGCAGCAGCCAGTCTGTTTGATACCAGGCAAGTTTTTCTTCTGAGGCCAATTAGCTGGTGATATAATTTGCCCACTGAGGTCACTGAATCATCATTTGGCAGTTTCAGAGGAGCCAGGATGAACTGCAGGCTAACCTTCCCCCTCCAGCCCAAGGAGTGATTCAAGCTGCAGTTAATGATAGTGGTTCATAAGTATCTGGCAGGGGACTCGAGATAGCAATTTATTGCCCAAAAAGAGATTGACCTCTTTCACGCCAAGCCAGCGAAGCCTGAGAAGATGTAGGACCTGCCTTTGCCATCTCGCTTCACAACCATTACATACCTGAAAGCTGCCGATGTAGGTAACAGCAGAAAGGAGAAGCAGACCCAAAACCAGGTTAAGGGAAGGTCACAGCTAACACTCACTTTATCACCAGCCTGCAAGAGACCCTTTTAAGGATGGGAAGAAGCACGGAGTAGCATCCCCAGAAGACTTTCTAGCACAAAGCCTGCATTTCCCTGAGTTTACATAAGAGTAAGAAAAAAAAATGAAAGTGAGCCATCCCCTCATCCACAAAAGCTTCATTATTTGTCAACCTCAGGCTACACAACCAGTAAACACTGGTTGGTGTTTTTCTTCTTACTGGATGAAACGTGCCTGGAGGCAACCGGCGGTTCATAAATTATTAAACCAAAGGGGAGGGGGGGTGGTGGAAATAAGGTCCCAACAAAGTGGCTTGCAGTAGCACCAAAGCAGCCAGTACAATCGGTACCAGCTCAGGCACACAAGAGTCAGTTCTCCTGCCAACCAGAGGCTCAACAAGAAGACATTGTTAGGCATGGGCAGCCTGGCCACGTGGTCCCGGGTGGCAAGGAGCAGCCGGCGGTATCTCAGCGGTTCATCGCATCCGCCACGGCCAGCTCAAGCTCAACGCTTCAGACCTTATTTTCCTTGTGAAGTAGTCACTTCTGTTTTCCACTCAGAAGGAAAATAAGCACCTTTTTTTTTGTTGTTGCTGGTGGTGGTTTGTTTGTTTTTCTTTTTTTTCTGTTTTGTTTTGGCTTTTCTTTTTAACCTCCTGGGAGATCTCAGGACATGAAGTAAACTCCACACCACCACCACCACCACCACCACCCCCCCAAAAATAACGCAGTGAGAGGACTTTCAAGATCAGCCCCAGGTTCTGGTCCAACACAGAGTTGCAGAGATTAAACAAGGAAGGGGCAAAAAACCCAAACACACACAGAAAGAAAGGAGCATTCCTCACGTTCAGGATTTAACACACCACATCTCTCACAATGAACACGATCTCCCCCCTCCAGACTAACCTCAGTGTCAGCCAGGAAGAAACCCTCCTGCCTCTGCCATACCTGGCCCTCCCAGCGGTGAAAAAGCACCCAGCTGTAACGGCAGGGCTGAGGGCAGCAGGTCAGCGAGGGCTGGGTCAAGGTGAAACCTTGGGCAGCCGCTTATCCTGAGGCTCCTGGAGCATATGGTAGGGACACAGGAGAGCTCAAGAGGTTTGGGGGAGGATTTCCCCACGTTTGTGAGCCCTCCGCTTTCCTTAGGGGCTTCTGAGAAGCCACTTTCTCTGCTACTCTTCTGCTGTAGCTTGGAGCATCCTCCTCAAGCAGTTACTACAGTGCAGAAAAGGTCTTTTCGTGAGAGGTAAGCAAGGAGAGAAACATGAACTTGTTGGCTTGTCAACAGAGTCAACCCAAAGCACTTCTACCACCACTGACATCTCAGACCCTGGAGCTGTAGAAGAGGCTGAAGTTCAGGGTGAACTTTGCCTGCTGAGCCAGTACCTGAAGGAGACTCTCTCTGGGAAAGACCTTCACCATCTCGCACAGAAACCAGCAGTGACAATCCCGGTGCCATTGCAGGAATGACGGTTCCTTGCATTTTTGCTGCCTCCAGCATATTCCCTCCACACCCCAATCACGCCGAAGGGGAGAGGAATTCTAAACACAACCAGGAACCCCGACACACAACAAACCCCAGGGATCCGCACCTCCTGTGCCTCTGGCTTCGGCACGATGCTCCACGGCACAGGCAGGGACGAAAAACCAAAGCCAGCGGGAGTGACATCTGCCTTGCAGCGGCGATTCCCTCCTCAGCCCCAGACGCGCTCAGGGCGGGCTCAGCCCAATTTACTGGGGGGCTTCACTGGGGGCTCCAACAGGGGCTGCGCTCCTGAAGCGCTGGGACCGCACCGCGATGGAGTTACCCAAACTCCGCGCCGTGATTGCGGCCGCTGCCCTGCCCGCGGTGGGGACCCCGCGGAGCGCTCCGCGGCCCTACCCACGCCCCGGGGGACAGAATGAGGGACACAGGACACACGTTCGCCCACCCCGCCCCCCGCAGTCTCCTCTGGAAAGAGAGCGACGAGCCCCGGCGCATCCCGTTCGGGCGCTGCCCGGGCCGGCCCCGCAGCCCCGCACTTACCCGCGGTAGCTCCGTAGGAGTGGGCCCGGCCGGCGGCAAACACGAAGGGAAGGAAAGAAGGAGGCAGGGAAGGAGGCACCGGCGCCGCGCAGCCCCGGCCCCGGCCCCCGCCCGCCTCCAGCTCCGGCTGCGGCCGCAGCTCCGCCCCGAGGAGGGACCGCGGAGGGGGCGCGGCCGCGGAGGAAGGCGCGGTACCGGCGATCCACAGCCCGGCCCCTCCGCCGGCCCCGGCAGGTGGAAGGCATCGAGCCCAGGAGCATCCTCGGAGGGGGGGGAGGGGGACTTGGGAACAAGAGAGGTTTGTCCGCCTTCGGGTGGGCGGTGTGGCTGGGGGGGGGGGGGGGAGTGTAATTAAAATAAATGAAATAATAAATAAACAAATCAACAAAGCTCTTGGCGTTCCGTTGTAAGGGGTTGTCCGTGTCGGGGTGGGTGGTGTGGCTGGGGGGGGGGGTGTGCAATTAAAATAAATTGCATAAATAAACACATAAACAAGTGCTGGGGTGAAGAAAAAAAGAGCTCTTAGCATTCCAGTAGAAGGCTGAGGGGTTGGGGAAGGGGCTGAGGGGTTGGGGAAGGGGCTGAGGGGTTGGGAAAATGAGGGGGTTTGTCCGTGTTCAGGGAGGTCCTGTGGTTGGGGGGGGGATGGTAATTAAAATAAATAAGATATTAAACAAATATCTATGGGGATAAACAAAAGGTCTTGGCATTCTGGTGGAAGGCTGAAGGGTTCGTCTGCATTTGAGTGGGTGGTGTGGCTGGGGAAGCAGGGTAATTGAATTACATAAATAAATAGATGAATAAATATTGGGATAAAAAAAGCTCCTGGCGTTTCGGTGGAAGGCTGCAGCCACGCCTCGGCCTTCCTGAAGCTGCCGACTGCAGCCCCAGATAAGATTTTGCCCTGGCTTCTGAGATGGGAGATGCTGCTGCCTGCACTCGTGTTGGCTGGGCTGGGGAGGATATCCGGGTTAAAAACCCTTCTGACCTTCTCTTTTCGGTGTAAATAGCTGCGCCCGGCAGCAGGTTCCTGTTTGCTGCAGAGCGAGGCGATGCTAGGGACGAGGAGAAACCAAAAGCCACCCCCAGTGCAGTGTAACTTTCAGGTCAGGCTGTGAGAGCGCAGCGCCCCATGCCCCAAACAAACGCCATTCCCGAAGTGTGCCTCACGCCCGTCTGATAGACAGACAGAGAGAGGCAGATAAGAGTCTTTGCCAGGAGCCAAAACCAGTCACCGGAGCTGGGAGAGAAGCCAAGAAGCCTCCTGGGCCAGGGAGCGGCACTGGGGAGCCCACACACAACCCAGCATGGGCTGGGAGGGGAGCAGAGAGGATTCCTCATGCTGCTGTCAGAGGCTGTGCCTGGGATCCTGTGGCCTTTTCCGGGGTGAAATAGGTTTCGGAAGGTTTAAGGATTAATCACCCTCAGCCCTGTTTCTCCTTGGGAAAGGGCCTCCACCCAGCGCTAGCAGATCAACAGGCACACAGCTCTGGCCATTGTGCTGTGGATTTCTGTTAAAACATTCTGGTTTGCAGTGGGACTTGCTCCTTTGGACAGGACAACATGTGTGGAAGGGTTTATGGGCAACCAGCATGGATCTCTGCAGCTGTACCTGTGTGAGTGAGACAGCATCCAGAGTCTGTAAGGGTTTATGGGCAACCAGCATGGATCTTTGCCACTGTACCTGTGTGTGAGACAGCATCCAGAGTGTGGAAGGGTTTATGGGCAACCAGCATGGATCTCTGCAGCTGTACCTGTGTGTGTGAGACAGCATCCAGAGTGTGTAGGTCTGATGAAGGCAGGAGACTCCTCTGAGGAATCATAGAACTGTTGAGGTTGGAAGAAACCCTTGAGGTCATCAAGGCCAATCGTTAGCCTAGAGCTTGCAATCCCACCCCTACTGCTAAGCCACTGCTGCTAAACCATGTCACTCAGCACCATATCCACACAGCTTTTAAATACCTCCAGGGATTGTGTCTTCATCACCTTGCTGTGCAGCCCATTCCAATGCTTGATAACCTTTTCTGTGAAGAAATTCTCCCTAATGTCCAACCTAAACCTCTGCTGGCACAGCTTGAGGTTTTTGCCTCTTGTCCTACCACTTGTAACTTGGGAGAAGAGACTGACCCCTGCCTTGCTCCTTTCAGAGGCTTGCAAAAAGCAATGAGGTCTCCCATCAGCCTTCCCTTCTTCAGACTAAGCAGCCCCAGTTCCCTCAGTCATTCCTCTTAAGACTTGTGTTCAATGCCCTTCACCAGTTTCAGACACACTCCAGCACTTCAATGCCCTCCTTGCAGTAAGGAACCCAAAACTGGGAGCTCTGTCCAGAATGAACCTATTACTGCCATAACACAGCGGAACCATGTTTGAAGAGTCACCAAGCGACCCCTGGAGATGTGCTTGAACTGTATAAACTTGTCCTGGAAAACAAAGATGTTGAGAAGAAAATACATCCATGCCCCCCTCCTCACTAGCTCCACAGAGGTGTAGGTGCAGGATGGGAGGAATGGGAATATTTTAACCCAAGTTAAAGGTTAGTTACAGATCTGGGACTAGACTTAGATCCTCACCAGCTGGAGACCTTGGCTGCCCTGGGCAGCCTGCAGTGGAGGAGGCTTTCCAAAGCGAGAGCCTGGCAGCTGGAGCCTTAGCCCAGGGCACTGGAGAGCCCAGCAACTTTGGAGCAGCCTCTGAAGTCCATAATTCAGTTGTCTGTTGACTTAAAATGTGTTGTAAGCACAGCTGCTTTCTGAGGCACGTATGGTAATGATAGGGGGAGTCACATAAATAAACTGGCTCCATGCCAGACCAGTGAGTAAGCACAAGGAGCTGAAATGCAGCTTAGCAGTCAGGGGATCAAAAAAAAGGGAGAGAGACTCATTTTCTGTTCAAATTTGGGTATGAGCACTGCAATTGGGAAGATAAGGCCAGCTACCACGTCAGCAGGCTCTTCTGTGCCCAGAGCCCAGGAAGGTGGAGATCTTCAGGGCAAAGTGGGGGCTGAAGGCAGCAGGCAGAGCCCATGGGCCTCTGCAGCACCCTCATTGTATTTTTTGCTGGCAAATCAAAGTTCTTCCTTCAGTTGCCAACACAAAGATTTGGAGGGAGAACAGAAGTCCAGTTTCTATGGTGTATACCACCGCTTCGTACATTCAAACCCCACTGCATCAAGTTTGGGTTGGTTTTGTTTGTTGTTGGGGTTCTGTTTGTTTGTTTGTGGTTTTGAGGGCAAAACTGAAAAGATGACAGAGATCTAGGTTAAGAAAGAAGGTATTTCAAAAGCCAAGCTTCATTGAAAGCACTGCTTGGACACCCAGCATTTCCACAGAGCTGGTACCTGGTGTCTCCTTCCTCACCCAGCACCCAATCCAATTTCACAGCTAGGTTTGGTCCCTGAAGATCCTTTCACAAATCCACTGTTTGCTGGAAAGATTTCACCCAGCTTCTAAGAGCAGCCTTTGTAATACAGAAGTTACTCAGCAGTCAGACCAGATGACGGCAACCAAATGAGCCCTCTGGATTAAGAAAGAAGGCAGGAAGCTGCAGGGATGGAAGAACACTGAGCAGACTGGTGAGACACCTCCTGGAGCAGTGTGTCCAGCTCTGGAGTCCTCAACATGGGAAGGATATGGACCTGCTTGAATGGGTCCAGAGGAGGCCACAAGGTCAGAGGGCTGGAGCACCTCTCCTGCAAAGGCAGGCTGAGAGAGTTGTGGGTTGTTCAGCCTGGAGAAGGCTCTGGGGAAACCTTAGAGCAACATTTCAATATCTGAAGGAGACCTACAGGAAGCCTGAGGAGGGACTGTTTCGAAGAGCTTGCAGTGACAGGACTGGGGGCAATGGTTTGAGACTAGAGCAGGGTAGATTGAGGCTGGACATTAAGAAATTCTTTAGAATAAGGGTGGTGAAACACTGGAGTGGGTTGCTCACTGGTATGGTTGAGGCCCCATCCCACTTCAGGTCAGACTGATGTAGCCCTGAGCAACCTGCTCTAGTTGGAGGTGTCCCTGCTCACTGCAGGGTGCTTGGACAAGATGACCTTTGAGGCTCCTTTCCAACCCAGCGCATTCTGTGATCCTGTAATTGCCACAATCTGGGCGCAGAGAAGGAGCTACCAGACTTGGGCTGTGCTGGGAGCTAAACAAAAATATGATACATATAGAGAGGAGGGGACAGTCAGGCAAAATGAAAACATACAAATGAGATGGCATCCCTGCTCTGCAGGCAGGGAGAGCGTGTGGCTGCGACTGCTGCTCCCTCGGCCGCTCGCCTGGCGACAGCTTGTCACAGCAGCAAGCGGCGGAGCGTAGGTCGGCTGCCACCGGAGCCGAGCGCCGGAGGAGGAGCTCTGCCCGCAGCACCATGCAGGAGCTGAGAGTGCTGCTCCGTCTCCCTCCTCTCCTCTTCAATTTACGCTTCCATCTCACCAGTTTTCTTTCCCTGGCGAAGCTTTCTTTCTGTGATCTCTCAGGGTCTCCTGGATGTGTTTTATGCCAGCTAAGAGCTGCTGCCATTGAGAGGCAAGGCTGATGGCAAGCAGGTAGACCATGCCCATACCTCTTTGGAGAAGAGGAGGCTCAGGGGAGGCCTTACTGCTGTCCAAACTACCTGAAGGGAGGTTGCAGCCAGGCTGGGGGTTGGTCTCTTCTCCCAGGCAATCAGCAACAGACCAAGAGGACAGAGTCTCAAGCTGTGCAGGGGGAAGTTTAGGCTTGATCTTAGAAAGAAGTTCTTCACAGAAAGAGTGATGCCCATTGGAATGGGCTGCCCAGGGAGGTGGTGAGGTCCATGTCCATAGAGGTGTTTAAGAAGAAACTGGATGAGGCACTCAGTGCCATGGTCTGGGTGATTAGATAGGGTTGGGTGATCAGTTGGACTTGATGATCTTGGAGGTCTCTTCCAACCTGGCTGATTCTGTGATACCTAATCCTAAGCACAACCTTCTCAGAGGAGCCACCTACACCCTGGTGTCCCTGCACTGCTGGGCAATGCTCGTGGGCAACACCTGGCAGCACAGTAAGGGCTGAGGAGATGAAACAAATCACAAGACAAGAAGTGAAGGCAGAAGTTGGTCACAGCTGGTGAACCTGGGCTGCTTCAAACACTTAGGATGGCTCAGAGCAGGAGGTAAAGGCAACTGGGAAGGGGAAGTACAGAGAACACTGGGAGGGTGTGGGAGATGAAGATGGGGAAACAGAAGGAAATGGACAATCTTGCAGGCATGATGATGACAGCAAGGGGCTATGAGTGGAAGGAGGTGCAGGGGAAACTGTGGGCTGGTGGCAGGGGAGGAGTGATTCAGCTGTGGGGTGTGTGGGTTGCTTAGAAGGAAATAATAAGGAACAAGAAAAGGAAGTGATGCTCAAACCAGCAGGCTACCAGTGAGGAGACACTCTCTTGGAGAAAGATACATGAGCAAGGACATTGACATTGGTTATTCATTGTTAGAAACAAACAACAAGCAAACAAACAACAGATTCAAGGGCTTGAAAAGTGCTGAAGTCATGGGAAGGCTCTCAAATGTCCTACAGAAGGGCACACAGGATAACCAGAGGCTGACTTAGAAGGAAAAATAGAGGAAGTCAGTCAGTAAGAGAAGAGAGGACACAGGAGGACATCAATGGAAAGCTCAAAGTAGTAGCAGAAATGTGGGGCTAAAAGAGATGGAGGGGTAGATCTGGGCTATTCAGGCTTCATTCAGTAGAAGACCATGACAGGAAATGAAAAGTCAGATGAAGAGTAAGCCAGAAATCAAATAGAGAGGGTGCACAGATCTGTCTCCAAGGTGGTACAGCAGAAAGAGGAAATTGCTGTGCTACAACAGCAACTAATCTTTCATATTTAAGCACCAAATGAGTACAAAATAGTTTTGTGAAGGCTGGCAGGAGGGGCCCCAACCTTGGGGACCATTGCTCCATCCACACTAGGAAAGACTGCATCAAACTGGGCATGAGCCAGCAAACTGCCACAGTGACTTCCCAACAAGTTACCCAAGTGCATCCTCACTGCCACAGGAAGATTAAGAGCAGCTGGGATGTTGCCAGAGGAAGTTTGTACTTTGCAAATACACAAAAAGAAGAAGAAACATGAATTGATCAACCCCGATATTTGCACAACTCACCCTCATCAAAGGCTGCCACTCACTCCTCCTCTGCTCTGCAGGAACAAAGGCCAGCCCTCTCCAAGCAAAGCATTCAGTACCAGCTCCAGCTCTGACCCAAAGCACTGCTGCAGTGTCAGCATCCAGGCCTGTCCCAGAAGGGCCACTCGCAGATGCAAAAGGCAGGAGCAGGTTTGAAGAGTAAACCTCTCCAAACACAGAAAGAGCCAGGACTGGGCTGACCTGTGGAAGACTTCATGCCTTGTCAGGAAAGAAATATTACAGGCTGGTGGGCAAAGATCCATGGCTTGCAAGGCCAGGAGTTAAAATCCCTATGGTTAGGAGCTGGCCAGCTGCCCAGCACTGAGCGTGGGACTGCGCTGCTCCCCCTGTCCTCCACCTCTGGCTGGAGGAATGGGCACCTCTCACCCCACCTCAGCACTGCTGCCTGCACCAAGAGCTTTCCTTAGAGGCACTTCCAGGGCCCTTGTGTCAGGTGAGCATGCCCATAGGTGAGTGCCTGACATGGAATCCTGTGGGGAGCTGGCTTCTTGGGGGCTGAGGGAAGAGGAGAATTGGTTTGGTGATGGTTTCCTCCTCCCAGCTGCATGCAGACACCATGCTGACAACAGAGAAGCAAACAAGTGAGGATTGTCTCCTATGAGGACAGGCTGAGAGAGTTGGGGTTGTTCAGCCTGGAGAAGAGAAGGCTCCAAGGAAAGCTTAGAACTGCATTTTAACACCTGAAAGGGGACCTACAGGAAGGCTGGGGAGAGGCTGTTTGCAAGGGCTGGTAGTGATAGGATGAGGGACAAGGGGTTGAATCTGGAGCCAGGTAGGAAGGCTGGACACCTGGAGGAAGTTCTGCACAATGAGGGTGGTGAAATACTGGAACAGGTTGCCCACTGGTGTGGTTGAGGCTCCATCCTTGGAGGTATTCAAGGTCAAACTCGATGGGGCTCTGAGCAACCTGATGCTGTTGGAGATGTCCCTGCTCACTGCAGAGGGGTTGGACTAGATGGGCCTTTGAGGGTCCTTTCCAGCCCCCTGCATTGTGTGGTTCCACACTGCAGTGGAGCAGAGCCCAGCAGAGCAGCAGCAGACCTTAAATAGCAGTGACTTTAACCTCACAATTAATCCCTGCATCTTTCCTAATGCTTACAGCCTCCTGCTGTGGCCTTCCTCCTGCTGCAGCAAAGCAGAGACACACGTGTTGCAGGGGCCATTTCCAGCAGCTCCCAGGGGAACACCACCTGGACAGCACAGCATTTCTTTCTGCCTAGGATTTGAGGGCTGAAAATCTTTTCCATTATCACAGCTTTGCCTCTTCTTCCTGCCCCCCAGTCCTCGGATGGCAGCTAGTGCCTGTTCCTTACCTTCTTCACAGCAGGTTGGGCAGATTAATTAGAAAGATTGTCTCAAGGTGCAAACTTTGCATCTGGCTGGAAAATTGTGAAGGTCAGAATTAAGCTGGTTCAACCTGTGCCTGTGAGCAGCTTTGAGGTGGAGACATTTGAAGGGCTCAATACAGTCCAGCCACGAAAGCCTGGCACGCTGCTGGCACTGCACAAGCTCCTTGGACCAAATTATCAGCCATAGGTGCTTAGGGAGTTTCAAAGTGACAGCAAGTCATGAAGAGTGGAATTTCAAATGAAAAAGCCTCCAAGTGAACCTGGAATCAAAAGCAAGACCCTCTGGCTACCTGAAAACAGGCATTTCTGGGCAGCCCTGGGGCCAGTGCTGAAGGCCTTTGGAAAGAAGAGATCACATTAGGCAAAGCAAGATGCTCTGAAACCATCTCAGCACTGGACTGCTGAAGGATGCTTTAGCTTTTAGCTGAGATGCTGCTATTTTATCTGAAACATTGTCCACTCTCTTCTCTTGACTGCAACAAGCCATTGCTCCTGAGGGTGTCCTTGAATTTCTCTCTCTGCCCTTGAAGAAACCATCCAGCCCATCCTTTGCCTGAGGAGCAGGGGTGGTCCTTCATCTATGCTTCACAAAGCCAAGAGGAATTTGGAGAAGAATTGCTGTGGTCCCATTCTCCAACCTGGAGGCTACACCTTGAGGGAGCAGAGACTTGCACAGAAATCTAGAGCAGAGCTGACCATTGAGCTCTACACCCCCCCTAACAAACACCTGCAGCACTACACAGTTCTCTGCCCTCTGGTCTCTTTAGTCCATTAATAAAAGTAAATGCAGGGAAATACTCCAGACCCAGCACTGCCCCTGGACCATGGGCACAGAGCAGTGTCAGTAAGTCTAGAGGGAAGTGCAAAGAGCACCCCTGCAGAGGGGTTGAGATGGTTAGAGGGAAGGTCTGAGCACCACCAGAGGAGAAACAGAACACTTTGCACCCTGCTGTCACAGACTGGTACCCTTAAAGGGCTTTCTGCCTGCTGTTGGACACCCCCTGCCTGGCAATTCATGTGAGCATCTGCTGTGCACTGCACGTGAATCTCCCCAGTGCTCTGGCTGTGAGCTCTCCCCCAGTTTAAGCAAACACTGGGTGCTAATCTGGTTTGCACTGGGCACACAGAATGCTTGGCCATAAAATCCTCTGCGGCATTCAGGTATTTGACGAGCTGAAGCATTTCAGGGTGTGCCTGGCCTTTCTGTTTAGATACACAGCTATTCAGTGCAGTTTGGAATCCAGTCTCAGAGAGAAGCTTGGCCTTCCAAGCCCTTTGGAACAGAAATGTTGGAATGGGTTCCCTGAATCATAACCAAACCCCTTGGTTTGGGCAGGCACTTGCATCACAGTACCCTTGAGATGAGCCAGCCATGTTCAGTCCCCCAGTTCTGCTGCCTGAGTGAGATCAGCCAGCCATGCTGTGTTTTGCAGCCAGCTCAGTCCCCCAGTTCTGCTGCCTGAGGAACCCCATCATCTGCTTTGAGATCAGCCAGCCATGCTGTGTTTTGCAGCCAGCTCAGTCCCCCAGTTCTGCTGCCTGAGGAACTCCATCCTTCTGCTTTGAGATCAGCCAGCCATGCTGTGTTTTGCAGCCAGCTCAGTCCCCCAGTTCTGCTGCCTGAGGAACTCCATCCTTCTGCTTTGAGATCAGTCAGCCATGCTGTGTTTTGAAGCCAAGCTCAGTCCCCCAGTTCTGCTGCCTGAGGAACTCCATCCTTCTGCTTTGCAGATGAGCTATTAGTGGGGAGTTTATCTCCACCCATTCCCATGGCTCTGGTGTCTGGTTTTTTTCCTCTCCTGAGAGTGGCCCCACACTGTTAGTTTCTTGTACCAGCACCCCAAAAGAGCACCCCATAAATGGCCAGCATCACCCCCTTTGACTCCAAGTGAATCACAGAATCATCACCTTGGAGGTGACCTAGTTCCACCCCTTCCTGGCATAGGCAAGTGACACCTTCTGCCTGACCAGGTTGCTCCCCATCCAACCTAGCATCAGTGTACCAGACAGCTGTATCTGGCTGGTGTGACTTCAAAGATGCTCCAAGTTCACCAAGCTTTGACCACCTATGAAGCAAAAGAGCACAAGGAGACTTTAAATGCTGGAGCTGCTGCTCAGAGCCCTGGCCAGCACCCGCGCCTGCTGCGCTGGGAAACGGAGATCCTGACAGTTCATGCATCTTTAATGATGCTGCTCAGCAGAGGACACATTTGATAGCTGAAGGTATAAAAGCCTCATCAAGAGCAGGAGTGCTAGAAGCCTTTGTCCATCTTTCAGGGCCAGATCTTGTTTCTAACGTTAATGAAAGTCCCCCGTTAGTTTTAGCAGGGCTGGACACAGGGCCTGAGCAGCTACATGCAAGGAGAGCTTCAGCTTGGACATCCAGCTGTGAGAATCAGGGATCTGAACACAGACATTCCATGCTTAGGACTTTCTCCTCCCTAAGAAGGCTTTGCCAGACAGGTGTCCTGATAGTGATGTTCCTGCACGGACGCAAGAGGCTGTTGCAGCAGCACTCAGACGTCCAGGGTTATGTTCTGGGTGGTGTCAGAGTCCAGCCTGTCACCCACGTCTGGTGTTTCCAAACAGGGATGACACAATGCCTTTGCTCTTTAAAGCCATAAATTAACATTCAAATAATCAGCAATTAGAACAGCAAGAACCAAGTGACACCAACACAGGCGTCAGGGGCTCAGCCTCTTATCAAAGCTGTTTGACAGCGAAAACGCAGGCTCAAGGTGAAGGTCTTCAGCCTGCATTGTACATTCAGTATTACACAACTCACACAGCCCTCAAAGGAACACCAGGACCTCTTTTCCCCTCCCTGAGGCTATTGAGTCCTGGTTTAATGATGTGTCAAGACAACCTAACAAAGCAGGAGAACGCAGGCAGAACAAACCTCGTGTGTAAACAGTTCTGGGAAGGCAGAAGTCACTCCTGCCATGAGCTTGGGGGTTATGGGACAGCATCCTGGGGGTTTGCTCACCTTTACTGAGCTTTTAGCAGAGCAGATGAATGTTTTCTGCTTCCTCTAGGGTCCCCAACACAAAGAAGGACGTGGACCTGCTGGAGCAAGTCCAGAGGAGGGCCACAAAGGTGATCAGAGGGCTGCAGAGCTTCTCCTGTGGGGACAGGCTGAAAAAATTTGGTCTGTTCAGTCTGGAGAAGAAAAGGTTCCAGGGAGACCTTAGAGCAGCATTTCCATGCCTGAAGAGGTCCTGCAGGAAGGCTGGGGAGGTTTAGAAGGGCTTGTAGCAGTGGGACAAAGAGCAAAAGGTTTGAAACTGGAGCAGGGTAGATTTAGGTCGGACACCAGGAGGAAGTTCTGCACAATGAGAGTGGTGAAATACCGGAACAGGTTGTCCACAGGTGTGGTTGAGGTTCCATTCCTGGAGGCATTCAGTGCCAAACTTGATGGGGCCCTGAGCAATCTGATGTGGTTGGAGATGCCCCTGCTCAATGCAGGGACATTGGAAGAGGATGACCTTTGAGGGTCCCTTCTAAGCCAATGCATTCTGTGATTCAGCAGCTATGCCAGGCAGGGCTCTGCAGCTGCTGCAGGTCAGGATATTTCTAGTTGCTTTCACATGTTTCCCCAGTTCTGTTCCTGCCAGAGAGGCAGCAAGGGAGGATCTTTACACAGAGATCCCAAGGAGCAAACAGCAATCAAGACAGTGGCTGGAACAAGAAAAGTGCTGATGACAACACACACTGTGCCACAGTGTTTGCAGCAAGGAACAGTGTTCCTAATCAATAATAATTGGGAGTTTCCTGCTCTGGGAGCTCAAGTGCTTCAGTGTCTGCTTCCCCTTTGGTACCTGCTAGCTGGATAACAGACATTACTCTCCTTCAGAGTTTGTCTTTTGAATATCTTTTGATTCAAGGTTGAACTTGTAAGGAAAATAAATGCTAGGGGGAAAAGGAACAAACAGCAAAATGATTCCCTGGATGAGCTTCCTTCACATACTGCTCCTTGAATATCTGCAGGGAAGGAGCCTCCAACACCTCCCTGGGCAACCTGTTCCAGTCTTCCACCACCCTCATAGTAAAGATCTTGTTCCTCACACCCAATCTAAATCTGCTCTTCTCTAGTTTGAAGTTATTGCTCCTTGTTCTGCCCCTGCAGGTCTTTGCAAACAGTCTCTCCCCATCCTTCCTGTAGCCCCCTTCAGGTACTGGCAGGCTGCTCTAAGATCTTCCCAGAGCCTTCTCTTCCCCAGCTGAACACTCCCAGCTCCCTCAGCCTGTCCTTGTAGCAGAGCTGCTCCAACCTCCTGATCATTTTCATGGCCTTCCTCTGGACCTGCTCCATCACCACTGCTGGAGGTGTTTAAGAAGAGCCTGGATGAGGCACTCGGTGCCGTGGGTTAGTTGATTAGATGGTGCTGGGTGATAGGTTGGACTTGATGATCAGGTTGCTCTGAGATATTCCCAAAGCCTTCTCTTCCCCAGGCTGAATGATCCCAGCTCCCTCAGCCTGTCCCCATAGCAGAGCTGCTCCAATCCCCTGGTCATTCTTATGGCCTCCTCTGAACCCTCTCCATCAGCTCCATGTCCTTCCTATACTGAGGACTCCAGAGCTGTACACAGCACCCCAGGGGAGGTCCCACCGGGGCAGAGCAAAGAGGTGAAGAGGAAGCTGGCCTTATAGAAACAGAGCAGGACTTTGGGCAGAGTGACTGCAGAGCACGTGAGGCACTTCTAAATCCTGTTAACTGCTTAGCATTTCATTTCTCCTCTTCTGGTTTTTTATTAATTCCACCCACAGGCAAAGGAATAAAGCAGCTGCTGAAATAAGTCCTCTCTTGAACACCCCGTGCAGCATCCCAGCAGAGTTAACGGGGTGTTAATGACTCAGTGCTGGTTACCGGCAGAGCTTCAGCTGGGGACTTGTGGCACGAAGCACACCCTGAACGGAAAGGGTCAGCCCGCAGCAGGACCTGCCTGGCCCTCTCTGCTCTGCAAGCCTAAACCTGCTCACATGGAGAAGGATTATTCTGGAGGAGAAGGAAAGAGGAGAGAATTTGAATGGAATTAACCAGGTTGGAAAAGACCTTTGAGATCATCAGGTCCAACCTATCACCCAGCACCATCTAATCAACTAACCCACGGCACCGAGTGCCTCATCCAGGCTCTTCTTAAACATCTCCAGCGGTGGTGATGGAGCAGGTCCAGAGGAAGGCCACGAAAATGATCAGGAGGTTGGAGCAGCTCTGCTACAAGGACAGGCTGAGGGAGCTGGGAATGTTCAGCTGGGGAAGAGAAGGCTCTGGGAAGATCTTAGAGCAGCCTGCCAGTACCTGAAGGGGGCTACAGGAAGGATGGAGAGAGACTGTTTGCAAAGACCTGCAGGGACAGGACAAGGGACAATGGCTTCAAACTAGGGAAGAGCAGATTTAGATTGGGTGTGAGGAACAAGATCTTTACTATGAGGGTGGTGGAACACTGGAACAGGTTGCCCAGGGAGGTGTTGGAGGCTCCTTCCCTGCAGATATTCAAGGAGCAGTATGTGAAGGAAGCTCATCCAGGGAATCATTTTGCTGTTTGTTCCTTTTCCCCCTAGCATTTATTTTTCTTACAAGTTCAACCTTGAATCAAAAGAGAATCAAAAGACAAACTCTGAAGGAGAGTAATGTCTGTTATCCAGCTAGCAGGTACCAAAGGGGAAGCAGACTCTGAAGCACTTGAGCTCCCAGAGCAGGAAACTTCCAATTACTATTGATTAGGAACACTGTTCCTTGCTGCAAACACTGTGGCACAGTGTGTGTTGTCATCAGCACTTTTCTTCTTCCAGCCACTGTCTTGATTGCTGTTTAACCTGAGGAGCCTTAATTTCTTCAGGAGTTGCAATGTTTGTATACTCACAAGGGGAAAACAGCTCTGCAGATGCTCTGCTTCAAGTTCAGGAAGGTCTTGAGGCTGCTATCTCCCTGGCTGGATCCCAGCAGGCTGGAGTGTGAGCAAGGTGCTCCTCAGCTTGAGAAGCTGCTCTGGCACCCAGGTGAAGTTATTCCCAAGGAGCACCTGCAGCACTCACAGGGAGAGATCTCTGCCCTGCCTCCTGCTGACAGAGCTCTACACCCAGGTTTGCTGGCTTGGGATGAAGGCTTGAAAAAACCCAGCCACTGAAGCCTTCAGGTGTGGGGGATTGATCTGCCCAGCTCTTCCTCAGAAGCCCTGACTCAGCATTTCAGGATGCTGAATAATGTATCACCCAGGATGCTGGAGCCAAGCTTCCTTGGGAAGGGTTCAAATTTTCTTGGTGATGGTTATTTTAGAGGCACCTGGAAGGAAAGCCATCAGTGAAGTCACCAGGACTGCAGATTTATGCCCAGCAGTGGGGAGCAGCCTCAGGAGAAAAAAAATGATTTCCTTGGCTGTGCATCAAATCACTCTTCAAGAAGTGATGGTGACACCTGGACTACAGCAGCCTGATGCTACAATATTGGTACCTTGTGTCAAGGAGATATTGCCAGCCCTGACCAAGAAGGAGGAGGGGGGAGGGAAATATCTGAACTGAAGCAGGAAGAAATAAGACTTCCAAAAGTGATGAGTCCTGGCTTAAGCCTGCCCCCATGGAGAGCAGCAGAAGCCTTGCCTTGGAATCAGGCTGAGCTCTGACAAATCCCCTGCTAATGCCCTAACTTTGCTGAGTCAGGGGGCAACATCTTGCCTTTTGCTGTGTGTGGGGTGGATTTTCAGTCCTGGTTTTATATCTACCTACAAAAGCACACAGACACCCACAAACCTGAAACTCTGGTGCACTCTGGCTTTAAAAAGACAGAATCATCGAATCATTGAGGTTGGAAAACACCTCTAAGATCACTGAGTCCAACTCTCAACCCAACACCCCCGTGCCCACCAAACCATGTCCCCAGGTGCCATGTCTGCACATCTTTTGAACCCCTGCAGGGATGGGGACTCCACCACCTCCCTGGGCAGCCTGTTCCCATGCCCAGTAAAGAAATTGTTCCTAACATCCAACCCAAAGTCACTGCAGCTCTCATGGATGCAGGGATATTGAGAGTCACTTTGAAGCCAAGCTTTGGCATGCCTCCAGGCTTGGCTGCATCATGCCCCAGGACAGGGACAAAGCCCTGGAAGCCACCTAGGGCAATAATCACTTACTCTGATGCTGGTGATCCCCAGAAGCCACCTTGCTGAGCCTGGCCAAGGCTGGGGAGATGCTGCAGTGCTCCTCTGAGAGCACAAAGGCTGCAGAGCTGAGCTGTGCTATTGGAAGCCAGGAGCTGTAAGGCAGGATACAGAAAAATCCTCTCCTGCTCCTTTTAACTAATTCAAGCAGGCAGCTTTTGTTTCTTTTCTGAAGGCAAGAACTGGAGTTAATGGTTTGCTATAAACTCATTACTGGAAAGCTGATGCTTTCTCTCTCTCTGCTTGACGTGGGCACATAGCAGCACTGAAGAGAAAGGTTAGCTCTCACGTATGCATGGGAAGCAGCACCATGGCCTGAGGGATGCTCAGCTCAGAGATCATCAAGAGCTCTGGCAGTACCACTGGACAGGCAGGAGACCTGCCCCTGCCTGGAGAGGCTGAGGGAACACCACAGTGAATCACAGAAATCCCAGGTGGATACACACTGCAGGTCTGCACCCAGGTGGCCCCAGGCTCGCCCTGGCTCACAGCCTCATTTCACTTCTGGCCACCCCAGCTGAGTGCTACAGGAGACCTCTGTTTGCTGTAAAATTAACACAACCAAGAGGCCTCCTGTTCCAGACTCAAAGTGCTCCATCACTACCCACACCAGCAGCACAAATCCCTCAAGAACTCAGCCAACATCCTTCCAGCTCTTCTCCTCTGCTTAAAGTCCTACCAGCTCCTGGCTTCCACGATGTGCCAAGGCCATCAGCTCAGATTTGTGAGGCACATCAAAAATGTCTGTGACCAGACATGTTGGTGTAGATCAATGCAGCTCCCAGAACACAGAATGACCTCAAGAGATCATCTAGCCCAACCCCCCCACCAAAGCAGGATCACCTATTCCAGGTCACACAAGGCACCACTAGCAGAAACCCAGCTTGAATAGCTCATCTGTGCCCTCTGCAGTGTCCTCCCCTCACACACATCCAAGAGGCTTTCCTGCAGCAGTGGTGGCCAGCGTGGCCACTGCCAAGCTGTGGTTCAGAGTCACCAGCAGAACTGGTGGGGCAGTGAGGGCTCAGGTCACTGGCACACCTGGCTAAACTTGTCCAGCTTGAAGCCAAGCCTTACCATGCGCACACCACAGCCACCAGGCAGGTCCCTGACCTCCTAGCACAGCTTGGCACCAAGCCCATGAGAAGCAGGCACAGGTTTCATCAGGGAGTTCAGCAGCACTGCTGAGGCTGTGGCAATAGAGGTGTTCACACCCTGTGGGGCCAGCAGGCTGTTGTCCACACTGTGACAGGTGTCAAAGCAAGGGCAGAAAGCAAAGCCACAGCTGTTCCCTGGCTTTTCTCTTGTTTTATTACCCCTAACTGCCTCGGTGTTCAGCCTGGCCATGAACAGCTACAGCAGAGGCATGGGAGGGGATCCAGAGCTGAGGATTGACAGCCTGAGGAGCAGGAAGAGCAAAGCACCACACAGGAGACTCTCTGCTGCATATTATTTTCAGGCAGCTGGGAGCTAGGGAAGCAGATGCTTGTTCTGATGCTGGTGATCTCTGGTGAGATGCTTCCCCTCTCCTGGGAGCTCCTCTCTGAGGAGCTGCAGTAGGAAATGCTGTCTGAGAGTCATCATTAAGCCTTCTCTTAATTCCACAGTTGCCAGAACATCGGTTCAGGCCTCTCTGCAGCTTTCTCTCCTGGTGCTTTCTGCCTGGAAACATCTTCTGTCTAGAGTGAGCCTCCTTCAGGCAAAGCAGTCTGTGATCATTGCAGGCCTTCTTCAAGCAGCTCTGCTCAGCAGGGGACAGAGGCCAGAGGCACCTGCCCAGCAAAAGCAGCTTTCCAATCTCACCCTCTGCAGTCACTTACTCCACTAAGTTTAAGCCAAGCAGGGATTTGAGCCAGGGGTTGATTAGAGCACATCTTGTGAGCACCTGGGGTGGGATGTTGCTGGGGCCAGCCCAGTAGAGAAGGCAGGGCAACAAGTGACAAAGAGGAGCAGTAGCTGTGTCAGCTGAGGAAAAACTTCTTTGCTGTGAGGGTGCTGGAGCCCTGGAGCAGGCTGCCCAGAGAGCTTGGGGAGTCTCCTTCCCTGCAGAGATTCCAAACCTGCCTGGACATTGTGGCCCTGGGCAAGCTGCTGTGGGGGAGCCTGTTTTAGCAGGGAGATTGGACTGGATGATCTTTGAAGGTCCCATCCCACCCCCAGCCACGCTGGGATTTGATGAGGCATCCTGTTTCCTACCTCTCCAACAGCAGCCATCAGCAGATAGGAAGCATCAGACCAGAGCAATTCTGAAATGGCATAGCTGAGAACAAAACCCCTGGGAGCCAGAGCTGTGATCCCAGCTGGACACCCCACAGGCTCATGCTCCCCATGCTAAACCCCATCCCCTGAGCTCACCTTCTGCCTAGCCACACCTCAGCCTCTAACTGAGCCCACCACCAAGAACCCAGTCCCACCACAGCAACCTGAGAGCCAGCAGCAGAGCCTCAGCTGGGCAGAATCCCTTTTATTCTGCCAGGATTAGCAGGGCTCAGGTCACATGTGCCATGTAATTACTGCAGCAATGTTTGAAGCCAGGTGGAGGTGGTGAAGGGCTCAGGCTGCTGTATTTAGGGGCAGGTGATTAGTTAAGTTGAAGGGGTTTTTCTCTTCATCTTTCCTTCTTCTCTGAAAAATTCAATTTGCCTTAAGGCAGCACTGAGAGCTGATACTGACCTAATCCCTCAGCAGCCCAGACCTGATCTGCTGCAAATTTCCACCTCTATCAAGAGCACAAACCCACATTCCTCTCCTCCACAATGCAGAGGCCCCCAGGATCCACTTACCTTCGGGCTCTGCTTAAAACCTGGGCTGCCAAACACATTATATAACCTGACTCGAAGGTCCAGGCCCCGTGAGCCAGCAGGTGAAAGTGCTCCACTGCCTCCTGCCTCTCTGGCAAGCCCTGAGAAGCAGCCTTCAGCAGCTTCTGTACTCCTTGCTCTAAAGGTTTACAGTTTTTCCTTCTCCTCCCTTCCCTGCTAGGCTCCTAAATCCCTTCTGCTCAGCAAACAATCATCTCCTTTTGTCCTGCTAGTGCTAAAATGGGCATCTCTGTTCATGGCTCTCCCTTCCCTCCTGCTCCCACCTAACTGACCATTATCGCTCATGATGCCAGCAGAGATCTGGGAGGGATACTCCAAACCAAAGTGCTCCTGGGGAATCAGCCTAGGGAGCAGGCTCAAGCAGGAATCCACACTGATTCCTTCTTCCAGCCCTGCAGAAGCAGGTAGCTCTAAGAACACTCTCCTCCCTCTGCATTCAGAAGCTCAAGCACATAATGTGCAGGTTGCATTCTGGAGCACGAGTTGTTTCAACACCCTCTTGATGACAGCCTGCTCAGCTGTCTTCTCCTGAGGGTGAAATGCTGGTGTAAAAGTGGCCTTTCCCTCCAGAGAGGTGAGCAAGTGGCTGTCAGTGTTCAGTGACATGGGAGGGGAAAGCACCAATGTGTTCACCTTGCACCAAAACTTGGGGCTGGTGGCTAAGAGCTTGGAAGTGAAGCAGGAATGTGGAGGCACCACCGTGGGGTCAGGAATAAGGCACCTCCCAGCTGTGTCACTCTGCTCCTGCTTGAAGCCATTAGTGCTGAATTCCCAGCAGGAATGTGGAAGGAATGCTCCCATACTTGAGGGCTAGGGGTGATGGTTTGAGACTAAAAGAGGGAGACCTAGACTAGAGAGAAGGAAGAAATGCTTTACACTGAGGGTGGCGAGGCCCTGGCCCAGGTTGCCCTGGGAGATGGTAGATGCCCCATCCCTGGAACCATTCCAGGTCAGGCCATCCTTGATAGGGTGACCACCTACTTAAACCTTCCTCTGGAGCTAGACAGAAACTCCCTCTCAATGAGCCTTGTTCCCAGAAGGTAAGGCTGGACTTTGATACCTGATAACATCAGCTGTTGGGGACTGCTCGCCTCCAGGGGCAGAAATGACAACTGCTCAGAGGAGCTGCCACCCATAGCATGCCACACCTGCAGCTGGAGAACCATTTCCACACTCTCTGGCAGGCAGACACCACGACCAGAGCTTGCACAGAGCTGAGAGCCCAGCATGGAAACTAGCAGAGGAGGCTGTGGGTGATGGCATCTCATGAAGTGCAGTTTGAGTTGGGGAAACTTGCTCAAGGAGTTTATGGCTCCTGGGAACTGCCATCTGTGCTGCCTGGAGAGTGTGTTGTGCTGTGATGAATGGTGTTCACTGAGGGGTTTAAAGTGCTTTCAGGAGAAGGGGCTCAGGGGTAGCATAAAGGTGAATTGTTCTCTCTGTCTTTGCCTCAGACTAAAAGCTGGGGCTGCTCAAGACCCAGACAAAGGTTTCTAGGCAGTGAGGAGCAGGAAGCAAGCCTCCTGTGAGCAGGGATTATCACAAAAGGTAAGGATGTGTGTGTTCTGCAGCACATTGGGGAGGAGCTGGGAAATCAGCCCTTCCAGCTCCAGCTCTCTCCTGACCAGCGGGTTGGTGGAGCAGCCACACACCCCCAGGACACTGCGAGCAGGAGGGCTGAGCAAAGCTCCCCACGATGACACTTGCTGGGTATCCCCCAGCTCTTCCAGGTGTGAACCTGCAGCTTGGACCTAGTGCAAAAGCTCTGCAGCCTCCTAGCTCTTCTCTTCCTACAGAAACAGACCAGAGTCCCACAAATGCCAGATTCCTCTTGGCACCTTCTCCAGCGGCCAGCAGTGCAGCACCAGCAGCTGCTCCTGCCTGAGCAAGAGCTCCTGCTTTAGCTGCTGCTGCTGTGGCTGAAGAGGGCAGATGCTGGGCACAAGTCATCAACGTGGGGCAGCCCATGACAGTGTGGGACTCATCTGCCTTCTTCAGGTGATGGAAAGGTCCCTGGCTGTGTGGCAGTGGTGGAGTCACCACCCCTGGAGGTGCTTAAGCAGTGCATGGTGCTCAGGGATGTGGTTTAGTGTTGACCCTTCAGCGCTGGCTTGAGGGTTGGGCTGGATGATCTTTGAGGTCTCTTCCAATTGGAGGTATTCTGTGACTCTGTGATTCCTGTGTGGCTGTCTCCTTCCCTGGCTGATCCTGCGAGGAGCTGGGCCCAACTCTCCTGTTCCCAGGCCAGAGGACACTCCTGGGGCTGAATATCAAAGGGCTGCTGTGAACAATGTCAGCCAAGCACACAAACAAAACCTAAAGAGAGCTCACAGCAGTCCCCACAACCAGAAGTTACCAGTGGTTAACAAAGGATAAAAGCAAAGAAAAAACAAGAGCCCCTGGCCCCCAGTTCCTTCCATCTGCACCACCCTGGAGCAGGAGGGTGTCCATCACTGCTGAAATCAAAGCTTTCCTCTCCATTGTTTCCTCAGTGGTGAGAGCAGCCCATGGCCCTCTGCCACCAGGGAGCTGGATGAAAGCGACCCAAGGACCCCACACAACAGGACCCAGGGCTCTGGCTGCCTTTGCCTGTGCTGTGGAGCTGCAGTAAAAGCTCTCCCTCTCCCAAAGCAGGAGGCAGAGCCGGGCTTGCCGGCCAGATGCAAGGTCCTGCCCCAGCCCTTCAGTGCTGCAGCACAGCTTGGGGCCATCACAGCAGCTTTGAACGTCCACAAGGCAGCACAGTGCCTCCAAAGTGGACCTCCACAGTCCAGTGTGATGTTGCTACTTCAAAAATCTCTGTCCTTGCAGAGCTCTGAGAGTCAGAGAGAGGGGTGTGTTGGAGTGGACCTTAAAGATCTTCTACTTTCAACCCCTTTGACCTGGGCAGTGTGACCTTCTTCTATACCAGGTTGCTCAAGGATCCTTCCAGGGCTGGAGCCTCCACAACTTTCCTGGGCAACCTTGCAAGGACTCAAGTCTCCTCTGCTTCATCCACAACGCCAGGAGCTTGCTCCAGTGTGGTCTCCACCAAAGGCAATACTCCCAACAAAACCTATGCAGAAAATACCTGCTGGACAAGGAACTGAAAGCTTGCTGCTTCTGGCTGGAAGGTGTCCAGAGAAGGGCAACAAAGCTGGGGAGGGGTCTGGAGCACAGCCCTGTGAGGAGAGGCTGAGGGAGCTGGGGCTGCTTAGCCTGGAGAAGAGGAGGCTCAGGGGAGACCTTATTGCTCTCTACAACTCCCTGAAGGGAGGTTGTAGCCAGGAAGAGGTTGGTCTCTTCTCCCAGGCAACCAGCACTAGAACAAGAGGACACAGTCTCAAGCTGCACCAGGGGAAGTTTAGGCTGGATGTTAGGAAGAAGTTCTACACAGAGAGAGAGACTGGCCATTGGGATGTGCTGCCCAGGGAGGTGGTGGAGTCACCATCACTGGAGGTGCTTAGGAAGAGACTGGATGGGGTGCTTGGTGCCATGGTTTAATTGATTAGATGGTGTTGGGTGATAGACTGGACTTGATGATCTCAAAGGTCTTTTCCAACCTGGTTAATTCTATTCTATTCTCTGCTCCCCATGAGCAGCACAAGCAAGGTTTGCCAGGCAGGGACTATCTTTTGGGGAGATTTGTACCCT
Organism: Melanerpes formicivorus; assembly: GCF_026170545.1. Taxonomy (NCBI): domain Eukaryota; kingdom Metazoa; phylum Chordata; class Aves; order Piciformes; family Picidae; genus Melanerpes; species Melanerpes formicivorus. Next base: position 13,435,771 of record NW_027142371.1, on the reverse strand, counting down.
AAATAGGACTTTTCATGAGAGATCCACTTAGTATTCCTCTAAAATTCCAGGGGGGTGAAATCCCCCACTCCTTCATCTCATTAAGGATGAAGGAATGCCAGGTATGTGGCAGGAATCTGGGGTGAGGAGGAGGAGTGGGGTATATTTTAACCAAGCTGCAGGGTGACACACAACAAAATACTAAAAACAAATAAAAAAGTAGTGATCTGAGGCTCAGGATCTGAAATTTCTTTCCCAGAGCTGAGCTGCAACATCAGGCAGGAGCACTGGGTTACTGCACGTGGGTAACCCTCACAAGGCCTCAGCCAAGGGACACAAAACCAAGTTGAAAGAAGACAGAACCCACCCTTGCCCCAGTCAGCCAGCAGAGACTCTTTGCCCAGTCCTGGATGAGCTCTGCAAGGTGTTATGCCAGAAGCCTGCTGACAGCTCCAACCCAGCACTAGCAGATGGCATCTGCCTTGTGACCTCCTTCCTCTGGGCATGGTGGGATCCCAGGGGCACGTCGTTGTGGATGCACCCAGGGAAGCAGTTTGGGACCTTCTTGAGGCACTTTGTAGCACTCACAGCATGCCAGCTGCTGGGCTCTAAATAGGGTGGATTTATCTAAGCAAAGCAGACAAAGCACTGGTGCTCAAGATGAGAGAGGTGACAGGGGAGGAGACCCCCAAGGAACGGGGGCATGCATACCCCAGGGGGCATCTGGACAGTCAAGAAGCAGCTGAAGTTGTTTGTAAAATCATGTGGAGAAGCCCTGTGAAAGTCCTGACAGTCTCAAAGCATAAGAGGAAGATAAGCCCAGCAGAGCTGTTTCTTATCTGGGTGCAGCTGGGCTGCTGCTGACATGCAGAAAGCAGTGCCAGTGACACAGGCTAGAGCTCTTACTGAGGACTGCTTGCCTTTGAAGAGCACAAGAGCAGCCTGGAGAACAAAATCTCCACATCAAAATCTACAGTGGAATGATAAGACTGCCCCAAAGTTGTTCTCACAGCCTCAAACTCACCTCCAAGCAAGTCTGAGGAGAGGCAGTGAGCCCCCAGCCTGCCTTGTTCCTCCAGGACAGTCTCCTCAGCATGTGCACAGAGCCACTGAGGAGCTTGGAGGATGCTCCAGGAAGGTGCAGAAAGAGGGAAGCCTTTTAGGTAGGAGGAACATCAGCCTCAGCTGATGCCAACAGCCTCCCACCCCTCCTGAGCATCAGGGCACTTGGGAACGTGCCTACACAGCAGCCCTGTGTGCCACCCCCACAGACCACCACAGCAGTCATGAGGCCTTTAGGGCTGCAGGTTGCCATTACCCCTTAAAACTTCTCCCACCTGGAGGCTCACCACACTCCCTGGCCCTTCCTCTAAGTAAGGCAGGCAGCCAAATGCACCATGGTCTCTCTGTGTCCAACACTCTCTCACCCCTCAGGTTCCCAAGCAGTTCACACATGATCTTAGATGCCATACAAAGGTCTCTTCCCTCTGGAATTCATATGGGGTGGGTATGAATGAAGCCACACTTTCCCCTTGTAGGCTTTAAAGCTTGTTTGTCCAGCCAGACCTACCCAGGGCAGGGCACTCAGCTTCTCTGGGGATGAGCTTCCTCCTGAAGCAGCAGCCCAGCTATGGCTACTGGAAGTGCAGGAGCCTGGATGCCTTCACAGAATCCCACTGGCAACACACAAAAGGTGCTTGCCCCATCAACAGGTGAAGGAAGAAGCTGCTCTGTATTTCACCTCAGTCCTGAAACACACACAAAAAGCTGACACCAGACTGTCCTGCTCCAGCACAGGAATGTTAAGAGCTAAAAGGCTTTTGACTCTGACCATGAACTCAGCTTGCTTCACCTCCTGACTGGCAGTGGTCAAGAGCTAGTTAAGGACAAGAGCATACCTGCACGGGGGGATTCCCACCACACCACATCCTTCCCCCACCTCCAGGCATCGAGTGGCTTGAACACCTTCCACTTGCCCCCTCGTGCATTAAGCACAGCACAGACCTGTTCTCCACGATTTTACCTGACCTCCCCTCCTTCCTCACCATCCCTTTTCCAGCCTTCCACCACCTTACTGACCTCTACAGTAATTGTGCACCCTGGGAAACCTGCTGCTAGCACCGTTCTCAGGGGAGCTTTGCTGTTAGAGACGCCAAGGCACAGAGCTGAGGTCAGAGCAAACAGCCACAGATTGTCCTGAGCAAACACACATGAAAATGCAGGGCTCCAGGTTCACTGCAGCGTTCTCATCACAGCCTCTGCTGCATTAGGACATGAAAATCAAGCCCTCTGCTCTGAGAAAGAGAGAAAGACAATCCATAAGGATCTCAAAAAATCCCCAAACCAAACCAAACCAAAAAATGCAATACAATGAAACCCCAAACCAACACACTTCAGATTCTGGCACTTTAATGCCCTGAGAGGTAGGGCTGGGCTCCTGGGATGCACAAGGTGTTGGCCAGGTAAACACAGGACTGTGAGCACCTGAGCAAAAGGGAGTGAGAGGAGCCTGAGGAACTCTTGGCAAAGCTTGCCAGGATTTGAGTCCCTGAAAAGGGGAAGTTTTGCTGAAGCTGCTGCTGGGGAACAGGCTCACTCTCTGCACAGAGCAGTGGGAGTGAGCACAGCTGCTGTGTGCCTGGTGGAAATCCCCCATCTGACTTGGGGGATAATGTTAAATCCACTGCAGCGTTCTCCCCTCCCCTGCTCATCCCACACAAAGCTCCCAAACTTCTGGCTTCTGCCTGGCTGCTGGGGGATCGTGGCAGGCTGTCTCTGGAGGGATAATCCTACATTCTCAGAGACAGTTCATGGGCATCTATCTCTTTTCTTCTGAAGTGCTGTCTTACACAGCACATTAAGTGTCTTGGAGATTAATAACCGGAGCAAAGAGTTCTAATCTGGGTGTCCTAGCGGAGCTTTGGCAGGCAGCGGCTGCCGTTTGAAGTGGCTGTGGCACAGGAAACCGAAGAAGCCTTGGAGACCAAAAGCAAGGCTCGCAGGCAGCTCCCACAGAAATCTGGGAGGTGGAGCCCACGGGCTGCGTTTAGCCTGCAGGGCTGCTGAGCGCCGCGGTGCTGCCTCTCTCCGCAGGTCTTTGGGACCCTGCGCGGAAGGGGGACCCCAGTCGGGAGCTGCCTTTTAGGGCTAAGGAGCCCCGGCTGCCCCGGCCACGCCTGCCGAGCACAGCGCTGCGGCTCTGCTTTTGTGTTCCCTGACCTGAATTAGGCGCTCACTGAATTGTGTAACAGGGTTACAGGTTGCTTTGAACTTAATCTGCCGAGGACCAAACGGCAACCACTTGACCACCTCTGAGCTGGCAATTGCACTTTGTCAGCTGGCAGGACACCTGCCAGGATAAACACGGCACAGATTGCAAGGCTGCTCGCACAGCAAACTCACTCAACAGCAGCTCTGTGATCACTTGGCAAAGGTCCTCACAGTGTCACTTCAAGTTTCCTGTCCACAGAATGATCTTCTTTTTCCCTCTCCCAGCGAGTGGTCTTGTCAGCCTAACAATCCCTCCCCCTGCTCCTCACACAAACAGGAGGCTCATTAAAAAGGAGCCAAGCAGGTGCCTGGCTGGCCTGCTCCCCTCTCAGGTGGCAGTTCAAGAGGGGACTACTGGAGAGAGTCCAGCAGAGGCCACAAAGATGCTGAGGGGCCTGGAGCAGTTCTGTGAGGGGGAAAGACTTGAGAGCCCTGGGGCTGCTGAGCCTGGAGAAGAGCAGCCCCAGAGGGGCTCTGAGCAATGCTCAGCAAGAGCTAAAGGGTGGGGAGGCAACAGAATGGGGCCAGACTTTTGCCAGTGGTGCGATGCTCAGGGTCAGGACATAGGGCAGTTGGCACAAACTGGAACCCAAGAGGTTCCATCTGAACATAAGGAGGAAATTCTTTGCTGTGAGCATGCTGGAGCCCTGGGGCAGGCTGCCCAGAGAGGTTGTGGAGTCTCCTTGTCTGGAGAGATTCCCAACCAGCCTGGCCATTGTGATCCTGGGCAAGCTGCTGTGGGTGGCCCTGCTTGAGCAGGGGAGTTGGATTGGGTGATTCCCACAGGTCACTTCCAACCTCCACCATGCTGGGACTCTGTGAGAGGCCAAGGCCCAGCAGAAGTATTCCACAGCTCCTCCTCTCTGGTAAGCCCTGCACCAATGATGTGAAGAACAACCCAGGTGTGTACAGGGGTATGAGAAAACCTTGCTCCAGGAGGCCTTCAACCAACAGCAGCCCAAGGTAACAGCCTTGGGCCTCCTGCCCTTAGCACTGCACACTCCTCCTGCTTGTCTCCTGCCAGCACAATGCTCACCTAGCACTGCAGCAAATTTTGGCAGGGAACTGAACTTAAGAAGGCAAAATGAATCTCATTTGGCAACGTTCAGGCTTTCCATGGTGCTCTCCAAGCAACCTGAGTGCCCAGCAGCACGTTCAGCACAGCCTGTGACTGGGATCACGTTGTCCACGTTCATTACTTCCCCCAGGTGGGGATAAAGTGACAAATTAACAGCTAATATCGAGGAGATTATGAAACTATGCTTCCTTGGAGCTGTTGGAGCAGCTGACCCAGCACCTCTGCACAGAGTGAGGCAGCTCTGCTCACAATTAATGCAAGCTAAGTGGCTGGCACAATTTGGCCAGTTTAAAGCAATACAACCATCCACTGCAGGTGCCCTTCAGGCATCTGGATTAGTTCTGCAGGTTTCATTCCCAGCATCCTCTTCTCATTTCAGCAACCAACATCCAGGTTGGGAACAGATTTCTGTGTCTTGAGCAGCTGGCTCTACCACAACAGCTGAAGTTGAATCCAAAAGGGATCACCTAGGAATGACACATCATAGACTCTGCTCCGGGTCACTGGTAGGAGCTGAGATCCTTGGGCTCTAACTGGGGTGTTTCAGCACAGCACATTTTTTAACACATTCTTTGCAACTCATAGAATTGTCTGAATAGTCCTGAAAAAAAATCAGCCTGGCCTCCAGGCAGCTAAGGAAAGGATCAGCAGTCCAAACTTGAGATGACCTGAAGCTAACAGGCTCCCTCCTCCTCCTCCTCCCCTGCCCAACAGGCTGTTAGGGGCAGGGTAAAGGTCCAGCAAAAGCTGAATGCCACCCAAACAGTGTAAAGGGAGCAGGTCTGTGACAACACTCCCCACACACACTTGCTGGCTGCAGGACCTCCTACACACAGGCCAGACTCTGGCTTTGATAGCAGAGCTTTGGTTTAGATCATAAGTCTGAGCAATCCTTTTTGTGTCCAGAAACACCTCCAGCACATCCTGTGGCAGCAAACTCCTCATTTCAGCACCAAGAACCCCTGCAGGCTTTGAATCTGCCAGATGACAGCTTGGGGACAGTAAGCCAGCACCTGACCTTTATGCCAGTTATGACCTGGATGTTTTCCCCATCACAGAATCATAGAATTGTCAGGGTTGGAAGGGACCTCAAAGATCATCCAGTTCCAACCCCCCTGCCACGGGCAGGGACCCCTCACACTACAGCAGGTTGCTCACAGCCACATCCAGCCTGGCTGCAAAAACCTCCAGGCACGAGGCTTCCACCACCTCCCTGGGCAACCTGTGCCAGCATCTCACCACCCTCATGGGGAAGAACTTCTTCCTAAAGAAGAAAGTTCTTCCTGAAGAAGTTCTTCTCACCTTTCTCAGCCTCACAGTTCACAGCTCTTGCCAAACTGCAAGGGTCTGCTTAGCTTTCAGTTCAGCATTTCATATCCACCACTCCTGTGGGAGAGCAACAGTGAGCTGCTCAGCACAAGCACTGAGCCCTCACTCAGATTCAAGCAGCAGCACAGGAGCCTGGCTGCAAACCTGCATTTCTCAGCAAGGCAGAGTCAAGCACATCCTTACTGCTCTCTTTAAAGAGGTCAGCTCACTGAAACATAAGGGCATGGTAAAGCAAAGAGTTTCCTTTATTGCTAAAAGAGCTTTTGGATAAAAAAAGTTCCTCTCAGGAGTGGCCACTTGTCCTGCAGCAGCACTTCAGGGCTGCACAGGATTTGTCAGTCCTTGGAATGTACTTTATGGAGGTTGTGGTTTTATAGCTGAGCAGTGCTTTATGTGACCAGCTCTCAACCAAGACATTGAGACTGCTCTCACAAATGAAGTAAAAAAGGTATCTGAAGTCCCACTGTGTGTTCAGAGGTGGTTTAGCAAAATACAGCAGGAAGGAAATCAAACAAGAGGTGAATACAGGAGGCCTCAGGAGGAAAGGCACAGATCAGCCCTTCCACAACAGCAGAACACGTCCTGGCCGAGGCTGGCTGGGAGGAGCGAGGGGGCCGCCTGCTGGGCTGACTCGCTCGGTGCAAGCCTTGCTCCAGCTTCTGGATCACCCAGGGCAAGCAGTACAAACCCAGGATGTTTGCATTAAATAAAACACACACTCTTCATACCCCCTGAGCCTCCCTAGCAATGTCTGTGAGATGTTATTTCCCCCTGGAAGGCCCTGCTGTGGTGTTCCTCCTCGCTGATGCACAGCGCTGTGCCCTGCACGGGCAGCACCGTGAGCCGAAGTGCAGTGCAGCAGTGCAGCAGTGCCAGCTGCTGCCCCAGCAAGGCTGGTCCTGGGTGAGATGTTTCATGCTGAGCAGCCAGCTGAGGTCTGCTCTGCACACAACAGTATCTCCTCTTCTCTCTGCCCTGCTGTCTCCAGCCCCGGGGCCATGCCCAGGGCTCAGTGCTAGGCCTGCTCGCAGGGGTTGGCAGCGCTGGATGCCAGAGCTCTGCTGGGTGCCTCTGCTGTCCTTGGAGCCTGCTTGGGAAGACGAATGGGGACATAGACATTTGAGGCACAGTGCTCCTTGAGGTATTCTCCCCCTTTTTCTTCATAGTCTTTCCTGGTTATCCAGCCTTCCTCCCGGCTCATGTATTCCACTGCCCAATCCCTGGCCCCATACCAGGCGTCTAAAACAGGGCTGGAAGCAAGGTGAACCTGGATGGGAGGAAAGCACAACAGCCACATCAGTTCAACACTGGAGACAAAAGCCCTTTGGACCCTGGTTATTATGGTCTGTAACACAAACCCCTGACTTTCAGAAGGTTGAGCTGATTAGGCTGGAGGTGAGGAGAAAGCTCTTCACAGAGCTGTCAGCCATTGGGATGTGCTGCCCAGGGAGGTGGTGGAGTCCCCATCCCTGGAGGTGTTCAAGAGAGGACTGGATGTGGCACTTGGTGCCATGGTTTAGTAGTCATGAGGTGTTGGGTGACAGGTTGGACTTGATGATCTCTGTGGTCTTTTCCAACCTTATTGATTCTGTGATTCTATGATTACTCCAAGTACCTTGGGGGAAGAGCAGTGTTTGGAACAGGTTTCAAGTGTGCCTTCAACTTGAGGTCCACTCTCTATGAGCCTGCTCTGTTTCTACAGGCTGAGAAAGCACTTGAGCATAGCATGCTCACAACCAACAGCCCTGACAGCTGGAAGGGCTGGGGGTACAGCAAAGCAAGCATCAAGTGCCCCAGCAAAACTTTCTTCCTGCTTGAAGTAGCAGGCCAAGCAGCCCCACATGTGCTCTTGCTGAGGCTGCAGCATGAACTGCTCTCCTGGCTCAGCTGTGCCAGACCAGACACTGTGTAAATCCCAGGTGAGAGGTTTGGGAACTGATGGATGTCTGCACACTGTGGACCATATTTGAATGGGAAGAGGGAAGCCCTCCTCAGTTACAATCAGTGACATTACAAGCAGACAAACCCAGCCTCATTTTCTTCCTGCAGACACAAGTTACAAGCAGAGCTTAGCAAGCAATATCCTTCCTAACACTCCCAAGTACATAGCTGTATCTAGAAGCCTGTCCCACCTGGCTCAGAGCAAGGAGAGCTGTGGAATCACAAGGCTGATTGGTTTTTCCCTCCCCTTACTTTATAAGCTGATTTTCTATCTACCAAGATGGTAGAGCTTTCATAGAATTATGGGAAGGACCTTTAAAGGTCTCCTTGTCCAATTCCCCTTCAACCTCCTGCGTCTGAGGAGACAAGGTGGTTTCAGAACAGCAAGGGAGACTCTTGCACAGCAAAGGCTGGGACTTGCCCAGCTTGCACTGTGCTTGCTACAGTTACAAAGGATCCCAGGCCCACAAGATGCTCACTGGATGTCTTCAGCTGCTGTCCCAGAGGGTCATTACATGTCACAAGCTGAACATGCAATCTCATTTTGAAGGGAGCAGTTTTTGCCCCAGCAACTAATCCTACCAAGGCTCACTTGCTCCAGATAGGAACTGCCCCATGTCCCAGTCCTAGAAAGTAATCTGCACATCTGCAGCCAAAGCAATCTGCACATCTGCAGCCAAAGCAATCTGCACATCTGCAGCCAAACCTGCCTGTGTGTGCACAGGCCTTTAGCTGAAGCAGGTTTGCCTTTTCCAAGGCATCCACCTTACTCTAATGCCTTCAGAAAGGGAAACTCTGCCCTTGCTTTCACCTCCATCTTCTCAGATCAAAAAAAAGCTGTTTCAGGGTCTCATCACAACCCACTCTCCACTCCCATGCTCCAAGTACACCTGCTCTGCACCTCTCCCAGCCTGAGCTCCTCTGACCAGCTGAACACAAACACCTTGGCAATGCACCTACCTGAAAAGATGACTGGAAGGGCCTCATTTCAAGGAGCTCCTTCTGGACTCGGGCTTTCAGTCCAGGGTACATTGTATTTCCACCAGTGAGGAAAACATTCTGGACAAGAACAGCTTGTTGTTCCTTTGGGTACCTGCAAGGAAGAGAAGGCAGCTTCAGCCTTCCTCAAGGACACCTATCCTGTGAACTGAACAGTGGTGAGGAATGAGGATAACCTGGGTTTAAGCAGTCTGAGAACAGGCTGCTCACAGGGGTGGTTGATGCCCTATCCCTGGAACCATTCTAGGTCAGGTTGTTTGGGGCTTGGAACCACCTGGTCTAGTGGCAGATGAAGAGGGATTGGACTAAGTGACTCTTGAAGGTTCCTTTCAATGTGATTCAGGATTCACTTTAGGAAGTTTCCTTCACCTCACCAGCATGAAAAGCTTTTCATTTGTTTTCTGGAAATTCAGAGGGTGGCTGGAGAAAAATCCTTGAAGTACTCTGTGCACCACACCACATAAACCAAGAACCTCCTGGGTTCCAGCTTGTGCCTGCTGCCCCTTGCCCTGTCGCAGGGCCCCACTGAAAAGAGACCATTGGCTTACTACAAGCAGAGTTATGTGTGGCTTTCAGAACAGGAAGCCATCTGCAGCCTGCACTCCTCAGCACCCCCAAATTAACCATCCAAACACATTCTCTCAAAGCACTGTTCAGCACCCAGGCTGGCAGGAGCTGACACCAAAACCAGGCCAGCCTGCTTGGAGTAAGCACCAAGCAGCTCTGTAAACTCACCTCTCAAGGACAAACTGCATGGTTTCTGCTATACCAGCCTGCTCTTCTCCTATCAGGGAGGGCTGGAAGACAATCTCTGGAGCTCTGATTCGTTCAGTGCCAAGAAAGAGCTGGTGGTACTCTGCCAGGTTAAACACAGGCTTTACAGAGAGGAGATGGAAGGTACAGGAAAATGACATTGAAGAACAGCAATATCCCAAACACTTGTACAAAAAACTAGGCTGCAGTGCTCTCAGAGAAAAGGCCAAGCTGTAAGAGGCTCCAAAAGGCCAACATAGAATATAGAAGCATAGAATAGTCTGGGTTGGAAAGGACCTCTCAAAGTCATCTAGCCCAACTCCCTTGCAGTAAGCAGGGACATGTTCCACTAGATCAGAGGCTGCTCCCCTAGATCAGAGGCTGCTCCCCTAGATCAGAGGCTGCTCCCCTAGATCAGAGGTTGCTCAGACCTTGAATATCTGCAGGGATGGGTCCTATACTGTGTGGTGCCACACATTTCCAAGGCTCCACCTCACAAGCTGAAAGCTTTGTCCACTGGGATGTGGTATTAAGTTACACCAAAAGAATACTGAGCAGGACATATTTCCCCTAACAGCATGGCCCTGCTAGACCAGGCACTGCCTGCAGAGTGAGCCAAGTGGGCATGCTCATGTTCTACACCACCAGCTGACACTGGAAGGACTTCCTCTCTCAGTGTCCTGGTCAGTTAGTTTAAGCATCTTTTCCAAGATGTTTAGAGGAATGTCAGCAGACTGGCTGGACAACTGGGGGGCTGGAAAACCTCTGGCACAAGGGATAGGTACAAAAATCAAACCTGCACTGCAGCAGCAGGCTTCTCAACTTCAGGCTGCTCCTCAGCAAATAAAGGTTCAAACTCATTGATGCTCTCCACATCCTCCAGTGACTGCTCACTGCCCAATGTATCCAAGTCAGGAGTCTGGAAACAGAAGAGGTGTGAGATGGTGACTTAGTTACAGGGTGTGCTGGGCACAGCTCTGACTTCAACATCCATCTCCTCACATCTCAGCTTTTGACATGCCTGAAGCCCAAAATGCTGGCTGTTCCCAGATGCCCAAGTGGGGAACAACCCAGGAAACAGACATTAAAATGGACTCAGAGCATAAAACCCAAACAAATCTCAATAAATGTATTGTGAAGGCAGCCCAGAACTGAACGGTCTTTGTCAAGAGGCTGACTGCCAGGGTCTAGCCAGCCATGTCCTAAATATAACAACACATTCTGAATGAAACAGCTTCTGAACTTGGTTAAAGCTTGGTGTACTCCCAGCACCTCTAACTGTTCTGTAATTACCATGACATTCCCTGCCTGGGTTGTGTGGGAGTGGAAAACAAATATTTGCTACCTACAAAGCCACCACACAATTCCTGGTGGTTTCAGCTGCCAACATCTGCACACTGGATACACCAAAAGCACTTTTACACAGTACAGAATGAACCAGGTTGGGAAAGACCTTTGAGATCAAGTCCAACCTATCATCCAACACCATCTAAGCAACTAAACCATGGCACCAAGTGCCCCATCCAGTCTCTTCCTAAACACCTCCAGGGATGGTGACTCCACCACCTCCCTGGGCAGCACATTCCAATGGCCAATCTCTCTTGCTGTGAAGAATCTCTTCCTAACATACAGCCTAAACCTCCCCTGGCACAGCTTGAGACTGTGTCCTCTTGTTCTGGTGCTGGCCACCCAGAAGAGACCAACCCCCACCTGGCTACAACCTCCCTTCAGGTAGTGGTAGAGAGCAAGAAGGTCTCTCCTGAGCCTCCTCTTCTCCAGGCTAAGCAAGCCCAGCTCCCTCAGCCTCTCCTCACAGGGCTGTGCCCCAGACCCCTCCCCAGCTTTGTTGCCCTTCTCTGGACACCTTCCAGCATCATCTCAACATCTTTCAGGCATGTGCTACGTAGTCAAAACTGTCACTTTCTGGAGCTTCACAGAGAACCTGGAAGAGAGCAGCAGCTGTCAAATCAAGGAGTTGCTGTGTGTTATAAGAAAAGCTCAGCTCATCAATAGAAGTCCCAAGTGGCACGTTTTCAAGCAAGAAACTTAATTCCCTCAGAGATAAGGGCAGCATTAACTTGGTAGAAACACCACACCTCTGGCTTGCTGTCCACAACATCTACTTCAACATTGACTTCTGCCTGGAGGATTTTCTGCTTCGTTTGCTCAACAGACAGACTCAGCTTGTTGATGTAAGACTGAAGCTCTTCTGCAGAATCCATGTTCAGCTCCACCAAAGCTTTGTGGAATTGATCCATTTGACCATCTTCCAGGAGCTCCTGTAGGCAGAGCAGAGTTAGCCGTGAGGAGTGAGACAGGGCAGTCAACTCTCTGTCAATGGGGTGTGTACAAACACTTTGCCATCATTTCTAGGTACTGTGGTGTGCAGGCTTTGGCAGCACTCAAAAGTATTTCACAAAAGAAAGACTGTTCAGAAGCTGGAAGCCTCCTCTGCACCAACAACCTCTCCCTTTTATCTTGCAAGCAACCTGCGAAAGCTCCTAAAACAAACACACAGGGCAGCTGCAGCTTCTTTACAGCAATGCACAACCTGCTGACAAAGCCCTGAGGGCAGCTTGCCCTCCCTCTCCCAGAGGAGCACACAGAAAACCTTGCCCTGATTACCTGTACATAGAGCAACCTGTCCAGCCTCTCCTGGTCGAGCTGCAGCTTCTCCTCTCGGCGACGCGCGTTGAGCTCTTGAAGGCGACGCAGCTGCTGCTGCCTCTTCTCCTGCTTCTCCTCTGATGTCAGAGTGCTGCCCAGCAGCTTGTTAGAGAAAGGCAGCTGCATCTTGTGCATGTTGTTCTCATAGTACTCTGGGGATCGCCACTTCTGTAGCTCTGAGTGTTGGAAAGCGAGAGAACTGTTTGGCCAGGCTGCAAACCACGGTTTCTATGCTGTACACGCTCCACACCGAGGTCAGACATAGAAGACAGAGGGGAACAACAGGCCAGCCCAGGTGTTGGGTGACAGGTTGGACTTGATGATCTCTGAGGTCTTTTCCAACCTTAGTGATTCTCTATGACTCTGCCACCTCTTGGCAGCTGCTCCCCTGTTCAGAGCACTACCTGCCAGTCACATCCTCAGTGCACGTGCTTCTCAGTGCTCTGATCTCCAGCATGCAAGAGGCACACTGCACTAACAAGAAGGAAGTGCACACTGATGTCTCTTGCTGTCTACAACTACCTGAAGGGAGGTTGTAGCTCCAGGTGGGGGTTGGTCTCTTCTCCCAGGCAACCAGCACCAGAACAAGAGGACACAGTCTCAAGCTGTGTCAGGGAAGGTTTAGGCTGGATGTTAGGAAGCAGTTCTTCACAGAAAGAATTATTGGCCATTGGAATGTGCTGCCCAGGGAGGTGGTGGAGTCACCATCTCTGGGGGTGTTCAAAAAGGGATTGGATGTGGCACTTGAAGCCATGGTTTAGTCATGGGGTCTTGGGTGACAGGTTGGACTTGATGATCTCTGAGGTCTTTTCCAACCTTATTGATTCTATGAAATAAAGCAGAACAGGAGAATACTCCTGGCCTAGCCCCAGCCACCGTGAGCACAAGCGGTACAGAAGAGAAAAGCAAGCTTAGATGAATGCTGCCTGGAGGGAAATTACAGCTGCTTTTACCTTCTATGTAGTCCTCTGCCATGTAGCTGTGCTCATGCAGTATCTCCTCCATGCGACTGAGGGTGATGGCAGCAAAGTGCCCTGGGTACTTCAGCTGGAGCAGGCGCTGCAGGTACACAGCTGCCTGGCACCCCCCGAGGTTAATGCGCTTGCAGTTTTTAGCATCCAGCCTGAAAATGCAGAGAGACACAACTGAGACTGGAGAGATCAGCACAAAACAGACCACCTGCTTTCCCCAGGATTAGTGACTTTTTGGACAACAGGTCTTAACAAGGAGCAGCTGAGGGTGTTCAGTCTGGAGAAACGCAGGCTGAGGGGAGACCTTCTGGCTCTCTACAACTCCCTGAAAGAAGGTCGCAGCCAGGTGGGGGTTGGACTTTTTCCTCCCCAAATAACAAGTGACAGGACAAGAGGAAATGGCCTCAAGTTGCACCAGGGGAGGTTTAGGCTCAAAGTGAGGAGAAAGTTCTTCACTGAGAGAGTCATTAGCCATTGGAATGTGCTGCCCAGGGAGGTGGCGGAGTCCCCATCCCTGGAGGTGTTCAAGAGGGGACTGGAGGTGGCACTTGGTGCCATGGTTCAGTCGTGAGGTCTGTGGTGACAGGCTGGATTTGATGATCTTTGAGGTCTCTTCCAACCTTGGTGATTCTGTGACAGGACAAGAGGAAATGACCTCAAGTTGCACCAGGGGAGGTTTAGGTTGGGCTTTAGAAGAAACTTCTTCAGTTGAAGGGTTCTCCAACACTGGAATAGGTCCTCCAGGGAGGGTGGTTGAATGCCCCTCCTTTGAGGTGTTTAGAAGACCCAGAGATGTGGTGCTGAGGGACATGTTTTAGCACCAGACTTGGCAGAGTTAGAGGATGGTTGGACTGGATGATCTTAAAGGTCTCTTCCAACTGAAGCAATTTTGTGATGCTGTTGTGGTTAAGTGCCAGGGGAAGTTCAGGCTCCAGGTGAGGAGAAAGCTCGTCACAGAAAGAGTAATTGGCCATTGGAATGTGCTGCCCAGGGAAGTGGTGGAGTCACCCTCCCTGGAAGGTGTTCAAAAACAGGATTGGATGTGGCACTTGAAGCCATGGCTTAGTTAGTCATGAGGTGTTAGGTAATAGGTTGGACTTCATGATCTCTGAGGTCTTTTCCAACCTCACTGATTCTATGATTTCATTAAAATCTGCAGACCTAGTTTTAACTCAGTATAAATTAAGGCCTGATCAGAGTTTATGCTGCAGCAGCTGGGATACTGAATGCTGGAGGAATGGGTATGTGCATCACTAAAAAGTCAACGAGGCTTTCTGAGACTAAGAAGCCTCTCTGCCAATGACTGACAAAGAGAGGCTGCACAACACTTAAACCACCAAGAACTCACCTGCCTTCTAAGACTGGCAAGATGTGGGTACACTGATAGCCTGAAGATATGACCAAGCCACTGCAGGGCCAGCTCTGCTTTCTGTTGTGGTAAAAGCTGTACAAGCTGTCGACACCATAGGAGACTTTTGGCACTTGGTAGCATTCGAAGAGGAGCTCTGACATCATTTGTCTTGAGTACAGAGGATTGCACACTGCTTCTGTCAAAACAATTGGGTGATCAACACATCCCTGGAAGAGAAAAATAATAAAGGTATGATGGGCAAATCCAGAGACACTTAATCATTGCTTCTTTTGAACATCAGCAAGAACTCCTCCAAGTACGTGCAGGCTATTGATCATGTCAGTCAAATGATATCTGGTGCTTAAAGGGGTGAAAAAGAAGTCTTGTCTACAGCAATAAACTCCTGAGGGTGGACTGAAGATGGATTAATTTAGGTTTTAAAGCACACACAAACTAAGCAACCAGAATCCAGACAATGAGGAGAAGAATGAGTGAAAACTGGTGGTGGTTCAGCACTAGGCAAAGCTTTCCAAACTGGTGCTGTCACACAGGCAAAAGTCTTCATGTCCTGAGGTGTAACTCAACTCAGCTGGGTGTACAGAACCAGTAGGCACTGAGCACTGCACAGAACTAATAATGTTTAATGCCCCTCTGAAAAAAACTGACCCTGAGTGCTGGTTCTTAGCCACAGCCTGACAAGATGCTGTGGTCCAAACCTCTCACTCTGCAGCTGTAGCCTCTCACTTTCCTTTTACCACAGAACTACCAGAAATTCAGAGAACAGTGGGTTCAGGAGACACCCCCTAGGGAGCACCTGCCTGAGCCTGGCTCCCCACAGCAAGTCACTCTGGGTCCGTACCTCCAGGCCGTGAGTATCTGCGAGGTGGGGGACAGCACTGCCTCCCAGGACAACCGGGTTGATGCTGGACCTATTCTCACCAGCCACAACCTCCTCCTCACAGGGCCGGCTCTGATTTCACCGGCGGCTTTGAGCCTCACGCCAGCCCAGGGTCCCCCAGCCCCGGCCCGGCGGTACCTGCGAGGAGACGCCAAGGCGCTGGAAGACGTGGTCGAAGAGCAGCTCCTGCAGCTCCAGCTGGACGGGCACGTTGCGGTCGAAGGGCGAGCGGAGCAGCCAGCGCAGCGGCTCGGGGCTCCCCAGGTCGTTGCCCACCTGCGTCTCGGCGCCGGCCCCGCCGCGGGCCCCGCGACTGCGCGCCGCCAGCGAGCGGAACCGGAGCAGGGGCTCCGCGGGGACGGCAGGGTCGGCGCAGGCCCAGCCCGCCCGCGTCTGGAAGGAGCCGTTATCGATCACCAGCGGCACCGGCTGCGGCGTGCGCACGGCCGCGCTCGGCTCCAGCACCGGGTCCGGCGCCCAGCGAGCGTCACGGAAAGCGAACACCCGCGAGGCCGCCGCCATGTCGGGTCCGCCCCTGCTCTCTCCGGCCGGGAACGCGGGCACCGACACACGTTCCGGGCACGGACACACGCTGCGGGCATCCACACACGTTCCGGGCACGGACACACGCTGCGGGCACCGACACACGTTCCGGGCACGGACACACGCTGCGGGCATCCACACACGTTCCGGGCACGGACACACGCTGCGGGCATCCACACACGTTCCGGGCACGGACACACGCTGCGGGCATCCACACACGTTCCGGGCACGGACACACGCTGCGGGCATCCACACACGTTCCGGGCACGGGCACACGCTCACGCTGCAGGCATCCACACACGTTCCGGGCACGGGCACACGCTGCGGGCACCGACACACGTTCCGGGCACGGACACACGTTCCGGGCACGGGCACACGCTGCGGGCATCCACACACGTTCCGGGCACGGACACACGCTGTGGGCATCCACACACGTTCCGGGCACGGACACACGCTGCGGGCATCCACAGACGTTCCGGGCACGGCGGGCGGGGGGCACGGAATCTCTCCAGTTGGAAGGGATGCTTAGGGATCATCAAGTCCAGCTGCCTCCCGCCTAAAGCTACCTCAGGACTAAGAGCATCACGTTCACCACACTTGATGGCAGCTTCCTTCTGTACGTGGTGACAGACTCCGAGGAGATGCAGGGCTGAGGGGTTCTGTACCACTTGTGCAACTCCCTGGAAGGAGGTTGGAATGAGGTGGGGTTTAGCCTCTTCTACCAAGAAAGAAGCGACAGGACAAGAGGAATCCCTTTTTGAACACCTCCAGGGACGGTGACTCCACCACCTCCCTGGGCAGCACATTCCAACAGCTAACAACTCTCTGTGTGAAGAACTTCCTCCTCACCTCGAGCCTAAACCTCCCCTGGTGCAGTTTGAGACTGTGTCCTCTTGTCCTGGTGCTGATTGCCTGGGAGAAGAGACCAACCCCCTCCTGGCTACACCCTCCCTTCAGGTAGTTGTAAAAGGAGGTGGACCCTGAGAGGTCCCAGCGACTGAAGGAAACAACCATTCAAACTGAAGAGATCACGGATCCTGCTCCTTTCTGTCACTCTTGTCACTGCATCTGCAGACACACCACTAAGAGCCTGATCTTCAGAAACGCCACCAACCTGCCCCCCCTGCTGCGTGCAGTGGGGACCGCAAATATTTAGCGTTGTTAATGGCTTTTCTCACTTGTTTACCCAATGCACAAAGGAGGGCTAATAGCTTGCTTTTATCACGCAGGGGGGTTTAGTAATGCCAATTAATAAGAACGTGCACGACTCGTTTAGAGCTCGGGATTAAAAAAGCTCTTTTCAAGGGGCCGCTACTACCTTTAAACAAACACACGCACAGGAGCAAGAAAGTTAAGTGCCTGCAATCATTCATAAAGTGCACTGCTCTCCGTCAAGGTTTAGCGAGAGCTGCAGAACAATTTAGCCAGCCACCCCACTGTGAGGCAAGTGACAGATAATGGGTTTATTCTGTTGAGAAAGAACCACACAAGGAGATGAGTATCAAGCCAGGTATCTGTTCTTACTTTGGTCACTCCTTTACTCCTAAGTAACACATTTCTAGATACATATGCCCTGAACCATGCTAGCTTGCCTTTCTTGGAGGGAAGTGAGATAGAAAGGCAACTACAATACAAAGGTTTGGTTTCCCAATGGATTTATTAATAGGTGGGAAAAAAAGAGTAGAGTCCATGTTGATATGGGGCATTTTTAAGCTCCATTGTCAAACAAGAGAGCCTGGGAAAAGCAATTTTTAGCTATTCATCCTCCACTCTCCTGGTTTACTGACTTCTCAAAGGCAACTTGACTGCCCACTTTCAAAGGGGATGAAGTGCTTGGCTATCTCCCCTGTATCTAAGGACGTGACCATACCTTTAACTATTGTTTTACCAGAAGCTTTGAACGCTTCCTAACTTGTATTTATCCTTTAAACAGCAGCTGAAGGAAGGACAATCAAATCAGACATTTTACCAGTTGTTCTTATCCCTTATTTAATCCTTATTATTCCCTCCTTGGCCAGCACAGGACTGTCCCATCTGCTGCCCCTGCTGAGGTAATCAGCCGACTTCTGGTGATTAACAGAGTGATGCAATGAGAGTTATTAAAAGGTAGGCAGTAAAGCAGAGCAGGCAAGCTGTTCTAAACTTAGTGTAACCTGAAGCAAGCCATGAAGTATCCTCTGGTCCCTTTGGTGACTGAGCTGACCTTTCCTCTTCTTTTCTTCTGGTTTTGTTTGCCATTTGTAATGCTGTTGATCGTGACGATTATCTGGCTACAGCTTCTGCTTGATGAAGGTAAGTTCTGCAGCTGATCAGATCAAATGCTCCTGCACAAAGGCTTTGTCCAGCAGCTTCATCTTTAAAGCACTCTGCTAGCTAATTTTGGGTTGATGTCACTGGTCACAGAAGGAAAATAAAGGGGTTTTAGTACTGTTGAGAGCATATGGAAAACTAAACTCCAATTATTATCCTTTTCTGTTTAAAGTATTCACAAGCAGACAAGCTCGCAAGCTGTCTGCCCTTCTTCCTTTTCCTCAGGGGTAATTTCATCTAAGAAAGGCAAAGTAACTTTTGTATATTTCTGTTAAACAAAAGCCAACAAAGAGAACTGAAAGGAAGAGCAAACTTAACCCTGTCATTTTGTACACTCTCAAACTCTGGCATTATAGCTCTCTTGCACCTCTCCTTATCTGGGGAGTTGGGGGTGTAACTGGGGGGGGGGGGCCTGTTAGGGGATTCTTTCCTCAATGCTGACTTTTTGAAGGGAGTAGGACATGCCTTTTCACTTGTGCATTTTGCTCCTCTTTCCAACCCATCACTGATTCTTATTTCTAACCTGTCAGTAACTGATAGCAGGCTTAGAGTTAGGCTAATAATAGGCTTGTTGATGTACTCAGGAGGATAAAGCCTTGCAATCCTGGCTGAGGAATCAATCCTAACTTCAGAAGCTTCTGCAGAACAGCTATAGGAAGGAAAATAAGAACAAAAAGTTGCTTCAGCAACTTCTGTTTGGTGCCCTTTGTTTTTACTTACTCATATGGAAGCTTGTGCAGCCTGTCCTGTAGTAGGTCCTGTAGGAACAGCAGCAATGACACAATACCCACAGACAGCAGAGGAACAGGAGACAACCCCAGCAAAGCCTGTGCTCCTTCCTCTGTTCCTGTCCTGCATGTCTATACATGCTGACTTCCCCCCACACACACTTTCAGCTCCCATCTGACAGGCTGAGCACACAACTGATGCTCAGAACAGCCTCTGCCTGCTTCCTTAGTAAAGTGTCTTCCCTCCACACACTCAAGTGCACTCTAGTGAGTAACCAAGAAGAGTAATTAAAACCTGAAGGTTGTAAGAGACTGTGACAATAGTACAAGCTACCCTAAGCAGCACAGGCCTGGCTTAGTGCTGATTTTATCCTGAAGATCAGAATTAAGTATCTATTTGGCACAGGTAAAGAGCAGCTGTGCCATGCACTTACACTTCAGTGTCAGCCTGGGCAGAATAATTAACCAGAATCTCTTGAGGCTTTGGAAGAGGTTTTCAGATTATACCTTCACCATTTCTGGCCTTGTAGTGATTGTTATTAGCTCTACTAAAGGTTTTACTGGGAAAAAAAACAATCACAACTGGACTGAAGCAGAACAGTTCAATCTCACTCTTCCTTTCCTAGGCACACTGATAGCTCCTCAGCTATCACAGCTGCTCAGGCCAAGTTTTGTTACTGCTGCATGAAGGGTCAAAAAGCCATGCAGCTTTTCTTACAATCATAGATGTTTTTTCAGGTTGGAAGAGATTAAGGTCATCATTAACCCAGCACTGATAGGTCATCACTATACCATGTCCATCAGCACCCACATCTACACAGCTTCAAAACCTCTCCAGGGAGGGGGACTCCACCACTACTCTGGGCAGCCTATTCCAGGGCTTGACACCCCAGTCCAGGAAAAAAAAATTGTTCCTAATGTTCAACCAAAACCTCCACTGGAACAACTTGAGGTGATAGAGGAGGAAGTTCTTCCCCATGAGAGTGGTGAAGCCCTGGAATGGGTTGTCCAGGGAGGTGGGTGAGGCCCCAGCCCTGGAGATGTTTAAGACCAGGCTGGATGAGGCTCTGGCCAGGCTGATCTAGTGTGGGGTGTCCCTGCCCATGGCAGGTGGGTTGGAACTAAATGATCCTTGTGGTCCTTTCCAACCCTGACTGATATTATGATGGCTTCCTGCTGTCCTAAAAATAGCATCAAAGTTCTTCCTCAATTACTCTTAAAGGAGAAAAAGAAACTGGCACTTTCTAATAACAAACAAATTCAGTCACATCTACTTCTTTCATGCTACCTCACAGCAGACACAAGCACCGAGGAAAAGGGGGAAGAAGGTGTTTCAGCTCCTGCTTTATATATGGTTGCTGATTAAGAGCTAAATGGCTGAAATCAAACACTTGTAGAGGCTTAGCTAGGTTTAGCTTTATTTCAGGTGAAATTGATTCAGGAAAAAGTTTGCTTGACTCCTAGATGGAGCACACCAAGGTCACAGCCAGGAAGAAAATGTCCCATACAGGTTATTTTACATGCTCTTTTAAATTCTATTTCTAGCACAGATGCCCAGTGCAGAAGAAATGAAGAAACAAATTTCTGATCAGCCTGACTCTGACTCTAACTTTGATGGTGGTTCATCAGAGGAGGAAAGCCAGAATGAGACCTCCAGTATAGGAATGCAAGAGGAGACACAATCCAGGGGATCTGGGAAAACACTGAGTCCCAAACCTGCTTATCTGAGCTCAAATCCCCAAAGCCAAAAGCAAAGTCTTTTTGCTGTGATCACAAAGCACTGGCTTCAGAGGCAGAAGAGAAGATATTCCCCCCAGACCACTTTCTGTGGTGTGGTGATGGTGAGTAGCGTCACCAGGTTGCCTCTTTGTAGTTCTGCTGCTTTTGTGCTTCAGCTCTGATGTCGTTTTTCACCTCTGCCTAGTTCTTTGGTCTCTTGGGTTAGAGAAAGCTTGGTTAAGGACTAACAAGAGATGGGGTGGGGTGTGTGGTTGTCATCCCTGTTTGGAATGACTCCAAGATGCAGATAGTAGCAAGCTGTCCCAGACAACCATTGTTTGTGTGCTCTTTAAATGTGTCTTTATCTATACACACACATTCAAACTCCTTGAGAACTGCAGCTGAAGCAGGGAAAATCGCTGCCTGATCCTCTTTAAGTAAGACATTTAATTCAACTGCATATAGAAACTGTTGGTGTATGTGGCTGATACCATGTACCTTTTCTTCACCAGCTGTTGTTCAGCATGCTTTCTTCTTTCACCTGCACCGTTGTCTGCCATTTGCTCCAGATCTCTAATATCCTGAGGATCCAGCTGCTGCAGTCCTCTTTGCCTCTCCACATGTCTCAGCTGTTTGCTTTTCTGGGTGAAAAAGCTGTGAAAATCCTGGGCTCCCTGGGGCTGGAGAGCCCAGCTTCAGTCTTGGGGAGGAGGCTGAAACGGTGATGAAGCTTGGAGAACCACCTCAGGGTGGAAATAAAGCGGGCAGTCCCACCACTGTTAGAAGCAGTCCCACGTGGCATCAGAGAGAGCTCTTGCAGTGTGCCAGAGGGAGGCCAAGTCTCTGAAATGGAAACCTGGTCAAGATGAAATCCACACAACCCTAGGTCACCACAGCTACTTCCTGAGGGAACAGCAATGCCTGGCTAGATGTTAAATGGGCAACAGCAGCTAGCCTCTTGTCCAGTGCCTGGCTGTGTGCTCTGCTCCCCTCCCACTTTACAGAGGGGTGAGTTCCTGTCTCGTAAGGACCAAACCCTACCCTGGCACCAGCAGTACCCTCTGTTCACCAGCACTAACCTTTGGTTTCATGCGAGTAAGATCCAGGCAGTAGCTCCCTGTAGCATTTCTTGCTGGAGCTTTGATGAAGCACAGCCCAGGGATTATTTTACCCACACTGCCATTAGCCCTTTTTTGACCTCCAACCTGTCAGCTCTCAAAGAGGGAAACCACTCTCCCAACACTCAGGTCTAGCTAATGTAATGAGCCTACCTCCAATGAACAAGAAATAATTAAGGAGTTCAGCAGATGCTAAGGATTCATTCTCTTCATTTCTGTCCAGGGCCACAAAGCAGACAGTGTACTCAAGCTGCAGCCTCCCCAGTGCCCATACAAGGGACAATCACATCCCTAGACCTGCTGGCCACACTGTTTCTGATGCAGGCCAGGATGTTGTTGGCCTTCTTAGCCACCTGGGCACACTAGTGGCTTATGTTCAGCCAGTTGTCCACCAGCACCCACAGGTCCTCTTTTGCCAGCCAGTTTTCCAGCTGCTCTGCCCCAAGCCTGCAGCATTGCCTAGATTGAATTAAAGTACAGCCCAGAGTGGCACTCCTTACGACTTGATTTAACCAGTTGGTGGAACCAGAAGGAAGTTAGGGGGCTGAGCCAGTTTTGTGGCTTAAGGCTTTATCCAGTCGTTGGGATGTGAGTGGAACAGCTATGTGCTCCTGGTGTGGGTGCATGCATTCAACAAACTCTTTTTAAGAGGAGCTGAAGTAAGAAGTTGCATCCCAAAGGGCACATTGCCAATGTTTTCCTGCTCCTGAGGTGAAGTGACTGTGGGGTCTATGCTTGGGGAGGGATTGTGAAACCATCACACTGACCTGCACTAGCACTGCAGCTTGCCTGGTTTGTGCTTGCTTGTCTTGCCCTCCTCAGCCTCTAAACCCTTCGTGTCCAAATATTTGTCCAGAGCAGTGTGCTCTTAAATAAAACTTGTTTGTCCACGTCTTGATTTTTGCAGCTCCTTTATTTAGAAAGGGAAATTAAAAAATGATATTTGCTGTTCCTCAGCTGTTTGCCGAGGAATTCTCTCCGGGGCTGGGGTGACCCGCGGTACCTCTCCTTCGGGGACACCCCCGTTATTCCTCCAGCTGCCAGTGGGCGGGGGTGGCTGGCTAAGGCTGCTGCTAAGGAGCAAGCCACAGCTGCTGTTACCGGGGCCGAGCTCGGGCAGCAGCCCCGGCTGGTATCTGCCCGGTTCCGGTCCCGGTCCCGCCTTCCCCCGAGTCCGCGCAGCGAGAGCCCCCGGCCCGGCGGCGGCTGTGCCCCCGCCCCACACCCAGGCCGGCCCTCGCCTCCCGCCTGCGCCGAGCGGAGGGTCGGGAGCGCTTCGGCTCGCCCCGCCTGCAGGGGGGTGACTCTCGGCAATCCAAGCCAGGCGCCGTTTGCGGCTCTGGGGTTCCTCTCAAGCCCGGGGGCGGCTGCTGGGAGCTCGGTGGGGTTGAGCGCGGGCGGGCGCGGCGTGAGTCGAGGCGAGGGAGCTCCTGCCTCGCTTCGCCGTCTGCTCTCGGCTGGTGCCCGCGGCACTCCGCTGGCCAGGTAAGGCTGATGCTGGCCGCGGGAGGGATGGCGGTGCTCAGGGTGTGGGGTGCCTATTGCTCGGGATGCTGTAGCGGCACTAAACCGCTGCTCCTCCTGCACGACCTGGCGTCTCCCGTGGGGAGCGGCATTCTGGTCTCGGCTGCAGCCCTCCTGTGACAGCTCGGAGCTGAGCCAGGCAGGAGAGCGTTTTCTGCTAGTCTCAAGGCTTTTCTTTATTTCTTATTTCTTCCCCCCCCTTCTTTCTCTCTCTCTCTTTCCCCCATCCCCCCCCCCCCTTCTTTCTTTTTCTCTCTCTCTACCCCCCCCCTTTTCTTTCTTTCTCTCTCTCTCTTCCCCCCCCTTTTCTTTCTTTCTCTCTCTCTTCCCCCCTTTCCTTCTTTCTCTCTCTCTCTTCCCCCCCCTTTCTTTCTTTCTCTCTCTCTCTTCCCCCCCTTTCTTTCTCTCTTCTCCCCCCCTTTCTCTTTTGCTTTTTCTCTCTTCCCCCCCTTTCTCTTTTTCTTTCTCTCTCTTCCCTCCCCTTTCTTTCTTTGTCTCTCTCTTCTCCTCCCCCCCTTTCTTTCTTACTCTCTTCTCCCTCCCTTTCTTTCTTTCTCTCTCTCTTCCCCCCCTTTCTCTTTTTCTTTCTCTTTTTCTTTCTCTCTCTTCCCCCCCCCCCCTTCTTTCTCTCTCTCTTTCCCCCACCCCCCCCGTGGTTCAAAACCTGTTGGCAATAAGGACATAATTGTGTAGCTGAACCGAACCACTGGGGACGCCTCCTACCCCTGTGGGGTGTCCCTCGTTTGGGCTGGATGAATGTGTTGGACTCTGCTAATCTGGCTTCAATGAGAAGCATTATTATCTAGAGGCAGCTGCCAAAATGCCACAATGCAAGTTAAAAAACGTTCCAGTGGGGTCATTGCTGCAAAGAAGTAGATGAGCTGAGCTGAGTAGGAGAACTGTCTTGAGGTCTAATGGAATATTGCTGCTCCGTGTAGTGCATGGAGACATTTGAAAGCCTGGGGACACCAAAGTATGTGCTTAGGCTCCTTTTTAGTCTGGGTAAATAGACTGGGAATAGCTGCAGTGTGGCTGGGCTGGCTGTTGCTTGCAGTGTCACTCTAACAGCAGGGCAGTTGGTGCCAGCAAGCAAAACCTGCTGGAGAAACCTACTGGTTCCTGCAGAGTTGCCCAGTACCACAGCTATGCTGATGGCAGCAGTGGTTCATAGCTGGTTTTCCTGCCTTGGAGCTAGGAGAAATAGTGCACAGCTCAGTATTTGGCTGTTAAGAATAAGACTTCTTTGTTTTTTTTCCTGGGTGTATGTGGCTAAAGGTAGTATGGAAGAGCCACTTGGGCTCTGTTATGAGTCCATGCCTCTTGTGAGAGCTTGGTGCTGCGTGAACATGACCTGGAGGATGGGCCCAGACCTGCAGAGGTGGGCACTCAGTTTGAACCTGGTAGGCTTCGTGTTGGGGTCCACCTTTGATCAATTTTCAGTTCCTTGAATCTCACTGTGAAGCCTGTCCCTGTGCTTGTCTGTTCTGCACTGTGAGTGCAACCTGACCTTCTCTGCAAGCACTTGAGTAGCATCAGTGAATTTCTCTTTCCGTTTCCCTTGGCTGTTCTGTGCAAAAGCTGTGTTCTGAGCATCAGCAGGAGCATGAGAGCTTGCAGGCTTGGATATTGGAAGAGGGCTCCTGCCAGTGTGATTGCTTACAGTGACTGCAAACAGGTGATTGGTTTTAATTTAGCTTTGTTTTTTTAATGAAGAATTTTCTCTAGTTTTGGATTAATTTCACCTGTAAGGTCTCTTGTTCACCAGGGGGCAAAGCATGCACCCAGCAGCCTCCACCCTTGGGTGCTTCTGTGCTGTAGCATGTCCTTTTCTTAGCTGCAAGAGTTTGATGCCCAAACCTGGACTGAACACTTTGGAGCACACCATTAGTGGAAGTTTCTCTTTGGTAGCTGCTTTTGGCTGAGGTTGAGCCTCCTGGGGGGCAGGAGCCTGCATTTCTGTGTACCAAACGGTACTCTAGATGTTTTATGACCTTTTGAACGTTGCTTAATCTTTTTGTCCTTTTTCTTTTGTCCCCCAGTTTTTGTTTGGGAGGCATTTGCACTGCAGGCACGTTGTGGGGTGGGGTTTGTTAAACGTTAAGAGCCCAATGGGAATCATTGTATGCTGAAAACTGGAGATAGCACTTTCTTTCTCCTCTGAGCTCAAACCTTTGAAAGCAGTTGGTAAAAGACCCGAACTCTAATCTAGGGTAAACTCAAGTGACCTAATGTGGATGGATTTAAGTGATAAATGTGTCCAAAAGCATTTTGGGATAAGGTCTTGCAGCATGTTGGGATCCCTAATTTGACAGTGGGGC
This sequence comes from Melanerpes formicivorus, assembly GCF_026170545.1. Taxonomy (NCBI): domain Eukaryota; kingdom Metazoa; phylum Chordata; class Aves; order Piciformes; family Picidae; genus Melanerpes; species Melanerpes formicivorus. The sequence goes on along the minus strand of NW_027142371.1, from coordinate 13,410,275 downwards.
CTCTCTTGGTAACAGCTGGGTGAGCTGTGGCTGTTTACATCCTTCCCTGGAGGAGTCATAGGATGATTTAACTTGGCTGACATCTGGTTTTAGGCAAGAGGAATTGGGCTTCTTGGGTCCAGCTGCATGGAGAAAAATAATGTTGAAGATTTGGCTCGTGGTCCCTCATGCCCCAAGAGGGTGCAGGGGCTGCAAGCACAGCTCTTGGTTTAATCAGGACATGGTTTTGGAGATGGGGGGTTTGATGCTGAAAGGAAAACCCCCTAAATGTTGTTTTCCACATCACAGCATCTTTGTTTAGCTGCAGAGAGAGTTGTGTTGCTTGTCAAAACCTTGTAAGTTGAAATGGATGAGGGTCTAGCTTGCCTTAAAGAAAAGTGACTCCCAGTGAGTACAGGGGAATGTTGGCACAGGCACCCACAGAGGCTGTGGCACCTCACTCTTACAGGGATCAACTGACCAAAGTTCTCAGCATCCTGGATTAGCTTCAGTTTTGACTGAAGGTTGGAGGAGGTGGTGATCTGATGGACCTTCACCTGGTCTTGTAGCAGCCCATGTAGACTGCTCCAGGAGCAGTGCCTTTCTTGGTCTGCATGGGGGAAAGGACCTCTCACCCCTTCAGTGAGTCACAAAAAATCACTGCTGGGTGGTTCTGCTTTGGGTGGGGAGGGCAGGAAAGGTTACATGCTATATGCTGTTAGGTTTGGGGGGTGTTGTCCTTTAAAAGTTGGAGGCTACAACACATGACCAAGGCTGCAGTTCATTCTGGCTTTGCATGGCTTTTAGACTTGCAGTTCAGCAAAATGTTTGCTTAATTGGGGGTGTTCTGGCCCCTGTGCTTCTCTTCCGTGCAGCAGAAGTGCTTTCAGTCGGAGACATAAAAATGTCTTAGCTGTGACATGGTGTTTGAGCCTTCCTGCTGCAGATGTAAAATCCATATGGCAGCGAGCCTTAATTGAAAACTGCTGGAGTTATTTCTCTCCTGCAGCTTATTAGATGAACTATTCCTGTTGCAGCTGCCTTGAAAGGACTACCCTTAGTTAGGTATTTCTGATCAGTTAGTGCTACTTCTTTCTGCAGTCCTCTCCCTGAGAACTGCTGCTTTGAATTCTGCAAGGCACTTGGATTTGATATTCAACCTCTCAAGCCTGCCCTCTGTGATTTATTCATCTATTTTATGCCATGGACTTTAGGTCACAGTCAATCACAGGAGCATTGTTAACTGTGGGTAAGTCCTTCCAGGTGTGCTGAGTACTGAATAGCTTGTCTGGTATCAGAGCTTATTGCTTGAGAAGTGAGGGTCTCTGGATAGGTTTTAGGTTCAGATGTTTATGCTCCTTTCTGGTATTTGTTGTGTGTTGGGTAGGACTAGCAGTCCTAGGTCAGTTTGCAGGGGAGTGTGGTTTTCTGATTGCAGAGAATTTTGGAGACAGAAGTGCAAAAGCTGATGTGGCTTAAAGCATATTCCCCAAAGTAAATTACTCCAAGAGTCTGGAATGTGTCGGTGGGAGGCTTCAGCTTGAGTGAGATGTTGCTCCATGCATGCAGGAGTTCTTCCCCTCCTAAATAATTGTTTCCATCTGCAGAGTTTATTCCATCAGCCCCAGGGCTGCTAGAGCCTGGGCCGTGGAGTTGTCTGCAGAGCTTGTGTCTGTTGTGAAAAGGAGGATTTCTCACTAACTCCTCTGTGATGTGTGTGGAGGAAACTTTGCTGTTGTCATACAGAAAAGTTGCAGGGCAACCCCCACTGGGGTCCCTTTAAAATCAACATTCTGGTCGTCCATTTTCAGAGGGAGAAGTCTCAGGACACTCAAATCTCCTTGCAGAATGCCTGGCAAGCCTGTTTCTGATTCACCACTTGTCTGAGAGTTGGTCTGCTCTTAGAAAACCTGAAATTTGGTCCATCTCTGATGACTTGCAGTGGCACTGGCTGCTTGAATTGAATAGTGTGCCTTGTGGTCTGTGAGGTGACCCCATGGACATGCACTCTCCCATCATCTGGTGGAGGCTGAGCATAGGAAATGACACTGAGAGCAGCATAGAGTTGAGACCCCCAATGTTTCAGTGGAGAGCTTGGCTGAGACCTAAACACCCTTCTAGTGCATGAATTCCTGTTGAAATGTCTTTGCACCACTGATGTACTTATCCCTTTGTCCTGTTTGGCCCCTTTATAGAAGATTCCTTTTAGGCTGAGGGATTTTAGGACTGGAGGTTGGTACCAGCACATTGCTGTCGTGTGTACGTTGTGAAGAGTTTGCCAAGAGCATGGTGGGGGTGGTGGCAGGAGCCTGGTCGACCATTGTAACACTGATGGTTCATTGATAGCATGGCAGGCAGGCAGTGCACTGATGAAGCAATGACATCAGGCCCCTAACCAGGAGTTATCATATTAGATTTCTCAGTTGTCCTTGCCTGGGTCACCTAGTGAAGCGTGGGAGGACACCACTGTAACTAAGAAACAAGGGAAAGGCAGAAGTGCAGATCACTCAGCACTCCTTCTCCTCTGCCCTCTTTGAAGGGTCTTGTTCTGAATTAGTTGAGGTCAGCTAAGTGCTTGTTTTCTGGGGGAGGTGGCTTAACAGATGTGTTTTTCCTTAACCTTCAGTTCTTGATGAACTTTCATTGCACTTGGCTTGTAGTGGGCGTGGAGAGCACACACACAAGGAAAGGAAATCAGTGTGTTGAGCTGCTGGGGTGTTTGAGGGGGTCCTCTGTAGCACCACTTGGTTTGGGAAAATGTTGTGTGATGGCTCTGAAGCTTGTGCATGAGGCTGTCCCGCTGATGGTGGCTGCAATTCAACCACTCTTACATCTTTTGCACTGCTGCTGCCAAATGAACACTTGTGCTGGAGTGCTGGGAGCTCAGATTTCTTGGTGTCTCTGTACGCACACAACTGAGCATGCTGCAAGTGCTGGAACCCCCAGTTCTTCTGCTTGGTCCTACTCCTGACAGCCCTACGTGACCAACACTGAAGCTGACAGAAGTGTTTATTACGTGGAGGGTGTGTGCAAACTCTTGAGTGAGTAGAACAGAATTAACCAGGTTGGAAAAGACTTTGAGATCATCAAGTCCAACCTATCACCCAACACCATCTGATCAACTAAACCACGGCACCAAGCACCCCATCCAGTCTCTTCCTAAACACCTCCAGTGATGGTGACTCCACCACCTACCTGGGCAGTCCATTCCAATGGCAAATAACTCTTTCTATGAAGAACTTCTTCCTAACATCCAGCCTAAACCTCCCCTGGTACAGCTTGAGACTGTGTCCTCTTGTTCTGGTGCTGGCCACCCAGGAGAAGAGACCAACTCCCTTCTGGCTACAACCTCCCTTCAGGTAGTTGTAGAGAGCAATAAGGTCTCCCCTGAGCCTCCTCTTCTCCAGGCTAAGCAACCCCAGCTCCCTCAGCCTCTCCTCATAGGGCTTGTGCTCCAAACCCCTCACCAGCTTTGTTGCACAGGAGCCTGCAGCTCTTGCAAGGTCTATATCAGGTGGCTACTATAGAATGGAACTGGAAGGATATCCTCTTCAGGCAACAAAAGATGCAGCTTTGCTGATGAAAGTTGTTTTTCTCAGTCAAGGTAAAGCTCAGACAATGTTCCTGTTTGAAAACAGCCAGGCCAACACAGTGGAAGGAAATCCTTGCATGCCTCATAGCGGAAGGCAGGCATGAGGCTGCAATATATACATCCCGGCAGCTGATCTGAGATACCTTTGTTGTGGTCAAATACTCCACAATCCTGGACATGCTCCAGCTTGTGCCTAAGAAGGGTGAGGGGAGATAATGGTAACAGCTGCATTTAGCTGCACTATTTCCTCTGGCTAATGGGAGAGGAAGGATACCTCCTGGCAGCAGCCCTTCTAATGATAGCTGTAATCCAAGAGTTTCAGAGTTCATTCACTTCATGCTTCCAGCGTGCTCTTGGCAGGCGTGAAGCTGCTGGATGTTTGCAGCCCAGGAAGAGTTGGAAGCAAGCACAGCCCTGCCAGGTCAGGTGGGAGAATCCAAGGCTTTTGCTAAATGCCAGCACAGACTGTGGAAAAAGATTTCTGGAGGATGGCCCTCTGTGGAAAAAGGTTTTTGGAGCGTGGCCCTTTGTGCAGCTTACTCTAGCTGCAGCAAGGTGTTAGCTGGAAGAAACCTAACCAAGGGGCAAACCTCTAAGCAGGACAAAGGAATTGCTCCTTTCAGGCTCTCATTGTCAGCTCTGTTAGTGAGGTTCATGCAAGCCTGTAATGGGTTAGCATTACCTCATTGAAGTGTCAGCAGAGCAGATGGCAAAGACAGGCTGATCTTTGGAAAGGTCAAGAAGCTGCTGCTTGGGTGCTAGCTGGAAACCTCTAAATATCATTTAACCCTATACCAGATCGTTTTCTGACAATGGCAGAGGCAATTTGGTCCTCTCAAAGTTGTGGGAGGATGTGCCCTGTGAATCCAACTTTGTTACCCAGCCCATTAGGTACAAATCAACCCAGGGCTCAGCCTCCTTTCAGTGGGCTGGTGTAGCCTGTTGGTTTTCTAATTAATTACTTTGTTAATTTACAAATTCACTAACTGACAGGCTTATGAGGAAGGCAGTTTCTCAGCTGATGGGGAGAATGCTCATCCTTCTTCCTCCATCACACTGCAGGGGTCTCTGTATCCCAGTGGGAAACCTGGCAGCCTCAGCAGTGCAGATGCTGATGGGTCAGCTCGACAGCTTTTTGGGCAGGGTGCTTACACCTTCCCTCACAGAGGTTTGGTTTCTACTATTCCTGTGGGTTGTTTCACTTAATCCTGAAGGCTTTCGGTCTCACCAGAAGCTGCTTTTGTACAGCTGCAAGAACAGCAGGTCTTGTCTCTGCTGCTTTCCATCTGGCATGCCTGTAGCTCTTGCCCACTGGTGCTGTTCCCAGTGTAGATCAAGCTGAGCTGTGGCAGCCTGAGCTGTGTGTTAGGCCAAAACTGGAGCAGGAATCAAGTCAGCACCTGCAGTCATACAATCACAAAATCATTTGGGTTGGAAAAGACCTCCAAGGACATCAAGTCCAACCATGATCTAACTGTATCAAGTCTGGTGCTAAACTGTGGCCCTCAGCACCATATGTCTTTTAAACATCATCAGGGATGGGCATTCAACCACCTCCCTGGGGAGCCTGTTCCAGTCTTTGAGAACCCTTCCAGTGAAGAAGTGTCTTCTAGTATCCAACCTAAACCTCCTCTGGCACAACTTGAAGCCCTTTTCTCTCACAGTCAAATGATGTCTGTGTTAGAAAATGTCTGTTGGCTCAGTCTGGTTGCTTGGACCAGCCTGGTTCAAACGTAGAGTTTGGTTGATCAGATTAACTCCAGCTGTGAGGTAATACATAGCTGCTTCATTGCAGCTGCTTGTGGGTGCTTTTAGACTGACTTTTATTGCTTTCAACTCACCTGCAAGTGAATTGAATTTCTGCTTGTTTAGCTTGTTGGGTTTGGATTTGTTTGGCTTGCTCTGTGGATCATCACTGTGTTGTCTTTTTGCTCTTGCAACAGCAGTGTGGGACTCTGAACTTGCACACTGGGTGTGCACTGAAGAATACAAACCCTTCTTGCGACATCACTTGACATTGATACCTGAGAGTTCTGTCTCTGATCTCCTCTTTGGCCCTGCAGGTACAGCAGTGGGGTTCATACAAGGGCAAGCAGCCTGTGGGGATTTACAGGCACTGCTGTGGTCTCTGACTGACCCTTGAGATGATCTTGCACCGCTGACCTCACCTGCCCTGTGTTCTCTTTCCTTTGCGTCCTGCACCACAAAGCTGTTTGCCAATGTCTGTAGCAAGCTCTTCCATCCCCTCCTTGGCCTCTAACTCTTAGGTCATGCCTGTGATCTTCTGACCTTGGTTTTCATGAAGACTTGGGTAATTAGGCTTTGTCATGAGTATTTTGGAAAAACAAGCCCTCTCCTAATGAGTTAACAGACCCTGGACTAGTAACAGCCCTGTAAGAGCCCTCAGCTGTGTTGTGCAATCAGCTTCAGCATCTCAAGCAGCCTTGTTCCAGCTGTTGCATCGTTTATAGATGAAACTAGTACAGACAAGCTCTGTGTGGTGGTGACTTCAGAGCAGGGTGCCAGCACAGCACAAACAGTGAAAGCTGGCTTTTTGGTTTAAGCTTCTGAGCCTTTAAAGCAGCAGTCCAGTCCAGTTCTGCTTCTGGCCCAGCTCTCTTCTAGAGGACAAATAAGGAGAATCATAGAATCAGTAAGGTTGGAAAAGACCTCAGAGATCATCAAGTCCAATCTATCACCCAACACCTCATGACTAAACTAAACCATGGTGTCAAGTGCCACATCCAATCCCCTCTTGAGCACCTCCAGGGCTGGTGTCTCCACCACCTCTCTGGGCAGCACATTCCTATGGCCAATAACTCTTTCTGTGAAGAACTTTCTCACCTCAAGCCTAAACTTCCCCTGGTGCAGCTTGAGAATGCCCATAAAGGTAAATTATGGGACACTTGTGGTCTCTGCACACAGAGGTTTGGACAAGATGACCTTTGGAGGTCCCTTCCAACCCAATGCAGTCTGGGAGATTTTTAAGCTTGATAGATTTTAGTATCTTGTAAAGACCCAAATGAGACATTGCCTTGAAAACTCCATTTGTACTCACTCCACACTCCCTGATCTTTAGGTCTTTCACTTTTAGTCTTAATAAATATCTCAGTCGTGTAGCTATGATCAGGTCACTCCTACTTTTCTCCTCCCCCTGTGTGGCCACCCTTGCTAAAGCTCTTGCTTATCTGAGTCAAGCTATCAGCGCCCATTGTGTAGCTGTCTCATAACCTTGGTAGCTCTGATCCATTTGCTCCATGCTGATCCTGGGGCCGTGCCATGTGCATGCCTTCTCCTCTTTCAGGAGTGGATGCTTGGCATTCCTTGGGCAGTCACTCCTGTGTGATGCCCTAAGACACACTGACTCATGATGGTGAGTTCAGCCCACGGAGCCCATCCCGCTGCTTGCGATTGTGGTGCAGGAAATAAACAAGATGACAACCTCATCTATCACATCTTTGGCCTGAGATCTGGGGCAGCACAGTAAGAGAGTTCATTTCTGACATTCTTCCTATTTGCAGCTCTGTTGCTCCATCCATTTCCCAGAAGGGAACAGAAAATCTAACGTGCAGCTATCAAAATGAGGTTTGTGAGATGGGCTGGGGCGTGAGCTTGAGAGTTTGAGCTGTTCCATGTTCTTTTTCTATGAAAATTAAGGAGGTGCTAAGCTCTCCATGAAGGGTGAAGTCTGTAGCATGGAGTCTAGTCCCATGTGAGCTCAACTGACACAGCTGGGCTGGCATCAGGTGGTGGTTACCCATTGGAGCTGGAGAGGGAACCGACCGCCGGTCCTTTGTCCCATCTGCCTCATCTATCACACCTTAGAAGTGGTGTGTAGCACTTGGTCAGCTGGTTGCAGTGATAATGGGTCCTTGTGTGGGAAGGAAGTGAACAAGCAGCTCTCTGGTTATTAATCTGGTGCCTGTCACTTCTTTCTGCCTTGAGTGTTCAGTAAGAGGTGGATGTACAAGGCACAGCACCCGGTAGATGTCAGGCACGTGTTTGAGTAGGGAGGTAAACAAGGTCAGCCTCAGAAACCTGCTAAGGCTTCTCATTTTATACAGCCTGAAAATGCCCTGGAGACAGCAACATACTCCTTTCAAATTAGTAAGTCTTGGTTATTCATCAGAATAAGTGTTTTTGTGCATTAAGAATAGCTGCTGTGTCTTAGCACTTCCTCCCATTGTTGCAGCTCTTCCTTGAGCGCTGGAAATGTTTGGGGTGGTTTAAATGGCATTTACAGTAGTGATTAGGTGTGAGCCACTTTGCAGTTCACTCATCTAAATGCACATCTGTCTCTGAAGAGTGTATGATTTATTTTTCCCCTCCTCCTTCACCCCTCAAGCCATGACATGGTCAAACGAGGTGGGCAACTGGAAACAGTCCTGTACCCAGCCACTGGTGGGTGTCTGGTGGAGCTCTCTGCTCAGAGGTGCTACTGCTTCTCATGGTAACATGATGGAGTGGCTCTGGTTTTGACTGCCAGCCAGCTTGTCCCACTCTACTGCAGCACTGCATCCCACTGGACACCAGGAGGCTTTGCCCAACGTTTTTATCTTTGTTTATCTATGTGACATCAATAGCCATCTGCATCCAAACAATCCTGGTTTAGGAATAGAATAAACCAGGTTGGAAAAGACCTTTGAGATCATTGAGTCCAACCTATCACCCAACACCATCTAAGCAACTCAACCATGGCACCAAGTGCCTCATCCAGTCTCTTCCTAAACACCTCCAGTGATGATGACTCCACCACCTCCCTGGGCAGTACATCCCAATGGCCAATCCCTCTTTCTGGGAAGAACTTCTTCCTAACATCCAGCCTGAACCTCCCCTGGCACAGCTTGAGACTGTGTCCTCTTGTTCTGGTGTTGGTTGCCTGGGAAAAGAGACCAACCTCCACCTGGCCACAACCTCCCTTCAGGCAGTTGTAGACAGCAATAAGGTCTCCTCTGAAGCATCCATCCTCATTCTGTCCACTGCCTGAACTCCTAATCCTCTGTTTGCCACAGCTCCTGGGTGCAGCAAAGCAGATTATGTGCTCTGACATAGAGCTCGAGGCTGTGGGCAGGTTGGGCTTTACAGTAGGGAGGGTCTGACTGTTCATAGCCATGGGGAGAGCGAGGAGGGTCGAGGGGGTGACACTGGGCAGCTGGGGAAGGTGATGCTTTACCTCTCCATCTGCACTGGATTGATGCCCCACCCACTGTGGGTCTGCCTGTATCCAAGCAGGATGACAAATTTGATCTCATCTGGTGAAGCTGAGTCACAAGCAGGAGCACTTTGCAGGGGCTGAGTGTTGCTGGGCTGTTTCTTGACAGCCCTTTTGCTGAGAGGTGCTTGTTGGATGTCCCAGCTCAGGGCAGAGAGGAGCCAGCCGGTGGTGTAGGATCTGGCAGCTGGGAGCCAGTGCCTGTTACCAGATGATTTCAGTCTAGTGCTTTGCCCCAGGCCACAGGCTGGGTGCTGCTGCCCTGGCAGACTGGGAACAAGCTGGGGCTTGGGTAATCCTCAGCGCCTTGGTGACTCCAGAAACTCAAATAATCTCTTCATCTTGATGGGTCCACATGATGGATAGGAAACACTACTTGGAAGATTTTCTTGATATGTGATTGGGGGGGATAAATTCTTTTCAGGCTTTCCTAATGTTATGTACTCTGCAAAAATAAACCTGCTGCAGGAAAAAAAGAAACAAGCCACAACAACAAAAAAGACTCGGGCAGCAGGGATTTCAGCTACCTTCAAGTTCTTCCACTTGGCATTGCAGTGTCTTTCTCTTGCATTTGATTTTGAAGGTAACATTCATTTGAGAATGCCTGGAAAATGTGACACTGCTACTAGGTCATAGAATGGTAGGGGTTGGAAGGGAACTCTGGAGATCGAGTGCAGATCTTGGCTGGTGGACAAGCCAACCTGAAGGCACTGGGCTCTGTCAGGTGGTGTTCACAGGATGTCAGGGGTTGGAAGGGATCCCAAAGAGATCATTGAGTCCAACCCCCCTGCCAGAGCAGGACCATACAATCCAGCTCAGGTCATGGAGGAACACATCCAGACAGGCCTTGAAAGTCTCTAGAGAAAGAGACACCACAACCTCTCTGGGCAGCCTGTTCCAGTGGTTTGTGACCCTTACAGTAAAGAAGTTCACCCTTGTGTTGAGGTGGAACCTCCTGTGCTGCAGCTTACATCCATTGCTCCTTGTCCTGTCACAGGGAGCAAGTGAGCAGAGCCTGGCCCCTCCCTCCTGACCCCCAGCTCTCAGATATATATAAACAGTTATTAAATCCCCTTCAAGTCTTCTCTTTTCCAGACTAAAAAGCCTCAGGTCCCTCAGCCTATCCTCATAGGGCAGTGCTCCAGACCCCTAATCATCCTCACAGTCCTCTCTAGCAGATCCCTGTCCTTGAACTGGGGAGCCCAAAACTGAATGCAGTACTCAGAGGCAGCCCTCCCAGCCGGGCAGGGTCCCTGTGGTCTGACAAGCCTCCTGTAATCTCTAGGTCTCCAGCCTGCATGTACTTTGCCCAGCTGAAATTCCTGATTGTCTAAAAGCACTGTGGATATTTTTCCTCCTCCTTCTTGGTCTTGGAAAAAAAAATCAACTTCACTGAGCAAGCCAAGTCGTGTCAGTTTGGCAGGATGTGTAGATACCTTCAGAAGGAACTCGTGCACTCAAGCTGTGATGATAATAGTGCTGGGTCTGGACCAGTGATTCATTTGAATTAATTGGCTGCTGAGAGCATTGCTGTGTCTCTTTGTCTCCATATTTGAGTAAGATTCAGCTCCTGTGATCCAGATGATCTCGTCCTAGTGAGCTTGGTTTCTCTCTAACGACGCCAGAAAGGCTGTCCTGGAGCATGAAACATGCTGGAGAGCTCAAAAGCAGAGTTGGAATATTTATCCTGATTCACTCTCTCTGAAAATGCAGACTCAGCTGGCCTCCTGGCCACCTTCCTCCACCTCTTGCAAGACAGGCCATAAACTTGGTGGTTGCTCCATGAGCAGCCAAAGTCCAGACAGGAGTGCCTGTGGTAGATGGAGGTGCAGCTGCTATTATCCACAGGGATCTTAAACTTTCAGTAATGCTTGTGTGTGCTTTATGGGAGTAATCAAAGCTGAACCTGCTATTAAAGAATTCTGGTTTTGTTCTGGATGCTTTAAATTCTCCTGAGTTGTGCAACAAGCCTGCTGGAATCCTCACTGCTGTGTGAGAAACCTGTGACAATGAAGCTCGCTCGCAGGAGTGACTGGCAGCCCATCTGTCATAGGCTGGACTTGGTGATCTCAAGAGGTCTTTTCCAGCCTCAGTAATTCTGGGACTGTGTGAAAACCTGCCTGTCAGAAAGCAGTGGCTGAAGCTGTTAACAGATGTGATGAGAAGGAGCTCTCTGGATCACCTGAGTTTTGAAGCTGATCCCTTATGATTCTCATTCAGTGAGCTAAATAACAAATGTACCACACGAGAGCTGTGGGTTCACTGGGAACAGGAGTGAGCCAGGGCAGTCAGCTCTCATTCCAGCTGTGCAGAGGAGCTTTCCCACAGGCACATTCAGTTGCCTGCAGAAAGACCCAGCTGCAACAGGGTGGTTCCTCCTCACTGGAGGAATAGAATAGAATAGACCAGATCAGGTTGGAAGAGACCTTTGAGATCGAGTCCAACCTATCATCCAACACTAAACCATGGCACCGAGCACCCCATCCAGTCTCTTCCTAAACACCTCCAGGGATGGTGACTCCACCACCTCCCTGGGCAGCACATTCCCATGGCCAATCTCTCTTTCTGTGAAGAACTTCTTCCTAACATCCAGCCTAAACCTCCCCTGGTGCAGCCTGAGACTGTGTCCTCTTGTTCTGGTGCTGCTTGCCTGGGAGAAGAGACCAACCCCCTCCTGGCTACAACCTCCCTTCAGGTAGTTGTAGAGAGCAAGAAGGTCTGCCCTGAGCCTCCTCTTCTCCAGGCTAAGCAACCCCAGCTCCCTCAGCCTCTCCTCACAGGGCTGTGCTCCAAACCCCTGCCCAGCTTTGTTGCCCTTCTCTGGACACTTTCCAGCAAGTCAACATCTTTCCTAAACTGAGGGGCCCAGAACTGGACACAGGACTCAAGGTCTGTCTTCTTGGTTTGCTTCACAGCATCTACAGTTTTGGGGAGAGGAACACAGGGTGTTTTGGTTTTTTCTTTCAGGAATTGAGGGTAGGGGAAAAACACATGGGGGAAGGGAAGGAGAAATTCCCATGGATATTTTTGCATGCTCAGCATGGGGGGGTGGGGGGTTGTAGGTGTCCCAGACCAACCATCCTTCCACCACCTGCCCCAGAGGCTGAATTTTGAGCGGTTGGGCAACGTTCCTTCCACAGCACATTGCTGTCTGTTCACAAGGTGGGGTGAAAGCAGCTGGGCTGAAGTTGTGGCTGGAAAAATAGGGTGAGGAACAAAACTGAGGTGCCCCCTTTGCATGCTTTTGTGAGGGGCTGTCTCCAAAATAACTGTTGCTGCACTCTTAAGCTGTAGGAGGCAAAGCAGAACCATAGGGCCTGTCTTACTGGGGCTATTGGAAATGAAGAGCAGGGTTATTCCCTGTGCTGGAGAAGCTTTGTGTGGCTTTAGGGAAACTTTAAATGAATTACTTGTTTGTCCCCTTAACTTCAGGATTCTGAGCAGTGAATATTAGAGGAAAGGGAAATTACAGAAGCGCTGTGAAAGGAGGTTTGGTGGAGAGAATGACAAGGGAAGAGCCAAACCTGACAGGATGGCTCCAGGGAATGCGAGTCCCTTAACCTTTTGCTCGCTGGTGCGTTGCTTTTTGGTGAGGCTTTAAAGAAGGGCTTGAATCTTGCAAAATGTTCTGTGGGTGTTACAGGTTTATGCTGCTCTTTCAACACCAGCGTCTGAGATCCAGCTGGGATTTACTCACTGCTCAGCTATGTCAAGAAACGCTGAATTTGCTCGTTTAATCAGTGCTCGGGTGTTTTGTTGCCCCTCCTCAGTCCCCAGGCAGATATTTTGTGCTTTTTCTCGCTCTTCCCTTACTTCAGGGAAGCACGATTCCGAGGAGCAGCCGCGCTCTTTGACTCCTCCTTCCCCGGCGCTGCTTTTGGGGAGTGACTCTTTCGCAGGGCTGAGGCTTGGGTTAATGTTCAGCAAGCTCCAGCTGCAGCCCAGGCTGGAAAAGAGCTCCCCGGTGTTTTCTGCTTACTCGAGCGCCGGCTGTGGGCTGCGTCCAGCAGTCCATGTGCCAGGCGTGGGTGGCTCAGCCTCGGGCACCGCTGCCTCGCAGGCGCAGGTGGATCGCCAGTCCCTTCTGCTCGGTCTGCCCGGGCGGGTGGATGTGAGGAGGGAGGAGAGGATGCTGAGGGCCACCTGACTGGCACTGCGTGGGTGACGAGGAGCGGCTCTTCCGTACCAGCTGCGAGGCTCGGCAGACGCTCCTCGACCCCGCAGCGGCGGGCACGGATGGACTGAGCCCCGCGCTGCTTTCCCCTCTCGCCATGGACAAGCACGGCACGTGTAGCTCCGCGGTGGCCAGGAGCAGGATCATCCCCAGGCCCCGGGTGGTGCTGGCAGGTGCCCGCTCCGCCAGCTGTGCCCAGCTCGGCAGCCTCGGCAGGTAGGGAGCGTGGCTGTGGGGCACCGGGGCGAGCGCTGCTCCTCTTCCTCCTGAAGGCAGGGCATGGGGGCAAGGCAGTACCTGGGGCAGGAAAGCTGGAAACAGCCCGCACACCTCTAGAGATGTGCTTTATAATCTGCTCTTTAAAACTGCTCTGAATGCCTTGAGCCCGAAATTAAACCTCCCTTGTCCCCCCCTTTTTATGTTCCTGGAAGTGGGACCTGGGGGAGTGTTAGTCTGTGGCTGTGGGGTTAAACTTCAGGCTCTGTGTTTCCTTATGATGCCAGTGGTAGCACTGCCCTGGCAGGCTGTGGGGTTTGAGGGCTTGGTCAGTGACTGTTTTAGAACCACATGAAGGTAGGAACTGCAGATTTTTACCTACTGTGCCTACTAAAGGATACCACTGGAAGTGGAACTGCTTTGCTTGGTCAGTGCTGTACTGTGCTTGTGCTTAAATGACATTAAACGACTTAAGGCTGCTTCTAACTTGTATCTGCATCAGCTTTGAAGGTTTTGGAGTGTCTCCCAGCTGCAGGAAGGTGTTGGTTTTGTGTGGATCTACTCCCAATGATTTCATTCCTAACCACAGCTCTAACATGCTCTCATGTTTCTGACTTGTTTTTCCTGGTCTCTTTTTTCCTTTGACCTTGTATGTGGAAGGGAGAAATGAAATCTTGTAAGGGATGCCAGGCAAAGGTTTTAAGATTTAAAAATATAAATGATAGTAGTAATAATCTTAGGGGGAGGGACCCAGGAGTAATACAGTGAATGGCTTTGAGGTGAGCTGTGTGTGAGAAGGCTAGGCTAGCACCTTGAGTGATAAAAATCAAAACATTCAGTGACAACTGCTGGGGTTTGCCAGACGAGTTAGTTGAGTTCCAGTGTCTGTACTGGTGCCAAGACTGTGGTCAGGCCTGAAGAGGTACACTACAGCAGGAACACCAAACTTCCTCACTGACTTTGACCAGCAGATTTAGCTCCTAGCAAGTGGAAATTCTCAGCTGTTCCTTCATGTCTCACTAGTGGGTGAAACATGTCCCTGTGTGTTGGTGTAACCAACCCTCCCTGCTGGGATTGACATAAAACATGCCTACAGAGTGCCCCCATGTTATACCAGCTGTCCTGCTCTTCTAATTAATTGACTTGACTGACTGTTTATTTTTGCAGCAGTAACTGTGGCATGCTCATTGAGTTCCCATTAAGACACCTACTGCTTTACTTGGCAGTGCTGTGCCTCTGAAGCTCTGCTGAGAAAAAGCCATTGCCTCTCCACCTCCCCATCCCATGCATTCTTCTGCTTGGCACTGCAGAGCTTGTGGAACTTGAGGCTGGGGTTGGTGGCCCTGGGCTTGCAGGTGGCACTCCAGGTACCAATTGTAGAGTTGGTTGTAAATCTCAGCCAAGGGCAAGCTTCTCTTGGCAATGTAATAGCCAAGCACTTCGTCTTATGTGTAATAACCTGTCCCTGGGAAATCCAAGCAAGGAGCTTATGACTGTCCTTCCTGTCTTCGTGCATCCCTAAACCTCTCATGCATGAAGCATAGCTGGGTTCCAGCACATCTCTCAACCCTTCCTTGCTCTGTGCTGGTCAGCAGGTTTACTCTTGTGACCTCTTCAAAGTCTCTTGTCTCTTCCCATATGTATCTGAGCAACAAGTTGTAATGACTCATTGTCTGCTGTGCTGTAGGTACAGCTGGTGGCATGGGCTGCAAGAAGAAATGAGTTCTATCATCCTGATTTCCTCTGAGTTTGGTGCTAAAGAAGTTGTAGGGGAAATCTTTACTGGGGGTGAACCTGTTGATGTAAAATGCCTTTGTGTTAATGAAGGATCACACAAAACAGAAGTTCACAGCTTATCTATGGAGGATTCAAGCACAGCAGCAAGTCTTTGCTCTGTGAGCCATGAGGTCCCTCACTCACTTTGTCCCCAAGCTGGGCAGTTGAGGTGTACAGAGACTGAGCATCTCTCCTGACATCACAGTGGTGCTGGAAGCGAGCTCAGGCCGTCTGGGTTGGTGTAACGGTAGTGTGTTTGCAGGATGCAGTTAGTAACTGGGAGCTATTGACTCATTGTGGCCTTGGCAAAATCCCTGGCAGTGTGTGCCACAGGGCTGGGACAGCCACGTCACTGAAGGGCAGCGAGCCTGTGCCAGCTGCTTCCGTGGGAATCCCGTGCTCAGGCTGAGCCTGGTGGCAGCTGGCAGGAGCCCAGGGCAGCTGCTGTGCTGGGGAGGGGTAACGGGTGAGAACTGGTATGTGGCAGCTCCTGTTCCGAGCCAGTGCCACCGGTCCGTGGGGTTGGCAGCCCCACGCCGTGGCAGGCCCGTGGAGTTTGGCATCCTGGTGTCATGGCTGCAGGTGGAATCACAGAAAGGTGATGAACTTGAGTGGCAGGCTGGACCTCTGTGGCTGCTGGGTGGACAGAGCTGGGGTGTTTAGATCAACGTGCACTCGGTGCAGTGTGTGAGGCTGGGAATAGGGATAGGAATGCCACTGTGAGTTAATGACTCTCATCTAATCAGCTGGTAGATCAGGCTTATCAATTCAGAGTTGCATCAAAGATCACAGTACTCCTAAAGCTTTGTTTTGGCTGGGTACCCTTTCCCACAGTTGGATTTCCATGTCCCTGGCAGGCCCTTTCCTGTTTGGGCTGATAATGCAGGGAAAGTGAACAACGGGCTGCTCTGCAGTGACCTTACAGTCAAACAAAGCCCACACAGAGAGCAGGGCTTATGTCTTCTGTGGCCAAAACTGACCCTGGTGTGAGGGGACAGGCACCCAACTAATAGACTAAGCCAAACATGGCTTTGAATGTGTTTAATTTGACTGTATCTGCATGGGCTTATCAATCTGTGCTCAGTTTCGGTCTGAGATGCCTCCAGGCAGCTCTGTAATTACAGGCAAATTTCTCAACTCCTTATTCTGCTCATTTAGACCCTCATTAGACAGAGTGGAGGCAAATCTGCTGGTGAAGACCTGAGATACAGATCATAGAATCACAAACTGGTTTGGGTTGGAAGGGACTTTTAATGGTCATCTAGTCCAGCCCTTCTGCCATGGGGGGACATCTTCAACAAGATCAAGTTCCTCAGACCCCTGTCCAGCCTGACCTGGAATGTTCCCAGGGATGGGGCATCTACCACCTCTCTGGACAATGTGGGTCAGTGCTTCATGACCCTGAGTGTAAATAAATGTCTTCCTTCTCTCTAGTCTGAATCTTGGTCTTTTAGTTTCAAAGCATCACCCCTTGTACTGTCACAACAGGTCCTGCTCAAAAGTCTGTCCCTGTCTTTCTCACAGTCCCCTTTGAGTTCTGAGAGGTCACAGTGGAGCTGCTATGCCCTTAAATGCTTATTGTCAGGTTAGCTGTAACCTATTTAAAACTCCCAGTGCTGTGGTGGAGGCAGTCTCTGGAGTTTGAGTCTCCAGAAGGTGCTGGAGGTGCTAAGCTGAAGCAGTGTGTCTGGGTTCATGTCTTTCACTCCACAGAGCACTGGGCAAAGGGTCACTGTTTTGTCTCTCTGGTGTCACTGGGGATGCCAGGGCAGGAGCTGGGCAGTGCCATGTTGTTGTTGGGAGGGAGAAAGCTGGAGCTGGGAGGAATTGTTCCACACACACAGAGCTATCTGGCACATCCTCTTTATCACCTGCAGAACAGGCTTCTCCAAAACAACCTTAAATGACACTGCTCCATGAGCTGCTTGCATAAGGGAAGGTCTTGATGAACTGATTGCTGTGTTACTGAAAACAAGCTCTAATCTCATTAGCAAATTGTAGCAGTGATATCTTAGCTATTCTTGCTGTTGATGTACAGACAGACCTTCAAGTGCACCATCCCATGGGTGCTGAGTCCTTGATAAAATGCCTTAATGCAAACTTGAATGTTGTTTGGCACCAGTGCTACATGAACCTGAGTGAGCTAGAGGCACTATGGCTTCTTGTAGGGATACTCTTGGTGAAACTATGAGGGGTATGAGCAAAGCCCCCATGGTTAGAGATAGAATAGAATAGAATTAACCAGGTTGGAAGAGACCTTTGAGATCATTGAGTCCAACCTATCACCCAACACCATCTAATCAACTAAACCATGGCACCAAGCCCTCTATCAAGTCTCTTCTTAAATACCTCCAGTGATGGTGACTCCACCACCTCCCTGGGCAGCACATTCCCATGGCCAATCTCTTTTTCTGTGAAGAACTTCTTCCTAACATCCAGCCTAAACCTCCCCTGGTGCAGCTTGAGACTGTGTCCTCTTGTTCTGATGCTGGGTGCCTGGGAGAAGAGACCAACCCCCACCTGGCTACAACCTCCCTTCAGGTAGTTGTAGAGAGCAATAAGGTCTCCCCTGAGCCTCCTCTTCTCCAGGCTAAGCAACCCCAAATATACAAAGATACTCAGCCATGTAGGTGAGCAGCAGAGGCCCTGCTTCAAACAGTGCTTCAATTCTGCCTCTTTAGCTGCCTTAGCTTAGGTAAGCCAGGGGAAGTCAGGCATGGTAAGAGTAGATTGGGTGAGGTCCTGTTCAACTCTGCCACAGTCATCTGATAATTGCTCTGTCTTGACTTTTACAGTCTGGTCCAAGGAGTTTGAGCCAACTGTGTGCTTTCCAGTTTTCTATTGCGAGCAAAGCTCAGTGTTGCTCTTTTGCTGCTTGTGGTGGGGTGGAGGAAGCACTATGGAGTCTGTGGAGTTTGCCTACATCATCTGCAGGATTGTAAGGGTACCAAAGCCAGGCTTTCAAGATCCGCAGTAGAGCTTCCTTTGGGTTTCGACCTTTGATAGGGAAGTTGTGCAGTTTTGTGTCCTCAAGGCATCCCCTGGCTAAATTTGCTGTCTCTGTGCTGGGAATGGCGTCTTGTGTAATTCTGTCTGTCTGAAAGAAATAGCTGATTCTGTGTGTTTCACCTCAGATCTTGATAAGATGATTTGACTTCTTTCACACCAGAAGGAGACTGACTTCTTTCATGCTAGTGTGTTGATACCTTTGAAAGGCTGAAGTTTAAGCTGTCAATATTTTACTGAGCAAAATATCTGTATTTTATATAGGTGCAGCTGGAGGTGTATGACTTACTGCTGCAGGAGTCTCTCCCTTGCTTTTCAAACATTCCCATCTGCTGTTTCTGGATGCCTTTATCCTTCTACATGATCCTGACCAAGAAAACCTCTCGTGCTACGAGCTGCGATGGGCTGATCCTTTCTCTTTGGGATTAACCACACAGTTCTTCATCTGGCTTTAAGCTGCTTCCTCAGGGTAGGGACTTGGAGGGGCTTTTTCCTGCAGGGACTTATTTTGGTTGTTTTTTAATCTTATGCTTTGTCCCCATTGATTGTTTCTGACCTTGAAGCATATCTGAAGGCAGTGAGATGTGCGTGAGTTGCGATGCTGACGTAGTTTTGTTCTCTGGCTTTGTGTCTTTATCTGCAAACTGAGGCCAGTTGATAGGATAACTTCTGAGTACTTTTTTGCTTCGAAAGACTTTGTGTTCCATGCTGTAGGTCTGAATTGCTGTGGTGCTGTGACTTCATGTGCTGCCCCTTGCTGGCTTTTGAGGTTAACTCGGACTAAGGTTAATAACCATCTGTTTGTTTCCTGGTTGCCTTTGTGCTTGCTCCAAATCTTTGGATGTGCCTTTAAAAACTAGGTGTAGGACTCCTGATCTTGCTGCCTTTTTCTCATCTTAGTTTTTTCTGGAAGCAGCAATAAAGGGATTCCATTTCCTTGCCTTACATCTGTCATGACCTGTTCTGTGAAATGCTTGAGAGTGAACCTCTTTATTTATTCATCTGCTAGAGAGGTATTTCAGTGAGGGAAGGACATTGAGCAAGCAGCAGAGCAGCCTGGGCAGCTACGGGTCCTTTGAGAAGTTCTCTGATGGGAATGATTCAAGCCTGGAATGAACAAATGCATAGCAACAGTGTTTGTTTTATTTTGATATTCAAGAGGGCTAGGAGTTGCAGGAGTGTTTGCTCTCTGTCATGTGTTGACAGTATCTAGGAACACATCAAAAACTACCCTGAGACTGCATAGTCTAGCCCAGGACTGGTGAGCCACAAGCACTTGGAGTCAGTGCTCTGCAGGCATGCAGGTCTTGCTGCAGGCTACCAGAGCTCTACACAAGAGGATTTATAGATGCAATGGTAAGAAAACCATCTCTAAAAGGTCTAATATCTCCTAACTCTGCTTCTGAAGTCGTGATTAGACTGAAGGTGTTAGAGGAGTCAGCTGAATCTATCTCGAGCTCCATCCAAACTAGTTCTGTGCTTAGATAAGAGGAGAGGATTCCACACTTCTCATAGAGTCATTCCTTTGTGGCTGCCCTTCACCTGGTCTTTCTGGTCAGTTTGCTTTTTGTTTGGTTAATCTTTAAAACTTGAGCTTTTTGTGATGTGGAGGGTGCAACTGAGTGAACTTGATTATTCCACCTACTCTTTGCCCAAGTGCAGCTGAGCGATTAACATTTTAAGCCAACAATCTCCACTTTCCATCTGAGCTGTTGCCGTGTTTCCACGTCACCAGTTGCCCTCCCTTGGCTTGGCAATGCAATGAGGAAGAACAGTCCTTAAGCTCTGATGAATCTAAAATTAACCTTCCACCCTGGTGCTTGGATTTGTTGTAAAGCACTTTGCAGTGTGCTCAAGGAAAAAGAGTGTTTACACCCGAGAGCAGAATGGTTTCCAACTTGCAAGGCCTGGCTTTGCTTTGGAGTTGTTCTGTGAGGCAAGAGCAGCAGCTCTGGCTTGGGACACATAGAGTTGGGCTTTGGAGCCTGCTACTGCAGTGTGCCATTAGCATCCAGCACCTTGATGAAGCAGAAATTAGTGCATCAGGTTCTTGAGGCGAAATGTTAGGATGGCCTTTGGGCTGTTTGCTGCAGTAGCAGTTCAAATCTGGCATCTGGTGTGGCTGGTGGTGGAGCTTTCTGATGCAAGCACTGCTAGATCATGGAGGCAAAATAACTGGTGCTCAGAGTCCAGTGGTTTACTGTTGTCTGGCAAAACAATATCCTTGCACCAGTACTTGATATGGACTTAAGGTGCTGGTAGATCAGAAGTAGCTGCTGGCAAAGCTGTAGCCTGAAACCTGGACTGTAAGGATGCTGTGATGCTTCTCAGGTGTGCACCAGGACTAGTCCCTAATGCTTTAGATCAGTATTATTCCACTTGGTCATAGTATGTCCTGGACTCAAACCTGCACTCAGGGTAGGATATGGGGTCAGTGGCTGCTGTGATGCTTCTCAGATGTGCACCAGGACTAGTCCCTAATGCTTTAGATCAGTATTACTCCACTTGGTCATAGCATCTCCTGGACTCAAACCTGCACTCAGGGTAGGATATGGGGTCAGTGGCTTTAAACTGAAAGTAGGGAGATCCAGATTAGAAGGAGTGAGCATAGCATACATGCACATGGGTGAATGGAAGTGGAGAACATCCTGCAGCATAGGCATCTTGGTTGATAGATCTTCAAATTCAGGCTTCTGTGACTTGAAATGCTGCTTATAATGGAAGTAAGTTAATGCCAGAGCTGCTAATAATGGCTCTCTGGAATGAAAAGGAGTAAGACTTTCCAGCTCTTTTGCCACCTGTTCACTTTTCTAAGTCCTTCCAGAGTTAGGAGGCTAAATGGCTTAATGGTGGCTGGTTTGTTGCCATGGCTTTCAAGGCACAAGACCTTGATCAGCCTTTTCTTTTCCTTCTGGAAGTCTAGAAATCCCTTCTGACATGTGTGTGGTGGTGGTGTCCACAGGTGTTTTTCCAGCCATCCAGAGTCAGCATGCTGTGTGATCTCTTTTGCTTTTGTATTCATGAGTTGAACCATTGAGGGGTTCTCACAAGTAGGTTCCACTCATCCCAGTTTCTTTAGGTCTTGGGGAAAAAAAGGTGATGTACAGCAGGGCTTAAATGGCTTGAAAGCCTTTGAAGAAAATGGAAATTAATTTCAGGAGAGGAGTTATTTTATGATCTGCTGAGAACCTCTCAGCTTTGTGCATAGGGGTTGAAAGCTGAGCAAGGCCAGCCTGGGACCTTGGCCACCCATGAATTAATCAGGAGGGTGGTTAGAAAATGCTGCATGTTTGGGTTTCCCAGGACACTTGTGCTGTTTCACAGCTGAAAAAATCTGGTCTGGGCAGGAAAAAAAAAGGTCTCAGACATCAGAGTTGTTTATTGCTGGAGCTGAAGCGCAGGAGGTGGAGCTGTGCTGGTTTTTGCGTGTGGAGGACAAATCTACTGGGTTCAGTCTGAGGTGGCTGGGTGTTGGGGGGGCTTGCTGTGTATGCCAGTTTGTCAGAGCATGTGTGCACAAGGCCTGAAGCATCTTGGTTGTCTGTGAATGTGGAGGGTATCTGTGCATGTTTGCAGGGGAGTCTTGGCAGCTGGTGTGGCAGCGGTAGGTGGTGGTGTGGCAGCGGTAGGTGGTGGTGTGGCAGTCACAGAAAGGACAGCCCTGGAAAAGCCATGTTGCTACTATGTCCTTTTGCATGTTTAGACAGCAGTTTGTCCCCTTCTCCAGGGAACTAGGTCTCAACCTTCTCAGCTATTGCAAAGCAGTAAGCAGAGGAAGTCCAGCACTTACCTCTGTTTGGCTCTTGCTGCAGTCATTAATCACGGCAGCCCCGTGTGTCGTGCATGCCACATCTGAGTACGTGGAGCTTAATCTCTGCCACATCTGAGTGTGTGTAGCTTAATCTCTCCTTATCTCTTCCTCCCTCAGTACCAGAAACTGCCCTTGCAAAATGAGCCAACTTCCTCCGAAGAGCCCTTTGGCATCCCCGGTGTTGGAGGGCAGGAATTCCAGGATAGACTCTATGGACAACATGTCAATGGACAGTTTCTGGCTGGAAGTAGAGAACATTAAACAGAGCACTGAAGCTGAGCAAGAGGAATGCAGCCTTGCAGATGTCAAAACACAAGAGGGTAGGTTGCCAAAAGTATTGGGAGTGAGGGGAGGAAGGTGAGCATCTGAGAGACAAAGCTTGCTGATGCACCTGACTGGTTTAGAGGTACTGGTTTTTCCCTTGAGTGGTGGGTAATGTGCTGCAGAAGAAGAGGAGCCCTGCCTTGCCCTGGCTTCGGCCTCTGGAACAAACTGGGGCTCTAAAGGTCAGTCAGGAGTAAGTTCAAGGCTCCAGATGGTTTTGAAGAGCCCCTGCTAAGTGTGGGGCCCTTGTTCCCCATGCAGGTGGCTGAATGGTAAACATGCTGTGGGAGCTGGTGGGGTTTTGGAAGGCTTGTTTGTCTTTGTGGTCCTGAGACTTCATCACAGGGGCTTTTATGAGAGCTGCTTTTGTGGCAGGCAGGCTGTTCTCCCTCTGATTCACTAGTTAAGAAACTTTAATAAACACCCAGAGCAACTTCAGACCATCCCCACACTTTTTTCCCCCTTGTAGACCTCCTTAGGGTTTTTATTGTTTTGGTTTGGGCTTTTTCTGTCTTTTGAAGACTGCTTCATGTGTCTGGAGTGTTTCTAATGGGCTTTCTATAGTGCTGATGCTATCCAGTGTCTTGGAATAACTGGAAGCTGGCTGATTGCTCTTTAAGAGGGGAGCAGCAACATCTTGGGCTGTTGGAGGGATGATAAATGGTGTTAAGTGTTCAAAGGTCCTTCAGATCAGGACCATGCTTTTCCCAGGTCTCTGCTGAAAACTGTGGTTTCAGGTGGCTGTGCAGCCTATTGAATGGTTGGGTTTGCCTCCTGAACAGCCTCCAGCTCTTGTGCTGGCCTGATACTCATGAGACAATGTTTGGAGTGAAAATCCCAGGGTGCTGCCATGCTTGGGAAGGGGAAATTGCTGTCCTGGGTGTGCAGAGGAGGCTCTGGAGAGTGGGGCGGAAAGAGCAGGAGTAGGGAAGTGATTATGTCCCCTAAACTCAGCACTAACAAGGCTGCACCTTGCATATTAGGCTCAGTTTTGGGCCCCTCACTATGAGAAAGACATTGAGGTGCTGGAGCTGGTCCAGAGAAGGGCAGTGAAACTGGTGAAGGCCTTGGAGAACAGGTTTGGGGAGGAGTGGCTGAAGGAACTGGGATTAAACAGTCCAGAGGAGGCTGAGCAGACCTCATTGCTCTCTACAGCTCCCTGAAAGGAGGTTACAGTGTGGTGGGGCTTCATCTCTGCTCCCCAGTATCAGGTGATAGGATGAGAGGAAATGGCCTGAAATTGTGCCAGGGAAGGTTTAGGTTGGATATTAGGAAAAAATTCCTTTCCTGCAAGAGTGGTCAGGGATTGGAACAGGCTGCCCAAAGAGGTGGTGGAGTCACCATCCCTGGAGGTGTTCAAGGAACTTGTGGACATGCTATTTTGGGGCATGGTTTAGTAGCAGTGATGGTATTAGGTGGACAATTGGAGTCGGTGATCTTAGAGGTCATTCCCAACTGAAACAGTTCTATGATTCTGTCACCACCCATGCCTGCTGTAGTAGGCAAGACATGGTAAACATCGAGGTCTGCTGTTAGTGTCCCTACATAAAGGATGTTAAGTGTGTTTTATAGGACTGGAAGAGAGGCAAAAGTGACTCAGAAGCTGAGAGAGGCAGGGAGCAGTCTCTGGAAAGGAGACCCACGAGATGAAAGGCTGTCTGGGGTATCCAAAAGGCTGATATGCCAGAGGTGATTTGATTGCTGTGTGTAAGCAGGGCCACAAGGAAAAGTGTCTTTTAATGCTGAGCATTAATCTAGCAGGCAGGAGCTGACTGCTTAATTGGTCATTGAAACCAGCCAGACTGGAAACGATGCTCCCAGTAGGGAAGCCTTCCCGGCAGGCTGGGGAAGGAGGTGCGACACGCTCGGCCTCCGGCTGCAAAGGAACTCAGGCAAATGAGCGTCCTGCTGGAAGGGTTAGTGGCCAGGGGGAACTTCCAGGGTGCAGGATTTGACTGGTGCCTCTGACTGGAGTGTCTCTGTGGTTGATGGTTGGAGGGCTGTGAGGTAGCAGCGCAGCGGAGAGGCTGCAGGGCTCCTCACAGCCCAGGGCACCATCACTTCGTGCACAGAGCTGGAGAGGCTGCACCTGGGCAGCGGTGGCTGACAGCTCTGTCTGGGGACAGCGTGGCTCAGGCTGCCAGATGGCTGCTGGTAGTCGTGGGGCAGGGTCAGCTTGGAAGCTGCCCTGTAGATAAAGCGACTCAAGCCTGCTGACCTAGCTGGAGATTGCTGCTCTGCTGTGTAGGAGGTGGTGTGATGGGAAGCTGGTTGTGACCTGCAGTCAGTGGGAGGCCAGTGTGTAACAGGTTGCCCAGCGATGTGGTTGAGGCCCTGTCACTGGAGACATTAGAGAGCAGACTTGTGTGGCCCTGGGCAGCCTGATCTAGTTGGAAGTGTCCCTGCTGACTGCAGTGGGTTTGGACAAGATGACCTTTGGGGGTCCCTGCCAACCCAGTGCAATCTGTGAAGTGGGTCAGCTAAAAGGTGGTGATGATTCTCGTGGCCTCAGTAGCAGTTGAAGGGAGCAGAAAGCAGCTTTTGCCTGGGGTAGGAGCAGCACTGTCCTGTCTGTGGTGTCTGCTGTGCATCCAGCTCTCCCTAGGGTCAGGCAGAGCAGCAGACTGATAAGGTTTGCTGGCATCCCCAGAGCATGTAATCATGCCTGGGAGGTGTCTGCATAGGCTGATTCAGCTCTGCCTCTCGAAACTCTGTAGAAAGTCTGTAATTATCATAGAATCATTAAGGTTGGAAAAGATCTTGATGATCTTCAAGTCCAAGCATCAACCCCCACACCCCTATGCACATCAAACCATGTCCCAAAGTGCCATGTCTACACCTTTTTTGAACCCCTGCAGGGATGGTGCCTCCAGCATCTCTCTGGGCAGCCTGTTCAGTGCCTGAGCAGTTGTAGGCTGCTCTGACTGTCTTAGAAATGTTTGGCAATGAAATGCTTTCTGGTGAAGGCTCCCTGTGGCTGCCTTTATGTTTCAAGAAAGTTTGGGTAAATGATGCCCTCTAGTTTTACAGATTTATTCCTCGTTGTGCCCACCTAAGATGCTGCTTGTCTGGAGCTTGCAAGGCAAACCTCAGCAGCCCTTCAGGCTCCAAGCTGTAGCTCAGCTTCTGTGGACCTCCCACTTCTGCTCTGCTTCTTCCTGATTTCCCCTTTATCCCCATAAATAACCTATTTTAGTGGTTTCCTTTTTGGCATGACTGGCAAACATAACTGGGCCAAAAATATTAGCTAGAGGAACTAAAATCTGGGGCTTTGGCCTCAGGTGGTCTGCAGCCCACACGGACGTCCGATTTGGGGCTGCTGTTTGGTATTGTGTGTTAGATTAGCTTCCTGTTATGGCTGGAATTCAGTAGTTACAAAATCTGCAAGCAAAACACTTTGCTAACTTTAGTTGCTTAAGACAAAACAAACCAGAAGGATTTTACACACTGTACCGCCCTGAAAGCAGGGATGTGTGACAACGAGCTCTGCAACGCAGGAGTTGTGAATGGGACCACGAGCAGCACAGGAGCATAGGATGTTGGGGGCTTGGAAGGGACCTCTGGAGATCAAGGCCAACCCCCCTGCCAGAGCAGGGCCATAGAATCCAGCACAGGTCTCACAGGAATGCATCCAGATGGGGCTGGAAAGTCTCCAGAGAAGGAGACTCCACAACCCCCCTGGGGAGCCTGGTCTAGTGCTCTGTGACCCTCCCAGTGAAGAAGTTCCTCCTCATGTTGAGGTGGAACCTCCTGTGCTGGAGTTTCTATCCATTGCTCCTTGTCCTGTCAGGGTGCAACTGAGCAGAGCCTGTCCCCTCCCTCTTGACCCCCAGAAAAGCTGCATGGCTTTTTGACTCTTGATGCAGCAATAATAAAGCTTGGCCTGAGCAGCTGTGAGAGCTGAGGAGATATCAGTGTGCCTAGGAAAGGAAGAGTGAGATTGAACTGTTGTGTTTCAGTCCAGCTGTGATTTTTTCCCCTTTGCTTTTCCCCAGTAAAACCTTTAGTAGAGCTATGCTGGAGCTTCCTGCAATCAATGAATGTGGTACAGAGAACTGCAAAGATAAAGGCTTTGTGCTCTTCACTGTGGTAAAGTCAAAGCCACCTGCTAAATTGCTTCTTTTATCCCTGGATTTCAAGTAGCTGCCTTGCTCAGGGCACTTTCTCACTTGTATGAAGGGCATATGCCATAAGGGAAAAAATAGTCTTCAGTGTTTGAAGGGCAACTTCTCATCTATTGAAGAACAATGTTGAATGGAGCTTGTTTGAGCAGTGCTGCTGTACTTCTTCCAGGCTTCTCACACTTCATTCTGGAACTGGAAAGGTCTTTCATTCTAGTGATGATTTGAAATAGGCACAGACAGAAAGTGGATGCACAGAGCAAGAGTGACAGTTTTGCTTTTGTTGGGTGATTATGGATACCATGCCACTTGAAAAGGTAAAGGATAGTGGTGGTGCATACAGAAAGCTCTGCAAGTACATAAAATGCACTGCCCTGCTGCCAGAGCTCCCTTTACCCAGGTCCTCCGAGCAAAGACAGCTTAAAGCAAGAGCATCTGACTTTCCTACCATGCCCTGTGAACTGAATTGAGTTCCTGTTGCAATTCTCCTGATTAATGCCATGCAGTCACACTTATGTCTCTGCTTCTGTCTGTCTTTTGAGGGAACCTATGTACCATGCCTCTGTATTCTTTTTCTTCTCTTTCTCCTCAGCTAGGGTGAGAAGAAAAGAGTATGTGGGCAGCTACAGCTGCCTCAAGTGCTGTGTCCCATAGAACTGGTTTAGTTGGGAGAGACCTTTAAGATCACCAAGCTCAACCATTAACCCATCACTGCCAGATCACCACTAAACCATATCCCTCAGCACCACATCTGCACAGCTTTTAAAACCCTCCAGGGCTGGGGACTCCACCACTGCCCTGGGCAGCCTGTTCCAGGCCTTGACAACCCTTTCAGGAAAGAAATAATATGCAACCTAAACCTGCTTTGGTGCAACTTGAGGCCATCTCCTCTTGTCCTGTTGCTTGTTCCCTGGGAGAAGAGACCAGTCTGACATCCAACTGGATACCTGGGAATAGAGCTAAGATGTTGAGAGTAACCCTTCACTTCCCAACAAAGATGTAGTGCCCTCCCAGTGCTGTCCCATGGCCACCCCAGAAAAGGGGTAACTAAGGCTTCTGTTTTCATGGAATGAGCTGGGTTGGAAGTGACCTCTTGAGGTTTGCCTCTGAAGTGTTGCTGTTTATGGGCTGCCCAGGGAGGTGGTGGGGTCGACCTCCCTGGAGGTGTTTAACAGAAGCCTGGATGAGGCACTCAGTGCCATGGTGTAGTTGATTTGTTAGGGTTGGGTGAACGGTTGGACTTGATGACCTTGGAGGTCTCTGCCAAGCTGATTGATTGATCTCTTGCCTTGCAGAGGGAGAAGCTGAAGCTGAGTGGCTCCAAGATGCAGGTCTGTCCAACCTCCTTGGGGAGCATGCCTCAGAGAATGACAACCTCGTGCTGCTCTCCACCCTGACCAAGACGCAGGCTGCGGCGGTGCAGCGGCGGCTGGACACCTACTCGCGCTCCCGCAGGAGGAGGAACAAGCAGCCTGTGCGCGACGTCCGAGACATCTTCGGAGTGGGCAGCTCAGAGGTATCTCCCTTTAGACTACAATAGAATTAACCAGGTTGGAAATTACCTTCAAGATCATTGAGTCCAACCTACCATCCAACACCACCTAATCAACTAAACCATGGCACCAAGCACCCCATCCAGTCTCTTCCTAAACACCTCCAGTGATGGGGACTCCACCACCTCCCTGGGCAGCACATTCCCATGGCCAATCTCTCATTCTGGGAAGAACTTCTTCCTAACATCCAGCTTAAACCTCCCCTGGTGCAGCTTGAGACTGTGTCCCCTTGTTCTGGTGCTGGCTGCCTGGGAGAAGAGACCAACCCCCACCTGCCTACAACCTCCCTTCAGGTAGTTGTAGAGAGCAATAAGGTCTCCCCTGAGCCTCCTTCTCTCCAGGCTAAGCAACCCCAGCTCCCTCAGCCTCTCCTCACAGGGCTGTGCTCCAAACTCCTCCCCAGCTTTGTTGCCCTTCCCTGGACACCTTCCAGCAACTCAACATCTTTCCTAAACTGAGGAGCTCAGAACTGGACACAGGACTGACCAGTACTGAGCACAGGGCAGAATGACTTCCCTGCTCCAGCTGGCCACACTATTCCTGATCCAGGCAAGGATGCCATTGGCTTTCTTGGCCACTTGGGCACACTGCAGGCTCATGTTCAGCCTGCTGTCAACCAGTTCCCCCAGGTCCCTTTCTGCCTGGCTCCTCTCCAGCCACTCTGACCCCAGCCTGTGGCACTGCATGGAGTTGTGGCCAATGTGTAGAACCTGGCACTTAGATGTGTTAGATGTTTAGTGGCATCTCCTGAAAGACTTGTGGCAGCTAGCTTGGCTTTCTGGACCTGGGGGTGTGGTGGGTTGATACTTCTACCCTCCCAACCCCCTTAAATTTGGCAGCCCAGTTGGAAGCAAACAAAAGCTGTAATTACAAGCAGAACTCCAATCTACAATGGAATGCAATGAGTGTGTACAAAATACACAGTATTTACAGGTATTTACAATTAATAAACAGCACAGGAACCCCCCTGGTCAAGGTTCCCCCCTTACCTCCCTGTACAAAAGGGAGAAGAGGGAGAAGCAGAGAAGTTAATACCAAAACAATGCAGCCAAGGTCAAGCAGAAGTGAGTTAGTGTCCCTCCCAGAGTGAAGAAGCAAGAAAAGAGGGAAATTGGTTTGGGACAGCTAGTTTTAGTCCCTTATCTCTTCCAGTGGGACTGTTTAGAATGACCTTTATCTTCCTTTTTACACCCAAGAGTGATTGATTTACATTTTACTACTTCTCTGCTCCAGGTCTGTGAACAATATTTAAAGGCACAGCCTAAAACTCCCCTGGGGGGGCTCCTCTCAGTTCCTCGTGGATGACTTCATCTCTTGAGCCGAAATGAAGTTGAGGTGGTAGAATTACTGCACCCCATTTGTGGGGTTCAGAAGTTGCCAGGAGCCCTGCAGATCCATAAGCTTCCTAGGGACTGCTGGAAGACTGCTGGATGGTGTCTGAGCACTGCAGCCTAATGCAGCACTGCTTGTGTTTGGGGCCCTCTTGTGTTTTTGTTAGTTCAGTGGCAGGTTAAGTCATTAGGAGCAAGAGAAAAGAGAGAGACCTCCCAGAAAGCTGTGAAGCTTTGCAACAGAATAAGCCTTCCTGTATTTTCACTAGTTCTGGCAGAAGTAAGGGTTTGATTAACAGAATTGCCTGCCAAATGCCTCCTTATTCCTGTCAAGGTAGGTCACTGTGTAGCTGAATGAAGGCAAGCTCTTAGCTGCTGATGTTTGCTTGCTGTGCTTTCCTCTTGTGAGGGGAGGCACAGGGTAGATCCCATGCAGCTTGGCTGGCCCACCGTGCTGTAGCCCTTCAGTGTGTGAACTGCAAAGGGGAAATTGGTTAACGTTTGTGTGAAAGGTAGAATTGGCTTAATGGGCTGCAAAAGCATCACAAATGCTCTCTGTGAGACACTCATCCATTTTTCCCCTCCTCTGCCAAATCCTCTAATCAGCATTCTTGATTTCAGAGCAATCTTCTGGCCCTAAGCTGGAGCAGCATTTTCTGAAGACGATGCCAGGGTTTATTCTGCCAAACTTGGGGCATCTTACAGTACTGGTTTGTGTGTGGGGAAAAAAAAAACATGTTCTGGTTTATTTTTCAGGAGACAGCAGCAGACAAAGAGGTGCCCAGCAAAGATCAGTTGTGGCACAGTCTACGGACTTCAGGTGTACAGAGAAGTAAGAAGGAAGTTTGGTTTTTTTAATGCAGAAGGGGACTGAAAGGAATAGGACCTGAAGCAGGGCTGGAGCTGGGTGGGAAGTTACACTGATCTGGGCTCTGGCCTTGCTTGTGAGTTGGGTTTGAATGCATGGTTATCCCCAGCTGTGGATTTAGTAAGGCTCTTCCAGGCTCAAGCGTTGCCAGGAATTGCTGCTCAAACTGCTTAGTCTTCAAGAAAGCAACTAGAAGATGCAAATAACATCAGTCTAGCAACGTTCATGTGGTGAAATCCCCTAAAGGCTTCACCCAGCTGGGTAAAGAGAAGTTAGCCTTAGGTATGGCCTTTGATTTAAGGCCATGCCCCTCCCTGGCCATGCCCCTCCCGTGCCAGTGCTCTGGTGATCATAGCTGTAGTGTTATGGCTTTAAGCTAATCTTACCCTAGCGATGAGTCTCAGGGCCGTGCTGTGACAATACTTTTCAGGTGTTGATACAGTGTGGGTCCTCAGATCTGTCTCAAAGTGCTCTTTGAGCACAACTTGTTCTCTAAGCTTCCCCCTTCTGATTTGCTGAAGTTCAAGATGATTTCTCCTCTGCAGCTGACAGCCAGGATTACTCCTGCACGGTCCGAAACACTGGGAAGGAGGAGGCATTCAACATGGATGTTGCCTACTCAGAGCAAGCAGCTGTCCTGCTCAAGGGATCATTCCTGCCTGAATCTAGGAGGTTAAAGGATGGACATGCCCTGACTGTAAGCACTTGTTAGAACTTGTTTGTTTCTTGTTGTGGAGAGGGATGCAAACCACTTGATTCAGCTGCACAATCAGCTCTTGGAAGCATCCTCTGTGGATGGTGTTGCAGTGGGTCTGTGTTGGGTAGGTATTTGTAGACAGGTAGTGCTGTTATCCTGGGTTGTTTGCCCTGAAAGGAGGAGAAGAACTGCCCTTTCTTACTCCTAATTCTACCACTTTTCTTTTCTGCAAAGGTACTGGGCTGCTTCCAAAATTCAAGTAGATTGGAGTGGGTACCAGGCTGTCTTTAATTTAGATCAATTAGGAGCTCAAATATGATTAAAAAGCAATACCAAAAAAAAAAAATGGAAATACTTACTCAGCTCTGGGTGGACTAAAAGCAGGAGTAGCTTTGGCCATTGGTCTGGTGCTGAAAACAGAAAAATCAATAGACCCCAGGTTATGGCAGGGAATGGTAAATATGCAGCAGAACTTGATAGCTGCTGGGGTGAGCAGTGCTAGCTTGCTCTGAACACTTGGGAACTGGTGGGGTGAGCAGTGCTAGCTTGCCCTGAACTCTTGGGAACTGGTGGGGTGAGCAGTGCTAGCTTGCCCTGCACACTTGGGAACTGGTGGGGTGAGCAGTGCTAGCTTGCCCTGAGCACTTGGGAACTGGTGGGGTGAGCAGTGCTAGCTTGCTCTGAACCCTTGGGAACTGGTGGGGTGAGCAGTGCTAGCTTGCCCTGAACACTTGGGAACTGGTGGGGTGAGCAGTGCTAGCTTGCCCTGCACACTTGGGAACTGGTGGGGTGAGCAGTGCTAGCTTGCCCTGCACACTTGGGAACTGGTGGGGTGAGCAGTGCTAGCTTGCCCTGAACCCTTGGGAACTGGTGGGGTGAGCAGTGCTAGCTTGCCCTGCACACTTGGGAACTGGTGGGGTGAGCAGTGCTAACTTGCCCTGCACACTTGGGAACTGGTGGGGTGAGCAGTGCTAGCTTGCCCTGATCCTCC
Source organism: Melanerpes formicivorus (assembly GCF_026170545.1). Taxonomy (NCBI): domain Eukaryota; kingdom Metazoa; phylum Chordata; class Aves; order Piciformes; family Picidae; genus Melanerpes; species Melanerpes formicivorus. The sequence continues at coordinate 13,378,624 of NW_027142371.1, read as the reverse complement.
TCTGTGTGTTTTCCCTTAGAAATTTAAGATCCCCAAAGGCAGACTAGGAGTGACCAGGATTGGAGATCTATCAGCTCAGGACATGAAGAAGATCCCCACGCTGGCCCTTATTGAACTGACAGCTCTCTGTGACATTCTGGGCTTTGAGTTGAAGAGAAACAAAGCAGCAAAACTGAAGACAACAGGTTGGTTGTGTGTCATCTTTAAGGGCTTTGACAGTGCCTTTTTTGGTGGTTGTTTTGGGGTTTTTCTTGCACTGATCTTCTCAGAGGTTTGTGTTTTAACCAGAGAAGGCCTTCAGTAAGGACCCTTGTGACCGATGTGCTCCTTGATCAGAATTTCTCCTGGGAGTCACTGGATCATGACATCAACCTGGCACCATCTTTGTGTCTGACTATCAAATGCTCTTGGTCTATTTAACTATTCCTTTCTTTCTCTGGTATCTCCAGCTACAAAATGTGCCACCTGAGCCTGCAGTGAGGGATATATCCTTTACATCTATATTAGAAGTGATGCAGACTTAGAGCATGTTGTTTCTGTTGTAGAGAAAAGACTCTTTGGAGTTCCACTCAACACCCTGTTAGAAAATGACCAAAAACTGCTTCCCAACACCAAGGTCCCTCTGTTACTCCAGGCAGTAAGTTCTCTAGTTTCATTCACACCTCTGATCTTCAGAGGCAGGAGGCCTGTGATAAGGAAGGGCTGACTTCTCGTTCTCTGTACCTAAGAGCTTTCTTTTCCCCTCCTTTAATAGCTGCTATCCTGCTTGGAAAAGAGAGGACTGGAAACAGAAGGCATTTTGAGAGTTTCAGGGTCCCAGACCAGAATCAAGGTATGAGTGCTGAGCAGTGTTTGAAAGTGTCAGAGGTGATCAGGGAGTGTGTTGCTGGAGCAGGTATCTAAATGCCCTGACTTGTCTCATCCTTTCCCAGTGCCACTAGAAATGTCCATTGCTGGGAGATTTGGGTGGGTCTGCTGCAAGGGTCTTTGCTCTCTTGCCTTGATAGGTTGTCCTGGTGCTCAGCTAGAGAATTTGCCTTGTGTTTGCTCATTAAAGCCTATGATAACTTTTGTTAACAGAGTCTGGAACAGAAGCTAGAAAGGGATTTCTACACTGGCCTGTTCCGCTGGGATGAAGTCCACCAGAACGATGTCTCTGGGCTGCTGAAAAGATTCATCAGAGAGCTGCCAGCCCCACTGCTGACAGCAGAGTACCTCCCTGCATTTGCTGCTGTACAAAGTAAGTCTCTGCTTAACCCTCTGGCATCGGTTTCCTGGCATGTGCTTTTCTTGTGAAGCTCTTGGGCTCTTCTGTCAGGTGCGGTGGGAGCCTGTGGGTGCGACGCGATGGTTACACAGAGCATGACGTGAGCAACAGCCAAACTCAAGTCTGCTGGGTGCTGCATGGCCTGAGGGTCAGAGTCACTGGGGCTTGGATGTGTGCATCCTGTGTAGGAGCACTGTCCTGGGGTCTTAAATTGAGTTGGGTCTTTGGAGGCTATGAGCTGCTGCCACAAACTAGGACAACTTGATAGACAATGACGTGGCAGCTGGCCAAGGTTGCACAGTCTTGGCTGGTCTGCAGGTAGTGCAGTGTTCTTCAGACACCTTATTGTGAGGTTTGTGCCTCAGTGGGTGGTTTGAATCTGTTAAGCTCACTGTTCATTGATGTGCACAACTCTTTTTGCTCAAGAAATGGGGAACAGAGAGATCTTTTGATGTCCTTCAAGGCATTAGACTTCCTGGCAGCAAATCTCCGAAGCGCATCAGCCATGTGTTTGCAACAGAGGCAATTCACTTCATGGGGGCAGTGTGAACTTGATTTACTTCTGTAAAACCAGGCCTCAAGCTCTGGGTGGCAACCACTAAAAAAGTAATTGCCTTATTTCTTGGGGGATTCCCACACTCAAAAAGAACAGTGTCAGAAGCCTGCATCTTCTGGAATGTTTGCCATTCTCCCTCCCTCTCTCTCTATCCCTCTAGATATCCCAGACCTGAAGCAGAGATTGCAAGCTCTAAACCTCCTGATCCTGATTCTGCCAGAGCCCAACAGAAACACTCTAAAGGTAACTAACTACTTGTCCTGGAATTAGCTGGGGAAACCCAATCCTGTTCCAGGCTTTTATTCAAGGAGACTTACCAGCTGTTGTAAATCATGTCCATCATGCTGTTGGGTTTGTTTCACTGACCTGAGAATATTGTCCTAGTAGTAGAAATTGCTCACTGAACTTCCTGACTGGAGAGAGAGGATTTGCTGAAGGATAGCAACACAAAAAAAGCTGATTAAATGATCTCTCCAGCAATTATCACAGCAGTTTCTTGAGCACTGTGTCAGTAATGGATGTCTCAAGGCTCTTCCTCTCCCTTTAGGCTCTACTTGAGTTCCTCAGCAAAGTGGTTGCCAGGGAGAACAACAACAAAATGAACCTCTGGAACGTTTCCACAGTCATGGCCCCAAATCTCTTCATGCACAAGGGGCTGCCAAACAAGATTCCAGAAGGGAAGGAGAAGCAGCTGGCAGAGGGGGCAGCTGACGTCGTGAGGATGATGATCCACTACCAGGATTTGCTCTGGACTGTGAGTCATGCAGGTGGTCTGTGGCATGGCGTGGCAGTGCCTTGGTCTGGTTAGACTTGGGACAAGGGAAAGGACAGTCTTAGAAATTCCACTGGGATCAAATGTCCATAGGCAAAACCTCAAGCTGAATTCCGAGCCTACTCGCATTCACAGCACCTAGGTATTTTGCCTGAGGAGCTTCATAAAGTGCTGCTTAGCTTCTTAAATGCCTGCTTGGTTTGTTTTAATTCCTGTTTTCTCTTTCTCCCCTGCCCAGGTCTCCTCTTTTCTGGTAGCCCAAGTGAGAAAGCTGAATGAGAGCAGCAGCAAACGGTACCAGTTCTGCGACAAGCGGATCAGAAACCTGCTGCGGAAGATTCACGCTGATAAAGACAAGGTGGAAAAGAGCCAGGCAGAGGTGGGTTGGGGCCTGGGAGGACAGAGAGAGTCAAATGCTTTCAGGACAATCCAGAAGCTGTGATCTCTTCAGTTTGAATGGTTGTTTCCTTCAGTTGCTGGAACCTCTCAGGGTCCACCTGTTCCTTTTGCAACTACCTGAAGGGAGGTTGTAGCCAGGAGGGGGTTGGTCTCTTCTCCCAGGCAATCAGCACCAGAACAAGAGGGCACAGTCTCAAACTGGACCAGGGGAGGTTTAGGCTCGAGGTGAGGATAAAGTTCTTCATAGAGTTGTTAGCTGTTGGAATGTGCTGCCCAGGGAGGTGGTGGAGTCACCATCCCTGGAAGTGTTCAAGAAAGGATTTGATGTGGCACTCGGAGCCTTGGTTTGGTTGCCAGGGGGTGTTAGGTATTAGGTAAGAGGTTGGACTTGATAATCTCTGAGGTTTTTTCCAGCCTGGTTGATTCTGTGATTCCATGTTGCTGTTGAAGGTGCTGATTTCAGAGGGGACAGCTGCTGCTCAGGCAGCCAAACAGACGAGCTGATGCTTTGGAAGTGCCATTACCACACTTCTGTCAGCCTCGGGAACCTGCACTGTTTTTGCAGAGGATGTAAGATTGCAAAGTTAAATTGCTGCAGTCAGACCCCATTAGAATAGTTCAGGGTTCTCTACAGTTGGTGAAAACAGCCTTGAGAAAGCAGCAGCTGAGCTGAGCTCAGGGAAGGATTTGTGCTGAGGCTTCCTGGCTTGGTTTGCAGCTACCGTTCTGAGACTCAGCAGCCTGTAATTCAGCTGCCCGAACTCCTCTTTCAGTCATTTAAACGGATTCCAGAGTAGTCTGCCAGCCCTGTGCACAGCAGCTGGTCAGGTTTTGGGCTGACCAATGCCGTTTCCATCGGAGCTTGTGCTGCTGCCCGTGCGGGTGCTGCCTTCGGACAGCAGAGAGCACCAGCGCACGCTGATGGAGAGCTGCGTGTGCCGCCCCAGCCAGCACCCGTGGATTGTTTAGAATCCTTTCCTTGAGGTTTCACAGGCTAGGGCATCACCTAGTCCTGCTAAAGCAGAGGCACCCACAGCAGGTTGTCCAGGATCACGATGTCTGGGCTGGTTTGGGGTCTCTCCAGAGCAGGAGACCTCACAACCTCTCTGGGCAGCCTGCTCCAGCAAAGCAGCTTTTCCTCTTGCTCAGTTAGAACCTCCTGGGTTCCAGTTTGTGCCCATTGCCTCTTTGTCCTTCTGTAACCTTCCAGCCTGGAGTATGTGTGGGATAAGAAACAAACCCAAATTCTCTGAATACCTGGCCGGCTGCCCCAGAGAAGGGCAACGAGGCTGGGGAGAGGCCTCGAGCACAAGCCCTATAAGGGAGCTGGAGTTGTTTAGCTTGGAGAAGAGGAGGCTCAGGGGAGAGACTTCATTGCTCTCTACAACTACCTGAAGGGAGGTTGTAGACAGGTGGGGGTTGGTCTCTTCTCTCAGGCAACCAGCACAAGAGGACACAGTCTCAAACTGTGCCAGGGGAAGTTTAGGCTTGTGGTGAGGAGAAAGTTCTTCCCAGAAAGAGAGATTGGCCATTGGGATGTGCTGCCCTGGAAGGTGGTGGAGTCCTCATCCCTGGAGGTGTTCAAACAGGGACTGTATGTGGCACTTGAAGCCATGGTTTGGTTAGCCATGAAGTGTTGGACTTGATGAGCTTTGAAGTCTTTTCCAACCTTATTGATTCTGTGATTCTTACACTCTCTGCTCTGAAACTTGATTCTTCAGCTGACAGCAGTCTGTCTTTAAGCACTTCTTCCTTTTTACCTTGCTCAGCCTTCCAAGATTGTGAAAGTCCATGCTTCCCTTCTCCTGAAGGATTCCCTGGAAGTCCATCTGAACAATGCAACCAGAGTTGCTGATGTCTTGAAGCAGTTTCAGAAGAACCTCTGCCAGAATGGCTGGAATATTGTTAACACTGTCAACCTTCTCAAGTGGTAAATGGCTTTCCTCTGGTTTGCTTTGGGTTGGGTGTTTTAAAAGGAAGGAGGAAAACAAAGAGCAGATGGCCTAGCTGCTGGTTTCTGTCTGGTGTGGTGGCACAGTGAGCCCTTAGGAGACTGCTGACTGCTCTAAGCTTTGGGAATAGTTTGTTGGATGGGACAAGCTAATGTTAGTTCCACAGTGCTCAGGAGGTCAGGAGTCCCCTCTGGGCTGCTGGATGGTGAGTGAGCTCCAGCAGGATGTGCACAGCCCTGCTGAATGGAAGAGAAAGTGGAATAATATTCAACACACATCCTCTGTTAGCACTCCTGGAGGTAAACATCCTACCTGTGGAGAGTTATTTGCCTGGAATAGTATCTGCAGCTTGTGTGTGTTAATGTGGGAGCTTCCTAAATGAGCTCTGCAATTCCCTCCTATGCTCCAGTTGCTGCAATAACCTGCAAAAAAATGAACAAAAGATTTTCTCTGTCATCATGCCCTGAGGACTGTGTTTAGTAGATAAACAGTGAACCTCCTGACTGTGTCTCTGGGCAGAAGATGCCTAGATGAGGGTGGATGGGAAAGTGGCTGAATATGGGTCAGCTAGGACTAGTATCTCACTAACAGGCTGCTACTGCAGCTGCCAGAGTCTTCCTGCAGATGATCTTCACTTCAACACACCAACAGGTCTCAAGTGATGCTCTCAGTGAGCTTTGATTTTTGTGCCTGTTGCCTTCCTGTTGAAAAGTCAGTGTGTGCATGGTGTGCTTCTCACCAAGTGAGGAACATCTGCCTGACTGGGGGATTTTTGTCACCTTTGGGTGTCCTTTTCAGCAGCTGCACTCTTCAGAAGGATCAACAATGCCTCTCTACCATGGCCTGCTGCTCCCTTGACCCTTGCTGGTCTCTGAACCATGATCAGTTTGGGGGAAGAAACATTACTGAACTACCTGACCTGCCTTTTGCAGGGCTTTGTTCACTTCATTGTGTTTCTCTTCCTACAGTAACAACTCAGTGGACTGCACAAACTTGCTTCTATATGAAGTGGGAGGCAATATTGGTAAGTCTGGGTGGCAGCATCTGCAACATTTATTGGAATGAAAAGGGGATTTGTCATTTCATTCAGAAAAGGATGAGAAGAAACAGCCTCTAGCTGCCTCTAGCTGCAAGATCCTAGGAACAGGCTGCCCAGGGAAGTGTTTGAGGCAATGTCCCTGGAGGTATTGAAAGGCTGTGTAGAAGTGCTGCTTAGGGACATGGTTTGGTGGTGGTCTTGGCAGTGTTAGGTTTGTGGTTGGATGATCTTAAAGGTCTTTTTCAACCTAGATGATTCTATGATTCTGTATCTTTTTTTAACATGCTTAACTTCTCTTAGGAGGGAGTTTAAAAAGGATGAGATTTGGAATGGGCTCAAAGTTATGAGACAAAGGACCAAGAGTGGGTTAACCTCACCCCCAGCAAACAGGCTCTTGGCTTCATGGTTCACATAGAATGGAATGGAATGGGTTTGAGTTGGAAAAGACCTTTCAGATCATCAAGTCCAACCATTCTTTTAACTACCCAGCCTGGTGCTGAACCATCTCCCTCAGCATCTTATCTCTGCAGCTTTGAAACACTCCCAGGGGTGGGGATTCAACATGTCTCCCAGCCATCACTGCAAAGCATTTGCAGCATGACTCTGTGGGCAGCTTGCAGCCAGGACTTCCAACAACATTAATGGATCTTACTGAGAAGCTGCCTGTCAGGAAAGGTGGAAACTCAGAACATCCAGAAGCCTTGAGGATGGGGCATGCAAAACTTTATCCATCTTGAAACCAAACCCTGCTCCCATTCCTTTCAATGCAGCATGCTGAGCTCCCTCTCCCCTCAAGGGTAAAGATTCATGTTTGGAATTGAGAGTAGAGCTCATAAACTGCATTAATCTAAGCAAAGAGCAGCTTCATCCTGTGCCTTGAGACTCAAAGGAGTTGATGATGTTCATGAGTCACTGATTTCTATTTGTCAGCAGGGCAATGCCATCGAGTAGAGAGAGGACTTGAATGATATGATTGTAGCAGCAGATTGGGGAGGGGGTCTGAAAATGGGAAGGAATTCTTCTGCCCTGACACAGCTGCTTCTGGAGGCTGTTGGATCCCAGAGGGCTTTGTCTGCCCCTTAGAATTTCTCTTAGTAGCCATCTGTAGAACAAAAGCTGTGTCAGGGGAAGTAACTCATTCTCTGCATTGGATCCCTAATGTATTTCACGATGGTTTTTCAAGTGCTGAAGGCCTTGGGTATCAAAGCAGAGATAACCTTTCCACAAAGGTCAAAGCTTGGGCTTAGTGTAGTTGTAAGAAGCATTTAACAGAAGTTACTTCTGAGCAGTTGTGGTATTGACATTAATGTGGAACAAATACCAGGGGTTGTAGGGGGGGGGAAGAGATAAACATAAAGCCCAATCCCTAGCAACTAGAGGGCTAAGGATATGAAAAGTGTTGGTTTGATTTGATCTTTCCCCCCCCCCCCACCTTTGAATCTGTTTTGATAGGTGAGCACTGCCTGGACCCAGACACTTACCTCTTAGACCTCTACCACATCAATCCCCATGCTGAGTGGATAATTAAGCAAAATCCATCTTATCCTCGGGTGTTCTAAGGACAGCAGGAGCAAAGCTGAAGCATTTAGTTGGAAGGTTTTGGAAGGCATGGAGGAAAAAGCCGTGGAGATGGTCCTGCTTTAGTCCCAGACTGGACAATGCTTCTGTCTTTGAAGGAAAAGCAGCTTTGTGTGCTGCTTTCCATGAGAGCTGGCTGTGAGTTCAGCAGCCTGCAAGCCAACAGGGGGTTGAGAGCAGGCAGCAGTTACTGTCAGGTAGCTGGATTTGCAGGGGTCTGATTATTCTTGGCAAAATAGCCGCCCAAGACAAGCCCTGCAAAGAAGGCTGCCCTGATTCTGCAGCAGAGTTCAAATGCAAGAGAGGAAACGTCCTGAAGGTCTCAGGCCTGGATTTGCTCTTTCTTTTGGTGACTTCATGTCTTTGAGAAGAGACAGTCAAAGGCTGCAGAGGTACTAATGACATCCCTTTGGTGAGAGCCACTCTTGGCTCTTGCACACCACCAGAAGGATTTGGCTTTCACCTGTAAGACACTGCTACAGTCTTTGGGGAGTGAAAGAGGATGCTTCCAAAAAGGCCAAAGGGGATGTGAGGCAAACATCCTGTATGTAGTGACTGCAGTCAAACACATGTGTGCAGAAGAAAATAACTTCCCTTGGGAAAAGTATGGGATGGACAACAGCCTCTCAGATGTGTGGTGTGATAGGAGCCATGCCTGCCCCACACAGCTCTGCTGGTAACACGTGCACAGCTTGCCATTGATGTGAAGGTGAACCATCCATTTATCTTGCTGTATGTCAACAAATAAACCAAAGAAACACTCTGAAGATAACTTGGGGTTAGTCACCTCACATGGCCACGTGAACTGAACTCAACTTCCTTTGGGAAGACTCTGGGAGAATGCAGACAAAGCAACCCCTCCCCACTAAGTAAGACGTGCAGTGGCTGAAATAAGAGGTCCATGCCTTGCTCTGGTCACACAGTGGGTACTGAATTGAGCCTTGGCCACTGTGACTGCATGTTCTCATCCCACACAGCACAGTGTGGCTGCTGGAGAGCAGAAGGCTTGCACCTGGCATCGCTGCCCGGTCATCCCCTGAGCTCAGCTCGGGTTCGGCTGTGCCTGTGGGAGAGGAGTGTGCCTGTGGGAAGTGTTCTGCTGAAATACCTCACCTGAGGAACCCTACCCTGCAGTTCCAGGAGGATGGAACCTGCACCCTCTCTGACAGTACTCCTGGCTCTTTTTTTTTAATAGACTGTTTTTAAACACTTGGATATTTATTCCTGTGGCAGAAGCAGGGCTGCCCTGCAAGCATATGCTCAAAGTATTTCATTTGCCAGCTCCCAGCTGCACTAGTGACAATCTCCAGTATTACTTCCTTTGATCAATGAATTTGTCTCCATTGAACTTCCCCTCCCCCTGCCCCCACCTCTGCTTTTTTGAAGCCAGGCTGATATGTAGCTATCCCCATTCAGTATCTCCTAGTCCCAGTCTCTGTTGTAAGGACACTTAATTCTGTGGCTTGTCTGTCTGTGTGCTCAAAGCCTCTTGGTGGATAACATCCTTGAGGAACAGAGAGCTGTAGTCCATGTTCATTCTGACCTGCTGTGAATGCTGTGTGAGTGGTGCTGATGTCTTCAGATGGATGCTTGTGGTAGAGACTCTGCCCCTATGGTTTTTTGCTTGAGCTGATGCAGATGCACTGAGTGGTGGGATCACCTTCACTAAAACCCCACCCCAGTTCCAACCCTGACCCACATCCCCAAAGCTGAGACTTCTTGAGGTTTTTTAGGGGGGCTTAAATTGCACCTGAAAGGGTCTGATTCTTGTCCTTGAGGATGGGTGACTTGTGGCTCTCAAATGATCAGGCTGCTTCAAAACTGAGCATTAAAAGTTGAGGGCACCTCCTCACCCATCGCTTCTGGAGGTCTTTGTTGTGGGGATGGAGCTTGGCAAAGAGCAAATACCAGAGATATGATGCTCTAAGAAACACCCAACACTCAGAGGTATCAGTGAGAGAGACAGGAGAACCTCTTCCTGCTCAAAAGATCCTTTGTGAGGATCACATAATGCTGTGGGGTTCCACCCCCTCCTCTGCTGGGTGGTTTCCATACACCTGGGGAGGACAACACAGCATCACTGCTGCTGTGACAACAAATGGGGGGGGGGGGGGGGGGGGGGGCAGGTCACACCACACAAGGTGAATCAGTGCTGTAGCAACAAGGTTGGTGGAGGAATCTCCTGAGAACAAACATCAGCTCTCAGATTGGAAGGAAGTGGATAAAGAAAACAACTCAGAGCCAAACCCTTCCCAGGTGATGGTTATGCTTCTCATTTTTTTTTCTTTCCTCTCTTTCTTCCTGAAAGTGTGAAATATTTTTCTCAGTCCCTGAGGTGCAGCCTGCTTCTGGATGCTGTCTTTTAATAACTTTGGTTGTTTGTTTGGCTGGTTTTTATACAAGATTTTAATTCTGTATTTAAAATTCATTTATCCACCAAAACAATAAAACTGCAATAAAAATCTCCTGGCTGCAGTTTCATCACTGGCTGGGAATGAATGAATGAGCCTGGCAAGTGCCAGCAGGGCTGTGAATGCCAGCAGGGTTTGCCCTCCTGCCTGATGGAGGGGTCCACCTGGAGGCTAAGAGAGCTTGACAGGAGTTTCATGTTGTAGCTTCTGGGGAAGCTCCTCCTTGGGTGATCATGTGGGGGAGATGTGAAAGAGAATAGAATAGAATTAACCAGGTTGGAAGAGACCTTTGAGGGCATTGAGTCCAACCTAGCATCCAACACCATCTAATCGACTAAACCATGGCACCAAGCACCCCATCCAGTCTCTTCCTAAACACCTCCAGTGATGGGGACTCCATCACCTCTCTGGGCAGCACATTCCAATGCCCAATCTCTCTTTCCAGTTCTGGGCCCCTCAGTTTAAGAAGGACATTGAGACACTTGAATGTGTCCAGAGAAGGGCAACGAGGCTGGGAAGAGGTCTGGAGCACAGCCCTGTGAGGAGAGGCTGAGGGAGCTGGGGTTGCTTAGCCTGCAGAAGAGGAGGCTCAGGGGAGACCTTCTTGCTCTCTACAACTATCTGAAGGGAGGTTGTAGCCAGGAGGGGGTTGGTCTCTTCTCCCAGGCTCCCAGCAACAGAACAAGAGGACACAGTCTCAAGCTGTGCCAGGGGAAGCTTAGGCTCAAGGTGAGGAGAAAGTTCTTCACTGAGAGAGTTGTTAGCCATTGGAATGTGCTGCCCAGGGAGGTGGTGGAGTCCCCATCCCTGGAGGTGTTCAAGAGGGGATTGGACATGACCATGGTTTAGTCATGAGGTCTGTGACGACAGGTTGGACTTGATGATCTTTGAGGTCTCTTCCAACCTTGGTGATTGTGTGATTCTGTGATTTCTATGAAGAACTTCCTAACATCCAGCCTAAACCTCCCCTGGTGTGATCTGGGAGGCGGAAGAGAAGGTCCATGTTGGGTGTAGAAAGCCCAGAAGAAGGTTAATGTGGCTGAAGGTCTGTAAGCAGCAAGGATTCACTGATCACTTCTGGAGGAAGGAGAGCTGCTCTTATAAGTTGAAGCTTAAGAAAAGATGTCCATGGCCCAATGGAAATCCTCTTCTCACCTCTCAGTCCCTTCTCTGCTGAGCTGTGCTCAGTGACCTGCATCCAAGTTGGCCATGGAAAGCAAGAATCCAGCCTGAATCTTTGGTTCAATTGAGAGTAATACCGTAGTGCTCAAGAGCCAGGGAGGAAATGATGGCATAAATCCACTGCTGTTGGTTTAAAACCAGTAGCAGCAGCAGCAGCCTGGCCAGTACTGCTGGGAAGAAAAGCAGGACTTGGTCTCCTACCCAGAAACAAAAGGGAAGAGAGGAGCATCCAAGCAGCTTTAGAAAGCTTTCTGGGCAATTACCTGAGGAAAACACCAGCTTATCAAACTCTCTTCACCCATTTATCTTCAGTAGTATCAAAGTGCTATCTCTCCCACCTCCAATAGTGGGCTCAGTGTTGGGTCCCTCACTACTAGAAAGGCATTGAGGTGCTGGAGCATGTTCCAGAGAAGGACAATGAAGCTGTGGAAGGTTCTGGAGCAGAAGTCTTAAGAGCAGCCAAGAGGAAACTGCTCTCTTCTCCCAGGTAACTAGTGATAGGACAAGAAGAAATGGCCTCCAGTTGTGCCAGGGGAGGTTTAACTTGGACATTGGGAACATTTTCTTCCCTAAGAGGATTGTCAAGCCCTGGAGCAGGCTGCCCAGGGCATGGTGGAGTCCTTATCCCTGGAGGGACTGAAATGCTGCGTGGATGTGGTGCTGAGGGTTTAGTGGTGGCTTAATGATTGGACTTGATGATCTTCAAGGTCTCTAGAGCCTAAACAATTCTGTGACTCTATGACAGCTTACAACTTGTGTTGCAACAGATTTTTTTTGAGCCTCACCCAGAGCTTTAAAAGGCCTGAGGAGCACAGTTGTGTGTAACACACTCATGTTACCTCCTAGCTCAGTCTGTGTACCTGCCTAGTCAGTGCAGGTGGAGAAAGTTGCTCTCATCCTGCGCTGATGACTCTCTAATAAGCCTTCCCTGGACACAAGAGGCAGTCAGAGGGTGGAATAATTGCCTTTTACTTATAACAAACCAGCAGAGCTGGCCCAGGGTTTCAAGAGAGACAATTAAAGATATGGCATTGTTTACTGCAAGAGGAGAAACAGACCTGGGGGTTCCCTAAGAGCCCTCCCTGTTCTGCGCCGCGCTGGCGGAGCGCCTCGTTGGGGCTCGCATTTATTATGAGCCACTTATTATCCCTAATTATTAAGCTGGGGGGAGGTCTCTCAGTAACAGGCAAAATCTGTGACTTGATGAACACTCAGCTGCCTGTATTTAAGACAAAATTACTGTGATTAACCAAATGGATCAAGCCTGCTTTCCCTTTGCCTGGCTCGGGACAGAACAAATGGACTAAATGAGACCTATTTAGCACAGAGGTAGAGAAAAGGGGTTGCAGGCTTCAGGATAACACAGGCTTAGAGGATTAGGGTTTTAAATGATTGTATTTTCTTTTCCACACTCTGCTGTTAATGGTAATGGCCCCTAATTGTCTCTTGCTAGATAATTTTGCCTCCCAACAAAAAGCACTCAGGCTGTGCTTTCCTCAGCTCAGCCCAGCCAGGCAGAGCCCCGGCGGGTGAGCAGCCAGGTGGGTTGGTTTGTTGGACCCTGAACCCAGAGCAGGGCTGGGTTGGAATGCCTGAGTGAGCTGCTCCCTCGTGGTTCTTACCTAGGTGTCTGCAGAATCATAGAAACATGACTGAGTTGCTGGAAGGTGTCCAGAGAAGGGCAACGAGGCTGGGGAGGGGTTTGGAGCACAGCCCTGTGAGGAGAGGCTGAGGGAGCTGGGGTTGCTTAGCCTGGAGAAGAGGAGGCTCAGGGGAGACCTTCTTGCTCTCCACAACTACCTGAAGGGAGGCTGTAGCCAGGTGGGGGTTGGTCTCTTCTCCCAGGCAACCAGCACCAGAACAAGAGCAGTCTCAAGCTGTGCCAGGGGAGGTTTAGGCTGGATGTTAGGAAGAAGTTCTTCACAAAAAGAGAGATTGGCCACTGGGATGTGCTGCCCAGGGAGGTGGTGGAGTCACCATCCCTGGAGGTGCTTAGGAAGAGACTGGATGGGGCGCTTGGTGCCATGGTTTAGTTGATTAGATGGTGTTGTGTGATAGGTTGGACTTGATCTCAAAGGTCTTTTCCAACCTGGTCTGGTTTATTGTATTCTATTCTATTGGATTGTTCTGGTTAGAAAACATCTCCAAGGTCACTGAGTCCACCTAACGCTACCGTGGCTGTTAAGCTACAACCCAAAGGGCCATGTTTAAAGAGTAATGGTGAGAGCAGGATTAATCCTTCAGGTTGTCACATGCTTGGCAGATGTAGCCTGCTCTGCCTCCTCCAGCTGCTTTGCTGTCCAAGGGTAGATGTCCTTGTAAGCCTGGCCAGTCCTCCTTGGTGGAAATGGGTTCCAGCTGCATGATGGAGCCACGGTCTCTCAGGCTGCACCTATGTGTGTTGAAGTAGCACAGGGTATAGAGCAGTCCCCAGGGTTTGAATTCATGCCCTGACTCCATGGGAGTTTCCTAATGAAAACCACACTTGGAGCCATGTGCTGTCTATATAAAGCTGTTCAGCTGCAGGAGCTTGTCCCTGTTGAAGCTTTTGAGGTGTGCTGGAGGTCATCAGCCCATTCTCATTGCCTTCTCATTCCAGGGTTGTGTGGCATCTGCACATGTAATTAAGGTGATGCTGTGAAGTAGGCAAGATACTGGAGGGCCAGGAAGATGCTCTTCATTTCACTGTGGTCTGCTCTCCTGTGAAACAAAGTGATGAAGGGTAGATCTGCCATAGCAGAAGAAACCAGCTCTGGCCATCAGCATGAAAAAGGGGAGGGTAGCTCAGTGCCAGAAATGGGGCAGACCCTGTGCCTGACTCTGTGGAGGGCAGATCTGGCAGTGATGGAGGGAGACAGTGTCCCAGTTACAAAGTAGGACTGCTTCAACACCAGCTGATTGCTCTTACAGGAGGTTGAAGATGTCTGTGGTGGAAGCTGGTGCCCCTTACCACTGATGCTCATTGAGCAGAAGAGGGGTTTGCTTACATGTGCTGGCCAAGAAAACCATGGTCAGGTTCATTTCAGCATACTGTTGAAAGAAAGAAGTTGGAAGTGCTTCAGGGGACTGGAACTGCTTATCCTGGTGAGTTGTCTTCATCCAGCTCCTTTTCCCATTTGCCAGTGGGGAGGTTTATCCTTGCTGTCCCCAACCCCCCAGCTCTGCTGTCGTCAGGGTGTTGCATCTGATGAGTAAATGGCTGCTGGAGGCTGTCTGGCTTGGTCTGTGGTGCTGATGGCTCAAGGTTTCAGAGGGCCATGCAGATGTGGTGCTTGGGGATGTGGCTTTGTGATTCACTCAGTAGAGAAGGGTTAATGTTTGGACTCGATGATCTTGAAGGTTTTTTCCAGCCTAAACGATTCTGTGATGCTCTGGTGTGTGTGTGGCTGCCCTCCATTCCTGGGGCTGCTTGTGCCTGGCAGCTGTTTTGCTGCTCTTCCCCAATCCCAACCATTGCTCTCTCCTCTGGGCTTTTCCTCTGTCCAGCTCTGGAGACATCCCTGGCTGGAGGGTACAGCGAGTCACTGCTGCAACTGTCACATACATGCAAGGAAAACCCATGTTGAACTGTCAAAGGCAGAGCCAAGAGCATTTAAAAGCTTCATTAGCTGGGCTTTGTTCTGAGGGTGCAGCCAGGCGGGGAAATAATGCTGTGAGTGTTATCAGCCATGTGCAGGAGGTGGTTGCGTAGCAACCCCATTGGGGTACTGCTCTGCTTCTCTGTCAGCAAAAAGAAATGCTCATTTTCCTCAATTTAGGGGCACTGCAAACAGGAATTCATTACTGATGAAGGATTCACTTAGATTTTGCATCTGAAGAGATGGTGGCAGCAGTGGCCTCCTGTGTATCTCCATCAGGGAGCTACAAACTCATGAGTTAAAGGAACCCAGGACAGTCGAGGGCTGGTTTGCCCTTTTCAGCTGCTGGTTTCCACCCCTTGGTCCTGCTGGGGCTCAAAATGGGGTGAGGACTGGAAATTGCACTGCTCCTTTCAGTCTTGATGTAAAGGCATCTCCAGGAACCCTCCTTGGTACCATGATGGTCATTGCAGTTATCCCTCAGCCCCACTCAGAGAGTAAGGTGCAGAAGGGGGGTGGCTCTCCTACTGTATCTCCATATCAGGCTGGAGAAGTGGCCAGAGCACCTTCCAGTCTGCAGTACCTATGAGGATGTTCAGGACTGTTGGATGGATAGGAGATGGATTCACCAACCTGCTTCCTGTCTGGAATCCCAGATGGTGAGGTTGAGGTGAAGGGACCCTGCCCAGGATTGTTTTGAAGAGCAGCATGACCTTGTGGCACAAGCAGTGAGGTGAGCGGTTGTCTGTTCTCCCAGGGAGCAAGTGACAGGAAGAGAGGAAATGGCCTGAAGTGACACTAGGGAAGGTTTAGGCTGGAAATCCGGAAGTTTCTTCCCTGAAAGGGTTGTCAAGCCCTGGAACAGGCTGCCCAGGGCAGGGATGGAGTCCCCCTTCCTGGAGGAGTTTAAAAGCCATGGAGATGTGGTGCTGAGGAATATGGTTTAGTGGTGACTTGGCAGTGCTGGGTTCATGGTTGGACTTGATGATCTTAAAGGTTTCTCTGGCCTGAACAATGGAATGATTCTGTGATTCTACAGGTAAGAAACAATTCCCAGCCCTGAGGAGTGGGGTTGCCAAGCAGACAGATAGAACAGTGCAGGCCATCCTCTCCCTGTCCTGCTTCAGCTCAAGCAGTTTCACACAGAAAGGGCACAAATAGCCTTACCAAACTTCAGCTCTGGTGCACATTGTCTAGTAACAGCAGTGTAGTAGAGGCAGTCTGTCCTGAAAGAGGAGCTGGGCTGCTGGGACATCATGTGGGCATCCCTGCTGAAGCTGTTGAGATGTGGTGACTCAGTCCAGGGCAGCTCACTGTCCATGTTCACCTGGACAGTGCATCTGCCTTTCCCAGTGAACTCATGGACTGGAGCACCTGCCCTCCTACACTCTTCTCTGGGTGCCCAAGACACTGCTAGCACACAGGGGCCATGCCTGAGAGCTACCAAGTGTTACACAGGCAATTAACAGCTACAAGGCTGTTTACTGGGCTTCTGCAGCTCTGCACAGTCAGGTGCTTCATACTGGCTTTGGTATCAGTTTGGCTGTTCCATTAAATCCATTTTCATTTGGACCCATGGGCCTCATCTCCTGATTCCCCTTCTCTTCTGGGGAGGGTTCTTTAGGTGATGGAGCATCTGCTGGAGATTAGCCCCAGATACAGGCTAAACATAGACACCTGGTGAGCTACTGCATTAAGTGCAAGAAGTTCACCTAAATATGAAGAGAAACTTCTTTGATGTGAGGCTGCTGGAGCCCTGGAACAGGCTGCCCAGAGGGGTGGTGGAGTCTCCTTCTCTGGAGAGATTCCAAACCCACCTGGGCAGCCTGCTGTGGGTGTCCCTGCTTTAGCAGGGAGAATAGAATAGAATTAAGCAGGTTGGAAGAGACCTTTGAGATCATGGAGTCCAACCTGTCACCCAACACCATCTAATCAACTAAACCATGGCACCAAGTGCCTCATCCAGTCTCTTTTTAAACACCTCCAGGGATGGTGACTCCACCACCTCCCTGGGCAGCACATTCCAATGGCCAATCTCTCTTGCTGGGAAGAATTTCTTCCTAACATCCAGCCTGAACCTCCCCTGATGCAGCTCGAGGCTGTGTCGTCGGAGTGGATGATCTCCAAAGGTTCCCTCCAAACCCTCACCCTGCTGGGATTTGGTGACAACCAGGAGGCAAAACAAATATTATTTGCCCATTGTGGAAATCCTTTCTCTGCTCTGTCCTCACCCTTCAGCCTTCCAATATTGAGCAATAATACATCTTCCCTTCTCATTAGCAATTCAGTCTGCAGACTGATTCAGATTAACTTGGGCGCTCACTGTATTAAACACTTAAAGAAAAGGGTGGGAGGGGGGAAAAAGCCCTCACAGAGGAGCTCAGGATGTTTATGAAAAGCAATTTCCTCAATGCCAGGCAGTTTAATAACTCTCCAGCCATGGCACTCAGGCTCATTTATTTTAAGCTGTGTTTCCAAACTGTGACGGGTCAGCAATAACAAAGGCAGCGTGGCAGATTTGGCACGGAGGAGAGCTGATCTCCGAGGGAAGAGCACAGGCAGAGTTCAGCTGGGTGTGCAGAGAGCAAGCCTGGCTCTTAGCTCCCCCAAATGAAAGGCTCATTGGAGAAACCAGCTGTTCTCATAATCAATATTTTCCCCCTGCTCAGCTATTGGCAGTGGGCGAAACGGTGGTGGCCAACGGGAGGGAATCCTGCTCCCCTCGCACCCAAACTGTTCTGTTCCTTGTAACAGTGACATTGTTCTGCTCCAGATCAGCCAGGATTTCCTCCTTTAATCAAGTTCAGGGTGTAGCCCCAGGCAGCCTTTTGCACCTGAGACCTCCAGCCTAGTCAAGCAATAAATGCACACAGCACAGAGGACTTGTTCAAAAACATTGGAAATCAGTAGCTTGTAGGAAGCAGAGGGAGTTAATAGTATTTGTTGAAAACACCTTTTACAAACCATGTGGGACACTGAGGAGGTCAGCTGGAATGTGTAACAGCAGTCACCTATCTCCTGCTTCCCTCGGTGGATATTCAAGCAGAGATGTTGCTGCCTTTAGGTTTTACTACCTCCCTTTGAAGCCTGGAGCCTGCTGAAGACCCCAACCCAATTGCTTTGCTTTGTGTCCTGCTTCACTGAAGGAAACTTTGGGCTCTCCAGCTCAGGAAGGTCTTCTCTTCCTGGTCTGCCCTGTTCAGATTAGCAGGGTCAGTGTCTAAATAGGCTTTTAAAAGTGGCCAGATGGTTGTTAAATGCCCAGGGGCTGGGAATTTGTCTTCTCTTGGTGAGCTTTCATGTCAGAATGCTCCCTGGTAGGGGGAAATCCTATAAGCATGGGCACCTACAAAGGCTGTCTGTGGGATGGGATGGGATGGGATGGGATAGGATAGGGTAAGGTAGGATAGAAGAGGATAGGATAGGGTAGGATAGAAGGGGATAGGATAGGGTAGGATAGAAAGGGGTAGGATAGAAGGGGATAAGATAGGGTAGGGTAGGATAGAAGAGGATAGGATAGAATAGAATTAACCAGGTTGGAAAATACCTTTGAGATCATCAAGTCCAATGATGCAGCCTTTCAGCAAAGCTTCTTTTCATATTAAGCCCTGGATCTTTAAAGAGACAACCCCTTAACTCCTGACCTTCAAAGAAAGGTCAGGTACAAAAATATCTTCACTGCCATCTTCCTCCCCTCTGTCCTGAAGCCCGTGATCTCTCTGACCCAATGAATGAGGACCCTCGGCAAGGATCCCTGCCATTAGAGCCCTGCAGCTGGCAGGCTAATGAGACAGAAACATAACTCATCTTGAGCTCACATCTCCCCCTCCTGCTTCTCCTGCTCCTCCTGCCCTGCCCACACCACCCTGGGGATGGATGTCTATACGAGGACCTGCAGCAGGATGCAGATGCAATGCGCTGGGACGATTATTGCTTCTCTGCTGGCAAAGTATTTTAGGGTTTGGTTTTTTTTGGGGGAGGTGGTTGTTTTGTTGGTTGGTTTTTTTTAGCTACCAGAATAAAAGAAGTCCTAGAGCCTGCTTACACTGCAAGGATTAAGTGGAATGGATGCCCTGTGCCTCATCCTCCCCCAGTCCTATCTGCAAGGATGTTTCTGCTCTCAAAGCCATTTCTGAGTCATGGCTTGATGAGTCTGGCTGCAGGGGCATTGACTAAGTCCCCAGCATCACAGTGTGCCGTGCAGGGATGCCTGCTGTTACATCAGGTGACCAGCAACGTGCACTGCTCGCTGCTCCTTGGCTTCTTTTCTTATTCCTTTCATTTCAAGGCGCTCTGCCAGTGTGTGGGGATTCATTTTGCTTGGATGTGCTGCTCACAGAGCTGTGGAGAGCAGGAACTGCCATCTCTGGTCAGGCAGATGGAAGTGTGTCTTAAAAGACACAGAAAGGAGACAGTCTGCCAGTTTTTACAACATTCAGCTCCGGTGGTGGTGTCCCAGCTGCTCCCAAACCTTTCTAGAAGGATTCCATGATGAGAATCGTTTGACAGCTTCTCATCTTCCAGGGTGACAAAATACTTTCCTGATCCTCTTCTGTGCATTAGGCTGCTCACTTCTGTTCCTTGGAGCTCTGGGGGTTTGTCTGATGGTGTGTGACACCCTTCTTAATGCACCCAAAGAAAACCCCCCACCCCATGGCCCTGTGAAAAAACAACCCTGGAGACAAGCCTTAGAATGGGATAGAGTAAGAACAGGATAGGATAGGATAGACTAAGAACAGGATAGGATAAGAATAGAATGGAATAGGCTAGGCTAGGCTGGAATAGGAATGGAATAGAATAGAATTAACCAGGTTGGAAGAGACCTTTGAGATCATTGAGTCCAACCTATCATCCAACACTATCTAATTAGTCTGAAGCAGGGGAAACAGAAGTCACCCAGCTTGTGTAGCAGCCAGGGAAGCAGCAGAGCAGTGACATCCCTCATGCTGCTTGTCTGCAGCGTGACCATTCTCAGTAGTTAGAGAGGGGTGTGGGCTTCAAGCCAGAAGTAGGAGAGAGTGACTCAGTCTTGCTCCAGAGGGGTGCAGTACAACAGGCAATGCCTTGCTCTCCTCCTCACACGGGATGCCACTTACTCCAGAAACCCTCAGAGACAATTCTGTGAGTCATCTGTGGGAGGCAGAAGTGGAGGGAAGATGGAGAGCCATGTGAGCATTGTGTCTCTGAGGTGTGCTTTGCTCCAAAGCTTGTGGGGAGGGAGCAAAGCACTAAAACCTGACAAAGGTGCTTGGGGAGAGGAGTGTGAGGAAAGAGCTGGCTAGAAGTCTGAATGTTTGGCTGTGAGATCAATTAAAGGAGGAAGGTGGGAGAAAGAACAAGCAGTTTCCAAATGTGCCTAATGAATTTACTCAGCAGCCTTAGTGTGGGGAAAGTTTTGACCCAAGAGGCCAGCAGTGAGGATACTTGGGTAGAGGTGGAGATGGAAACTGGTCCATAAGTCCCAACATTTATCATCTGCATTCTTTCAGACACCAGGCAGGACTGACACACATGCTTAATTCAAACTAAATAGCCTATAAAACAAGTTCCCCCAAGGCTAATCATAATAATATCAGGAGAAATGAATATGAGGATGATTGAATACAGGATACACCGAGCAGTGAATATGGAATACAGATGCATATCGTGCTGGCAAGAAGGGGCTGATGTTTATGGTAGGCTCAAAAGTCCAATCCATCATCTGACCAGGGAGTGTAATGCAGTTAGGATCACAAAAGATGCCTCTGTCCAAAGCAATACTGCAGGTTGGAAAGCAGCAAATGCAGACAATCAATCAAAGGCAGCAAGCGGGCAGCAGTGGAGTGCCATGGAGCAATCATTCAGATCACAGCTGGGTTGATGAGGAAGAGCCTGAGATCTGCTATTTAATTAGTATTAAGTTCCTGACACCCTGGAGAATGGAGTGCACAAACCCTCTCAGGCTAATATGATAATAGGAAGAGAAAAGGTTGTGGTCCTTAGATAGGGAGGTGGTGGAGTCACCATCCCTGGATGTGTTCAAGAGGGGATTGGAGGTGGCACTTGGTGCCATGGTCTAGTCATGAGGTCTTGGGTGTCAGGTTGGTGATCTTTGAGGTCTCTTCCAGCCTTGGTGATACTGTGATATAAGCCAGCTCAGGTAGCCAAGACCACCAACAGCATCCTGGCTTTTACCAGCAGCAGTGTGGCCAGCAGTCTTAGGGATGTGGTTGTGCCCATGTAGTGGGCACTGGTGAGGTCACACTTCCAGTATTGGGGTCAGATTCAGGCCTCTCACTACAAGAAAGCCAATGAGATGCTGGCGTGTGTCCAGAGAAAGGCAATGAGCCTGGGGAAGGGTCTGGAGAGCAGGTCTGGTGAGGAGCAGCTGAGAGAACTTGGGGCATTTAGTCTGGAGGAGATTGAGGGGAGACCTCACAGAACCATAGAATGGTCTGGGTTGGATGGGACCTCCAAAGGTCATCCAGTCCAGCCCCCTCTGCACTCAGCAGGGGCATCCTCGACTAGATCAGATTGCCCAGAGCCCTGTCAAGCCTCACCTTGAATATCTCCAGGGACTGGGGCCCCAACCACCTCCCTGGGCAGGTGTGAAGGATGGAGCTTTCTTGAGGTGAGTGCCCTGGCTGCAGCTAGATCTGTCTCCGTAGTGAGGCTGTGGATTGGCATCATTAACAGAATGATTGTGCTTCCCGAGTCTGGGAACCAAGCAGCTTCCTTCAGCTTCCCCTGATTTGGGAGTGTGTGTGGCAAGTGACCTTTGGAATGAAAATATTAACAGAAGAGGAAAACATGACTGTAATTTATGAAATGTTAGCCCAGATGCCTCCAGGGGGGCCCAGACCTTTCCGTCTGGCAAGCTGATCCGTCGCTGGGGTGCTGCATTGACATAGGTGCATCTAAAGAGTCAATTAAGGGCAAGCTGTGTATTTACACAGCCTGGATTAATTTTGTGAGTTGGCAACTTGCTTTTTATGCAGTTGAGACTCCTCATATTGCATAAAGAACTTGTTTGTCCGGGCTGAGACACCTGGGGCTGTTTAGCCTAGAGCAGAGCAGACTGAGAAGGGATCTTCTCAGTGCTGATCAATAGCTAAAGGCTGGGAGGGCAAGAGGATGGGGCCAAATGTTTTCAGTGGGGGCCAGGACAAGGGACAGTAGGCACACACTGGAACCCAGGAGGTTCCACCTAAACATGAGGAAAAAATTCTTTGCTGTGAGGGTGCCTGGAGCAGGCTGCCCAGAGAGGTTGTGGAATCTCCTCTGGAGAGATTCCAAACCCACCTGGACATTGTGATCCTGGGTGAGCTGCTGTGGGTGTCCTGCTTTAGCAGGGGGGTTGGACTGGGTGACCTCCATAGGTCCCTTCCAACCCATCACACACCCCTTCTTCACCAAGCACTGGAAAAGGTAGCAGAGGAAAGAGGTAAAGCATAGACCTCTGGTAAGAAAGCATTTAGGTGGAGAAGCTGGGAAAGCATCAGCCTGACCAGCACATGCTGGGGGAATCCTGGTTGGTGGGATTTTGGCTGTGGGATGAAAACAACACTGGCAAATGGCTGCAAAGCAAAAAAGAAGATTGCCACATTTCCAGGGATGAGCTCTGGAGGAAAGCAAAGGTGGTGGATGCTGGATGCTCTCTTGGCAGTTGCTTTGTGAATTCAGTTTTCTGGGTAACCCCCCTGAGTTTCTACCTTCATCACTGGCCAGGAGCTTCCCCACAGGGCTACAAAAAAAACCTTTAAAGACTTTCTTTGAACTTTAAGGCAGATCAATGCAAAATAGGGCAGGGGAAAGCGGTTTATTGCTGAGGAAAGTACAGCCCTGTGAATAATAAGGAAGGAAAGGCAGCTGGGGGGCTCCAATTGAATCCCTATTATGCCTATGATTAAAGATAATGTGCTGGGAAAAGGCGATTGCAGGAGGGTTTCTGTGCTAGGCTGGATGGCTAAAATCGTGGTGATTGTGGCTGCTGAGCCCTCATTGGCCTGGGCTGGATGTCTAAATTACAGGGCTATTACACACACAGGAGCTCGCTGCTCTCTCTGAAATGAGGAGCCCCTCTGCTGCCCAGCTGCCTGGGGGAGCCTGTCCCTGCTTGAGGATTAGAAACCCTCTGTCTCTCTGTTTTCTTTGGGCAGCTAAGGGTGTGTAGAACTTGGTATGGCCACAGAGGGGGTAGGGCTCTTTCTTTGTCCTTTTGGTGGTGGGCAGCAGGAGATGGACTTGTTTGATGCAGGAAAGCAGTTACATTCCTGCTGCTGACCAAAGCCCTTCCTGAGTCACCAGTGTCTCCCTCATCCCTGGTGCTCAGCTAGTGCCTCTGCTCTGGAACACTCTGTGGGGCTAGGGCTAGAACTATCCAAATTGCTGCTGTCCTTGAAATATCAAAGGGGAGGAGGAACCTCAAATCTGACATAGCTCAGAGCCATGAGATCTTTCCCCAGAAGAAACAGTGGGGAAGGAAGGTTCCTGGGAAAGGAACACAAGAAGTGGTGAGACCTCTTCACAGTGATCTGGGAGCTCTCATCCTGTCCTCTGCACCTCTGTACCCGTGGCAGGGGAGGGGCTGCAAGCAAACTGCTTCATTTTCCCCTTAAAACTTCCCACACCAAAGCTTTGTTTTAAGAGATCAAAGCAAGTCAACACACAGAGGTTGTTGCAGTCACCTGCAGCCCCTGTGTAAACCTCCAGGTGGGCCAGGAGTGTTTGCTTTGTTTGAAAACTAGGCAGGGGGAGGTTTGGCTTCCATAGAACCTCAGAATCATTTTGGTTGGAAAAGACCTTTAAGATCTTGGAGCCCAACCATTCTCTCTACCAAGTCTGGTGCTAACCTATGAACTCTATATCCCTGGGTTGATAAAAGACGTTGGTGAGGAGGAGGTGCAAGGTTTGTGATGTTTTCAGGAGCACACTTGAGTGAGTTCAAGCAGTTGGGGTGGTCAGTGGTGGCTGCTGGGCTGCTCTCTGGCAAGCTTGCTTCCATTTGAAATGTATCTGGGCTTGAATTTGGGAGACACTGCTCTCTGCTGCAAACAAACTTGCTTTGGAAGATCAGCAGAAGGTTTCAGTGAGATGTTTTTATTTAGTGGGCTCAAGGCACTCTTCACAAACCTCGGAGCCATGCAGCATCGTGAGCCATGTTCCCCAGGAAGGCTTTCCTGCTCCGCAGCCTCAGCCCCCGCCAGCCTTGATCTGGGAATTGCTGCTATCAGCTGCCTGCAGTGTTCTGCTTCTGGCTTATCTCCTCCTGACACAGAAAGGACACTGTCAGCTGCTAATCAACCTCGACCCCACAGCTCTCCCAGAATCATCAACACTATCTGCATGGTCCCCTCCTTTTCCCTTTCTTTCTCATCTTCCTGGGATGGGAGGGTCGGAGGGGAGAGCATCTTTTGCTGCCTGCAGTTTCTCTGTGCTTAAGAGTTGAAGCACCATTTATTATGCTCATTGAGTTGCTACACTGACTTGTAGCTGAACCATGTTTTTAAGCACAGAGCTGCTTAAATCTGGAGTTATAGGTCACACAGTCTGACCTGAACCAGAAGGTCAGATCTCCTTCTGGCACCAGTACAGGACACTGTGTGGTATAGCCCCATTCCCACCCTGGCTTTGTCACTGCTTTAAGGGCTGTGCTGCAAGTCCTGTTCCCTTGGAGCCCCAGACAGGTCATTGGGTGGTGATGTCACCTCTAGGTCACCCTCTCTGTTAGTGCCAAGCACTTAGTTGGTGAGCTGGTTGTGGGGTGTGGGTGCCCTGCAGAGCTCAGTTGGCACTGCAGGTGCCAAGGGTCTGGGATGACAAACTGCAGTTCTTCAGCAAAGGGCAAGGGTAAAGATGCTGTATGGACAACCACATTTTCTGCAGGAGGACATCTGGAGGTAGTTTGGTATTTGGAACTGGAGTATCTGACCTGTGCTAAGTGCACCCTTTCCAGCACATGTTGACCTTGACGTTGATAGCATCACAGAATGCATTGGACTGGAAAGGACCTTTAAAGGTCATCTAGTCCATCCCCAATGCAGCTGGCAGGGACATTCCCAACTAGATCCCAAACAATCCATGTTCCTTAGATTGTTTAGGTATAAACCATCCAAAAAAAAGCCCTCAGCTTTTCTTCCTGTGTTCCTGTCACAACTCCTATTTCCTCTGCTGCTTTGCCTGGCTCATTGACACCACAGTTGTCATCACTTGCTAAAATGTGGCAGGAATAGGAAGGGTTTCTGCAGAGGTATAGGGGTAAAAGAGGACTTGGGGTCTTGGGTTCTTGGAGGGTTCTTAGAATCATAGGATCAATAAGGTTGGAAAAGACCTCAAAGATCATCAAGTCCTTGTGAGGGTTTGGCTGGTGGTTCTGTGATGTTACTGAGAAGTCAGGTAATAGCTGCCTGGCAAACATCCAGCCTTAAGTTCTGTGCAACCTTTACTGTCTTTAAAGGTGGGGAAATGAGTCCAAGTCAGAAAGTGCAGCCTGTGGTGCAGGGCTGTGAAGGCTCCAGTCACTGGTGAGCAGTGCAGCACTGGCCCAGTGTGGCTGGAGCCCTGCTGTGGGGTGAGGCTCTGCTCTGTGGTGAGGACAAGGCAATGACATCTGCTTTGATTTATGGGCTGTGCATGACTGGTTCCCTCAGATTTTCCAGCATGTCTTTGTGGCTAGTGGGAACCAGCTGGTGCTGATGGTGAGGTTTAGCCTGGCTGTGCTAGACCCCAGCCTCTGCCCTTCCCTGTCTTGTTGTTTAATTCAAGCAAAGAAGGTCAAAAGCACAGGATCTCCCCCCTCCTTCCTTCACAGTTCTTCTGCTGTCATTTTTTATGTGCCAGCCATGTGCAAAGGTTAAATTGCAAGGGTCTCTTTAGCCAAGAAAAGATTTGACTCCATGCCTCAGGCAAGGGGATCTAACCTGGGCTGTTACCTTGCTTGTTAGACTCTGGTTTCCATGGGCCAAACATACTGCCAGTGTCACCTTCCTGTCCTTGTTTGCTGCGAGGAGAGATGGATGTTAGTCAGGCTGGGTAAGCCTGATCTGACACACCATGGGAACATGTTCTCCCTACCCCATCCCACACCTGGCTGCCAAAGACTGGGGGCTGCTCACTTCTCTCAGGAAGAAGTGGTTTGCCTCTCTGCATCTAGCATCTGCTGAGTGGGAGCTGGGAATTATTGGATGTCTTTTCAGGTTTCTGCCTTGTGTTCCTTGCCTGTGCACACAGGGCATGGAGCTGACTTGTGACACAGCTGTGAGTGCTGGCTGATTGCTTCTGCTTCCTAAGGGACTTGGGAGAATTTCACTTCCATTCCACGAGTTCACCTGCACTGAAATGTATACAAATGTGACCTGAAGGCATCTTGCTGTGAGCACCTCGGGTGGCAGATCTGCTTGGGTGTGCTGACGAGCTGAGGTGAACCTGGGACCGGCCAACCCCACAGGCTGGGCTGGGCCTGACAAGCCTTTGTCTGCCTTTTCCTAGGCAAAGGAAATGAAGTGGCAGCACAGTGAGCTGCATGAGAACAGCAACGTGGGACCATCCTCATGGCCCATCTGGCAGAGCCAAGGGAATGGCTGAGCCTGCAGGGCTCTGTGTCCAGCGACACGCGGAGGGAAGCCACGCGTGAGGAGAAGCCTTGCTCCTTCTGGCAGCAGGAGCAGTGCTTAGATCTGACAAAAGACTGCACAGCAACCCTCATCTTCTGGGAAATCTGTTCCAGCTAAGTCTTCCTCATGCAGATGTCAGCAGGCCCCCACCTCTGCAGCATGCTGTGTGCTTCTTGACCCTGCAGAGATGCTGCCCTGCTCTCTTTCCTGATCCTCCACCCTGTGATGAGGGCAGTGGTTTATCTTCCTGATCTTTCCAGCTTTCTTGAATGCAGATTAGATGTGCAGCCAGCTGCAAGTCCAACAGTGTTGCTGAAGTCTCAACTGCTCTTTGAGATAGGGCTCAGGAGAGCTGCATCTCCACAGCCATGGGTGGTCTCCTTCTGCCTATTCCTCCCAGGCATCCCTGTCTAAGAAAGGTTTTGGTCACCAGTCCCCCTGTACTGTTACACAACAGCTCCAAGCTTCTTCAGAGAGCCATTCTTGTGGTGAGAGCCCCAGTGGAAGAGTGTGCTGTGGTACAGAGGGTGAAAGCCATCACTGTCTCAGCCAAGACTGAGACATTGGAAGCTGCTGATGTGGCCATGAGGTAACTCACAGCCTTTTGGCTGCCAAGCTTAAATATCTGGGAGCTCAGAGAAGCCAGAATGAAAGCTGTCAGCATCTGGGGGGAGTTTTGGAAGGCAGTCTAGCCGACCTTTCTTTGCCTTACACCAACTGCTGACTTCTCAGGTGTCTGCACAAGGTATGCCCCTGCAGGCAGAACACAATCTTTGCTTTCGCGTTGGGATGCAGACAAACAAAGGCATCAGCGGCTCCCCCCGAGAGGCCGGGCTGTAATTGAGGTTATTAGCTCTGCTGTTTGTCAGAGCTCGGAGCCGGCTGGCCAGCAGCCAAGCCCTCCCTGCGCTGCCTGCATCTCCGCTGCTCCCGCGATCGCTGCCTTTCTGCATCCCCTTCCAGCCCGCCCCTCCTCAGCTCTCTCCTCCCCAGACTGCCAATCGCCTTCTCACCAGGGAGCTTTTGGAACGGCAGCGTGTCTGGTTAAAAATAAAATGAAATTTTAATGATTGCTAAATATCCTCCTTTCCACCAACTGCTCTCTGGGGGGAAGGGGAGGGTTAGGAAGCTGGAGAGCATCCCAGAGCTGGAGCAGGGGTGAATGCTTCTCACCTGCTTTGCTGGGGCATATGGGGTAGGGAGGAGAAAACAAAAAGAGATCTTTTCATTAGCCAAATGGTTTTCCTTTATTACCTTTTAGTGTTAGGGCTGGAGAAAAGTGGCTAGAGAATCATTTGTTTGACTTGGTAGTAGCCAGCACAGCTCTGCTCATAGGGTTTGTGGCTCCTGAACACAGATTGTGCTTTGGAGCTCTGACCAGCAACTCCAAATCTGCCCCAGCTTGGGTGCTTAGGGAGAGCCGGAGTGGCAGCACCCCCTGAGCCCTGGCCACAGGAGCTCCACGGTGCAGTCCTGCTGGGGCACAGGAGCAGAGCTGCTCTGCTGGCATCCCTGGACCTTGTGCCTTGTTTTGGGAGGGACTGCAGTGCTGTGACAGACCTGGTTGGGCAGCAGAGTCTGCTCAGGCAGCCTGCTCAGCGTGCTCAGATTGAATTTGTCACTTCCCCCCGGTTTTGCCCTTGGGAAAACGCTGCTCTAATGCTTGGTGTTTGTGTTTGCTGAAA
This sequence comes from Melanerpes formicivorus, assembly GCF_026170545.1. NCBI lineage: Eukaryota > Metazoa > Chordata > Aves > Piciformes > Picidae > Melanerpes > Melanerpes formicivorus. Next base: position 13,350,614 of record NW_027142371.1, on the reverse strand, counting down.
CACTGTGTTGCTTCCTCCAGTGCTGCAGAGACCACAGCTCTCTAACACCTCCAGCCTTCCTCCTGATGACCTGTTTAATCACTGCTAAAATAAGTGGAGACATTGGATGGAGCTGTGAATCGATAGTAAGGCAGTGTGCCTTGTGGAGGCTGGGTGGTAAAATAAGCAGAGGTGTTACTGTCTTCACAGGGTTTACTGCTTGGAAGAAGTTAACTCCACAGCAGAGCTCTGTGATCATCTTCCACGTGTGAAATCCAGCTCTGCAAGGACATTCCACGTGTGAAATCCTCCTGGAGATTTGCAACCTCCAGCACTTTCTGCTCAGGGCTGCTCAAAGGCCTTCCCCTGCCTGTATATCCTTGCTCTGTAGAAGGACTGAAGTCTGGAGCATCGACTCACCCAGGGCAAGCTAGTGCTGGCTCCTGCCCTGCTGGCTCACATGGCAGAGCTGCTGCCATCCCATGGCCAGGGATGAATTGTGGTGAGTCACCCCAAGAACTGAACCTGTCAGACATTATCTCATCACGGTGGCTGCTGGGGACATCGCAGGGAATCCCAGAGGTTACTCAGCCTCCACAGCTGCTTCTCTGCCAGGTACGTGCTGCTGCATGTCAAAAGGTGCTGGTCAGCACTGTGGGGACAGCAATCCCATCACCCAGCTGGGATTCCCTCCCTTTCCCTGCACAAAGCTCCCCAGCAGCAATCTCTGTTTTCACCCTGCCTTTGCTCACAGTCTGAAGAGACAAAGCAGGCATCATTCTGAGCGTGTGCTCTGCGACTTTAGAGACGAGTGTGACATCCCTGACTGCTGGAACCTGGTGAGGAAAACAAGGGATTGACATCCAGAAATTAGTGATGGGTGCTTGGCAAATGTCTGGGTGCCCAAAAATAGCTGCAGAAGACAATGCTGCTTCATACATTTCAAGCACAAGAACAAGCAGTGAGAGCTCTCCCAGAAGTGCTCAAGGGAATGGCAGAGTTCTCCTTTGAGGCTGCAGTGTTTAATTGGATCATCTGTCTAAGCATATAGGTTATGTGAGGACCTGATGATACAGTGCCCTTTACAAACAGCTGCATGCAGCTGGAAATGGCAAGACAAGCACTTGTGTGCCAGGGAGAGTCACCATAAATGCTCCTCTTGACACGATTGCTCTGGAGAAAGCTGTGGCAGATGCCTTGTGCTGCCTTTTTGGAGGGAAGGGCTCTTTCCTCCCCAGTGAATCAGTTTGTGAACTGCAGTGAGCTGCCCCTTGCCAAAATAATCGATGATACCTGAGTCATTGATGATGGGCATTCAGTTTGCATTTCCTCCCTTTATTCACACCATGCTTGATTCCCATGCCAAGTGACACAGTCCTGCAGTGGCCCTGCTGCCTGCAGGGCTCTCTCTGGAAGCCACCAAGGCTGTTGTTAGACCCCTGTGATTTGGGAGCAGTGACACCAGTCCTGCCACTTGGGTGAGCTGAATAGAGTGATAGAATCATAGAACCAGGGTTGGAAGGGACCACAAGGATCATCTAGTTCCAAACCCCCTGCCATGGGCAGGGACACCTCGCACTAGATCAGGCTGGCCAGAGCCTCATCCAGCCTGGTCTTAAACACCTCCAGGGATGGGGCCTCAACCACCTCCCTGGACAACCCATTCCAGGGCTTCACCACTCTCATGACTGGAGTTGGAAGGAACCTTAAAGAGCTTCTAGTTCCAAACCCCTTGCCATGGCAGGGACACCTCTCAGTAGAGCAGGTTGCTCAAAGCTTCATTCACCCTGGTCTTAAACACTTCCAGGGATGAGGAATCCACTTCTTGGGCAATCTGTTTCTCATTTCTCATCACCCTCATGGTAAAGAACTTCTTCCTAATCATAGAATCAACCAGGCAGGAAAAGGCCTCAGAGATCATCAAGTCCAACCTATTACCTAATACCTAACACCTCCTGACAACTAAGCCATGGCTCCAAGTGCCACATCCAAGCCTTTTTTGAACACCCCCAGGGACAGTGACTCCACCACCTCCCTGGGCAGCACATCCCAATGGCCAATTACTCTCTCTAGGAAGAACTTTCTCCTCACCTTGAGCCTAAACCTCCCCTGGTGCAGCTTGAGACTCTGTCCTCTTGTTCTGGTGCTGCTTGCCTGGGAGAAGAGACCCATGTCCAGTCTGAATCTACCCTGCTCTAGATGAAAACCATCACCCCTTGTCCTATCACTCCATGTCTTTGTTAGAAGTTCCTCCTCAGCTCTCCTGCAGCCCCCTTCAGATCCTGGATTTATAAGAACAGATTTAACTGGGTGCTTTTTTCTCTGCCTGAGCAAGGGATTTGCCATCCCCTGCAGCTGGCTGTTTATTAGCATAACTTAACGTCTGGCTATAAATAGAAACAAAGGGAGGTGCAGACAGCGACCTGCCTTCCTGGGGTGTCTCTTGGATTGCTGCCTGTGATCTTCTCTTGCTCTTTTTCCCTCCTTCTTCCACAGCTAAACAGTTGAAAGGCAATTACAATGTTAATTTGTTGTGTTAATGTGCTACAGCAGGAAGCCAAAGGGAATAGCGTTGGTGACTGTGCAGAGCCAGTCAGTTCCCATTAACCATCCTGGCTGCTGGGGTGTCCTCCACCACGGGCAAAAAAAAACCCAGAGGAAACACAATCAGCATCTTATCAAGGCTGACACAGAAAATGAGGCAATCATGGTCAAGTGTCCCAGAAGGACCACGGCACTGAATAAAGATAAAGCCACTCAGCCCTTCCTTTCCTCACTGGGGTCATGGGCAAGGAAAGGATGCTATTAACCAAACAATAAAGCTCACTCCTGAGGCTTCTAGTTTGGGTGTTCTCCCCTGCAGCTCCTCAGTTATGTGGGGAAGGGGATGGTACCCAGCAGACCACCTTGTGCCTGTAGGGAGGGTCCTCACCAGGGAGCACCACGGCCATGAGGCACTGAGCACAGCAGCCACGTGGTGAACACTGATGGGAGAACTGGTTGGTCTCTTCTCCCAGGCAGCCAGCACCAGAACAAGAGGACACGGTCTCAAGCTGTGCCAGGGGAGGTTTAGGTGGGATGTTAGGAAGAAGTCCTTCACAGAAAGAGAGATTGGCCATTGGAATGTGCTGCCCAGGGAGGTGGTGGAGTCACCATCACTGGAGGTGCTGAAGAGGAGACTGGATGAGGCATTTGGTGTCATGGTTTAGTTGATTAGGTGGTGTTGGGTGATAGGTTGGACTCAATGATCTCAAAGGTCTCTTCCAACCTGGTTAGTTCTATACTATTCCATTCCAATTTCTATTCCCTATTCTATTCCCTATTCTATTCTATCATCCTCCATCAGTCTCTTCCAGCTTTGCTGTTGCCCCCTCCACCTGTGCTCAACTGTTGCTGGAGCACTGGGGATGGAGACCAGAAAGAAAACCTGCTTGTCTCATCCCATTCTTGCTGTCCTTGAGCCACAGGGGCCCTGGAGGCAGCTTTGATTCTCCCTCTTTTTTTTTTTGCATTGACCACATCTGGATCACATCTTGCTAAGAGGGAGTTACAGTATCACAGGATCACTAAGGTTGGAAGAGACCTCAAAGATCATCGAGTCCAACCTGTCACCAGTTCTGTTGAGGGACAGTCCTGAGGTTCATGGCCTTCAGTGCAGATTGTCATTCTTCCTTTGGGTCTGTCCTTTCTTCCCATGAGGGACTTCTTAGGGTGTGAGGGAATGACAGGACTGGGGGGAATGGAGCAAAACTAGGAATGGGTAGATTCAGGTTGGATGTTAGGAAGAAGTTCTTCCCCGGGAGGGTGGTGAGAGCCTGGCACAGGTTGCCCAGGGAGGTGGTGGAAGCCTCATCCCTGGAGGTGTTTGCAGCCAGGCTGGAGGTGGCTGTGAGCAACCTGCTGTGGTGTGAGGTGTCCCTGCCCATGGCAGAGGGATTGGAACTGGCTGATCCTTGAGGTCCCTTCCAACCCTAACAATTCTATGTTTCTTTGTGCTGCTCTGAGCATATGAAAATTACTGATATAGCAGAGTGCTGGAAGAAGTGGCCAAGTTGTGGCCTTCAGCTGCTACAACCATTCCATTCCCCCTGTATTTCCTTTTGAATGTTTGCAAAGTGAAGCCTGCTCCAGCAGTGGGCTCCATGCAATGTCTTGGCTGGCAACACACAGCCTTCATCAAATGCTTTTTTGGTCAGGACATAGCTGCATAAATGAACAAACCAGCCTGCAAAACAGCTGACTTGCTGAAGAGGCTGACCTTCCCTGGAATTAAAACTCATTAGCCTCTCCCATTTAGAAAGGAGGTGGCTTTCAAACATTCATTTAGAATCCATTTGCAAGCTGCTCTTGAACCACTTGGATCCAGCAAGAAGTCTCCCTAATAAACAGGTGGAAAGTGCAGAAAGGCAGCAAGGAACTGGGATTGCTGAAGTGGGTTCCATTATTTGTGCTAAAATGAAGAATCAGTTATTAACTTACTGGGAAGGAAAGAAAACAGAGGGGGAAGAAAAGAAAAAGAAGAGCCCCAAGCAGCCCACCAAGCTTCCATGGCTCTTGTGAATGGCAGAGGGTTAGAAATTCAGTGTCAAATAAGCAAATCTTGCAAAGTTTGAGGAGGACAAAGGGCACATTCCTGCTCAGCCCAGCCCTGACCTGGCACAGGGCTCTGCCTGCTCCCCAGGCTGAATGGATGCAAGATATTTGCACTCAAATCAGTGTTATCAGATGAAAGAAAATTGATTTTAGAGGCAATGCTCATGCAATAACACGTGTAGAGCTGCATTAGTATTTCACAACTTGATCCCCAGACTTGGTTTTTCAGTGGTCCAGCTCCTCCAGCCTGCAGTGAAAGCCTTACAGAGTCTGGATTTTGAACCTCTCAGCTGATGCAGAACATTAAATCCTATTGGATGGTGTGGGATTCTCTCTGTGGGGAGCTGACTCTGGGATTAAAGGCTCTGCTTCCTAGGTAAGGTGGCAATAATGCTGCAAATGTCCTACTGAATTGCTGTGCAGGTAGATCTGCTGAGCACTCAGACATCCAGGGCAATTTCTGCCATGAAGGAAGCATCCTGGCTCCTGCCAGCAGTAATGTGGCCAGCAGAAGCAGAGCAGGGATCATCCCTCCTGTACTCAGCGCTGGTGAGGCCACACTTCAAATACTGTGTTCAGTTTTGGACCAGAAGGTCATTGAGGGGCTGGAGCAGGTCCAGAGATGGGCAGCAAAGCTGGGAAAGGGTCTGGAAGGGAGCAGCTGAGGCAGCTGGGGTTATTTAGCCTGGAGAAAAGGAGGCTGAGGAGAGACCTTCTGGCTCTCTACAGCTCCCTGAAAGGAGGTTGGAGCAAGGTGAGTGTTGGTCTCTTCTTCCAAGGAATGAGTGATATAGAATCAGAGGAAATGGCCTCAAGTTGTGCCAGGGGATCACAGAACACCAAGGCTGGAAGGGATCTCAAGTATTGTCTGGTCCAGTCTCTGGGAAAAGTGCAGTGTAGATAAGATAAAGGTCTGGAGACAGATGATATATGTCTTCAGACAGTTCCATGTCTGCTCTTTCCCCTTGTTACACCTCATATTGCTGCTTTGGGTCCTCTCCACTCCGTTGTCATCACATTAACAAGTTCAGGCTGCTCATGCCAGTACTTTTATAGCTTCTGAAGGCACCCGGCATGCAAGACCTACAGGCCAGGCAAGCAGAGAGTCACCTCCTTGGGAATCTTATTGGCAGGAGAGCTTGCTAACACATCATTGGTGCTTTCCTACAAACTGAGGTGTTCATAGCACGAGTTGCAGCTGAAGGGGTGCTGGTGGGAGGTAGCTGTTGCCTACCTCCCTTCTTGTATGTGGCCAAGGGATGACTGCACATGCATCACCCAGCAGAAGAACTGCAGCATCAGGGTTGCTGTTTTTCAGAGATGTAGAAGGATAAAGAGTTGGCTGACTCCAACACAAGAAACTCAGTGTTCAGGACAAAAATAGAGGACATAGAATCATAGAATTGTTAGGGAATTGGAAGGAACCTGAAGGCTCAGCCAGTTCCAGCCCCCCTGCCATGCCCAGGGACACCTCACACCACAGCAGGTTGCTTACAGCCACCTCCAAGCCTGGCTGCAAACACCTCCAGGGATGAGGCTTTCACCACCTCCTTGGGCAACCTGTGCCAGGCTCTCACCACCCTCCTGGGGAAGAACTTCTTCCTCACATCCAGTCTGTCACACTAAACCTGGATGGGGGGGAAAAAAAAAGCCCAAACCAACAACCAAAAGGTCAGACTGTGATGTCTTCCATGTAGATCTTTGCTGTACAGTGCTGTTTGATGACAGATGATCCCCAGAGCAGAGGAGCAAGGCTATTGACTCAGCTATTTGCTTGAGCAGTCACTTGACTTTTTAAGGAGGACTTTTTTTTTTCCCTCCTCCTCTTTATTTAGATTTTCAACTGTTGGCCATAAGTGCCAAGAGAGACAGATTGCTAAAGGCCAGAGAAGCCCTCTCCCTCTCTTGGCACTCTGCAGTGCCACACAGCTGGGATGGATTCTAATATTATCAACTTCAATTAAAGAAAAAAAACCAACATTGAGCCAATTTTAGAGGGAAGGGAAAAAAAAAGGAGAAGTCAGGATTTTCTACTGGGTCTGACACCTCCCTCCCAGCCCTTGAGATTGTTATAAATAGAAAACCCATCATCAACAAACTCCTTCACTGGGCAAGAGCCTAATTCCTTCCCCTCTGCTGGGATCTGGTGTGTTTCTCAGGCTCTGTCATTAATTGTGTGCATTGTGTGTGTTTTCTGCTTCACTAGTCAGTCAGATAGGCAGCAAATGGAGTCAGCTCTAGGTCAGAGAACACAAAAAGCCAACTCCTGCTGCCTCCCCATCAGGTAGAGATATTGAATTGGGCTTCACATAATTGAAAACATTAGCAGGCTTAGACAATGAGCCAATTCTGAAACAGGCAAGCCTGAAATGCAGAAGAGAGGCAAGGTCTGAAATTCCCAACGGGCCTGATGGAATCAGGGAACTGTTTCTGATGGTAAAGATCACTTGAGTCCAACCATCCAACCTGATCTAGTGTGAGGGGTCCCTGCCCCTGGCAGGGGGTTTGGAACTCAATGGTCCTTGAGGTCCCTTCCAACCCTAACAATTCTCTGATTCTATGATCCATCTGACCCCACCATGGCCATCAAACCACATCCTGAATCACAGGATACATCTGGCTGGAAGAGACCTCAGAGCTCATCCAGTCCGAGCCTTGAGCCAGCACTGAAGGGTCAACGCTAAACCAAGTCCCTAAGCACCAGGTCCACAAGCTGCTTGGACACCTCCAGGGATGCTGACTCCATCACTGCCTGGGGCAGACCATTCCCAGGTTTGAGAACCCTCTTTGTGAAGAAACCTTTCCCAGTGTCCTGCATGACCTTGCTTTAGCTGAGCAGGCTGAGGGCCCTGGGGCTGTTTAGCCTGGAGAAGAGCAGACTGGAAGTGGAACTTCTCAATGCTGATCAACAGCTAAAGGGTGGGGAGCAAGGGGATGGGGCCAGACTCTTTTAAGTGGCACCCAGTGACAGGACAAGGATCAACAGCTAAAGGGTGGGGAGCAAGGGGATGGGGCCAGACTCTTTTAAGTGGTGCCCAGTGACAGAACAAGGGTCAACAGCCACAACCTAGAGCACTTAAACATAAGGAAGCATTTCATTCCCAGGATGCTGCTGGAGCCCTGGAGCAGGCTGCCCACAAAGGTTGTGGAGATTCCTTCTCTGGAGGGATTCCAAACCTACCTGGACATTGTGATCCTGGGCAGCTTGCTGCAGGTGCCCCTGCTTTGGCAGGGGGGTTGGACTGGATGATCTCCAGAGGTCCCTTCCAGCCCTCACCAGTCTGTGATTCTGACCTCCCTGCAATATTTGACCTCCCTTTGCTCAGCTTGCTTTGTTTGTTTGTTTCCTTGACTGAGTCTGTAGTGATGGAGATCCCATTAGGCATGGCAATGTGCAGGAGAGGAGGTGACAGCACCTTCAAATGCTCTGCTCAAATGTGTCCAGAGAAGGGCAACCAAGCTGGGGAGGGGTTTGAAGAACAGCCCTGTGAGGAGAGGCTGAGAGAGCTGGGGTTGCTTAGCCTGGAGAAGAGGAGGCTCAGGGCAGACCTTATTGCTGTCTACAACTACCTGAAGGGAGGTTGTAGCCAGGTGGGGGTTGGTCTCTTCTCCCAGGCAAGCAGCACCAGAACAAGAGGACACAGTCTCAAGCTGTGCCAGGGGAGGTTTAGGCTGGATGTTAGGAAGAAGTTCTTCCCAGCAAGAGAGATTGGCCATTGGAATGTGCTGCCCAGGGAGTGGAGTCCCCATCCCTGGAGGTGTTTAGGAAGAGGTTGGATGGGGCACTCAGTGCCTTTAGTTGATCAGATGGTGTTGGGAGATAGGTTGGACTTGATGATCTCAAAGATCTTTTCCAACCTGGCTAATTCTGTGTTCTGCTTTGTACTTGCAGTACAGTGCAATTAAAGATGGAAACCAGAAGCTCCAGCTCAGACATGGTGAGTGTTGCAGGCAGGGGAGGCAAAATGGTGCCCTTGGGCATGGGCTGCTCTGTCCAGAACACCTCAAAATGCCTGCCCTAAATCTCAGCTCTGCTGTTAAAAGGCAGGAAAGGGAGACAGGGAGGGGGAAATGTGCAGCACATCTTTTTCTGCAGACAGCCTTTGGCTGGGATAATTATGGGTTTGCTTCCCATGGTGGCATGCAGCATGCATTTGCATGTTGCACTCTAGCCAGGCCTGCAGGGCTGCTCTGCACTCTGACCCCCTCAGCCAGCACGTGCACATTAATCAGTTGGTGGCATGGGCTTCCTTCTGTGCCTCCCCACAACCCCAAAATGCAGATTCACAGTGGTGGCAGTGCAAGGTACAGGTCAGGAAGGAGCCCATCCAGGCTGTGTGCTGGGGCTTCTCTTATCAGGTGAGCAGCACCAGCACACACATCCTCCTGGGACCTGCCAGAGCAGGGAATGGCAGGAATGATGACATACACTGAACGAAGGAGATAAGGCAAGGAATAATTCCCTGCTGTCTCCTCTTGCTTCAGGCTTCTTATCTACATCATCACAGCCTTGGGCTGTGTGTGCTGAGCGCTTGGCATCCCTCACAACAAGCCCTGCACAGCGCAGCAGTGGTACCACCAGATGTTCTGAGCTTGTTGATTTGAGTCTCCACACCCCAGCCACTGTCAAAGGTGTGAGCAGGAGCTGGCTGCTCAGTTAGTGACACCCCACCCCCAAAGAGTAATGGAACTGCCTGAACCAAGGGGCAACTGCTCAGCACCACTCTAGAGAGCACCCTGGAGCTGTGTTCCAGCTGGGACAGGAGACTGCTGGGGAGGAGAAGGGGAAGCACAGCCCTTCTGCAGGTAAGCCTGCTGATGCTGTTGATGGCACAAGCAGAAATCCCCCGGGTGTGGTGATGGAGAGGGGGCTGGGAACATCACAAAGTGGCTTCCTGGGCTGCTGCTGCTGCCCTCACACTTCCGTGCTGCTGGTCCACTGATTACACAGCCCGGGGTGGGGGGGTGAGCATCACACCAAAACAGCTGGCTGCAGGTAACCTGGCCATGGAGGTCACCTTCATTAAGTTTCAGAGTAAAGAGCACACAGGGATGAAGGAGGAAGTTCACAGAGCTCAGAGAAAAGTGGTAGGGATCACCTTGCCAGAAAGGTGAAAATGAATCTCTGCCTCTAGCCAGCTGTGTGCTGTAAACTGACACCTTTAACAAAGTGCTTTTGCTCCTGGTGCTGTCACAGCTGAGACCTCTCCACAGCTCTCTGCCTGTGATGTGATTGTACTCCCCTGTACTCAGCCCTGGGGAGGCCACAGCTTGAGTACTGCGTTCAGTGTAGGAAAGACATTGAGGTCCTGGAGTATGCCCAGAGAAGAGCAATGAGGCTGGGGAGGGGGTTGGAGGCTGAGGGAAGAGAAGGCTAAGGGGAGATCTTATTGATCTCTACAGCTACCTGGAAGGAGGTTTTAGTGATGCTGGTGCTGGTCTCTTCTGCCAGGTAAGCAGCAATAGGACAAGAGGAAATGGGTTTGAATTGTGCCAGGGGAGGTTTAGGTTGGACATGAGGAAAAACTGCTGAGAGAGAGTGGTGAGGCATGGGAACAGGCTGCCCAGGGAGGTGGTGGGGTTGCCATTCCTGAAGGTGTTGAAGAAGTGTGTAGATGTGGTGCTTCAGAATATGGTTTAGTGGTCATGGTGGTTGGGTTCTGGTTGGGCTGGATGATCTGAAAGCTTTTTTCCAGCCTTGATGATTCTATCATTCCATGATTCTATCATTCCATGATCCTCCTTTGGTCTCTCCTTGTGTGTAATGTTGCTGTTGGCCTGGCATGGACCATGGGGCATCGCTGTAAGTGCTGCTGCTTGAGCTGCTCTGCTTTCATCGCAGGCTACAGAAGCTGTGTGTAGGGCTCAGAACTTAGGCTGATGCTGACATCCAGAAATCTTGGGTTAAAAGAAAGCTTTTCTAGGCCACCCACTAAGAGCCAGACCCTTGCTAGGTGTTATGTTTGTGTTCCTGTGCTGACCAAGGGGCTTTGGCCTTACCTGAAATCAAGGGCAGTGGTCTGCAGCAATGAGGGGCCAGGCAAAAATAAAAGAGAAAGAGATACAGAGTTTGATCATAAAATAAAACTTTAATTCTCACAAAGCCCTGAATGAGACCCAGGAAGGGCAAATATTTGTTCTGCTGCTGACCTTCTCAGGCAAATAGTGTGGAGACCTCTGGGGCTGGAGGCATCATGCTGCAGGGAGGGAGAGATCATAGAACAGCAGAGAGGCTGGGAAGGAGCAGCTGATTGCTCAGGAGAGCCATGATGAATTCCCCAAATTCCAGCACAGGGAGAAGCTCCTATCTGGCTGAACATGCCCCAGAGAGCCCCTTAGGTTTTGAGAGTAAGCAGCCCACCCTTGCTCTGGCTGATGCTGGCAGCAGCAGGAGAGGTACAGACATGGATTCCAGGCAACACCAGGAGCAGCTTCGGGAGCTCTGTGATACCAGAGTGCCCCCAGCCCCCTGCCCAGTTGTGCTGGAGGTGACACCAGCCACCAGAGCAGTGGTGCCTCGGATCTCTGCCTGGCCTGGGGGTTAGGCCAAGTTTGAGATGAAAGAGACTCCCCAGGAGAGTCTCTGAATGGCAGTACCTGGCTGGCAGGTGAACGGGGGGGTTGTTCCTCACAGCTCCTGCTCTCTTCATCACAGCTCCTCATCCAGCCACTGCCTTTCCCTGCTCACCTCCGTGGCGATGCCGTTTGAGTCCAACCTCCCCGGCTTAAAACCGAGCTCTAGCTGCGGCAGCAGCTTCCACCTTTGCCGCATAGCAACGAGAGCAGAAAGTCAATTAATTACCTTCCCGCTGGAATCCGGGGGCCCTTCCCTCCTCGGCTCAGCCGAGTGTGTAATGGGAAAGGGAGTGAGACAGGCTGCAGCTGGCCAGCTGGGAATTGCATGACAAAGTGAAAGATGAGCTCTGGGGGAAGAGCAGAGGGAGGATGCTGAGGGGAAATCCTCCTCCTACAGGTTCATTAGGGGAAAAAAAAGGTAAGATGCCACTTATTACACAATTATTGCCTCATTACCCAGCTTTCAGCCCGAGTAATGGTCCTGTGGACACCCTAGTCTCCTTGCAAGACAGCAGCTGAGCTCCAGGGGGCACGGAGTTACCTGCTCTGAGCTTCTCCCTGCTTTGGAACTGTGCTTTTGAGAAGCTTCTTTCAGCAGTGGTCCCTTTTTAGCTGCCATAGCCTCTCACGTTGCCCATGAGAGATGCCAGGCAACAGCTGGTGGCCAGACCTCTGCTTGCTCCAAGAGGTGATTTCAGAGGTGACTCTTACTGTCCTTTAGGGTGGCTTTCTACAGTGAAGGTTAATGGGAAAATCATTCTAAAGGTTGGATTTCCTCTGAAAGGTTTGGCTGATGGGTACAGACACAGCTGAAGGCATGGGTGATGATCTGAACAGGTAATAGCTTTGACTCAGAGCAAGAGGAGGTGCTACTGCTAGCAGCATCTCTGTGATACAAGGACATAAAAGGTCACCCTTAGTCCTCCTACAGCAGGGCTCAGTGTGCAGAGCTCTGTTCTGGGCCAACCTGGAAAAAAGAAAGCAGGTAAGGGATATCTTAATGTCCCTTTCTCAGACCTGGCAGCTTCAGACCCCTCAAGAGCTACCTGCAAGTCAGTGTAGCCTCTGGCCCCTCTAGTTCAGCAGCACCACATCACCTCACATGGGTTAGGAGAGGGAACTCCTCCTGGGGTAGAAAAGAAGTGACAGTGGAAGGGGGAGGATGAACTTGGAGTGTACACAAGCTTCCAGCATGGCTGATGGATGAGGCTGGCATGGGGTAAGGAAGGCATGCCCATGGAGGGCTCTGAGGGCATGACAGCCAGTGAGGTGTTAGAGGGAATGTCAGAGGGAAATGTGGCACTGGGTGACCAGGAGGGCATCCTGGTATGTAGAAAGATGAACCTGGAAAGCCCATGGAAAGTGAGGCCCTCTAGTTTAACCTTACTTCTGGGCACTTCTGTCCTCCTATCAGCTGGGCTGGGAGCTGAACCCAGAGTTAAATGGTTTGTCTACAGTGACAAAGCTTCAGTGCCTGAAATGGGAAGAAGAAAGTTTAATCTCTGCTTTCCTACACCAAAGTTTGGGATCCCACCTTGCCCCTTGCCCATCAAGGGTTTGTGCCACAGAAAAGAGCTTGGAGCAAAACTGGAGGTGTTGAGAAGGAGACTTGATGGAGTGCTTGGTGCCATGGTTTAGTTGCTAGATGGGGTTGGCTGATGGATTGGACACGATGATCTTCAAGGTCTCTTCCAACCTGGTTTATTCTATTCTGTTCTACTCTACAATTAAACCTCCAGCTTGCTAACCTCTGGCACAGGGAGAAGGATGTCAGCTCCTCCTGAAAAGATTGTGTGGGTCCTGTACTCAGCTGGGTAAGTTCAGTGACACTTGCAAGTCTCCAGGCACAAGTCCTGAGGCTCTTCTGCTCAGTGAGACTACCAGCCCATGTTTAATTAACCACTTTAACCTAAGCTTAGGTGGTTCCAGCTCAGAAGAGTTCCTGAATTGCAGCCCTGCTGTCAGACCACGCTGCCCCCTCCTCTCCCAGGCTTCTTTCCCTCAGTTTTATGCTGTGCTCCATGCAGAAGTAGTAAACTTTCAGTCTCATCGTTAATTTGCCTCCGCCACAGCTTACGAGTGTGCAGGGGGGAGGTAATCACAGAGTTCCCTTCCCTGCTGTTCCTTTCCTGAGGTGTTTTACACTCTCCAAATTTCTTTTTGTCATAAATCAAATTAACTAAATTGCTGAAGAAGTGCCTTGCTATTAAAAGAAGGCAGGGTTGTGATGCCACAAGGTTTGCTGTGAGCACTCCCTCTTTGAGAGCAGTGCTCTGAGCTTTAGGGCTGCTACCTCCAGGGTTCAAAGGCTTTGAGGGTGCTTGAGAGCTCCCCCTGTGAAAAGGATGTTCTGGCAGGTGTCTGCAGAGGACTAAACCAAGGGATGAATGGATGAGAAGTTCTAAAGGTGGCTAAAAGCTTGGTTACTGCCTTTGCTGAAGGCTCTTGGATATCCATCTCAAGCTGCACCAGGGGAGGTTTAGGCTGGATATTAGGAAGAAGTTTTTCACAGACAGAGATTGGCCATTGGGATGGGCTGCCCAGGGAGGTGGTGGAGTCACCATCCCTGGAGGTGTTTAGGAAGAGCCTGGATGAGGCCCTTGGTGCCATGGTTTAGTTGATTAGATGGTGTTGGGTGATAGGTTGCATGTGATGATCTCAAAGGTCTTTTCCAACCTGGTTAATTCTATCCTATTCCTATTCTATCCCATTCCTTTCCATTCCAGAGTGGTGCCTGGAGCCTTGGTGGACATTCATTCTCAGGACAACTAACAGTTCAGATTAAATCAACTGCAGCTTTCATTTAAGTGGTAAACCAGACTATCACCAACCAGACTTGGTTCTCAGGTGGGTTGACCTAAGCTGACCAGCAGGCACACATTGGTAAGTCAAAGCTCTGGTTCTTGGACTTTTGACTTTAGGTCTTTAGCCCTCTCCAAAGCCCATGGTGTGTCCTGGACAGATTCACCATGCTGGGCTGGGCTTCTGCTCTGCTCAATGGAGGGGTGGCAGTGGCCTTGCAGGCACCATGAGTGTCTCTAAGCCTCAGGCAGCCACCAGATGCTGCTGCCCTCTGCTCAAGAGCAAGGATGGAGAGAGTGAGCAGAAATGCTGCTCCAGAGCACAGAAAGTGGTCCAGGTGTGGCCTTTCAGTATCTGAAGGGGGCCTGCAAGAAAGCTGGGGAGAGACTTTTTAGGTTGTCAGGGAGTGATAGGACTTGGGGGGATGGGAAAAAACCACTAAAAATAGGTAGATTCAGATTGGATGTTAGGAAGAAGTTCTTCCCCAGGAGGGTGGTGAGAGCCTGGCACAGGTTGCCCAGGGAGGTGGTGGAAGCCTCAGCCCTGGAGGTGTTTGCAGCCAGGCTGGATGTGGCTCTGAGCAAGCTGCTGTAGTGTGAGGTGTCCCTGCCTATGGCAGGGGGGTTGGAACAATTCCATGATTCTGTGATTCACTACTGACTGTAGCAGGGTTTTAAGGCTAAAATGGAGCAAATGCAACAAGAAGCAAATGCCCCACATCCCAGCCCAAGCTGTGCTGCTTTGCAAAGGAAAGGTTTTCAGGCTGGACAAGGAGGACATTTACAAAGGAATCAGAGCCAATGGGCTTGAGCATGGAGTGGATGCTCCTCTGACAAAGGCATAGGTGTGAGATTAGGACATTAGTTGTGTGATGTCTGATGTCAGGGGGTAAAAATACATCTGTTTGCAGCAGTAATTTGGGTTAAACTGTTTCTAAGTGATGGAGTGCTGAACTGCAGCTTTCTGCAGGGGGTAATGTGGGGGCTGGATGTGTATGTACCCATTGTACCTGTCTCTTCCTGCCTCCATTTCTTGTGTCTGAAAGGCAGAACAACAGAGCTTCCACCCACACAGCAGTGAGAAAGCCCAGGTAGTGCTGGTGGTGGTTGTGGCAGCTGTGAGAACACCTCCGGGCAGAGCAGGAACAGAATGGGGGCCAGGGAGCTGGGATTCAGCATCCCCTGGGGGTGAGTTCTGGAGAACAAATCTTACAAGGAGCAGCTGAGGAAACTGCAGTTGTTTAATCTGGAGAAGAGGAGGCTGAGAGGAGACCTCATTGCTCTGTGCAACTACCTGCAAGGAGATTGGAATGAGGTGGGGGTTGGTCTCTTCTCCCTAGTATGAAGTGGTAGAACAAGAGGAAATGGCCTGGAATTGTGCCAGGGAAGGTTTAGGTTGGACATGAGGAAAAATCCTTCTCCTCAAGAGAGGTCAGGCATTGGAACAGGCTGCCCAGGGAGGTGATGGAGTCACCACCCCTGGAGGTGTTCAAAACATGTGGGGACATGGCACTGTGGGATGTTTTAATTGCCATGGTGGTGCTGTGGTCAGTGGTTGAACTCGATGATCTTGGAGCTCTTTTCCAAACAAAACAGCTCTGTGATTCATGATGGTAAGAGGTTTTGCCTGGCTTTGCAGGTGCCCCTGGACAGGGAATGCTCCCTCAGCATGTCTCACTGCTCACCTGCTCATGAGGACAGTAAACATTGCTCTGCCTCAGCCTTCCTGTTCTGCAGTGCTGACAGGAAACCTTTCCAGGTCAGAGTGTTTGACCTTATCACTCTCTACAACTACCTGAAGGGAGGTTGTAGACAGGCGGATGATGGTCTCTTCTCCCAGGCACCCAGTACCAGAACAAGAGGACACAGTCTCAGGCTGTGCCAGGGGAGGTTCAGGTTGGATATTAGGAAGAAGTTCTATACAGAAAGAGTGATTGCCCATTGGAATGGGCTGCCCATGGAGGTGGTGGAGTCGCTGTCATTGGAGGTGTTCAGGAGGAGACTTGATGGGGTGCTTGGTGCCATGGGTTAGCTGTTTGGGTGGGTTGGATTGGTTGATGGGTTGGATGCGATGATCTTGAAGGTCTCTTCCAACCTGGTTTGGTTTATTCTAAATAAAGGTTTATTCTAAATAAACTCTATAGAAAAGCTCCAATTAGAGTGTGATGAACATGGGCTCTCCTCTGGAGTCAGCATGGAGGAGCTGTCTGCTGTCAGCATGTGGAGATGAGCTGCTTGTGCTAGCAAGGATTGGACACTGGACATGGGCAGAACGCAGCAGCAAATTGGGACACTGAGATTGGCTGAGCTCTCTGAGCAGCATTAGACACAGGTAAACTCTATTTCCCTGCATTTGCCCTCACTCACACCCTTAGCCCCACACAGCTGCTGCTGCTGCTGGATGCTGAGTCCCTTTTGGCTGCAGAAATCCAGGTGCTCCCTGGGCTGCAGCTTCTGCCGGTGCTGTGAGCTGCCATGCTCACACTGGGGTGAAAGACAGCGATGGCTTTGGAGCCATGCTGCAAAAAAGAGGCTTTGGCTCTTTGCTTTTTTACCTTTCTTGTTTTTCCCCTAGGAGCAGGACCCTGCCTGCAGTGCAGAAGCTGAGCTGAGCACAGCACCCAGCCCTCACCCACAGGCACCAGTGTCTCAGTGGGCATGCAGAGGGCTCACCAACACCAGCACAAAGTGGGGTTTCCTGACTCAGCCTTTGCAGCAGCACTGGAAGCATTGCTGGGTGCCCAGCTGTGGATCCCTTTGGACTGTGCAGCAACTTCTCACTTTGCCCTTTGGTTTTCCTTACAGCACAGCAACAGCTTCCCATGTGCTTTTCTTCCTCTGCCCAGACTGTGACTGTATCCTTTACATGGCTTTTATATCCTCTACAAAAACAACAGCAACAACAAAATCCAGCCCAAACTGCTTGATAGCAACAGGCAGAGACTGAACATCCAAATCCTGCCTCTGGAATCAACAGCTCCACAAAGAGAAACAGAGGCCAGGTTCAGAGATCCAGATGCAGTTCTGCTGTTAACATCAGCCTTAGGTGTACCCTCTTTGAGTCACACAAAAACCTCCAGCAAGGTCCTGTTCAAGGCAGTTGCACAAGCCTGAGCCTCCTGCCTTCCACTGGCTGAATCACCAGGGGTGTCACAAAGCTGGGGCCAGGTTTTCCCAGTGTGCTGGTGTTGGCTTTTGTAGGGGCCTGGGAGGTGTTTGCAAAAGATGGGAGGAACTGTTTGTGTTGTCATCCTGCCTCTGTCAGAAAAAAACATGGAACAGAGAAAGAAAATGGACAGATGGGAGGTGGGGCTGGGTGAGGTTGAGCCCTCCTGACAAGAAACACCCCAAAGGCAAACTGGCTGTCTCTGCTCAGAGAGATTCTTCACCACAGCCTGCACAAATTAAATAGCATGAAGAAAAAAATAACACTGGAACCCCAAAACAGCAAGAAAACACACACACCCCCAAAAAAAAACCCACCCACCACCACCAAACCCCACAACAAAGACAAAGCCAACAGCAAAAACCAATATAGATGATAGAAAAGCTCCCCAGTCCTGGGGCATCATCTGCTCACAGGCTGGGGGTGGTGGGAGATGTCCTGTGCACATCAGTCACTGCTCATTGCAGATTTCATTCTGTGCTTTGAAGCATCACTTAGGAGCCAGTATAGCAGCAGGTAGAGGAGCAGGAGGAGGTGAGTCAGATCCAGGCAGCAGTTGCTGGGTCTGGAGGAAATGAGCTCACAGCAAGGTGCAGGACTGGGCTCAGCAGAGCAAGTGAGGGACATGGCATGAGGATTATCCCCTTGACCAAGCCTATGGGGCTGGAGGTGCCCTCCTGGGCAGGGTCCTTGTTCTGCTCTGCTTAGGGAAACTCTAGGCTGGACTGGGTAAGACAGGCAAAGATGCTGCCTGAGTGGTCACCCCCATGAGCCTGTAGGTAATGCTCAGCTTCCTGCAACTTGTACTTCCATTGCAATTGATCCTAACTTTGTTTCACATCACAAAGGATAAAAAGGGGGGGGAGGAAAGAGCAAACCCTAAAAATAATAACATTGTCCAGTATCTGAAGGGGGGGCTACAAGAAAGCTGGAGAGGGACTTTGTAGGGTGTTGGGGAGGGACTTTTTAGGGTGTGGAGGAGGGACTTTTAAGGGTGTCGGAGAGGAACTTTTAAGGGTGTTGGGGAGGGACTTTGTAGGGTGTTGGGGAGGGACTTTGTAGGGTGTCAGGGAGTGATAGGATTGGGGGAATGGAAATAAAATAGAAATGGGTATGTAGGAGGAGGGCTGTAGATTCAGACTGGATGTTATGAAGAAGTTCTTCCCCAGGAGGGTGGTGAGAGCCAGGCACGGGTTGCCCAGGGAGGTGGTGGAAGCCTCCTGCCCGGAGGTGTTTGCAGCCAGGCTGGATGTGGCTGTGAGCAACCTGCTGTGGTGTGAGGTGTCCCTGGGCATGGCAGGGGGATTGGAACTGGCTGATCCTTGAGGTCCCTTCCAACCCTGACAATTCTATGCTGGAGAAAAAGAGCCAGGCTAGCACTGGGGAGTGCGAAACCCCAACACTTAGAGCCTGCAGCTGCAGCAGAGGAGGTTTGCCATTTGAAAGCTGAGGTTGGAAAGCTCGGCATGGGTGAAGTATGTGCTGTCTTAATCCATAACTGTTCCCTACAAAAGCAAACACATATATGAATCTGTAATTTGACAGTGATGAAGCCTTATATATTAAGTCAATAAAAATGCCCTTTGAGCTCATGGGAACAAGGCTGCTTGTGCAGGGAGCTGGGAATTGGGCATGGCAAGTACCCAGTGGCCACCACTTAATTTCTTCTGTCAGCGATGAAGACAAACTAGGAGGTAAATTTAATTCCAACTTATTGGAAGTGTCTTTGCAGCCACGCTGTGCTCCAGCTGCAAATGAATTTTCAGTTTAGAGATGACAGTGGCTTGTCAGGGCTCTTCCTTTCTGGGAAATGGAAAGCAAAAAAAGAATCACAGGAATTAATGTGCCAACTGTCCCCCAGAGTGCAGCTCAGGAGTGGGCACACAGTGAGCTTAAAAGCAAGAAGCCTTTATTTAGTTTATGCACCTTCCCCAGCTGTTCCCCCCCCCCATCATAAGATATATTAATCTACAATGACAACATTCCCAGCCCCTCTCTGTGCCCTCTCTGTGTTTTATGTCCCCAGAATGTAGGCAGCCATTTTGTGTTCAGTGTTTAAAAACAAGCAAGCAAACAAACAAAAGGCATGAAAAGGAGGCCTCCCCTCCAGGCTTTCTCCTGGAGACTTTGCTTTTGGAATTGTTTTGTTTTTTTTCCTCTGCTGTGGATCTCTCAGTGCAAAATCTCTGTCCCTGTGGTTGCAGCTGCCTGACGTGAACAGCATCCTGCAGATGAATTCAGCCTCGACATCCAGAGCAGCGGCTTCTGGGATTCTGCATCCGTGAGGGTATAGGAGGATATGGCAAGGAGAAGGTGGCACCCAAGGCAGGGATGTTTGCCACACTCTGCTGAGTGTGCTTCCATCATGCTGGGCTGCAGACTGCAGTCCTCCTCCCCTCCCCAAATCCCCTCACCCTGCACCATGTGCTGACACCGCCGCCTTTTCCTTCCCTACCCTCCCGAAACTCCCAGAGCTATTAACTAGGTCACAGGAGCTGGTCCCAATCCAGCAGTTTATCTAATTGCCTTTTTATAGTATATTGTGCAAGTCTTTATTATCCTGTCAGAGGTCTCCTGCGTGGTGCCGGAGGGGGATGAGGAGGCAGAGTTGGGATGAAGCTCACTGCTGAGCAGCCACTCGTGGTGGAGAGCGGAGGATGAGCTTGTGCAACCCTGATGCTGCAGGGATGGTAATAGCCTGGGCAGTAAACCCAGGAGCTGCTTTTAGCCACGGCTGGGAGCAAGGTGGACCACTGCTGACTCCTGAGATCACATCTCTAGGTACCCCCCATACACGCCTGGGACTTGGGGTGCTGCTTCTCCAGTGAGTATCCAGGCTGGCCTGCATTAGGTCTGCTTTGCACAGGCTTGTCCTTGGACAAATGGGACTGAGGAAGGTTCTTGGCGCATCAGGCAGAAGCTGCCCCCTCAGCCTTCTCCTCTCTGCTGCTGGCAGCTCTGTGATGATGCCTAGCAGTGAGTTTTAGGGGTGTGGGGAAATATTGCGGCATAAGCAGGGAGGTTACGCAGGAACCGGGGGCATCCACGCCAGCTCTTGGACACCCACGCTTCTCCTTTGCAGAGCAGGATGGAGCTGAGCATGCAGGAATTGGAAATCTCCTTTTCATGTGGCCACACTTTGCAGCACAGCGGGTCTGAGGTAGTTCACAGCCCACTGAAGCCTGTGAGAATCCAATCCTTAGGGGTTTGGGAGCAGGACTGAGCAATGAACTAGGAGTGAGGCACATCCTGCTCCCAAATAATCAGCCTTCATGCAGCTGCCACCACTCTGTTCCACCCAGTAGCCTGGAAGAGGCTGTAGGTGAAGGCTGGTGAAAGGCAGCCCACCCGGGGCCAGCCTTTCCTGCTTTCCTTAAATGATTTTTGAGCGTGAATTGCTCTTTCCCCTCAGTTTATTAATCAGAAGACCCAGTCACAACCCCTCGAGCCTGCTTTGCAGAGATAAGGCACAGTCACTCTGCTGGCTGGATCTGTCAGGGTCTGGGGAGGATAGGGGGGGTCTGGGCCAGCTCTTTTCCTACCAGTGCTGCCAGTGGGGGAACGAGACCCTCCGACCGCTCCAGGGAGCAGCTGCAGAGGAAGCAGGCACTGCCAGAAACACTAGCGCCAGCCCCGGGCAGAGTGGAGGGCTCGTCTGCAGTCTCGCCTTCTCCTTTTAGCTTAATCTGAAACGATTTGCAGCTCAAACGCCCCCCCGAGAGCCCCTAACCTTTGGATAAGGTTTGGCACCGGTATCCTACTTTGGTTAATAAGGAGTTAGGGGGAGCCCAGGAGTGACGCTGCCTCCATCCATTCCTCCATCCCTCCATCCATCCCAGCATCCCACCACATCCCTCCTGCGCCCCTTGCTCCCTCCACTCCGACTCCCGGCGGCGCGGCTCCCTGCGGGCGGCGATGGGGAGAGAAGCCGAGGTAAATGCCCCGATCCTTCTCTTCAACTCTCCGGGCTTTGCTTTCTTCTCTTCCTCTTCTTCTTCCTCCTATTTCCCCCCTCCTCTCGCCCCCTTCCCTTCCTTGGGCTTTATCCCCGCTTCTAGCCGCCGGTAGAAATTCGCGTGTGTGTATGTGTACGTGCGTGTGTTTTATCCCCAGCTGCTGCTACAGAAAGTCTTATTATCCCTCCTTTGGAAAAGGGGCAAGAACGAGCTGCCCTCCCACCCCCCGCCCGGGGCAGAGGGATCCCGTGGGGGGATGTTCCAAACCTGGAACAAGGCAGGGTGCTGCGGGGGGTGGTTCCGAGGGCTCCCCGCCAGTCGCGGTGGGGCTCGGTGGGTGCCGACTGTGCTTCCCGGTGTTAGAACTGGCCGAGGGGTTACCGTGTGGGTATGGAGGCATGCCCGGCACCCCCACTCCTCAGCTCCTGTACTCCTCGAACGCCTGCAGCCTCTGAACTCCTCAGCACCCCGGCACCCCTCGGCATCCGCGCACATCCCCTGCCTCTCCTGCACCTTCAGTTCCTTATCTCTTCGCTGTCCGCCGAGGCGGAGCAGGCAGCCGGGGCTCCGCCGCGGGGTTTAGGTGAGGGTCTCTCGGGCACTGTGGAATCCAGCAGGAGGGAAAAAGACCCCCAGCCCCAGAGCATCCCCGCCTGGAAAAGTGGTCTAGGTCCGTGTTGGGGTCCCACAGTCCGAGCAAGAGCCCTGCCCCGGGACGCACCGCTCTGAGGATTTTCAAGCTCCCTGTGCTCTGCGGATGTCTTTTTTGTTTGAATTTTGGTTTGGTTTGGTTGGTTGGTTTTTCTTTTTCCAATCTGGTGTGGTTTTGTTTGTTGAGGATTTTTTCATTGTTGTCAGTTGGTTTTCTTAAGAGGTTTCTCCCGAGCCCAGCACACCCCTAATACGTTGGATGCTCGACGAGCAGACCAAAGCCCGTCTCCACCACCTCTGGTGTGACACCAGTGGCCGAGGACCCCCTTCCCATCCCCAGCATCGAGAAATGCTGAAGCAGGTGGGGGAAAATACGGCACATTGCCCCGGCGGGGTCGTGCTGGGGCTGGCCGGGGGCTGTGGCTCCCAGCCGGGGCAGGGCGGGGGTTTGATGGTTATCAGGACAGGAGGGGGGGATGTGTCAGGGCTATTTTAGGAAACATTCACGCGCCAGACAGCGGTCTGGGTGAATTTTCGTTTCTTCCTCCCTGATGCCCCCTGCAGCCTCCAGAAATCGGTGTCCTTTGCAGCTTCTTTCATAAGGAACTTCTCTTCTGGTAAAATAATTGCATTGAAATAAATAAATAAATAAATAAATAAATAAGAATGGTTGAACTGACCCCCAGAGGTGTCCAGCGTGGCAGCCGTTTTCCAGCGCTGTAAAGAGGTGAGACGACTGCTGCGGCAGCCCCGGGCAGCGGTGACAGCTCAAGTCCCCCGCGTCCCTCTTCCATTCATTTTCATCCCTCACGACCGGTTAAATCTCGGCCCCCCAGCACCTTGGTGGGGGCAGGACGCTGCTCAACCCGGGGCGAAATCTGCCCGGCTTGGCTTTCTCGACCTATTTGTGCAGTGACATGTACTAATTCCTGCGCGCAGCCAAGGATGCGCCGCGCTGAGCCGCCTGCCTCCCCTCGCACAGCAGCGCTTGCTATCAAAAAGCCTCACTTTTGCGGGGGGCTACTATTTGCCGCAAGCATCCCCCCCCCCACCACGCTTGGAGCTGCGGTCGAGACACCCCCTTAGGTGCTTTAATTAGTTTTTTTTTTGGGGGGGATGCATTTCAGTCTCTTTGCACCCAATTTCCTTTCGATTTCTGGGAGGAAAGAAAAGAAAAAGGATGTTTAAGGTCGGGATTTTTTTTGCCCCCCCAGGAGACGTTGGGGGGGGGGGGGGGGAGGGGGGTTTCGTTTCCCACCTCAGCTCAGTGCCGCATCCCACCTGCAGCACTCTCCTCCCAACGATCACGGAACGGTTTGGGTTGGCAGGGACTTTAAAGATCATCTGATTCCAACGGTATTAAGGCATAATTCCGCGCTGCTATTTTCTACCCATCTGTAGTTTAAAAAGAAAACTGAAATTAAATCAAATCCTCTTTCTCTTTATTTATTTATTTTTAACATTTGATGTGTATTTTGGTTTGGGTTTTTGGTTTATTGTTTGTTTCATTATTTTGTGTGTGTGTTCGTGGCTTTTTTTTTCCACGTTCCAAACAAAAGGAAACGCAGATCTCCACCTTTTTCGGTTTTTTTCTTCCTTTTTTTCCCCTTTTTTCTTTTATTTTTTTTAACGAATAACAGCTACCTATTTCATAAAACAACGATTCCAACGCCCCCCCCCCCCCCTCCCCCCACCTCCTTCAGCAGCAGAGGGGATTTACCCTCCCACACACCTCCTCGAAAAGCCAGCGCTCCTCTTTGCCACCGTCCTTGGCTCTGCCCCGGCACAGGACGGGCATTTCTCGTTGCCGTTTCTCGCTCCCTTAAACAAACAGCGCGAAGGTTTTTCGCGACGGTTCAAGCCCAAGCGTTCGGCAGCGCAACGAGAATACTGACATTTTGAATAGAGAAAGGAGGATTTCTGCACTGGGTGGTGAGAACCGGGAGCAGGAGCCTGCGCCCAGCATCCCCGGGGGTGCGGGATCCCGCAGCCCCCAGAGCGGTGTCGGGGCCGTTCCGCGGGGCACCGGTGCTGTCTCTCAGGCTGTGAGACCCTCTTGGCACCGGGAACCAGTTTCCCTCCGATTTTGGAGCCCTCAGATCATAAGAGTCGTTTCAGACGGCCAAGCCCGTGTTCCCTCTGCGTGGATTTCCACGCCCCGCTCTGCTCTGAGATTCTCTGTCCCCACTGCTGCCCCCGGCCTCCCGTGGGGCCGCACGTTTTTGAGGGGAGAAAAAAGCAAAAGGAGAGGGTGCGGGAAGGAAAATTCCGTTAAGGAACTGTCGAGAGCCGTTTGTCTGCCTCTTCAACGGGTTTTTGTTGTTGCTTCACTGTGGGGAAGAAGCTGGCTGCCAGGTGTGGGGCAGGGTGTGGGGCAGAGTGTTAGGCAGGGCGGACAGCGCAGGGGATGCGGAACCGGTGCGCGGCTGTCGGGGGCAGGAGGGGGGGTCTGCTCTGCGGTGCTGCTGGCGAGGCCCGGCGGGCGTGGGTGGGGCGGGGAGGGGAAGGGCAGGGGGGGAAGGCTGGGCTTGGCCGAGGAGGCTGGTACCTCCCCCAGAAATGCAGCAATTCTCTCCCCTCTCCCTCTTCTCTCTCCGCGAGGTGGGCGCACTGCGATGGAGACGCGACGAGCTCTGCCAGGGGCTTGTTTCGCCGCCCGTCTGCTGAGAGCCGCCAGCTGCTGACAACCTCCCCGTCCCCTTCCCCATCCCCGACCCGACTATAGCCCCCCACCTCCCTCTTCCAACCCGGTCCCACCGCGGAGCAGCGCGGAGCGGGCGGCGGGGCGTGCGGGCCCGCAGCTCCCCTGCAGCGGTGTCATGCCCCTGGGCACCCCGGCCAGGACCCGCCCGCACTGCGCTAGGACGCGGAGGTAGCGGCTCGGAGCAGCCTCCCCCTCCCCAAAGCTCGCAGCCGCCCCTCGCCAGGCGCTGCCGTCCCGGCCGCCGCCCCGCCGATCCCCCGTGCCCCGTCGGGTCTCTCCGTCCCTAAGGCTGTCTCAGCAGCGGAGCCGGCCAGCCAGCCACCATGGCCACCCTCCTGCGCAGCAAGCTGTCCAACGTGGCCACCTCGGTCTCCAACAAGTCCCAGGCGAAGATGAGCGGCATGTTCGCCAGGATGGGCTTCCAGGCGGCCACCGACGAGGAGGCGGTGGGGTTCGCTCACTGCGACGACCTGGACATGGAGCATAGGCAGGGGCTGCAGATGGACATCCTGAAGTCCGAGGGTGGCGAGGAAGGGGGCGAGAGTCCCCTAGAAGGGGACATCCATTACCAGCGGGACGGCACCGGGCCTCTGCCGCCCTCCGCCTCCAAGGAGGCTGGAGTCTGCTCGGAGCTCTCCGGGCAGGGAAAGCCCAAGATCACGGCCTGGGAGGCAGGCTGGAATGTCACCAACGCCATCCAGGTAAGGCCGCTACCGCGCTGCTACCGCCGGGCACCGGGGAGCACTTCTGGCTCCCTGCTCCCGGCCCCACTACCCTCACCTGGTCCCATTCCCTGATCCTGGTCCTGCTCCCGGCTCTGGTCCCAGCCCTGCACCTGTTTTGCCATCAGCCCTGGGATGATCCCAAAGCCACTTCAGGGATAACGGGGAAAAAGAGAAAAAAAAAACCCCAAACCCAAACCCAACCCTAAACCACCAAACCTTCAAAACAGAGGGAAGAGAGAAAACCGGGAAATAAAAGGGGGGTAGAAAGAAAAAAATAAGGGAATGACAGAGAAAACTGGGGGGGGAAATGGGGAAAAAACAGGAAAAAAAAGGGAAAAAAACCCAGAAAAAAATAGCCAAAAAGGAAAGGAAGAAACCCCAAACCCACAGTGCAGGGCTAGGGGGTGGGGGAGGACGCTGGGCCCCAAGTCTTGTGGGGCCAGACTGGGGTGTCCCCTTTGGGCTGCCCCAGCACATGGAGCAGGGTACGAGGAGAGGACCCTGGGGGACGCCCAGGTGGTCAAGGGGGATGCACTGAGGTGGCCCCAGGCTGTCTCCTTCAGGGGTCCCTGTCTCTGGGGGTCTGGCTGGGGATGGAGAGGGTAGATCTTGGGGTGAAGCTTGGGTGCCAAACCCGCGGTAGCTTGTTCTGAGCGCTCGGGGGTGAGATTCTGCGGGTGCGACGGCACGGGTGCGATGGCTGCGGGGGTGGCACGTCAGAGAGAAGGGGGGGGGGCTGGTGGGGGGTGACATGGCGTGTGGCTGCGATCGCGTGGCGTGACTGTGTGCCCGGCTGCGTGGGTGTGATGGAGCCACGAGCGAGGCAGCCAGCGCGACGTGACCGACTGCGGCTGCGTGCGCCCAGGCGCCCGCCCGGGGCGCCTCCGTCAGCCCAGCAACGCGGTTTCCATTTTGTTTCTTCCAGGGGATGTTTGTGCTGGGCCTGCCCTATGCCATCCTCCACGGTGGATACCTAGGACTCTTTTTAATCATTTTTGCCGCGGTGGTTTGCTGCTACACTGGGAAAATCCTCATTGCCTGTCTTTACGAAGAGAACGAGGACGGGGAGATAGTCAGGGTGAGAGACTCCTACGTGGACATCGCGAACGCGTGCTGCGCACCTCGCTTCCCCACCCTCGGGGGCAGGGTCGTAAACGTGGCTCAGATCATTGAACTGGTCATGACCTGCATCCTCTACGTGGTGGTGAGCGGGAACCTGATGTACAACAGCTTCCCCAACCTGCCCGTCTCGCAGAAGTCGTGGTCCATCATTGCCACGGCAGTGCTGCTGCCTTGCGCGTTCTTGAAGAACCTGAAGGCGGTCTCCAAGTTCAGCTTGCTCTGCACCTTAGCTCACTTTGTCATCAACATCTTGGTGATCGCCTACTGCCTCTCCAGGGCACGCGACTGGGCCTGGGACAAAGTCAAGTTTTACATCGATGTGAAGAAGTTTCCCATCTCCATTGGCATCATCGTCTTCAGCTACACCTCCCAGATCTTTCTGCCTTCCTTGGAGGGGAACATGCAGAATCCCAAGGAGTTTCATTGCATGATGAACTGGACTCACATTGCGGCTTGCATCCTTAAGGGACTCTTTGCCTTGGTTGCCTATCTGACCTGGGCTGATGAGACCAAGGAGGTCATTACAGACAACTTGCCATCCACCATTAGGGCAGTAGTCAACATTTTCTTGGTGGCCAAAGCCTTGCTCTCGTACCCCTTGCCGTTCTTTGCAGCTGTGGAAGTCCTGGAGAGGTCCCTTTTCCAAGATGGAAACAGGGCCTTCTTCCCCAACTGCTATGGGGGGGATGGGAGGCTCAAATCCTGGGGGCTCACCCTCAGATGTGCCCTGGTAGTTTTCACCCTGCTCATGGCTATCTACGTCCCACATTTCGCCCTCTTGATGGGTCTTACCGGGAGCCTCACAGGCGCAGGGCTCTGCTTCCTGCTCCCCAGTCTTTTCCACCTCAAACTCTTGTGGAGGAAGCTCCTGTGGCACCATGTCTTCTTTGATGTGGCTATTTTTGTCATAGGTGGCATCTGCAGTGTCTCTGGGTTCATCCACTCTTTAGAAGGCCTCATAGAGGCCTTCAGAACCAACGCTGAAGATTAAGGAGGGGCCAGAGGTGGCTGCAGGGAGAGAATTGCATCGAACATCTGCATAGCCAAATAATTCTGCATCCCTTTGATGGAAAGAGTCATTATTTTCGTTACATGCATCCAACAAATTCTATCTCATAGAAGCTGCCAGTTAAAGGAAAAGAGAAGAGGCAGGCAGGTTGGTCCTGCTGTCATTTTAACCGAGCAAAGATTTAAATCTATTTTTGTGTTATTCAGAGATTTTTTTGGAAGGAAATGATGAGGTGCCCTGCCCCTATCTCCTCACTCGTTGCCTGAAGCTTGCCCCTTTCCCTCCCCCCCCCCCCCCCCCCCCTCCCAACCCCCGCCGCGAACGGCCCCGTTGGGAAGCAGTCGCAGCTTTCACTACTCCTCACAGATATGCAAATCAGTGTTTCAGGAGCTGAAACACAGCTGCCGATCCGATGGGATTGGGCTCACCGACGGGAGCACACCCAGCCCTGGGCGCTGGGAGCAGGGACCTTCGTTTTTTACCCACTGTGAGACGGATGGAGGTGAGACCCAGATTGTATGACCAGCCCCAACGAGTCCGAACCAGCGGCTTGCTGAGCAGCGATGCCGGTCAGCTGCAATGTTTACATCTCAGTCACGTCCATGTCAGGACTGCTTCATTCTTCCGCCCCAAGCCACACCGAGGGACGGGCGACTTCCCACCGACGAGCTTTGAAATCACAGAGCCGGAGCCCCGCTTCTCGGTGACTTTCATCGTTGTCGTCCTTTCTACATGACGAAAAGTCAAACGAATGAAACAAACAAACAAACAAACAAAAGCAACTAAATATTATATTTGTTGGATTTGACGTCGTTCAGGATACAGGAACGAAACTCCGACGCAACTCATTCTGTGCAATCTTTACCAGATCCGTGGAGCTGTTTCCGATGTGCGTGTGGTGTCCTTGTGGTAAATAAGATGAAAAACAAACACAAAAACAAAACGCAAAGATAATGTATATCTGAAAAAGTAAAAAAAAACACAAAACCCAGAGAAACGAACAACCAACCCTCTACCTTTAACATATAATGTGGTACATAAATATATCGAACAATAAAAGACAACATAGTCGACGAGTGAGGCTGGTTTGGTTCGTGGGGGCGGGGCTCGGAGGAGATGGGCAGGGGCAGAGGGAGGTTCGCCCTCGCCGGGGGCAGAGGGAGGTTCATCTTCCTCGGGGGCAGAGGGAGGTGCATCCTCCCCATGCTCGCTTGCATCGAGGGGGTAGCGGTGGTGGTGATGGAAGAGCACCTCGGGGTTGTATTCATCGAGGGGGTAGCAGTAATGGTGATGGAGGGGCAGCTCTGGGGTTGTATGCTTCCAAGGGGTAGGGGTGGTGGTGATGGAGGGGCAGCTCTGGGGTTGTATTCATCGAGGGGGTAGGGGTGGTGGTGATGGAGGGGCAGCTCTGGGTTGTATTCATCGAGGGGGTAGGGGTGGTGGTGATGGAGGGGCAGCTCTGGGTTGTATTCATCGAGGGGGTAGGGGTGGTGGTGATGGAGGGGCAGCTCTGGGTTGTATTCATCGAGGGGGTAGGGGTGGTGGTGATGGAGGGGCAGCTCTGGGGTTGTATGCTTCGAGGGGATAGCAGTGGTAGTGATGGAGGGGCAGCTCTGGGTTGTCACCAATGGTAGATGGAGCTGTTTGTCAGAGGTAGAACGTGTGTATTTTGGGAAGAGGTCGTCCCGTGGGGGTGGATAGGGTATTTTCCACCCCTCTCTCCCAATCTAGCTTTACCCCATAGTTCTCAGACTCCAAGGGTAGGTGGAGTTTGTACCCCAAGGTTTTTGGGTTTGTGAGGGAGGGGAAAATAATCCTTAGTGTGGGGAATCAATGAAATCAGAAGGTGGGGGAATTCCTTGATTTGAACCAGACCCTCTCCACCCTGTCCACAGGTGTGGATTGTGGGGCTGATCCCTGCCAAAGGGGCAGTTTGGATTCTCAGCAGGGAGCAGCCCCATGCTCCACACCCAGGATCAAAATCACCTCGAATTCCACCCATTTAAAAGCCACAACGAGTAACTTGCTGTCCACTCACTGCCACTGCACGGCGAGGATGAAGATGGAGGGGGGGACCCCTGGTAGCACTCCTGGAGGCCAGACATAGCAGATATTCCCATGGACCTCCTCATATTGTCCTCAAATCATGTCAGACCCTGGTAAGACTTGGGAATCCCCTTCCTCTGCCCGGCCAGGGCTGGAGAAACTTCTCCTGAAGGCAATGGGCAGCTCCGCAATGCGGTACCAGGGAGGGGGTTGCAGGCAGTGGGGGGGGGGGGGGGGGGGGGGGGGGGGGGAAGGGGGCTGATGTCCTTTGCTGGAGAAAACAAGATTTTGGGTGTTTTCCCAGGCAGCCTCTAAAAGGAGAACACAGTGGAGTTGTGGGGTTTATTCTGTGGGGGGACAGGGATGTGTGGTGCTGTGGATGGTGTGGGGGGCATTATGATGAGGTGGCTGCCCCCACAGTAGCCACGTTTCTCTCATTTTCTGAGGGTGTTCAGTTATTTCTCAACCTCAGAGCCATTCTCACCATCTTCACCCTCATCCTTACTCCCATACCCATTCCCTACATTCTTCCCACCCTCATCCCTATCCCCATGCTCACTCTCACCCCCATCCCCGCCCGGTGCAGGCAATCAGGGGTGATTAGCGGCACCGGCAGGCACCGCAGCCCGCGATACCCACACCAACCCCCCCCTACCCCAGTCCCCCGGCGGTCCTCGCCTTCTGGCAGCCCGGGGCTTCGTCAGCCCAATGATGCCTTCCCCCCCCCCCCCCCCGCCAGACAGCCCACCCTGTGGAGATAGGCAAGGAGCTCCTTCTTAATGTGTGCCTGATGCTTTTTCTCCTGCCCTGAGCTCTCTTGTCCAGCTCTATTCCCTCCCTAGGGGGCTGAGCAGGGACTAGGACGGGAAGAGATCCAGCCCATCCTGTCCCTGCCGCGGGCAGGACTGAGATAACCCCTCGCATCCTGCTAGTAAGCAGAGAGCTGAGGAGCCCTGGCAGGTTAACTTCCTTCTCTGCCCATCTGCGGTTTGCATCTGCTGTGCCCGCGGTGGTTCTAGGGTCCTTCTCTCCTTGCGTTTCTCTCTGGGGCTGCGGGAAGCAGAGGGATGCAGCCAGGCCCAGGGACGCAGCCAGGCCCAGGCTGGCTGCCATGCTGCAGAGCAGCTTGCTCCCCTCGCCTAGCAGACAGCTGCTGGCCGTTGGTTTGGATGCTCACAGACTCACCTGTCCTGTCTCTTTGTGTTTTTCAGGGGGCAAAGTTTCTCTCAGCAGGGCACACGATGATGGAAACGGTTTTATGAAGATTTAACTTTGCAGAGGATTTAAACCTAATTCAGCTTCCCCCTCCCCCCCCACCTTGTGAAGAGAAACGTCTCCAGCTTTGAGTGCATTTGGGGCCGTAGGATGATTTGTGCCTTTTTGTGACCACGGGGGGAAAGTCAGGGCAGCTGAGGGCTTCTTATTCTCATGATTCGTGGTGCAAAGCAGCAGCACAAAAGCAAAGGATGCCCTCAGCCTCTGCAAGGACACCTCAAATCCTTGACCCACCCCAAACCCCTCCTTCCCAGGGAGCATCAGCGGTCACCGGGCTGGAGGGACTCTGCAAAGCGTCTCTGGCAGCCTCCCGGCCGCTCGGCAGCAGGCTGCCTGGGTGCCGGGAATGAGTTTTAGGGATGACAGGACATCTCGGGGGCTGGCTGCAGCTCTCAGCTGTGGCGAAGGCAGCGATTGTCCCGAGAGCCCCAGCGGGTTTGTGTCGCTGTCAGCTCTGCTGCGTGTCTCTGCCTGCTGCGTGTCTCTGCCGGCTGCGGCCGCGCACCCGCGGCTGACGTGCGCCGAGCTTGCGAGGGCGGCGAGCCCGGCGATAAGCTCAGGCTTTGTCCTCTAAACTTGTCCGTGGCTGGAACGAGGGCGGCTGTTGCTGCAGCCCTTGTGACGCGGACATCTTGATGCTGTGCCGCTGCTGGGGACAGCCTGTGTGAACCTAGGTTTGGGGGAGATGTGCAGCCCTTAAAGCAGGGGATGCAGCAGGGTGAGCAAAACAAATAACCCCCCCAAATAGCAGCAGGTTTGACGTGGACAAAGCAGCAATCTGCTGAAAAGCCAGCACGGCAGGGAGTTCTGATCTCTGCTCCAAATGGCTTTTGTCTGCAGCTTCGTAGCTTCTGGTCATGTGCTGCAGCAATCCTCTAAACCTTCTCATTCTGCAAACCAGACAAACAAAGGCCCTCTCTGCTCTAGCAGGGATGGATTTACTTCTCTCTGTGTGACTTTATGGTTCTTCAAGCACAGTAGGGACCTCTCTTTGGGTTTGTTCCCCGAGACATGAGGGTTATATCCGACCTCTGCTATCCTCACGCTCCCACATGGCTGTGCCACCTCTGAGACTGCTTCTCTCCACATGCTGCCACTGGTGCTGCAGCTCACAGAGGAGCAGGTATGGCCTCTGCCTTCTCCCCATGCACATGGAGCTGCAGACCTTGGCTGTGCTGGCAGTCAGCTGTCTTAGCCTTGTGAACTTTGGTGGCTCCAAATCATGTCTTACAGACTGCTTCAGATAATGCCTCAGATAACCTCCATCATCTGATTTTCACATGGTTGTGCCCATCTGTGTGTGCAGATCCCACCTCAGCTGAGCCTTTTGCTTTTGTAATGGCCCCCCCATCCAGTGGCCATTCCTCTTTCTCCTCTCTGCTTTGGGATCTCCAGGCCACATGTTGGGATGGCCACGTGCTGACAATGCCAGGAGCCCGGCAATGCCTGAGGAATTGTGTGGCCCTTCATGTTTTCCCAAGGCTGGGGGACTTGTCACCCATCTTGGTCCACTCCCACGAGATGGGCAGGTGCAAAAGGGCTTCTGAGGCTGAAAAACCTCCCTGGGCAAAAAGAAAATGTCACCTTCATACAAAGGTGTTTTTTTGCTGAGGAGCTGGGCAGTCCAGCAGTGACCAACAGTGTGTGGCTCAAACAACATGTTCAACCAGCACCCACCCGTGCAGGAATGTGGTGATCAACAGTGCTGGCCATCTGCAGAGGGGAAGGGAGAGGAACAGGGAAGGTGGAAGGCATGAATGGAGGGCAGTAGGGTTTGACTTCAAGAGGGTTCTTCTGTGCCTGTGGGGCTTGGCCCTCATTAGCTGCTCAAATGCTTCTTCCTGTGTGTGTGTGGTCCAGGATGGGGTACATGGAGCCACAGGAGGGTCACACAGGAGGCAGAAGTGGAGTGGTAGGACTGTCACACCTGCAAGGTCCAAGGTCCCCTGCATCTCCCACCCTGGATGCAGTGCTACCAGGGGATGAGGCTCCACCTCGTCCAGCCCATCCCTTGCTGACAAGTTCTGTGGCTTGCTGGTGGGTTAGCAATGAGTCCTGTCCACACCCAGGCGGTCTTGCTGGTGTTTGGGAGGTGACCCATGTCTCATTACCTCTGCTAGGACTTGGCATGTGACCTGGCACAGCCTCCGGGGAACAGAGCACTTTGTTCTGACCCTTTGCACTTCCCTGCCAGCCAGCAGCCCTCTAATCCCCCCCAAGGAAGGATTTTCTTCTCCCACCCCAGCTCCCGGGTGCCTGGGTCCCGGTGGCAGGGTAATCATTTACTTCCTGCCACAAGCCACTCCTTCGGACTTTTCCTTCGACCTTCAGACCGAATCGCCAAAACGCGAACGAGGGGAGGGAGAGAGGTACCTGCTGCGTCCCGCTGCCGAGCGTGGCACTGCCTGCTGGCCCCGCTGCCAGAGCCCAGGATCCCAGCTCCCATGCCTCGCTCTGCAGGTAATGACCACTGGCTCTCTCTGGGATGATCCTGACTTTCCCTTCTCTGCATGAGGACTTAAACCCCAAAGGGGGAGGTAGAGAGTTTTGTGAAGGGTTTGTCCCTTGATGGCAAGGACCTGCCTGGCCCATGGGACAGCTGCTTTCTGGGGGAGGTCTGGCTCAGGGTCAGCAGCTGGAAGAGGAGGTTTGTTTCCCAGCTGTGGAGGTTTCAAGAGAGGAGATGAGCAGAGTCCTTACTCCCTCTGGAAATACTGTACTAAGTGGAAAGGTTTCCTGCATTAACTCTTCCTCCCCCAGGAAATTTCCATCAGAAGGAGCTTCCACCACCCTGTTTGTGTCTGCAACCCCACATCAGCTCACCTGTCTGGGTGAGCTCCCGGGGGGGGAGCAGCTACAGGTGCCCCTGACCCTGGTTGGTTTCAGGAGCTGGCAGATCAGCAGATCCAGCTCGTGACCAGCTGTGTGTCCCTCTGTGTCCTTGAGCCACCTGCACAGGGAAAGGAGGCTTGGGCTGCAGGGGGCTTTGGGAGCGAGCCCCAGAAGGGTGAAGTTTGCACCAGGAATTTGAGGGCATTTTGGCTGTGGTCTCTTGGGCTGATCTCGGCGTCCAGCACCCCTCTAATGGAGCACCCTTGACATACTTACTGGCAGGGGGTCAGCAGCCCAAGGGCTGTTCCTGCTCAGCCCCAGCCAGCAGGGGACCAGAGATGAGCTCAACAGATTTCAGAGCAGACCTGCTGCTCTTTGCTCAGGGGCTCACAGGTCCTGACAATGCCGTGAGCGGCGCTTGGCCCAGTTTGGACCGGGCTGCCCGCTGGCTCCAGGGTACATATATAGCTCTGCTGGAGCCAATCTCTGCCTGTGCCAGCACCAGCTGCTCCCCAGCTCTGGCACGTGGATTAAAAGGGCGAAAATTCACATGCCATGCAGTGGAGCTGGAGCTGCAGCTCTCAGGGATAGGGGTGGGGCTAGAGCGGAGGAGCATTCCCAGGGATGCTTCACTCACAAGCATTCCGAATGAAGCCAGCACCGTGCCAGCAGAGAGGGGCCTGGGTTTGGACTCTCTGAGCTGTCCCTGAGCTGCTAAACCCTGCTCGATCCAGCTGGGAATCTGCCCTTCTGCCCTTGTTCCCACCAGCCTGGTGCCACTTAGGGCTTGAGCTGTGGCTGGTGAGCCTGACTGTGCACCCTGCATCAGACTGACTGCTGCAGAAGGAAAGAGAGGCTCAGCGCCCCCCAACCCCCTCCCCCCCCCCCCAAAAAAAAAACCAAAAGAAGTGGGTTTGGTTTTGGTTTTAAGAAAGGCTCTGAAACACAGCCTATAACTGCCCTGAGGTCCTGCTGGGGAGAGGAGAGGGAGGGAAGAGAGGAGAGGAGAAGGGAAGGGGAGGGGAGGGGAGAGAGGAGGGGAGGGGAGGGGAGGGAGAGAGGAGGGGAAGAGAGGGGAGTGAGGAGGGGAGGAGAGGGGAGGGAAGAGGGGAGGAGAGGGGAGGGAAGAGGGGAGGAGAGGGGGAGAGAGGAGGGGAGGAGAGGGGAGGGAAGAGGAGAGGAGAGGGGAGGGAGAGGAGAGGATTCAAAGAAAAATATAGGGGGGGAATAATTACATTTTAAAGAACTCCAGTGGTCACCAACAGTCTATTTAGTCTTTCCTGAATCCTCTTAAGATGAATAAATAGGCTCTGATAACCCTATCCTACCCCTATCCTGTTCCTCCTCCAGCAGAGACAGCTGAGTAGCCAGACCTCAGGTCACCTTTCACTGCAGGTCAATGGCTTTGTGCTCTCTGGAGAACAGTTTGTTTTAATCTTATCTGCACCTTTCCCTGCAACTCTGATTGCTGAGGTTTCACTTCAGGAAGCCTTTTATGGTTTGATTGTGGATCTTGCTAGATAGGGAGGTTTAGACAGGACACCTTTCCCTGTGAAACAGCACATAAAATATTCTAATACAGAGAGAAGGGGGAGCTGCTCTGTGTGTAAAGACAATGGGCTGGACCTCCTTGTCAAACAGGACTTGTCCTGCCCAGGAGAAGTTGCACCAGCCAAGGTTTGCCCCACCAGGAGGGATCAGGCTCACCCAAGGAGACCCATGCAGCCCTTGGCCCCATGTAGGGCTAGTGGAAGTGAAAGCAGCTTCCCTTCCTCATGGGGGAAAGGAAAATGTTGCCAGTGCAGCTCTGAACTCCACCACTCTGTGGCCAGGGCCTTGCCCTCACCGTGCTCTGACCGAGTCCAGCCCAGGCAGGAGCCATGCATGAAAGGGGTTAAGTTACCCAAGAGCTGCTCATCACCTCTGGACCCAGGTCCAGCCAAGAGGTTTTCCTGGCACAGATGTGCTCTCTGGAGGGCAGGGAAGCTGCCCCTGCAGAGCAGATCAGATCAGATCAGCAGCACTGGCCAACCCCACATTGACCCCAGCAGCTCTCTGCTTTCACTCTAGAGTGGGTTAATGGAGGAGCTTGTGGGTGCTGGGCTGGGGAACAGGGCAAGGCCAGTCCTGCTGTAGGGGGTGTGTGGCCATGCCTGGAGCACCTCCATCGCTGTGTGCCTCCATGCCTGTACAGTGCATGTGCCCTGGAAGAGCTCCCACCTCCAGCAGCCTCTTCAGGGGGCACTAACTCGTCCTGCCCTGGGCAAGGGGCAAGAGCTGCTGCAGGCTATTGCTGAACACTGGAGCAGTGGCAGAGCACCCCAGTGATCTCCACCAGACCAAGTGCTGGGTGGGTGCTGGCCAGACAAGGGTCAGGGAGCAGGCCCCCCTTGTCCCAGAGCTGTACCAGCTGGCAGGAGCTGGCCCCATGTCCCAGAGCTGTGCCGGCTGGCAGGCAGCCAGAGCTCCACCCGAGGGATTGTTTCTGCTCTTACTCCTGTGCCTTTCACCTCTGCAGCTGGAGAAACATCTGTGTGAGCTGCTGCCCGAGGAGGCCCCGTGCTGGTTGCCCAGCTGTGAGGAGAAGGCACTCTTGTGGCTGGCTTTATGATCGTGGCTTGGATGGAGCCCTCCTCCACTGCCCTGGGGAAGACAAAGGGTAATGCTCCCGCCTGGTAGGGTGGCACTAATCCCTGGGGGTGGTGAGGGCATGGAAGAGGCTTCCCCACAGCGGTCTCCCACCAGCATTGGGTTGTGGAGCAGCTGGCAGAGGACAGAACCCCACTGCACATCTGGCTGGTGCCACAGCCTAGCCTGGCAGGCACGGACAGGGACTCACCCTTCCCAGAGAGGGCTGCATGGAGTCCAGCTCCCATGGGACCTGGGAGGCCAGGGGGGAGCTGTGTGCACAGGGGGTGGCAGCTTCACATCACAAGCATGGCCCTGAGTGACAGCCAGTGCGTGCACAGCCCGTGTGTGTCAGCAAGCCCTCCCAGCAGGGGGGGTGGGGTGGGCAAAGCCAAGCCAGCCACTGCCTTGTCCATCAGTATCTATCAGCATCACTGGCCACACTCCTGGTTGGCTATCTTCTGCATTCTAGCTGCTCAAATCTTTTCCTTCAGGATCCTTCTGCTTTCTTTGGTTTGGAGAGGAAAAGGTTTGGGGTTTGTTTTGTTTTCAATTAAAGATGCTTTTGTATGGAGAAAAAAAAATCATCAAATCAAGCAGACTTGGTCACTAATAGCAAGGTTTTTATGCAAGGAAACAAAGCCAGGAGATTCTGCTTGGAATATGTTAGTCAGCTGCTGGAAGTGTTCTGCAACTTGACCATTTCAGTGCAAGGAGGAAATAAGAACAGAATAGAAGAGGCTTTTAGGAGCTGGCAATGCTCAGAGCTTGAGGACGTTGGCTGGGCAAAAATAATCAGGGTTGAATCTGTTTCAGACCACATGCTGCTGCCCCTCTCTCCTTACACATGGCAGTGGGCACATCAGATGATTCAGATGTCTACATGTTGGCTGTAATCTGGAGTGAGGGACCTGTCCCAGGGTGAGCAGCTCCTCTGCTCCCCCCCGAGAAGGTTGCCCAACCCTCTGCCTTGCAACTACCACTCAACAAGCTGTCTGAGTTGGCTTGTCTCCTGGTTTATTTGTAATCACAGAACCACCAAGGTTGGAAGAGACCTCAAAGATCATCAAGTCCAACCTGTCACCACAGACCCCATGACTAGACCATGGCACCAAGTGCCACGTCCAATCCCCTCTTGAACACCTCTAGGGATGAGGACTCCACCACCTCCCTGGGCAGCACATTCCAATGGCTAACAACTCTCTCAGTGAAGAGCTTTCTCCTCACCTCCAGCCTAAACTTCCCCTGGCGCAGCTTGAGACTGTATCCTCCTGTTCTGGTGAACAGAGGAAGAAAATATCCACCCCTCCTCCTCCTCCAGTGCCTCCTTTTGCTCAGAGCCCAGGCTCTGTTCTCAGATCACCCTCCCACACCAGGTTTCCTCCTTCACATGTATTGATGTTTGTATATAACACTGCTGCAGGGTGCCAGTCTGGCTGCCCTGGGTTGGTGGAGGACATGGGAAGGAGCAGCTCCTTCTGGGTTGGACCTGAACCAAACGACAGTTTTGACCTTCCTCCAAATCCACAGGGCAGTGGACAAACTGCCAGCTTACTAATGTGTCAAGAATTGTTGTGAGCACCTGAGAAGCCTGCCCAGATGGAATTTGCTTCTACCCACCACCTGCATCCCCACCTAAATTCTCCCTCCTTGGGTAGATCTAGCAGATATCTCTTAACTGTTTGCAGCTGAGCAGCCTCTGCTCTCTTTAAAGAGCTGCAGCGAGGCAGAGGCAGTGGTATGGTCGCCGTGGGAAGGTGGTTGTGTTCAGGGGCTCAATGAACTGCTGCAGGAAGCACAGCTATTTCCAGCTGAGCTTTAGGAAAGAGCCTCAGGCTTCTGGTCTGCCAGGGCAGTCAGAGGCAGGGTGGGCTGGCATGAG
This sequence comes from Melanerpes formicivorus, assembly GCF_026170545.1. Lineage (NCBI taxonomy): Eukaryota > Metazoa > Chordata > Aves > Piciformes > Picidae > Melanerpes > Melanerpes formicivorus. The sequence goes on along the minus strand of NW_027142371.1, from coordinate 13,312,669 downwards.
GATGGGAAGTCTGGGGTCTCTGTGCTTGCCAGTTGTGGACTGCTTCCCCTGCTTGCAGACACAGCCTCTGCTGGCAAATGTGCTCCCAGGTGGGTTGGATGTTTTGTTCTTTATTTTCATGGGATTCATTTTTCTCTTGCAAAGTGCTGCAAAGCTTCAGCCACCTGCTGTTGCCTTCCAGCTCTGCATGGAGTTTTTCCTCTCAAATCTGGAGTTGTTTGTCTGTGGGCTGCAGTTTGCTCAGAGCCAGAACTCTTTGGCTGGGCTTCTTGCTCTGAGCTGTGGTGTTCCTGGTGTGTCAGGGAAAGGGTCCACAAGAGAAAACTCTGTGAGCCAGGAGCTCTGCAGAGGGCAGCTAAGAAAGCCTCCCCAGGTGAAGAAGTCCTTTAAAGCCTTCTCTAACATTTTCCTGAGCTTGCTGTGTGCTGTTGTGCCTCAATGGGAACAAAAGTGGAGCTCAGTGCTGGCCTGGAGCTATCTCTCAGCAGAAGAAAGGCAGAGGATTTCTTTTTCCTCTTGCCAGTAAAAGCCTGTGCTTGCAGGGTGTCCTCCTGCCTACCTCCCCAGATGAAACCAGAGCATCCCCCTTGTGCTGGGTGAACACTTGGGTGCCCCTCTTGCAACCCTGAGCTTCCCCTAAAGCATTGCCTGGAGTCCCAGAGGCTTCCTCGCCTCTCCGTGCTGGCAACCAACCCTTCCCAGAGCAGCAGAGGACGAAGCCCTCGCTCGGAGGGGTTTGCAATGTAGGTTAGGTAGGAGAGGATGCCGAGAGCAGCGACACGAGGGAGGAGGGGGGGAGGCAGCTTTGCAGATGACGAGGCTGTGAGGTTGCCTCTCCGTGCAAGGTACGCCTTGCATTAGTAATGTGTTTGTAGCAAATAACGCTGGGCTAGCATGGGAATGTGGGTCACTGCCGGCAGGACTGGCGAAGGAAGAGGGAGCTGCTTCTGCCGTGCTGGGAAGGAAACGTATGTGCCTGGGGGATGCGTGGTGGGGGGAGGTTTAGCTGCAGTAACTGCTCCAACTCGGCAGCAGCAGCTTTATGTGGTGGGAGCGGGTGCCTCCTGCCTGCGGGGTGCCCCTGGCCCGGCTGTTGGGGTGAAATGCTCTTTGGGGAGAGGGCGTGGGGTGCAGGGGTTTGTGTTCCTGCAGGGGTAGTAGCCCTGCCCTGTCAGGAAACTGTTCGACTTGCTTGCTGATGCTCTGTCTGACCCTGGCTGTGCCTGGAGCATCCCTGCTGCCCCAGCAGGCAGGAGTGGGGAGGCAGCTGGGCACGGCTGGCCCGGGATGCCAGCGGATTTTCGTGACCTATTTCTGGCTCCGTTGCTCGGCGTGCGCTCGCATCCGTGCTTCGGGGGAGCAGCTTTGCTCCTGGTGAGGAAGAGCCTGTGTGACTGCTCAGCAGATGCCAACCAGGAGCTGCCCTTGGCTTGGAAGGTGGACACAGGCTGGGGAAGGTGGCTCTGAGCCTGAGCAGAGCGTGGGACGGGGATATAGACATCCTAAATGTGCCTGTGGTACTCCAGTGCGGGGAGAGAGGCTCCTGCCTCGGAGCCAGCACGGTTAATGAAACAGTGCTGCTGCAAAATGCTGCCCTGGGTCAGCAGGGACTTGTTGAGTAGCTTCACTTCCAGCAAAGAGGCAGTGGAGCAGAATGGGGCTGGTGAGGGAAGGCATGAATGGGCTGTGTGAAGGTGGCCCTGTAAGAGCTGCGCTGCCTTTGCCCAGCAGCAGCGCTCTCGCCTGGCCGCAGCTTGTGGAGACCTCCGAAAGTAGCCTTGTCCAAGCTCCTTGGAGCAAGTCAGGAACTTGTCCTGCACCCTGTGCTGCCAGCAAATACCTCTGAGGCAGGTGGATGAGTTTCTGTAGCTTGTGTATATGCTCCCCAAGATGCTCTGCCCTGTCCACCTGTGTCTTGCTTGTTATTTTTCCAGAGTCTAGGAGCAGAGCAGTGGCTGCAAGCTGACCCTGGGGCCAAGCCTGAGGTTGTGGGGGCTCACATTGGAGGGAACAGGATGTATCACCTGATGCATCTATGGATTGGGAGTGAGGTGTTAAACTGAGCTGGGTTGGGTTGCTCTAGTGAGAGGCCCCTGAGCAAGGTGTAGGAGACTTCACTCTATCTACTGCTGCCATTTGCCATGGCTGGTTCTGTATGCACCTGTGTGCTCCCAGCCACCCCTTGTGCCAGCCTCTTCCCTGGCTCTGAGCCCTGAGTAAGCATTGCCTGCTCTCAGACAGCAGGACTGACATCCCTCTGCTGTGACCATAACATCTGGCCAGTCCATCTAGCAGTCTGTGGGACAGATACAGCCCCAAGGCAGGCATTGGATGACCTTCAGGAGAACCTGGTGAACCAGGGAGAGCCAGACTGAGCCAGACTGTCAGGGGAAGGAGGACTATGCCCAGTGGGATGAGATGGGGACTGAATTGTCTGGGTGCTGGGACAAGTTCTTGTACCTGCTGCAGGGGCAAAGTATGGGACAAGGTCAGGGTCTCAGACCAGACCTGATCAGCTCTCTCACTGAGTGGTTTGTGGTTTATTCCTTTAGCTTCCTGCTTTCCCTTTTTGTTATCCATTCAGAAACTCTAACCCCACAGCTTCTCTTCTTTTTGGCTCCTCCTCAGATCTGCCCCTAGATCTCAGACCTGCTGGGGGTGCCAAGCTCAGTGACCCTTTGGAGCACACAGACCCTGAGACCCATGTAGGAAGGGTTCTGTACAGGGACTTGTGTCTGCCTCAGAACTTGTCCTGCAAGCTCCTTGCCCGGGGAGATGGCTTTGGCAGTTGATGCTGCCAGCTCCTTGGTCTGTAGAAGATTGCAGGATGGCTACTTGCTCGTGCCTGCAGAGGCTCTCTCTCTTTTGTGTTTGAGGGTTTTTTTTTGGGTGGGGGAGGGAAGTGCATATTCCTGTGACTGCTTCTGTGAATGTTTTTGGCTCTTTCTTTCCCTCTGATAGCAAAGCCACAGCAGAGCCAGAGGGCAAAACTGAATCTTGAAATAGTTTTATTGTCTGCTCCTAAGCAAAACAATTCCTCTGTGCAGGTTCCACTTCTCGGGCTTTTCTCCTGTCCAGCCTGTGCAGCAAGGAGCAGGCTCAGGACTTTCTCTGAAAGCAGAGGAGGTGATAGTGATGATGATGATGGGTGGTGGCAACTGCCTTGCATGGCTGAGCAGCTGGGATGCTGCATGGTGGGAGTCCCAGCTTCTGGCACTGGCTGTGTATCTTTGGGCAAGTCACTTATTCTGTGACATGTGTGTGCTGGCACACCTCCTGCAGAGCCCTGAAAGCTTTCATTCATGTCCCTAATTACTCTGAGTCCTGAACGGAAGGGGCAGTGGCTGTGCCAAGTGCCTGACCTATCCCAGTACAACATTGCCCTTGTGAGCATTCCCCTTGTCCCTTCTGGGGACCCGAGGGTAGCTCAGGGAAGCTTGGTGGTGGTGCTTCAGCCCAGGTGCTCTCTGCCAGGGGAAAGAGTGTCTGTTCTGTGGCACTTGTGCCCATCCTCTGAGCTCCTGAGTGCTCCTGGTGGGGCTGGGAGGGGAGCTGTCCTGGTTCCTATAATTTCCTGGTTATTTTGGTATGTGGGTGGAAGAGGGAGGAGGGTGGTTGTGGAGAGGAGAGCAAGGTCAGTGAGGAACAGACGTGCCTCTGTGCACTTGTGATCCTGCTGCCAGCTGATCGGCTCCGCTGCTCCGACTTTGCTCACAGAACTCATCAGGCACGGCCGGGAGAGGATAGGACAAACCATCAAGGCCTCCGGCTCCAGGATCTGCTCATAGTGAGTACCAAAAGCCTCCCACTGGGATGAGAGCCCTTTAAAAGCTCAGCCCCGTGACCCTGGCTCTGGCTCGGCGGTGAATGGAGCTGGCTGGCACCGGCCAGATGTGGGCAGTGCCCAGGGACAGCCTCCAGCACCCACTGCTGCCTGGCATCCCCTGCCATGGTCAGCCTGGCTGTGGAGGAGGGGGGCTCTGGGGTGGCCTGGGGTCGGTGCCTGGTGGTGTGTGGGGGGTGGCGAGGGGGAGCATCCTCAGGTGAGAGGTGGGGGAGGCTGGGGGGTGGGGGTGTGTCTTTGAGCTCTCTTTCTGGAGGGGGCTGGGGGATGAGAGCCTTCAGAGCCTCCTCACCATGTGTGAGGCTTGGTGGAGCTGAGGGGGATGGTCAAAATTTTGTGGGGCAGGGGAGAGTGGAAGAGAGCTCTGTATGCTGGGGTCTCTTTGTGTGGGCTTTGCCTTGCTGGGGTTTTGTTGGGTTTGTTTTCTTGTGGTTTTGTTTTCTTCTGTCATTTCTTTAATCCTGGCTTCATAAGGAGAGTTGGGGAACCCTTGAAACCCAGAGGGAGTTATCTCTAGGGTAGCAGGACCCATCCTCCCCCAGTGACACTCAAATAGGGTGGGTGTGAACCAACAAGAGTGGAGTTCAAATCCAACTTCTCCAGCCCTAGCAGCAGCTGTGTTGGGTAGAAGAGAGCCCTGTGCTTTGCTGCTGCTCCCTGAGCTTGTCCTGGCTGCCATGGCCACCCCTCCCCTCTGCAATGCCACCAGCCCCAAACTGCCCTGCCCTGGTATAATGCTCTCTAGCTGCTGCCAGCCCAGATGCCATGAGGCAGTGGGACCCAGCTGGACTCTCCTGGCTGCTTTGTGGGGACACTGCCTGGGCTGCAGGTACAGGTGCTGCAGCATCCCTGGGCAGTGCGATGGGAGCTCCATCTGCCCCAAGAAGGGTCTGGCCATGGCCAGGAGGGTTGCAGCCTTGTCTGGCCCTGAAGCTGTGTTGCTGCTGGGGCTGTGCTGATCTTCACATGGTGCTGCCCTGCCTGCTTTCTGCTGTTGCAATCAAGGCCTGACAGTGGCACCAATATTCCTGTGCTTAAGTCACTTGTGCACTCAGGCACCATTTCCTTCCCCCCCCCCCCCCCCCCCCCCCCCCCCCCCCCCCGTCTGCATGCACCCACTGTCCCCTGCATCCCCCAGAACAGTTTCCCCACAGCCTTTTGGGAGCAGCCAAGGGGGTAGCTGGGAAGCTGGGGAGCTCATCTGAGGTACCCTGTGATGCAGGGGAGCATACACTGGGGTCTGTGGTGGTCCCTGGCAAGTTGATGGTGTGAAGCTGTTTCTCTCTTGCATTTTGCTCTCTCCCAAGTGCTGAACGAGTTGCTTTTTTAATGGATCGCTCCCGGAGCCCAGATAAAAACACCCAGGTGAGATCAGAGCTCTGAGCCAGCAAGTCCTCACTTCTAGGTTGGTGCCTGTAGGGGAAAAGCAAGGAGGAGAGCCTGCATTAGCCTGCCTGGAGTCTTTCTGCTGCCTTGTCCCTGTGGGGGCTGCTGGGTGGAGAAAAAGGAGAGCAGAGAGGCTCTGTATAGCCTTTTGGATAAGACATAATGCTGCCAGAGTCTGGGGAGCATGAACAGGAGCCTTGAGCAACCTGGTCTAGTGGAAGGTGCCCCTGCCCATGGCAGGGGGGATGGAAGTAAATGATCTTCAAGGTCCCTTCCAAGCCAAACCATTCCATGATTCTGTGTGTTTGTAGTGACTTGTCACTGGGAGGAGGGAAGCTGCAACGCTCAGGTGCTGGGCCTGCATGAGGGAACTTCCATGGCTCCAAACTTGCCTGTTTTGGGGCTTAAGAGGAGTGGGCAGAGGGCTGCAGGGTTTAGGGTGATGTTGTGTCCTGCTGCAGGAATGCTCCTGTCTCAGAGCTGGGCACAGGGCTTCTTGCCTTGCTCTGGTAGTGGGCAGTGCTCTGATGCCTCGGTGCTGCAGTGAGAACTGAACCTTTCTTCTGTGGCAGCACAGCAGCTTCTGAAAGCCTCCAACTGGGAGCCAAGCATCCACTTAGCACTTTGTGCAAGTATGGGATGAGGACTTCAGCACAGGCTCTGTTTCAATACAGCCCCCAGCTTGAGGATGACATTGCTGCAGTGCATGGCTCAGCTCTCCCTTTCCCCAAGAGTTTGCAAGGCATCCCCTGTGCCTCACTGGGTGTTTATCAATGGCCCTGTACCAGTGATGCTGCATGGAGAAAAGGCAAGCACACCCTGCCCTGTGCTCCTTGTGACTCCTGTTAATTGTTATCCTCTCTAGCCTCCAACACCAACTGACAACATCAACCTTGGACCTTCTGCAAACCCAAAGTAAGCTCCCTGCAGAAGTCAGGTGGGGTGTGGTGTGTGTGCAGTGAGGGGCTCTGGCAGGGGGACGGTGCAGCTGGTCCACGTCTCACATGAGTGGTGTCTGCAGAAGTCCTGAGCATTACATTGCTTGGCTTTAATGCCTTGTGTATCATTGGGGCACCAGACTTCAAGACACTCAGCTATAGCTGGGCTCTGTTACCACAATCATGCTCTCCTGTCTGTGTCTGTGGATCCTCATCTCATCTCTCCTGAGAGGTAGTAAGGGAAGATCTTTCCCAGTTTTGCTGGCTCTGACTAGCCTTCTGTAGAGGAGTGGCTGTAGTGTGTTCCCTGTAAAGATGCCACCCCCTGGTGCTGTGTTCAGCAGGTGGGTTGCTGAGGCATTGCTCATCCTCTCCTGTCTGCACCAACACACACAGTGTGAAGCCTCTGCGTGCTGGGAGGGAGGGTCACCCACCCCGTGCCCTTTAATCCCTTTCACAACCACTGGCCTTTCCTTTCTGCTTTGGCACTGTTGCTGTTGTGTGCTTCTCTCCCAGAAACATTAACTTGTTTCATTCTTGCCCAACAGTGCCAAGCCAACAGACTTTGACTTTCTGAAGGTTATTGGCAAAGGAAGCTTTGGAAAGGTAGGTGGGCTGTACGGGTGGGGTCTCTAGCTCTTGAGGGGCAGCTTGGAAAGAGACTTTCTTGCTGAAGGAGTTTCTGCCTGTGCCCTTTGCTTGCACCTCTACCTTAGTAGAGGCACTGAGACCTCAGGGGTTTTATAGCCCATTCTTACTCTAAGCTGGCCTGCAGCCTCCAGGGACAGATGTGTGAGGTGATTTATGCTCAAGGTGGTGATGGTGAGGAGCAGTATTTGTTTCCAAATAAGCTTCAGGCTAGCAAAAGATCTCCAGATAAATCTGTACCTCATGATATAGAAAGGATCCACTTCAGAGGGATCTGTCCCCAAAAGCTCCCAAACTCCTCTCTCTTCTGCATAAGAAAGGTCTGTGGAGGTGCATTATTTTTCCCCTGGCAATGAGAAAGCTCCAGCCCTCTGATTTCCCAGCTTCAAAGACCAAGTACTTAGTAGTGGCCCTTTTGAAGCTATACTTGGTGTATTCACTCCAGTGAGCTCCTGAGGAAGCCCTAAGCACAGTGGTGGCAGAAGGTGTGACGGGAAGCTGTGACCAGGACCTTCTGTTGCAGGTCCTCCTGGCCAAGCGCAAGTGCGATGGGACTTTCTATGCAGTCAAAGTCCTGCACAAGAAAACCATCCTAAAGAAAAAGGAGGTAGGTCTGCTCTCCCTGGATACTCCTGCAAGCAGTGACCAGTGTGTCAGCCACCCTGGCAGTGCCAGTGAGGTATCTGGCAGCTGGCCCTCATGTAGAGCTCTTTAATGCTGGATGTGGATTTCTCTGTGCCATGGGAATGGGAGGAAGAACTGAGATGAGTTGGTCAGATAGGAGGGAATAGTGCCATTCCTCAGGCTGGAGATGCCCTTCTTGGGTTCCCAGCTGCCCTGAAAACAGCACTGAGCCCCTACAGCAGACTGGCCTGAACCTTTGCCTGAAACTCGTAACACCTTCCCTGCCTTTTGACAGCAAAACCACATCATGGCAGAGCGCAATGTGCTGCTGAAAAATGTCAAGCACCCCTTCCTAGTGGGGCTCCATTACTCCTTCCAGACCTCAGAGAAGCTTTACTTTGTGCTTGACTATGTGAATGGTGGAGAGGTGAGTGCCTCATGGGCTTTATTTTAATCCTTGGTCTGGTCCTTCCCAAACGTTCTGCTTTACTGCCTTAAACTGCTTCCTGTCAGAAGGCAGTGATGCTAAAGTGTATCAGGAACAGTGTGGCCAGCAGGACAAGGGAGGTTATTCTTCCCCTGTACTCAGCACTGCTCAGGCCACACCTTGAGTACTGTGTCCAGTTCTGGGCTCTTTAATTCAAGAGAGATGTTGGGGTACTGGAATGTGTCCAGAGAAGGGCGATGAAACTGGTGAGGGGTTTGGAGCACAAGTCCTGTGAGGAGAGGCTGAGGGAGCTGGGGTTGCTTAGCCTGGAGAAGAGGAGGCACAGAGGAGACCTGATTGCTGGCTACAACTACCTGAAGGGAGGTTGTAACCAGGTGGGGGTTGGTCTCTTCTCCCAGGCAACCAGCACCAGAATGAGGGGACACAGTCTCAAGCTGTGCCAGGGGAGGTTCAGGCTGGATATTAGGAAGAAGTTCTTCACAGAGGGAGTGATTGCCCATTGGAATGGGCTGCCCAGGGAGGTGGTGGAGTCACTGTCCCTGGAGATCTTCAAGAGAAGACTGGATGAGGCACTTAGTGCTATGGTCTAGTTGATTGGCTAGGGCTGGGTGATAGGTTGGATTGGATGATGTTGGAGGTCTCTTCCAACCTGGCTGATTCTATGGTTCTATAATATTGCTTTGACTGCTGCCAAGGACCAACCAGGAGCAGCTGGCATGTTAGTACCTTACCTCTAAATTGAGTGAAGAGCTTGCTGACTATGACTTTGAGCCAGATGATCCCCAAAGTGAGGACTCAGAAAAGCATGTTAGGACTGTTCTCTGTGGAGAATGTGAAACACTGATGGTGAGCTTTAAGCCAAATCCACTGATGGGACAGCCCTGGATCCTGGTCTAGTGCTTGGGTGATGCCTTTTGTTGTTTGCCAGATTTCCTTCTCTGTTCTGTAGAAGCTTGGAAAGGGGTTCAGATTTCTTGGAGTCACTTGTTGCACTCCTTTAGGTGCTTGCTGCAAATCAGTTTTCACTTGAGCAGCTGCCTTTCAGGCTTGCCCTGGCCATACTTCATTTGCTTTGCTGGGAGGAGAAATGACCAAGCCTCTCATCTGCCTGCAGCTCTTCTTCCACTTGCAAAGGGAGCGCTGTTTCCGTGAGCCCCGCGCCCGCTTCTATGCTGCAGAAGTCGCCAGTGCCATTGGGTACCTGCATTCCCTAAACATCATTTACAGGTGAGGCATGAGGGCAGCAGGGCCACCAAGTCTGCCCAGCCAGGTTGTGTGTGGTGCTGGGGAGGAGATGGGCTTCACTGGCTCCCTGCAGAGCGTGGGACTGGAGTAGCAGAAGAATCCCCTACCCCAGACAAGGCAACATGCTGCTGGCACTCTGCCCTGCAAGAGGGGGGCTGTCAGCACAGGACCTAATGGGCACTAAATCTCCCAGCCTGAGAGTGGGAAGGCTGCCCAGGGAGGTGGTGAAGTCATCATCCCTGGAGGTGTTCAAAAAGGGGTTGGATGTGGCACTTGGTGCCATGGTTTAGTAGTCATGAGGTCTGTGGTGACAGGTTGGGCTTGATGATCTTTGAGGTCTTTTCCAACCTTATTGATTCTAAGAGAGAAGGGTTAGGTGTAAAGATCTAAAAGAAATCTGGCTCAGGAAGTAAGAAGTTCTCTCTGCAGAAATTGTTCCTGAGAGACATGCAGCTGACCTGTGACAGCAGCCTTTGTGTTTGCATGTGTGTATGCTCATAACCAACACTGATGGCAACCTGCACACTGGGAAGGTCTGGGTGAAGTAGATGGGGAAATTTTGTTGGCTCCTGTTGTCAGCTGACACTGTTTCAGATCCAGCTCTTCTAAATATTCTGGCCAAATCTCCTCAAACAGCCCTTTTTTGTCTTGCAGGGACTTAAAACCTGAGAACATTCTCCTGGACTGCCAGGTATATGCCCAGCTCATGTTGTCTGGCTTTGAAAACATCAGGACCAGAAAGGGAGGGCTGTGGTTCTGCAGGCTGGGCTATAGCTGTACCTCACTGCATGGATCTTGTCCAGAGAAGGGCAACAAAGCTGGGGAGGGGTTTAGAGCACACAGCCCTGTGAGGAGAGGCTGAGGGAGCTGGGGTTGCTTAGCCTGGAGAAGAGGAGGCTCAGGGGAGACTTTCTTGCTGTCTACAACTACCTGAAGGGAGGTTGTAGCCAGGAGGGGGGTTGGTCTCTTCTCCCAGGCAACCAGCACCAGAACAAGAGGACACAGTCTCAAGCTGCACCAGGGGAGGTTTAGGGTGGATGTTAGGAAGAAGTTCTTCCTAGAAAGAGAGATTGGCCATTGGAATGTGCTGCCCAGGGAGGTGGTGGAGTCACCATCCCTGGAGGTGTTTAGGAAGTGACTGGGTGAGGCACTTGGTGCCATGGTTTAGTTGATTAGATGGTGTTGGATGATAGGTTGGACTCAATGATCTCAGAGGTCTTTTCCAACCTGGGTAATTCTATTCTAAAGCATACAGGAGATGCAGTGTGAAGTTCAGTGCTTGGAAATCCTGCCTGCTTTCTAGAAAGACTGGGCCAAGCTGACATTTCCCTCCTTTCTTTAGGGACACATAGTACTGACAGACTTTGGACTCTGCAAAGAAGGAATGGAGCAAGAGGAGACGACAACTACCTTTTGTGGCACTCCTGAGGTACTGCATGTGCTGGGGTTTTGCTGTGACCCCCGGGCACAGGCTGAATGCCTTCAGAGACTTGTTGCTCTGGGTCTCAGATTTGTGGGGGTGCTCAAAATAGGGGCTCTGAGTAAGAGCATCTTGGTCTCTTTGAGGCTGTCAGCCTGAAGCTGGCAGTTCAGATAAGGCTTTCCCTACTCAGCAGTGCAGAGTTTTGCCTGTAGCAGCTGTACTCTAATTTTGCTGTGCTTTCAGAGGCAGGGACACCTGCACTTGACAATGGCCACCCCTGTGAAACTAGGGCTGCTCCAGGTAGCTGTGGACATAACCTTGAACCTGGGAACCCACAAGCAAACCTGTGAGGAGGCTGTTGACCTGTTCTGATCCCATGGAGCTACAGAACAGGGAGCCTGCTGTATGTCCTGACATACAGGAGCTTGCTGTGCTCTCCTGCATGTCCTAAAGCAGGTGCTGCAAGACACCTTGTGCAGAGGAGAGGACCAGGCTCTCCTGGAATGAGAACTCTGCTCCTAGGGGAGGAAACATCTTTTCTCTTATGCACCTTGACTGAGTTGTGCTAAAACTGATCCCCAGTTTGGCTTCTCAGAGGCTTTATTCCTGCTTCTTGCTGACCTGGGGTCTTTAACACTTTGGCCTAGGTAATACACCTATCCTACAGTCCTTCCTCAGGTAGCTTGAAGAAGAGTCATCAAACAAGATACCTTTCAGTATTTCAAGCTCAGAAGTGGGCAGCAACTTCCTGGTGGTAGCCTCTGGCTGTCAGTGGGGACACACTTATGCAATAGTACAGCATGAACCAAGCAGGAATGTTCCAGCTTTGGCTTGTGGGGCTTTTTTTTGGTGTGGTTTTTCTTCCCCTGCCCAGACCAGACTTGATGTGCTGCTTGCTCTGCAGGCCAGTTGAATTCTCTGCTCCTTGGTGGTGATTATTGGTAGTTCTCCTGCTTTGGACAGACTTAGTGGGACTGAAAAGTGAAGCCTTCTCAAAGCCAAAGGAGCCTCTTAGAGGTGTAATGTGTTAGTGCAGGACAGCTTTGCAAGCTGAGTTGCAGTGGGTGACAAATCCTTGTACAAACCCTCTATAGGGGGAGAACTTTCTATAGACACCCCCACCCCCCAAAAACCAAACCAAACAACCCAGACCACTTTGAGAGTATTAGTAGGTATCTTTCAAGCCTATTGCTCTGAAGGAAGTGGAGAGTCTGCCAAGGCATAGTAGGAACTGCATCTGTGTGCTTCCTAATGCATGAGCTGCAGCCAGGTTTGTGTTCTTGTGAGGACAAAGCTTTTTGACTCAAATATTTACTCCTGACTTTTCCCAGTACTTGGCTCCTGAGGTGCTAAAGAAGCAGCCCTATGACAGGACAGTAGACTGGTGGTGCCTAGGAGCTGTCCTCTATGAGATGCTGTTTGGCCTGGTAAGTTTGGAAGCTGCATTATGCCACATGATGGGAGACTGTTGTTGACATTCAGGTTGGTTTGATGTTTGCGTGGCACCTGACACAGACAGTGGAATCCTGAATGAGAATGACCTCTTGCCCTCTGAATCTCTATTCACATCTGTTTGATAGCTGAGATATGGCAGGTTTCCTTCACCTTCTCACTGCAGGATCCAATTTGACCTGTGATGTGTGGCTCCTTATGGTAGCTCATGCTTTACCTGGCTGCTTCTCCTTTCTTTCAAATTAGCCTCCTTTTTACAGCCGGGATGTCTCTCAGATGTATGACAACATTCTGCACAAGCAACTCCAGATCCAAGGGTGCAAGACTGTGGCAGCTTGTGACATCCTCCAAGGACTTCTCCACAAGGACCAGAAGAGGAGGCTGGGTGCCAAGACAGACTTTGTAGGTTGCTTCTGTTCAGATCAGGAGGGAGGACTAATAGGAAACCTTTCTGTTCTGAGCCTTTCTTTCCTAACAGCACTGCCTTGGAAAAAGCTTTCCATGCATGCTGATGTCCCTTCAGCTCCCTAAAAGGGGCATATGGCACTGAACTGAATGTCCAAAGGGGAAAATACTATGACTCGAGATGTGATGACAAGCTAGGACACTAACATGTGATGGTGTTATCTCCCTTCAAGGGATTACTGGACCATGACCCTCCTGTAGTGAGGATTTGCTACATGGCCCCTACATGGATAAGTGGTAGCTCAAACTCTTGCTTTAACTACTTCAATGCTATGAAACCTGCTGGCAGGTGCTGGCAAAGGAGGGCTGGCAGAAGACTAATTTCCTCCCTGCTTTCTATGCAGCTTGAGATAAAGAATCATGTGTTCTTCAGCCCAATAAACTGGGATGACTTGTACCACAAGAGGATTACTCCTCCATTCAACCCCAATGTGGTAAGTGGGTGTCTGTCCTCGTTGTTTAGTGGTGCAAAAGGAATCCTCTCCAGCTGTCTTAAGCACTGAGGGGTGCTGAACTCTGGGTTAGGAACTGCAAATGCAGTAAGAATGATGCTGTTGGAAGAGCAGGTCTCTTCTTGAGCCTAAGGGGTTGGTTGGGCTCTGGTCCCTCACAATGACTGTCTCTCTGCTTCTTGGCTTAGGCTGGTCCAGCTGATCTGCGACACTTTGACCCAGAGTTCACCCAAGAAGCAATCTCTGCCTCCATCACTCACACACCTGACCTAGCAGCCAGCAGCTCCAGTGCCTCAGATGCATTTTTAGGCTTTTCTTATGCACCAGCTGAAGAAGACATCTAGGTTTTACAAAGGCTTTGAGAAGCCAATTTTTAACTGAATAGGTTTTATGTTGGTTGGGGGTTTTTTTTGCCTTCATTTTCCTTTTTGAAAGGATTGGTACTGTGCTTTTGCCCATGGTTGAAGGAGATTGGGACTAATACACTAACTGCCTTGGATGGAACAGAGCTCTTACCTTCCACTGTTTGGATTTCCCTCTAAATGACTGTTCCTCTGGCAGGGAAGGTGGGACACAGATTATGATTTTATTTATTTTACTTTTTTCCCCTCTTGTGTGGCTTGGCAGAATTGCATTCACTCTGTGGTTGTATTTATGATTGAGGTATGTACCATCCCTCACATCCACACCCACACCCCCCTCACTGGCTATTCCTTTGTGGAGCTAACTCTGCCCAGTGCCATCTACTCTTTTGCTTCCCAGCAAAAGAAACTCTTCATGCTTAGCTTCCTTAAGGTCTACCTAAAGAGCCATTTATTCTGGACTGAGCTAGACTGTAAAACTACTCAGTTCTTGCTCCAAAGGCTGCTGTACACCTGTAAATCCTGACCCTGCCCTTTGGATTTTCATGCCAGCCAGTCCCTCTCTTTAGCCAATGACTAGGATGCTGCTGAAGCAAGAGGGAGGCTGTTATGTTGGAGGGGGGGAAATCTCAGATGAAATAGGGGGGGAAGAGGCTGAGTTGCTCAGAAACAATAAAGATAACTTTATGGCCAAACCCTGCTGGGGGTGGGAGATCCTTTCACAGCATGTGCTTAAGTCACACCAACACTGCTGCAAGGAGCATGACCTGGAGCACCTCTGAGCACAGGGAACCACCAAGCAAGGGTGGCTGAGCCCACTCCACTGCAGCACTGAGCCCTGGCACAGGGACCAGCAGAGCAGGAGCAGCACCCCAGGCTCCAGCACCCTTCTGCAAGCACCTGTCACCCATGTAAACAGTTATTTATTCTGCCTTAATTTAAAAGCTGGTGTCCTCACGGAATGTTGCTTCCTAGGGTGTTTTTTTTAAGTTGTTTTGTTCTGTTGCTGTGCTAGGGAGCGAGGTTGGGGGCAAAAGGGGGATTAACTGCCAGGAGTGTGATGCTCATCCTGTACTGGAACTTTATATTTGGTGTTTTTTCTTATACTGAAGTCAAGAGAGACATGACATGGTTTATAATAAAGTGCACAGACTGATGTGCTTCCATCTCTGTCCTGTGTGTACAGGCGGGGCAGGGGGAGGTGGGTGTTGGTGTCATACAATCAATAAGGTTGGAAAAGACCTCAAGGATCATCAAGTCCAACCTGACACCCAAGATATGTCATGATGTGCTGGAGGGTGGCAATATTCCAACACTGGGCTGTGCTTCAGCGAGCTTCTGCTGCAAAAGTCCTGACGTTAGGCAAATAGAACGCATGAATGTTTTTGCTTTTTCCCTGGCCTTAAAGCCCGGAAACTCCTTCCTGGGTTGGGGCTGCTGCCTGAGGGACGACAGCTGAGGGCTTGCCCGGAGTAGGCTCAGCGCTCACTGCCCGGAGCCAGGCCCACGGTGCCCGCAACTGGAGGTCCAGGCAGCCGTGGCTGCGGCCGTGGTGTCCCGGCAGGGTGAGTCCTGGCAGGGTGCAGCCCGAGCCCGCAGCGCGGTGCGCTGAGCGCCGTGCCCCGGCAGAGCGCTGCCGCCCTGTCCTCTCTACCTCTCCCAGCAGCCCGGCAGAGCGCTGCCGCCCTGTCCTCCCTACCTCCCCCGGCAGCCCGGCAGAGCGCTGCCGCCCTGTCCTCCCTACCTCTCCCGGCAGCCCGGCACAGCGCTGCCGCCCTGTCCTCCCTACCTCTCCCGCCGTGCCCCGGCAGCCCGGCACAGCGCTGCCGCCCTGTCCTCCCTACCTCTCCCGGCAGCCCGGCACAGCGCTGCCGCCCTGTCCTCCCTACCTCTCCCGGCAGCCCGGCACAGCGCTGCCGCCCTGTCCTCCCTACCTCTCCCGGCAGCCCGGCACAGCGCTGCCGCCCTGTCCTCCCTACCTCCCCCGGCAGCCCGGCACAGCGCTGCCGCCCTGTCCCCCCTACCTCTCCCGCCGTGCCCCGGCACAGCGCTGCCGCCCTGTCCTCCCTACCTCTCCCGGCAGCCCGGCACAGCGCTGCCGCCCTGTCCTCCCTACCTCCCCCGGCAGCCCGGCACAGCGCTGCCGCCCTGTCCTCCCTACCTCTCCCGCCGTGCCCCGGCACAGCGCTGCCGCCCTGTCCTCCCTACCTCTCCCGCCGTGCCCCGGCACAGGGCTACCGCCCGGCTCTCCCTCCCCTCCCTCCCCTCCCTCCCCTCCCTCCCCCGCCGCGGCCGCCCCGCGCATGCGCCCCGCGCCGGGCCGGTTGCTACGCCGCCGTCCTCGGCCCTGCCGTAGGGTCGGATCCCGAGAGCTGGCGTTCTCCGGCGGCCGTGGCGGCGGCGGCGGTGACAGCCCCGGGTAGCCCTATGGAGAAGGGCCCGCGGAACACCATAGTCTTCAACGCGTCCAAAGGAGAGGCGTTCAGCCTCGCCAGCAGCTACAAATCCCTGCGGAAGAGGCTTCGCGGTAACTGGAAGATCCAGAGGTAAGAGGCAGCCTCGGGGCAGCTGCCTTTGTTGTTTTCTAGGAGGCGCCGTGGGGCCTTTACAGGCAGGGACGAAGGCTGGCCTGGGGTCCCCGGAGGGTTCCAGCAGCCTTCCCAGGCCTCTGCATCTCCCGGGGGTGGCCTCTGCATCTCCCGGGGGTGGCCTCTGCATCTCCCGGGGGTGGCCTCTGCATCTCCCGGGGGTGGCCTCTGCATCTCCCGGGGGTGGCCTCTGCATCTTCCGGGGGTGGCCTCTGCATCTCCCGGGGGTGGCCTCTGCATCTCCCGGGGGTGGCCTCTGCATCTCCCGGGGGTGGCCTCTGCATCTCCCGGGGGTGGCCTCTGCATCTCCCGGGGGTGGCCTCTGCATCTCCCGGGGGTGGCCTCTGCATCTCCCGGGGGTGGCCTCTGCATCTCCCGGGGGTGGCCTCTGCATCTCCCGGGGGTGGCCTCTGCATCTCCCGGGGGTGGCCTCTGCATCTCCCGGGGGTGGCCTCTGCATCTCCCGGGGGTGGCCTCTGCATCTCCCGGGGGTGGCCTCACCTCAGCGCTGTGCAGCCCCGCGGGTAGGGGCTGGGCTCCTGCAGGCCCAGAGAGATCCTGGGAGGTCTGCCCTGGATCCCCGAGTAGTCGCTGGGGATGTGTGTCATAAGGCAAGAGCTCTCGGTTTGCATCGATTGCGCTCTGCCATTAGCTGTAGTTTGCCTTTGGAACTTACAGCTGTCTTACTGCAGAACAGGTTATGTTGGAAAGAACCTTAGAGATCATCTGCTCCAATCTCTCCACCATGGGCAGGGACACCTTTCAACTAGACTCAGCTGCTCACAGCCTCATGCAACCTGGCCTTCACACCCCCCAGGGAGGAGGCATCCACAACCTCCTTGGGCAGCCTGTTCCAGAGTCCCACCACCCTCACACTAAAGTGCTTCTTCCTAAGACCCAGTCTAAACCTATTCTCCCTCACCTCATTGCTCTCTACAACTAGCTGAAGGGAGCCTGTAGCCAGGTGGGGGTTGGTCTCTTCTCCCAGGCAAGCAGCACCAGAACAAGAGGACACAGTCTCAAGCTGTGCCAGGGGAGGTTTAGGCTGGATGTTAGGAAGCAGTTCTTCCCAGAAAGAGAGATTGGCCCTTGGAATGTGCTGCCCAGGGAGGTGGTGGAGTCCCCATCCCTGGAGGTGTTTAGGAAGAGACTGGATGGGGTGCTTGGTATCACAGTATCACAGTATAACTTAGGTTGGAAAGGACCTCGAGGATCATGGTTTAGTTGATTAGATAGGGAGGGAGGCATCCACAACCTATTCCAGTGTCTCACCACCTTCACAGTAAGTTAAGTTGTGTAAGTTATAAGGATGAAAACTCCTGCTGCAGGTGTTTGAGTCTATCATGCTTTAGAGTTTGGGATTAAAAGAAAAACAGCCATTGTGCATCTGATGTTGTGAATCCACTGCAAAATGTTCCCAGAGCAAAAAGAAGCAGAGAGGAAGCTGATGAGGCACAAGGTTTAATAGTAGCTGTGACATCTTATACCAGTTCTGAATCTGCCACAGTACCACGTTCCAGAGACTTTACTATTAGGAATCTGTAAGGATTATTTTTGCTTTAGTTGTTCACTTTAAACCCAGGTAAAAGGATGTGAAGTGACTGAGGTGATTTGCTTTCTGCTTATTTGCCAGCCCTTTGGTTTGGTTTGCCAAACCAGACCAAAGAAGTGTTCAGTCAGGACTGTATCCAACAATAACACATCTTCATTAATCTATTCCTAGCCTAAAAGATGAGATCACATCTGAGAAGCTCTTTGGGGTAAAATTGTGGATTACAGCAGGGCCAAGAGAAAAGTTCAGTGCTGCTGAGGTAAGAGGTCAAGAATTGTTTGCAAATCAGTTATGGTTTGAGATTTGCTTGATGTGAACACAGAAGGCCTTGCACTTGTGCTGCCTTATATGAGTTTACCCTGTTCTCATAGGATCAGGTTGATTGCAAGTAGGCAGAATCATTTACCTTTTTACAGTATCATGGTATCACCAAAGTTGGAAGAGACCTCAAAGATCATCGAGTCCAACCTGTCACCACAGAGCACAACTTTGTCCAGAAGGCATAGCAGAAACTTTACTTAGAGACACTGAAACATTATCCTCACTCACTGCTGTCCATTGCAATTTGGAGAATT
Source organism: Melanerpes formicivorus (assembly GCF_026170545.1). Taxonomy (NCBI): domain Eukaryota; kingdom Metazoa; phylum Chordata; class Aves; order Piciformes; family Picidae; genus Melanerpes; species Melanerpes formicivorus. The sequence goes on along the minus strand of NW_027142371.1, from coordinate 13,294,667 downwards.
CATGCCATTGCTTTTACTGCAATCACATCTGCATCACATCAAAACAGAAGTTGACCCAAATGTATGTGGCTGGTGCTAAGTTCAACATCAGCACACAAGCTACATGGAGCTCACACAAAGTCACTAATGACTGACGTGGATAAGGAGCTCCAGGAGTGGCATTTTGTAGTTTATTGTGATCTCTGTGCTGCTGCAGCTGCATGCAGCTTTGCAAAGCACTCCTCAACAATTAGAAAAGAGACTACTCCAAGCATGTTGAGGCTCCACTTTTGCCATTTGGACAACCAGGGCAGACCTCTGCAGTCAAAAGGCTGAAGAAGCTGCCCACGGTGACTGAATGGATTGGCTTGGTACAGCTCACCACACAGAAAGAACTGGTGATGGTATTTCAGACTGAGGCTTCAGGCTTTTAACTCTGGAGAGCTTGGGCACCCTCATCAGCATTCCTGGCTAAGCAGTTCATTTCTGTTAGCAGACTAAACAGTGGGAAATGCTACCTTACTCCCTGCAGTCCTGTCTGCAGCTTCTTTCACATATATTTTGTCTGGATATTTATTGTTTTCTAGTTTTCTGTTCTGAAGAAATTCCTGGAGGATGGTGGAGCCATCTTGGTGATGCTGAGAGAAGGTGGAGAGTCCAGATGTGGCACAAATATCAACTTCCTGTTGGAAGAATATGGCATCATTTTCAATAATGGTAATGGGGCTTCAGTGATACCTTTTGTTTGTCTGTTTGGAGCGAAACCAAAGCAGCAGGTTCAGCTTGTGTAGCTAAAACCCACGCAGATCCTTTTCACAGAGTACCTGTTGCTCTGTGAGATGGGTTTGCTTGCAGTCTGCATGGATGTGGCAGTGTAATACTGGACACACCAAGGGCTTTCCATGAGCAGAGTACCCTGGTAGCAGCTTCACCATCTCATAGAATCACAGAATCAACCAGGTTGGAAAAGATCTCGGAGATTATCAAGTCCAACCTATCACCTAACACCTCATGACTAACTAAACCATGGCTCCAAATGCCACATCCAATCCTTTGTTGAACACCTCCAGGCACAGTGACTCACCCACCTCCCTGGGCAGCACATCCCAATGGCCAATTACTCTTTATGTGAAGAACTTTCTCCTCACCTCCAGCCTAAACCTCCCCTGGTGCAGCTTGAGACTGTGTCCTCTTGTTCTGTTGGTGGGTGGCTGGGAGAAGAGACCAACCTCCACCTGACTACAACCTCATTTCAGGTAGTTGTAGAGAGCAAGAAGGTCTCCCCTGAGCCTCCTCTTCTCCAGGCTAAGCAACCCCAGCTCCCTCAGCCTCTCCTCACAGGGCTGTGCTCCAGACCTCTCCCCAGCCTCGTTTTCCTTCTCTGGACATGTTCAAGTGTCTCAATGTCCTGCTTAAACTGAGGAGCTCAGAACTGGACACAGGACTCAAGGTGTGGCCTAACCAGCACTGAGTCCAGGGGCAGAATGACCTCCCTGCTCCTGCTGGCCACACTATTTATCTCCATTCCTTTGCTTTGGTTGTCAGGTTTAGAGGTATTTATGCCCAACAATTAATTCTAGTGACATTTCAGGGTTAAAAAGCCTTCTGTTGAGAACATTTTAGTGGACTGAATCACTTCATCCACACTCTGAATAAACAGTGGCACTTTTTTTCAGCAGGCCCAGAAAATGCCATTCACTTTTGGGGGGGTGGGGGGGAGGGGGAAATACCAACCAACCAACAAAACAACTTTGTCTCAGTGTGCATAAAATAGTTGTGGGGTCTTTGGTGGCAGTTCTAGACCCTGCCTTAGGTTTTTTTCTGCCCCCAACTGGTTTCAATCCCTGAAGCTTTTAGTAGGTAGACAGCTAAAGCAAATTTGACCTCATCAAACTTGATACATATCCTCTTAACTGGATCATCCTTTTGCCTCTCCTGCTTGGCAGAAGGCCTGGAGGTGTGCTTGTTTCGTGTAGTTTTTCTTTGAACATGCAAGTATATCCCTGTTGTAAATCTGTGTGTCCAGAAGGTTGATTTGAGTTCTTTTGGGTGCCACATGCCAGCTTTGTGGCCTGAGAAGCAAACAGGCAGGGAATCCAGCAGCTAAATCATTTCTTCCTTGCTGCCTCTGGCACACCAAGCAGCTAAGATGTAAATACCTATTTGTTTTCCCCCCCCTCCCCCCTTTCTTCAAGATGCTGTAGTACGAAATGTATACTACAAGTACCACCACCCAAAAGAAGCACTGATCTCTGATGGAGTTCTGAATAGGTAAGTGTTTGGGGTATATAAATCCTCCCAGCAAACTCTTCTGATTCCTGCTGGTCTCAGCTGAGTTTTGCTTCTCAACATCTTGTAGGGGAATCAGTGTAGCTGCAAGAAGAACGGTGCTTGAGACAACGGATGAAGATGGAAGCGGGCATGACTCCCAGTAAGTGTTTGACTGATGGGAAAAAGAGTTCAGAATGGCTCAGAATTGGCAGGTTTGTAACTACCAGGAGTGTACTGTGCTTGTCTTGAGATTTTCTAATGTCTGTCTTGTGGCCAGCTTCTTACTCCTCTGGTTATATCTGGAAAGGAGAATCAGTTTAGCAGTGTTTGATAACCAATGAGGGAGCAGAAGTGGTAGGCTTGCAGGGAATTATCATCCTCCTGGCCAAAGCTTTTTTTTGCCCCTAGTCTATGGATTTTAATTTGATTAAACAAGGTACCTATGAATAACCTCTGGGTACTGAGGAGTCTGGCTGCAGGCATGAGCCACCCTACATTGTAAAGAGTCTTTATCCAGGGCAAGGTGGCCACTGCAGGTTTTAGCTTTCCATCCCTCTGTGCTGCAGAAGAGTGAGAAGCATTGAGAAGAACACAGTTTTTCTGCAAATAGCTATAATTATTTGAATTCTTCCTTGCAACAGGTCCATGGCCTTCTTGTGCTGGGGACTCCAGAGCTGGAGCCAGCACTGCAGGTGGGCTTTCAGCAGAGCGGAGCAGAGGGGCAGAATGCCCTCCCTCTACCTGCTGCCCATGCTGCTGGGGATCAACCCAGGACACAGCTGGGTCTGTGTGCTTTGCACCTTATTTAAGACAAATCATCAGCCTGGAAAACTGTGTAGAAAGAGACTGAAATGTTGTTAAGGGTTAAGTTTCAAAAGCAGTAGTGCAGAGTTAAAGAGTTTGCAGATCAGGCAGAGAGCATGAGTTCTGTAGGTGTGTCCAGCCTCCCTGACACACACAGGTACTGATGGAGCTCCTGTGTTCCCTGCAGAGCTCTCACTTTCCTGTACCCATTTGGTGCTACACTGAATGTGATGAAGCCAGCAGTGGCTGTTCTGTCAACAGGATCTGTCTGCTTCCCGCTCAACAGGCCTGTTCTAGCTTTCTATCAGCACGAGGTATGACTCTCTGTCTGTCACCCTGCCTTCTCCTCCTGCCCCCCCACAGAAGTTGAGAGTGCATTTTCTGCATCTGCAAACTCCAGATGAGCCCAGTGACTCCTGCCTTCTTGAATGGAAAACTTTTGGGGAGGGAGGGGTGTTCAGCAGAGAATTCATTTGATTGACAGCAAAGATTGCACATTTGTTGAGTTGTCAGATGGATGGTTTTAGTTCCTCAAAGTTTGGGGAGTTTTCCCCACTGTTCTAGTGGTATTTTAGTAAGATTATCATTGCATGGTGGAGGTTCATAGTCTCATAGTATCAGTCAGGGTTGGAAGGGACCACAAGGATCAGCTAGTTCCAACCCCCCTGCCAGGGGCAGGGACACCTCACACTAGATCAGGCTGGCCAGAGCCTCATCCAGCCTGGGCTTAAACACCTCCAGGGACAGGGCCCCAACCACCTCCCTGGACAACCCATTCCAGGGCTTCACCACTCTCATGGGGAAGAACTTCCTCCCCACCTCCAGCCTGAATCTCCCCACCTCCAGCTTCATTCCATTCCCCCTAGTCCTATCACTACCTGAGAGCCTGAGCAGTCCCTCCCCAGCCTTCTTGTAGCCCCCTTCAGATACTGGAAGGCCACAATGAGGTCACCTTGCAGCCTTCTCTTCTCCAGACTGAACAGCCCCAACTCTTTCAGTCTGTCCTCACAGCAGAGCAGCTCCAGCCCTCTGCTCATCCTCATGGCCCTTCTCTGGACACCTTCCAGCACTTCCCTATCCCTCTTGTAACAGGGGCTCCAGGACTGGAGGCAGGACTCCAGGTGGGGTCTCCCCAGAGCTGAGCAGAGGGGGAGAATCACCTCCCTTGACCTGCTGGAGATCATCCAGTCTGACCCCCGTGCTAAAGCAGGGTCACTCACAGCAGGTTGCCCAGGATTGCAATGTCCAGATGGGTTTGGAATTTTTTCCAGAAAGGGATACTCTGCAGCCTCTCTGGGCAGACTGCTTCAGGCCTCCAGAACCCTAGGATCAACTACCTTGCATTCTTTGTTGACAGAGTCAAGGTGGAAAGATGGCAGCACTGGGATCCTCCCACATGTTCAGTGATCAGTATTTAGATAAAGAAGAAAATAGTAAGATCATGGTAAGTTTGGGGGGTGGGTTTGAGTTGTTGTTGAAAACACCATAGTGGATTTTCACAGCACTTACAAAGCCATCCAGAGGCTTCACCTTAGAACAGGGCAGCTATGAAATGGATTCCATGTGGAGATTCTAACCCAACACCAAAGCCTTGAGGAATTGGTTAAAGCACAGCTAACAGGAAGGAGTTTTTAAAGACAAGAGTTTATGATGTGTCTTGTAGGACTCTGAAAAGCTTTCCCTGCTTCCTTTCACCACTTTAGTATTAAGATTTGAACATCAAGTAGGCTGTTATTTTGGCTACTACTTTTTCTCAGCTTCTTTAGAGCTTGATTATGGCTACTGGTTACTACAAACCTTTGCATGTATAGCTCCTGATAGCTGGAGACTGTCATGCACTTTCCATGACTCAGTGCTCCCAGAGGTAAAGACAGATACAGTTTTTACCCTCTCCCTAGATATTCTTTGCTTTATTACCCATCTTTTCCATGAGTGTTTTAATTTGTGATTATTGGGACCCTCCAGAAATTAACTCTTCACTTTTGCCCCTCCTCCAGGATGTGCTTTTCCAGTGGCTCACAACATCAGATATCCATTTGAACCAGATGGATATAGAGGACCCTGAGGTAAGAAAAATCCACTGCAAGTTGGTAAATAACAATGTGATCCAGCAGCCCCAGTATTTAGCTCAAACTGGTTGGCAGCAGGATGGCTGCTGTTGTTGTTGAGCCTTTATTCAGGATCTGTCCCTGGGTAGACAGACGAATTGGGCATGAGTGGAGTCCCCCAGGGGTTGGTACTGGGACCAGTATTACTCAGTGTATTCATCAAGGACCTGGCTGAGGGAATGGAGTTCACTGTCAGCAAGTTTTCTGATGACACAAAACTGGGAGGAGTGGCTGACACATCTGAGGGCTGTGCTGCTGTTTAGTGGAACCTGGACAGGCTGGAGAGCTGGGCAGGGAGAAACTGAATGAAATCCAGCAAGGATAAGTGCAGAGTCTTGCATCTGTGTAAGGACAACCTCATGGACCAGTAGTTTGGGGGCTGGTCTGTTGGAGAGCAGCTCTGGGGAAAAGGACCTGGGAGTCCTGGTAGACAACAGGATGCTCATGAGCCAGCAGTGTGCCCTTGTGGCCAAGGCCAGTGGCATCCTGGGGTGGATTAGAAGGTTGAGAGAGGATCTCCACATCTACTCTGTGCTAGTGAGGCCACATCTGGAATATTGTGTCTAGTTCTGGGCCCCTCAGCTCAAGAAGAACCTCAGGGAACTGCTTCAAAACAGCCCATCACAGAGCTTCAAAGATGAAGGGAGTGGGACCTCTCCTTTATGAGGAAAAGCTGAGGGAGCTGGGACTCTTCAGCTTGGAGGAGACTCTGTCCTGTGTGCAGAAAAAGAGCAGCAGTCATGCACAGCTGACTAGAGAGCTGAAGAGGAGAGTTTGCACTCACCTAGTCAGCTGCACTGCAAAGGGTAAAGAATGAAAGAATTCTTTGTAGATAAGATTTTGGGTGAGATACAAATTAGACAGAGGCTATGGAAATGGGTTGTCTTTTCAGCCCCCTAAGTGTGTGTCTGTGTGTTCAGATTTCAGACTACACCATGCCCCCAGATACCGCTGCGCTCTCGGAGCAGCTGCGGGTCTGCCTGCAGGAAGGAGATGAGATCCCAAGAGACTTCACAAAGCTGTTTGACACGTCCCTTTATCAGCTGGATACAACTGCCCTCCCTTCAGTTATCAAGTCAGCAGCTGTGATTTGATTTATTTACTCCATTCTCTAGTCTGCATTTGCTGTTTGTGCCTAACTGTATCTGTGTGAGAGCAGCGGGGACTGAGCTGTAGGCAGCATCCCGAGCACAGATGTGCCAGGAGGTCGATTTGTACAGCATGACAGTGATGTTTCCTCTCCCTTCTTCTCTTAGCTGTAGTTTCTGACATTGTTTTCTCCTTTTTTCTCACTACTACTGATGCAGTGAAGTGATACTTCTAGTAAAACTACCTGCAGCAATGTTGGGTAGTTCCTGGAGTGCTAACTGGGGTGTTTTTTTCCACTGCTGGATTGCTTGGCATTTACTGAAGTCATCTTTGCATTTCCCAGTAGTTGTGTTGAAAGATTTATCTGCAGCTCAGTGTCCCCAGTTTGCCATCACTGGCAGCTTTGTCCCATGCAAATCATCTGTTACCATGCCATGGATGGACACACTGACACAAAACTCCACTCTGCTCTGGATACTCTTTCTTCTGACTCTCTCTTTCCTGTATTTCCCTCATCCCATCACAAGTAATTCAGTGAAATAGCTTCCTGAAAAACCCTTTTGAAATCCCAAGTCTGCTTTTTGTGAACTGGATCTCATTTTCCTCATGTACCATTTTGGTTTATGCTGTGACTGTGCATAATGTGGCTTCATGCAAAGCCATCCCTACAGCCAGCAACTGGAAATGGGTTATGGGTCATTTCTCATCTCATATTTCATCTTTTTCTGTGCTGCAGAGCTTATGAACAGCTGAATGTGAAGCATGAACCCCTCCAACTCATTCAGCCACAGTTTGAGACTCCACTACCTGTCCTCCAGCCAGCTGTGAGTCATCCTCTTGCTAAAGAGAGCACATGGAGAATCCTTTTTCGTGAGAACATGTGTGGCATCTCCATAGTTGTTTTGAGTGAACAAAAATAAGTGAGAAATGTTCTTGTAACAGTGAATTATGTGGCAGTGGAGTGCCTTGGGTATAAAACCCTTCAGCCCAGTAGCTGCTGCCAGTCCTGTGCTGGTTCAGCCTTTGCTGTGAAAACAGAATGTGGTGTTTCAGAGAGCTGTGGTGGTGCAATATACTGACTGCTGCTGGGGAGGAGCAAGTCTGTCTCACTGTTCTTCCATCTCCTGTGTCCTCTGGGAAAGTAGAAAGTGGAGCATTTGTCTTGCACAGCAAAGGCTAGCCAGGTTTGTGCCAGCAGAGCTGTGAGCTGACAGCAACATGAGCTATGGGGGGGGATGTATCACAGTATCACTGAGGTTGGAAGAGACCTTGAGGATCCTCGAGTCCAACCTGTCACCACAGACCTCACGACTAGACCATGGCACCAAGTGCCACATCCAATCCCCTCTTGAACACCTCCAGGGATGGTGACTCCACCACCTCCCTGGGCAGCCCATGTGTCAAATTGATTTCAAAAGGCAGATTTGACCAAGGAGACAAATGATCTCCTGGGGAGCATTAAGAAGAGTGTGACCAGCAGGTCAAAGGAGGTTCTTCCCCCACTCTACTCTGCCCTAGTGAAGCCACATCTGGAGCACAGGGTCCAGTTCTGGGCTCCCTCATGGAACAAAGCCAAAACCAAGCTGCAAGTGCAGTGCTTCTAATTGTGATGCTAAGTCATGACTTGAGCACACTCATGGCTAAACCCTTCTGGAATATGCAGTGATTTTTACAAACTATAAGTGGAGTTGGAAAAATAAAGGTGTGTTGTGTCCTTGGGAGCTGCTTTGGACTTGATAAAACATTCCTTCCAAGTCCAGCCTCAGTCCAAAACTGTTGAGAGAGATATGTAAAGCATAAGACAAGTATCTGTTGCTGAACTGTGCTGATTGTTCTCTTCAAGGTTTTCCCACCTGCTTTCAAGGATTTGCCTCCTCCTCCTCTGGAGCTCTTTGACTTGGATGAAACTTTTTCCTCTGAGAAAGCTCGTCTTGCAGAGATCACAAACAAGTGTGAGCAGAGCATGCTGATTCTTTACACATTTATGTACAAAGTCCCAAGTGTTTGGAGGACAATGGTTGTTAGATCTGATGTGAAACCCTGGGCCTCCTTCATGACAATCCACTGCTCTCAGCTCAGGAAGCTGGAAGGCCTTGGGAGCTGAGGCCATGACTTGATGTGCCATGACACTGTTTGTGTGTCATGACATTTCCTGACTCTCCTGCCTCCTCTTTCCTCTCTCATGCATGATGTGTGTTGCATGCTCTTGCTGATGTATTCCACATCTCTTTATGCTTTGAAGCTAAAAACCTTGCGATGATTTTGAACACACCTGAAGCCTAAAGTGGATGAGAAAGCAGTAGCTGCAGGAGTACATCACAGCTAGTGCACTGAATTTAGTTATAGGGCTTAACCCCTTAGAATGCCAGCAACCAGTGGAGGTTTGTAGGCCATTTTTGCCCAGCTGCTGCAGATGTGTGTGCTCTTACCCTGCCTTCTGCCCTGGGGCTGTTCCTTTAGGTACTGATGATGACCTGGAGTTCTACGTGCGGAAGTGTGGCGATATCCTGGGAATAACAAGCAAACTCCCAAAGGAGAAGCAAGATGCCAAACATATCCTGGAGCACATCTTCTTCCAAGTGGTTGAGTTTAAGAAACTGAACCAGGTATTTTTAGGAACAGAGTCACAAGTGGCTGGTTGGTAGTAGTGGGATGGAGGCTGATCGGTCTTTGTGGCAGCTACATTAGTCCCAGGCAAGAGGCACAGTGATGTGTTCAGACATTTGTTATGTAAGAGATCAGACCCAGTGGAGTGTGATCCAAAATAATACTTCTGCCTGTTGATCTGCAGAGAATGCAGTGCTCAAGTTAGTAAGTCCTTCCCTTGTTTTAATTGGGGGATTAATACCTGCAAGTGTAGTTTTGGTAATTGCAGCTAAGTCCAGCTCATTTCCTGGTGTGTTGTGTAACAGCAGTGTGCCCTCAGCAACCACCACAGCTTGCTAGTGCTGCAAGAGAGATGTGAGATATCTGAGGGGTAGGGGGGAAAGAGGATGGGGCCAGATTCTTTTCAGTGGTGCCCAGTGACAGGACAAGGGACACCAGGCAGAAACTGGAACCCAGGAGGTTCCATTTAAATAGGAGAATCATTTTTGCTGGGAGGGTGCCAGAGCCCTGGAGCAGGCTGCCCAGAGGGGTTGTGGAGTCACCTCCTCTGGAGAGATTTCCAGACCTGCCTGGACATTGTGATCCTGGGCAAGTTGCTGCAGGTGCCCCTGCTTTAGCAGGGGGGTTGGACTAGGTGATTTCCAGAGGTCCCTTTCACACCCCAGCATGCTGGCATTCTGGGATTCTCTGAAACCAGCATTCTCGCTCACAAGAGGCACTGTGTTGAAATGATTCTTCATAGCAGATTTGAAGCTTCAAAATCTCTCCCCTGAAGGGAGGTTGTAGACAGGCTGGGGCTGGTCTCTCCTCCCAGGCAACCAGCACTAGAACAAGAGGACACAGTCTCAGGCTGCACCAGGGGAGGTTCAGACTGGATGTTAGGAGGAAATTCTACACAGAGAGTGTGATTGCCCATTGGAATGGGTTGCCTGGGGAGGTGGTGGAGTCACCATCACTGGAGGTGTTTAGGAGGAGACTTGATAGGGTGCTTGGTGCCATGGGTTAGTTGATTAGGGGGTGTTGGATGATAGGTTGAACGTGATGATCTTGAAGGTCTCTTCCAACCTGGTCTGGTCTGGTCTATTCTATTCCTATTCTATTCCTATTGCTATCCTATCCTATTCTATTTCTATTCTATTCTGTTCTATTCTATTCTATTCTGTTCTGTTCTGTTCTGTTCTATTCTATTCTATTTATATTCCTATTCTATTTATATTCCTATTCTATTTATATTCCTATTCTTATTCTATTCTTATTCCATTCCATTCCATTCCATTCCATTCCATTCCATTCTATTCTTTGGAGCATCTTAGTAAAGTCAGCTCTTGCTGCTAACAAGTGTTCCCCAGAGAGTCAAGTTGAAACAAAAATCTGACCTTTCTGCCCAGTTGTTAATTGTTTTATCTCCCTTTTTTTGTCTCCTCTTCCTTTGCCTAAGGAACATGACACTGACACGAGTGAAGCTGGATTCCAGAATGTAACTGAGTCCTGACCTTCCCTGCTCTGAGACAAACCTTTTGGGTAAAACCAAGACTTCTCCTATTTTATTTTTCAGACCTCTGCCTTCACTATATTATTTGGGACCACCTCAGTAGTTCACTTGAATGTTTGGGTCGTTTCTGTGCAGTAATTTGGGTGATTAATGCCTTTTGAGGAAGTGTTGGCCTGTCACAAGCATTTTTCCAAAGAATTTCCTATTTTTCTATTTCTGTAGTGAAACTGTAATTTTGTAATATATGAATAAACAAGAACCTTATACAAAGAATGTGGTTTGGGGCCTTCTTTCCCCTGGTACTCAGCACTGGTGAGGGTGGATCTTGAATACTGGGTTCAGCCTGGGGCCTCTCACTGCAAGAAGGATATTGAGGTGCTGGAGCAGGTCCAGAGAAGGGCAATAAAGCTGGGGAAGGGTCTGGAGAACAGGGCTGGGGAGGAGCAGCTAAGGGAGAAAAAGAGGCTGAGGGGAGACTTTCTTGCTCACAGCTCCCTGAAAGGAGGCTGGAGCCAGGTCAGGGTTGGTCTCTTCTCCCAAGGAACAAGCAATAGGACAAGAGGATGGGGCCAGACTCTTTTCAGTGGTGTCCAGTGACAGGACAAGTGGCAGCAGGCACAAACTGGAACCCAGGAGGTTCCCTCTGAACAGGAGGAGAAATTTACTTGCTGTGAGGGTGCTGGAGGCCTGGAGCAGGCTGCCCAGAGGAGTCTCCCATCTCTTGCTCTGCTACATTTTTGACACCAAAGCTGCATTTTGCAAAAGATCTTTATCCCACTAAAGATCTGCTCTTCATGCTTCTCACACCAGCTTGGCAGAGGTTTTCCTAAGGAGGTGCCCCCAGAGCACCTGCAAAGTTGCTCATGGGCTCAGGTGTGCCAACAGAGTATCAGCAGCAGTGTTTGTGTTTCTGCTGCTTCTGCAGCCCTGTCTGCTTTGCAGCAGCGTGTTTGAAATGCTTCACTTCTTAATCTTTGGTTGATTTCAGTTTAAGGACACAGTTTCTGTTTGTCACACAGAGTACTTTGCACATTCCAGCTACAGATTTACACAATAAGCCTAATCTGTCCTCAGCTTTATCAGTGCCAGTCAGCCAGCACAGGCTGCAGCCGAACCAAACAACTGTGTCACCCTCTCCCCAGTTACAGATTTGGTTTGTGCTCTTCTCTGGTGTTTATACTTCAAACTGTACGCCCTTTCTGGGCCATTTTTCTGTCACCTGTTCCTGATGTTGCAACATGAATTAGAAACACATCACCTGAGCAGGCAGGGAATGCAAGCAGCTCCCTGTTTACTCTTTGCCTGCTGTGCCTCTCTGAAGGAAGAGATTTTTGCCCTGGCTGGCTGGTCTGCAGTGTGACATACATGTGGAGGCACTAGCTTGCCTCTGCCTTTCCAAGCTGTCCCTGTGGCCCTCTGGAAGGACTGTAACTATTGTTTTGCAAACAGAAGTGCTTGCTTTGGTCATGTGAATGTGATGCACGTGGGGTTGGTGGCTGGTGACAGAATTTTGGAGGAGTACAAAGAGGTGAAAGGCTCTCAAGAAGTGAGGCTAGGCCACTGGGAGGTTAGGCACACTGCTCAGCCAGGGGGTTTGTATAGTAATTAAATCGTTGTAGTTCACAGAAGTTGGTTCCAATCAGCTCTTGATGCTTGCCCTTCATTGTCCCTGTCCTCTCATGGAATGGGATTTCTTTCATCTATCCCTGCAAGAAGAGGTGGAAGAGTAGAAAGGTTCTCCAGCAAGCTCTAAGTGGCCTGGGAAACGGTTTAAACAAGTAAATTTCCGGGTCTTTTGTGTCCCCTGTATGCACCGATAGGAAAAAAAAATGAGAGGGAGCAGGTGTGTGAAGGTGGGAAGCCCTGAGAGGAGAGCAGAGCCATCTGCAGCAGGGTGGAGGCTTCGGGGTGGGCTCGGTTCTCTCCCTCGGCCTGGAGCTGCAGGGTCGGCTGACACTCGCGGTGGTGAATTCCTGCCGTTGGGACGAGCAGAGAAGTCCTGGACCCAGCTGCCGGCGGCGGGGCAGCGCGGAGGGCCCTGGAGCCGCTTTCCCCAGCGCTGCCGCCGCCCGCGCCGGCCCCGCCGCTCTCGGGCTGTTTTTCTCCCAGTGTGCCAGAAGAGGGATCCCCAGCCCCGGCCGCCGCCGCCGCCTCCCTGCCCGCGCTCCCCGTGGGCAGCGGCGGGCCGCAGCAGCCGGCCGGCCCCGGCAGCCCGGCCAGCTCCGCCGCCATGGCCGGGCTGCGGGAGCCGGGGCGGCGCTGCGGCACCCCATCGTCACCGAGACCGCCGCGGGCGCCTCTGCCAGGTAACGGGGGCGGGCGGGGCGGCCGCGGGCCGCGCAGCTGGGAGCGGGGCTGGCCGGCAGCGGAGGCAGCGGCAGCGGCGGGGCCGGTGCCTGCCGCCGTGCTCGGTGCTCCTCGCGCAGGGACCGGCGGCGCCCGGCCCGGCCCGGCCAGGCCATCTTGCGGCGGCGGCCGGGTGGGTGGAGGCGGCCGGGCCGCGGAGCTACGGGGCGGCCCCGGAGAGGCCGTGGGGCGGCGTGGGGCCGCAACCGGCGGCTGGGCCCGTTCGGGGTCCCGGCCGGAGCCGCGGGCCGGGCCGGCAAGCAGAGAGCAGGCAGAGAGTGAAATCCAAACCTTTATTGCATCAATACACCAGACAGCGAGGGGGGAGGTGCGAAGGGGCGGGTGGCAGCAGAGCTGCAGCTGAGCCGCGGCCGGCTTTTGGGGGCTGCCATCAACAGCCTCCTGCATCCTGCAGCTGGCCGTGTCTGGCACCCCGGGGGGAGACGCTGAACCTGTCACCCCGTGTGAGCGGCCACTGGCTCAGGGCAGGGCAGGGCAGGAGGGCTTCACCTTCTGTGCCGCAGCGTGGATGGGTGGCAGCTCCTCTGTGGCACAGAAGGTCCCCAGGATGGCACCTCGCAGCCTCCCCGTGCCCCAGGGCAGCAGCAGCAGCATCACAGAGCCTGATGCAGAAACAGGGATGGGGTCAGGATCACTCAAGCTGGGTCCCGAGGGTGGCAGACCTGTGGAGCAGCATAGGATGCTTTTTGAAAGCTCCAGGCCAAGCCAAAGGAATTACCACAGATGTCTCCAGGGGCGATGGGTCCAGTTTGGAGCATCCCAGTAGCTTCATCTCCTCGGTGCTCACATCAAGAGACAGGCTGGTATCCAGGGGATCTTTTATTGCCGAGATCTCCCATCTGGGCGCTGGTGTCTTCCCCAGGGCTGAGAAGTCACAGGTGAGCTCAGTGCTCTTGGCGAGCAGGCTGTCCTGCGGTTTGGGCTGCTTTTCTTTCCTGCACGGCGTTGAGGTGTTCTGCAAGGCGATATCCATCAGGGAGCCAGCTCTGCTGGAGTGCTCACAAGGCCAACTAGAGAGGTTAAAGGTGGCCTGGCTGAGGTCAGAGATGCCCTGGGTGAGGCTGTGCAGGTCAGTCTTCACACAGCTGCTCAGAGACTCTGGCTGCTGGACAATGCACAGGGAACTGCCTTTTGTTGCACTGTCCAAGTCCATGAGAACCTCCCAGGCGTCTGGTTTGGAAGCACTGCTAAAATCCATGTAATAACTTCGGACAGGAGAGGGATGGCTATGGCTGGAGGACACAGCCACAAACCCGTTTTCCAGGGCTTCTTTTACGGTCAGGATGCTGGTACCATGTCTCCTGGTGGACAGCATAGTGCAGAGTCCCACTGCTCTCAGGCTTATTGAGGATGTTCCTGTTAGAGCAAGCATGTTATTTGTTCATTAGTGTTTGTTGAGGAGTTGCAAACTTGGAGTAGCAGCACTGCTCTCTGCACAATCCTGTTTTGGCTGTGCTTGGGGGAGTGAGCAGCTGAGTAGGACCCAGGACAGGTAGGTGGCCACCCAGCCTGCCATCGGCTTTTAGAGCAATACAAAAGCACCATGGCCTACTTGTTGCTTAAAGATCATTGTGGAACCTCCCTAGAGTTGTATTTATTCAGCCTCAGCCCAGGTACCACTACTTACAGCTTTGTACGTGGTGTAGAGAGCCTTAGCAAACCTTTCCATCTGTTACTGGTACTATGGTGGAACTGCTTTTCCCCTTGTTCCTCAAGTCAGAGGATCGTTAGCCCCACTTAGAGTCTCTTGGAGAGGGAAGCACTGAAACCAGGCTCTGGTTAGGATGGGAGAAGGTGAAGAGAAGCTCTTCTTTTACATGGCAACCCTCACCTGTAGGCCTTTCCCATAGCTCACATAGGTTCCCCATGATGGCCCTGAGGGACAGGTCTTTTTGGTAGGTCTCATGCCATACATCCCTGTCTTCTGATTCATGACTAGAAGTCTCCTTTATGCTGGGAAGGAAGTTCTCACCACCAGTAGCCTCCAGCCAGCCTCAGAGGAAACCAGGCAGGTCAGAGGAAGCAGCTACCCTAGGCTGAAGCCATTTTTATACTGAACACTTTAAAAACAGATTAAAAAAAACCCCAACCAACCTCCTGAATTTGCTGCCAAGAGGAGCTGAGTGGTCACTGTAGAAGGAAAGTCTTTATGGGACTAAAGTACTCTTTCCTTAAAGATAAGTAAATTGGTATGTGGAGAAAAAAAAAGCATGCTAAGAGAACAGACTAAAGTGTATAACTTACCTTCAGCTTCCACAGAAACCTCCTTTGAGAGCCTGATCCTTTCTTGCCAGTGTCGCTTCTAGCGGTTTTATACTTCTGGTAAGTCGTTAATGAGTTAATTTCCTAATTAAGCTAGTTTGGGAGAGGGAGGTGGGGATTGTTTGCTCATTTGGAGCTCCCTGCTGAAGTCCTTCGAGGGCTTGGTGGAGTTTGTAGCCTGTAAGTGGGCAGCCCTGGGGGTGTCTGCAGGAGTTGTGGTCCTCTGTGGCAGGAGGATACGTAGAGCCTTTCTGCCTGGACACAACACTCTAGCAGGGTCCTCAACAAGATGATTTTGTAATATTTGCTCTGAAATGCTGGCCTGGAACATCTACAAGCACAGGTTTAATGTGGACAGTATAGATGGTGCTGCCTCTGCTCAGTCCTAGTGAGACCACGTTTGTAATACTGTGTTCAGTTCTGGGTTGTCCAAGAGAGGATTTGTGCTGCCAACAGTGTTGATGACACAGGGATGTTTTAGCTATTGCTGAGCAGGACTTACACAGAACCAAGGCCTTTTCAGCTCCTACTTTGAGCCAGCAATGTGTCCCCATGGCCAAGGCAAGCAGTCTTCTGGGATACATTAAGAAGAGTGTGACCAGCAAGGGAGGTTCTCCTCCTGCTCTACTCTGCCTTAGTGAAGCTACACCTGGAGTACTGCATCCAGTTCTGGGCTTCCCAGGTCAAGAGAGACAGGAAACTACTGGGAGAGTCCAGTAAAGGCTACAAGGATGCTGAGGGGACTGGAGCATCTCTGATGAGGAAAGGCTGAGAGCCCTGGGATTGTTTAGCCTGGAGAAGAGCAGCCTGAGAGGGGATCTGATCAATGTGCAGCGAGAGCTAAAGATGGGCAGGCAAGAGGATGAGGCCAGACTCTTTTCAGTGGTGCCTGGTGACAGGACAAGGGGCAGCAGACACACACTGCAGCCCAGGAAGTTCCATCTGCACAGAGAGTAGGGAGGGGCAGCGTGAAGCCGGCAGGAGCCCGAGGCGCAGAGCACCAGGTGCCGGCGTGTCAGTAGCTGTCACTGGTGTGGTGTCACAGTGCCGCTGCCTGGCCAGCTCCGCTCCTCTAGCACGGATCGGCCTCACCCTCTCTTGAGGGACTCTATAGTGCACCCCCGGGGCTGCAGAAGCCCCGTGGGGAAGGTGGTTTGTTACTTTTAATGGGTTTTTTTTGGCCCCTCTTGACGGGGCGCAGGGCAGGGCTGTGGCTACAGGAGCTCGCTGCCCATGGCTGAGCACAGCCGTGCTCTGAGGGGCTGCTCGGGGCACCCCGAAGCCACCTTTCTGGGTGCCGCAGAGGTAACCCGGGGAGGTGGGGATGGGGATGGTGTCGCCCCCCGGTCTCTAGCGGGGCTCGGTGGCGGGTGGCCGCCTAGGGGCGGTGCGAGCGGGCGCCCTCCCGCGCGCGCCTCTTTGTGCGGGCGGCGGCCCCGCGCATGCGCGGCCCGGCCCCGCGCAGGGGGGGCGCTGTTGGCGCGAGATAGGAAAAGTGGCGCCGCCGCCGCCGCCTCCCGGCCCTGCCGCCTCCCGCTCCCGGTGCTGGGCCCGGCCCCGGCCCCGGCCCCGCCATGGCGCGCCGCAGCCGCGGGTGAGTGCAGACCCTGAGGAGCCGTGCGGCGGCTCCGCGCCTTCCCGCCGCAGCGCGGCAGCGGCGGGGATCTCCCTCCCCGCTGCGCGGGCTCAGCCCGTTCCCGCTCTCCAGCCGGGCAGGCGAGTTGGCGGGCTGCAGGCAGCGCTGAGGGCTGCAGGCAGCGCTGCGGGCAGGGCCGCGCTCCCGCAGCCCCGGCAGCACCCTTCCCGGGCCGAGGCCCGCTCCAAAGCAGCATCTTGGCTCTAGCCGGGAGCTGGGCCAGGGCCTGGCTGTCTCTGCCTGGGAGCAGGGGGTGACAGGGCGGAGTGGGGGTCGGTGTGCAGGGAGCTGCTCTCCCAGCACTGGCTGCTCCTTACGTCCCTCTGTTCTTAATACAGCTGTCTGAGGGCCTGCCGAGCTGTGAGGAGGGGAAATGGAGGCAGTGTCCTCCCAGAGGACAGGAGGGGGCAGAAAGCAGGAGAAACTCTCCTTTCCCTGCTCTCGACAGCATAAAACCTGCCAGGATGCACCAGGAGCTAAAAGCTGAGGGACTCCTTGAAACCTGGGGGGGTCTGGGCAAATGTCTGTGAAGTATTCAGTCTCAGTGCTGGAAGGGAGTAGATCTGGAGCTCAGCTCTGCATGGTGGAGGTTGTTCCCTCTGCTGCATTTTAATCTGTACTTGCTGCTCTCCAGTGAGGAGCAGGATGAGCTGCACTGCCAGGACACTGACTCGGATGTGCCGGAGCAGCGGGACGGCAGGTGCAAAGTCAAGTGGACACAAGAAGAGGTGAGTAGGAGCCTGGCACTTGGGTGAGAGCAGATGCCTCTGACATGGCATGGCACCCAGGGCTCGGTGCTTCCACCCCAGTTCTTACCTCCTGGTCACAGCACCACCTCCTGCTGCCTTGCTCCTGGGGGAGGCCATATGTCTGTTTTCCTGGTGTCAGATAAGGTCTTTGTGAGGCTGGGAGATACGTGGGAGCTGGAAGTGTAGTCTGGTGAGCAAGAACTCCAACCATCTTGCCCTGAGTGAGGCATCTGCTGTCTGCAGAGCTCTTGTGAGCAAAGAGGAGTTCCAAGGGATGGCTGAGGCCTCCAGGAAGCTAAATTGCACCCTGGAAATGCCCTCCCTTTTCTCTAGCAAAAGCAGGGAGCATTGAGATGGCTTAGTCATCTTGGCTGAGAGCCTGAAACTAGTTGGGATATTCTCTTCCCTCCTGCCAGTCCCTCCATCATTTTTGTTCTGTGTGAGGACTACAAGATGTCCTGTCTGCCCTGGGGTCAGAACACCAAGTGAGGAGGTCTTTGTGCAGGGATCAGAGCAGGTAATGATTTCATGCCTTAGTTTTCCCAGCCACAGCACACAGGCATGAGACACCTGTAGTGGGCTTTCTGTGAGCTCTAAGTGTGGGCACAGCTTAGCTAGGGCAGGCTTCAGGAGAGAAGTGCTATGGAGTCCTGGAGCAGTGAAAGGCAGTAGACCACTGAGCTGCTGCTGATACACCTAAACCAGTCAGCTTTCTTGGGCAGACAAAAGAAACCAGTCAGCTTTCTTGGGCAGACAAAAGCAGTGGCTGAGCTGGGAGATGGACTGTCTGGTCAGGGGTGTAGTGGGCTCTACAAACAGGTAGCCTTGGCCAGAAGGTTTGAACCAGACTGGACTGGAACAGAGCTGAGCTCTTGTTTTGTATTTGCTGTATGAGCTTGCCCTAGTGCAGAGCCCAGAACCAAGCTGTTCCAATTGCTGTGTTCTGGTTTGGGCTCCTCACTGCCAGAAGGACATTAAGGTGCTGGAGCCAGGTCCACAGAAGGGCAGCAAAGCTGGTGAAGGCTCTGGGGAACAAGCTCTGTGAACATGGGCTGAGGGAACTGGAGTTGTTTAGCTGGGAGAGAAGGAAGTTGAAGGGAGACCTCACTCTGTAACTTCCTGACAAGAGGTTGGAACCAGGTAGCTGTTGGTCTTTTCTCCCAAGTATCAGGGTGGGAGAAAATGGCTTCAGGTTGCCCCAGGGGAGGTTCAAGTTGAACATGAGGAACAATGTATTCCCTGAGAGGCTTGTCAAGGCCTGGAACAGGCTGCCTGTGGCAGTGGTGGAGTCCCCATTCCTGGAGGGATTGAAGAGCTGTGCAGATGTGGTGCTAAGGGACGTGGTTTAGTGTGGCCTGGCTGTGCTGGGTTGATGGTTAGACTTGATGACCTAAATGACCTTTTCCAACCTAAACAGTTCTGTGGCTGTAATTGGGCTCCATGTACTGCAGCACTGCTAAAGGATGGTGTGAGCTCCCTTCTTCCCCTGAACACAGAATGCAAACCCCCTCTCCTTGACACGATACCCAGCTTGTTCCCCTGATGCTCTCAGTCCAGGGGTGCTCAGTGGGTGTGGAAGTGAATGTCTCTGTTCTTTGCAGGACGAGCAGCTGAAGATGTTAGTCAGACATTATGGGCAGAATGACTGGAAGTTCCTGGCCAGTCACTTTCCTGTAAGTGCCTCCTTGCCCAGCTGGGGATGGCAGGGTTTGCATGTTGCTCCTTGTGCTCCTTGCCCTGGTGGTCTGTGTCTGTGCAGCACCCTGCACAGTGGGAGGCTGTTCTGTGGCTGCACCTCCATCTGCTCCTTCAGGGCAGGGAGGCCTTCCTGCACAGGCACCCTCAAGGGCAAGTGTTGGAGCTGGGGTGGGAAATTGAGGTCCCTGAGGCTCTGCTAATCATAGCATGTATTCTCCATGTGCTTCTGCATGTTCTTGGGGGGCAGCTTGTGTGTGTGGGACTGCCTTTGGGGCCTCCACTCTAAGGTGTGGTTCTTCTCATGCCTCCTAGAACCGCAGCGATCAGCAGTGTCAGTACCGGTGGCTCAGGGTGCTGAATCCAGACTTGGTTAAGGGCCCATGGACCAAAGAGGAGGACCAAAAGGTAAGTCAGAGCTGAAAGGAGAGGATCTGAGTGCTGGACTGTGGCTCTCTGGAGGTGTCAGACCCTTGTGTCTCTTTCTAAGCTGTGGGTAATTCTTTCAAGTGGTGGATAACCCTGAGAGCAACTCTGACCTGTTCCAAGCAGCCTAACGTAGCTCTGGTCATGATGTGCTGGAGCAGCTCCATGCCTCTTCAGCTAAACACCTTCTCCTTTTCACACAGTGCTGCTGCAGTAGGCTGCCAAGGGAGAGAGCAGAGAAGGGAATCAATTCATCTGCCTGCTGGCAGACCTCCACCTGACCTGCCATGTTGGACTGAAGGGAAAAGAGAGCTGGCATTTCCTGTGCCACAGTAGACAGGCTGCAGTGGGTGTGTGATGTCTGGGTGACTGTGACTTTTATGAGCCTCTTTCTCTGCTGATTCTAGTGTGAGCTGAGAGAGGCCAGCTCAGCCTCACCATGCTGATGTGCTTCTGAGAAGCTGGAGTGAAGTCCAACTTGTACCAAGCTTTTTTGGCTGCAAAATGTTCTCCTTTGTCTTTGTAACACTTCTGCTGCCCCATTTCTTTCCATTTTGGTCCCATTACAGGCTGTAACAGAGCCTTTTGCTTCCTATCTTGGTGTTCTGTCAAGCATGTTCTCAGGAAGCTTCTCATGGTGTCCTTCCACCTTCCTACAGCAGAGTAGTTGCTGCCTGCTTTCCCTTTGCATGTCCTGACTCTGCCAGGCTGGGCTCCAGCTTTCCCCTCCTAACACTGCACATTGCTTTGCCCTGCAGACACTTCAGCATCTTAACCTGTGCCTCAGATTGGAGTCTTTGGTCTGTTTGTCTCTGCTTGCTGGTCAAGAGTCTGCAGCAGGGATGTGTTATGAGCCAAGAGCATTGTGAACATCACCTGCCTACCCACAACATTCAGCTGAGTGCAGCTGGCCAGGGTGGAAATGCTCTTGGAGAAGCCTTCAGCCTCCTCTGTTAAGGTTTTGGTGGGCTGAATGTTGCAGGCAGTGGACTGTTTCATCCTGACTGTTTCATCTTGCCATGGGCATGCCACAGGGGCTCAGAACAGATTCTGTGCCCAGAAGCATTTGCATTGAGCCTCAGGCAGGCATGACCAAGCCCTGGGTGAAGAGGAAATGACAAAGTGGGTGGCTCTTAAGTGGCTATTTTTGGTTTTATGCTTTGGAGATCATGATGTGCATCCTGGTGCTAGCAGGACATGGAGCTGCAGCTTTGCCCTCTCCTTGGTGTGGCACACTTAAAAGGAGGCTGTGCCCAGTGTGCAGATCAGTGCAGGGCTGATAGGGAATGTTATCATGCAGCCAGGCTCTGAATAGGGAGGGCAGAGGAGCACTGGGGCATGTCAGACTTGGCCCTTGCTGAGAAATGGGCATGTGTGCCTAAATCTGGGCCTCTCTGCCCCTGGTCCACCTGCCAGTCTCCACCTCATCTTCTGCTTTCGTAGCTGCCATGTGGCACAAAGTCTGCTTGGGAACAGCCTCCTTCAGACACGTGGCTGAATCATTGCTCCCAGGCTCTGGGTCACCTCATTGGCAGTGCTGGATCCCTCCTAAGGATCAACTTTCTGTGTCTGCTTTAACCTGGTTGCAGGAGAGGTGAAGAGCAAAGCCTTGAGGTAGAATAGAATAGAATTAACCAGGTTGGAAAAGACCTTTGAGGTAATTGAGTCCAACCTATCATCCAACACCATCTAATCAACTAAGCCATGGCACCAAGTGCCTTATTCAGTCTCTTCCTAAACACCTCCAGTGATGGTGACTCCACCACCTCCCTGGGCAGACATCCCAATGGCCAATCTCTCTTGCTGGGAAGAACTTCTTCCTAGCATTCAGCCTAAACCTCCCCTGGCACAGCTCGAGACTGTGTCCTCTTGTTCTGGTGCTGGGTGCCTGGGAGAAGAGACCAACTCCCACCTGGCTACAACCTCCCTTCAGGGAGTTGCAGAGAGCAATAAGGTCTCCCCTGAGCCTCCTCTTCTCCAGGCTAAGCAACCCCAGCTCCCTCAGCCTCTCCTCACAGGGCTGTGCTCCAGACCCCTCACCAAATTTGTTGCCCTTCTCTGGACACCTTCCAGCAGCTCAACATCTTTCCTAAACTGAGGAGAACTGGACACAGGACTCGAGGTGTGGCCTAACCAGTGCTGAGTCCAGGGGCAGAATGACCTCCCTGCTCCTGCTGGCCACACTGCTCCTGATGCAGGCCAGGATGCCGTTGGCCTTCTTGGCCACCTGGGCACACTGCTGGCTCATGTTCAGACCAGTACCCCCAGGTCCCTCTCTTCCAGGCCGCTCTCCAGCCACTCTGTCCCCAGCCTGTAGCACTGCATGACTGTTACTGACCTTCCCCTCCCTGCTTCCATGTCCTCGTTTCCCTCCCCCAGGTCATCGAGCTGGTGAAGAAGTACGGCACCAAGCAGTGGACGCTGATCGCCAAGCACCTGAAGGGGCGGCTGGGGAAGCAGTGCCGCGAGCGCTGGCACAACCACCTCAACCCCGAGGTCAAGAAGTCCTCCTGGACGGAGGAGGAGGACCGCATCATTTTCGAGGCCCACAAGGTGCTGGGCAATCGCTGGGCAGAGATTGCCAAGCTGCTGCCTGGCAGGTAGGGCCTCTGCTCGCTGCTGCCTTCCCAGATGGGGGAGCCGGGGGGGCGCAGGTGTGGGGCTCATGTGCGGGGTGGGGCTGAGGGCCTGCAGGAGCTGTGGGCTCTGCTTCCAGCCTGCTGCCAATGCTGGCTTAGGATAGAATAGAATAGAGCAGGTTGGAAGAGACCTTTAAGATCATCCTGTCCAACCTACCATCCAACACCACCTAATCAACTAAACCATGCTACCAAGCACCCTGTCAAGTCTCCTCCTGAGCACCTCCAGGGATGGTGACTCCACCACCTCCCCAGGCAGCTCATTCCAATGGGCAATCACTCTCTGTGTAAAACTTCCTCCTAACCTCCAGCCTAAACCTCCCCTGGCACAGCCTGAGACTGTGTCCTCTTGTTCTGGTGCTGTTTGCCTGGGAGAGGAGACCAACCTCTGCCTGTCTACAACCTCCCTTCAGGTAGTTGTAGAGAGCAATAAGGTCACCCCTGACCCCTGTTTTCTCTCTCCTGCAGGACTGACAATGCTGTGAAGAATCACTGGAACTCCACCATCAAGAGGAAGGTGGACACAGGAGGTTTCCTCAGTGAAACTAAAGAGTCCAAGGCACTGTACTTGCTGGTGGAGGTGGATGACAAAGAGAGCCAAAGTCAACCAGGCAGCCAGGTACTGCACCAGCACTTTTACAGCAGGCAGCTGTGCCAGCTGCCCTGCTCTGCTAACAGGCTTGTCTTGGAGACCCACAATGGCTTTTGGCTCTGTTGTGCTGTTGCTGGTGGGAGAGGGAGGCTGCTTCAGACAGTGTGGGGGGCATGGTGAAGAGATGATGTGTTCCTTGTTGCTGGATATACAGCAGTAGGGGAAGTGCACAGTTGGGTTTGTTCTTGCAGACAGTGTGTGGTTTGCCAAGGCAGGCCCTTGGACAGCAGGAAGTGCAGGATCAGTGCTCCCTGCTCAGCCCAGTCCTGTGCTGCTTGTGGTGCACAGACTCTTGCTCAGATGTTCTGTGGGATGGAGGGGGAATGGGGATGTGAAGCAAGCTGAATGAGAGAGCAGGGGGAGCTGAGCGTGCCTGGGGACTCCTGCTCCTTGTCACCAGGCTTGGCCCTTCCCTTGGTTTCTACTAATGGCTGGATTTTCTCTGTTGTGTGTGCAGAGAGTGCTGCCCAGCTGGCCAGTCAGTGCCTCTGAAATGAAGGAAGAGTGTGGCAGTGATGAGGAAGTGACAGGCGTTCAGGAGCTACCTGCCGAGCTGCCAGCTGCTGAACTGGCAGAGACCAGCCCTGAGGATGCAGTGCCTGAGGATGCCTCTTCCTCTGTCACCTCACCCTACAAGTGGGTGGTTGAAGCTGCCAGCTATTTGTACCCATCATCTGTGCCAGCCTTCACTGAAGCTCTGGACATGATTGAGTCTGTAAGTAACAACCCTTTGCTCTTCCAGGGAGGCTGATCCCCACCTTTTGCCCCTGAGTGCATTTAGTGTGGGCAACCTGAGGAGAGCTGGCTCTGTCATTGGCTTGTGGCTTCCCACCCTCTCTGCTCCAGGGCTGGATTAGGCCTTTCCAGCTCTGGGCTTGGAAATTCCCCTAGCTGGATGTCCTTGGGCATGAGTGGTATGGTAGAGACTGGAGGTGCTGGCAAATCTAATCTCAAGGCCTTTATCAGTCAGTGTTCTCAGCTCTCAGTCTCACAACAGTTCAGGCTCATGCTCACTGGCTTTCCTTTCCCTCCTGTTATGGGTTGGGATAGGACAGGAGTGACTGGGAACAGGGCCAGACCCCTCGTGCTGGAGTGCTAGCACCCTTTGCTTCCCGTGGAGGTAGTGGTGTGTTGGGGCCAGCCAAGCAGCGAGGGAGGCTGGCTGGAATCACCACAGCGCTCTGCTGCCCTGCAGGGAGATGTCACTGCAGGCACCACCCTGCCTGAGGAGCTGATGGTCTGATCAGCTGTGAAGGATCCTCCTTGCATGTGTATGGGAGGGCAGAGAGCCTGTGCCCAAGGCTTAATGGCCCATCGGTGGGTCCTTAGGGGCTGCTTGTGAGGTGCCTTGGGTGCTGGTGGGGCTGAGCTGTGAAGCAGCTGACCTCTGAACCGGTCTAAGTTGTTTTTAATCTGCTCTCAACGATGTGGCCACAGCAGAGCTGTGTGCCCAGCTGCAGTGATGTGGCTGGGTGGTGTGTTTGGTGACAGTCCCTTCATTCAACCCTCTGGCCAGCCCTATCCCCAGCTGCTTTGCTTTGCCCCTTCTGTGCGGGGGTGCAGCTGTTTGTGCAGCTGTGCTGTGAACTGAGCTGGGAAACCAGCTTTACAGAAAGAGGGAAGTGTGCCCTGTGCACAAGCAGCAGCTTTCAGCTGGGTCTCTTCCCCAGCCTGGTTCTCAGCTGTGCTGGCAGCAGAGGGGAGCAGGGCTCCTTGCAGAAGCTGGGCCAGTCTCACACATTCCCTGTAGTTCACCAGCTGGCTGCTTAGTTTTCCTTCCGGGGCTGCTGGCCTCAGGCTGCACCCAGGGAGGTTTAGGTTGGAGATGAGGAACAACTTCTTCCCCCAAAGGGCTGTCAGGCCCTGGCCCAGGCTGCCCAGGGCAGTGCTGGAGTTGCCATCCCTGGAGGGCTTCCAGGGCTGTGTGGATGTGATGCGGAGGGCCATGGGTTAGCGGTGAGCTGGCGGTGCTGCTCGGCCTGCTGGGTGATCTCAGAGGGCTCTTCCAACCCAAAGGGTTCTGTGATGGTTGCCCTTGTGTGCAGGACCCGGATGGGTGGTGTGACCTGACCCAGTTTGACCTGCCTGAGGAACCCTCTGCTGGCAGCAGCAGCAGCAGCAGCAGCCCGGTGAGGCAGAGCCCCAGCAAGCCAGCGCCGGCCCTGCCCAACGTCACCGAGTACCGCCTGGACGGCCACACCATCTCCGACCTGAGCAAGAGCAGCAAGGGGGAGCTCATCCCCATCTCTCCCCACGCCGAGGGCAGCTTTGGCACGCCCCCCTCCGTGCTGAAGAGGCAGAAGAAGAGGAAGATCTCCCTTTCCCCTGTCACAGAGAGTGCCACCAGCACCAGCCTCTCCTTCCTCGACTCCTGCAACAGCATGACGCCCAAGAGCACCCCCGTCAAGACACTGCCTTTCTCTCCATCTCAGGTACAGGGCAAGGCCAGAGCCCAGGCTGTGCTCTGCTGGGGCTCACCTCTGAGCTGGTAACCCTCTTAGTGCTCTATCTAGTTGCTTTCATGCCAGGGTTTCCCATCAGCTCTGCCAGCTTTGTGTTTCTCCTCCCTTGGCTGAGGCAGTGCCAGTGCACAGGGTGTGTCTGTGCTAAAGCAAGGGGCAGAGCGGGGTTCTGACAGCCTCCAGTGCTGCTCTTCTGTCTCTGGGAGCTCCTCTGGGAGCACTTGCAGTGCCAGGGAAGCCCAGTTGTCCTGGGTGATGGGCAGGGTGTGTGCCCTCTGCGAGGAAGTAGCAGCACTGTGTGCCTGCCTGCTGCAGGGTTGCTGCAGGGCATGGTCCTTCTGTCCCAGGGCATGGTCCTTCTGTCCCAGGGCATGGTCCTTCTGTCCCCAGGGCATTGCTGCCCCAGCTCTGGGTAGCAGAGTGCCAACAAGTGGCTTCCCCTGTTTGTTTCCAGTGAGGCCATGCAGACAGGGTCAGCAGCACACACCTGGTGCAGAGCCCTGAGCTGCTGTGCTTAGGAAAGTGTTCCTGGCTTTGCCTTTGTTGCAAAAGGAACTGAGAGTCTTTCAGCCCATGCCACCCTCCTGTGAGCACACACCTGTGGAGCTCTGTGTCTTGGAGCACTCTGCTGTTCACTCCCACTAGTGTCTTGTGCAGTGTGTGCTGCTTTCCCCAGCACAGCTCCCACAGCTGCTGTTGGTCAGACCACGACTACCTTGTGCCTTCCAGGCCTTTCTCTCCCCTGTTTCTGCAGCCCTGGGTGGCACAGGGGAGAGCACCACAGGACAGTGACAGCCATTTTCAGGTGGACCTCAAATGCAAGGTCAAAACAGCCCTGGGAAATCTGAGTGGGACCTGGAGTGAGTAGCTCTGCAGAGTGCAAGATGCTGGAAGGCCTGGAGTGAGGCTGGGAAAGCCAACAGCATGTCTTGCCTCTCAGTCTGAGCTTCAGCCATCACTGGCTGTTCCACACAGAACTTCTCTCTTCCAGTTGGTTCTTGGGTACAAGCTTTGTTCCATCTGGCAGTGAAGTTGGCCTGCAGTAAAATCCTGGCAGAGCTGAGGCAGTTGGCTGTCTCCTCACAGTTTATGCTGTGAAGGTAGCTCAGGGCAAAACCTGTTGCCTTGCAGACTGTTGTGTCGTGTGGGCATCCCTCACACTGGGCAGCCTGAGGTGGGCAAAGCCTTTTGGGAGGCTGGCTTTATCTCTTTCACCATTTGCTTGATCTTATCTGGACCAGTGCAAGGAGAGACTTCTTTCCCACCCTGTAGCTGCTTGTTGTCATATCAGCTCCTCCCTTGTGGGAGCTGAATAATCCTTGTGGGGATGAGGCAACTCCCAGCAAGCTTCCATGTGTCTCTCCATGTACAGGAGTGTCTGAGTCCATGAGGGTAGCCCTGCTTTGTACTGGGACAGATCCCTCTTGTGCCACTTGCTATGGGAGGATTGTCCCTGCTTCAGAGTTTCCCTGCTGTGTAGGAGCAAGCCATGACTTGGTGCTGAGACTGAGCCTCCTCTCTTTCTTTCCTGTGCTGTGCAGTTCTTAAACTTTTGGACCAAGCAGGATACACTGGAACTGGAGAACCCATCTCTGACCTCCACACCTGTGTGCAGCCAGAAGGTGATTGTCACCACCCCTCTGCACAGGGACAAGACCCCTCTGCTCCAGAAGAACTCAGCGTGAGTCCTTTCCTCCTCTTGCTCCCTCCCCTGGGCAGCAGCTCTGCTCCTGCTCCTGAGCCTTCTGAGAGGGGCAGGGCAGGCTGGGGCATGTCCTTCAAGCTGTGTTGTCAGCCACCAGAGACAGCTCCTGTGAGCTGCAGGGAGCAGCTGTGCCATCTGCCTGGGGTGCAGCCAAGTGAGCAGTGCTGTGCTCAGCTGCTGGGGGCACTCCTGCCTCCTGTGGCTGGGAAACGTTGGGGTGAGCCCTGTGCCAGCAGGGATTTGATGTCCTCAGATCATAGTATCACAGTATCAGTCAGGGTTGGAAGGGACCACAATGCTCAGCCAGTTCCAACCCCCCTGCCATGGGCAGGGACACCCCACACTAGATCAGGCTGGCCAGAGCCTCATCCAGCCTGGGCTTAAACACCTCCAGGGACAACCACCCCAACCACCTCCCTGGGCAACCCATTCCAGAGATCCATCCCTGTGGCTCTGCCCCCTCTGCTTTGCCTGACCTGAGAGGCAGTCCAAGGCCCTAGCAGGCAGGTGGGCAGGGCTGATCTGCACAGGCAGTGTTCTGCTGGCAGACTGAACCACAGAGCATGCTCAGGTTGGAAAGGGCCTTAAAGATCATCCAGTTCCAACCCCCTTGCCCTGGTCAGGGACACCTCCTGCTAGACCAGGTTGCTCAGGTTCCCATCCAGCCTGGCTTTGAGCACTTCCAGGCTTGGAGCCTCCCCAGCTTCTCTGGGCAGTCTGTTGCAGTGTCTCACCACCTTTGAGGTGAAGAATTCCTTCCTACTATCTAATTTAAATGCAGCCTCTTCCAGCTTGAGGCTTCCATTCCTCCTCCTGTCACTCCATGCCTTAGTGAAAAGTCCCTCTTCAGCAGCTCCCTTCAAATACTGGAAGGCTGCAGCAGTGCAGTGTCTGGGGGTGCTGGCTGTGCTAGCAAAACCACTCTGCTGTTAGCATGGTCCACAGCAGCTCTCCTGTCAAGGCACTTTGAGCTGCTTTGGCCTGCTCTAAGTGCATCTGCACCCAGGGCTTCTGCTGGTCTAGCTGTGACTGTCCCAAGCCTGTGCTGGGCCTGAGCAGATCCACCAGCAGCAGCACTGCAGAGCAGGCTTGCTGCATGCTGCCTGTGCCAGGCTGGTGCTGTGCAGGGGTGCTTGGCAGCTGGCCCATCTAAAGCTTTTTCCCTGCTCAGGGCTCCTCCCTGCCTGTTTGCCCTGCTTCAGCCCCAGGAATAATCCAGCCAAGAAGGAAGCTTCTGCTGCTGCCCCCTCTCTGTGCAGTGGCTCATGTAATGAGAGGGTTTAGGAGGCTGGGGGGTGGTTTGTGTGGGTGACAGCATGTCTGATCCCTCATCTGTCCCTCTCTGCTGCCAGGTTTGTCACACCAGATCAGAAGTATGTGGTGGACAACACCCCTCACACCCCCACACCTTTCAAAAATGCCCTGGAGAAATATGGCCCCATCAAGCCTCTGGTGAGTGCTGGGCAGGTCTGGGACTGGGGGGGGAAGCAAGGGGAGATGGGGGAGGTGGCAGCAGGGCTGTGAGCCAGCTGTTACCTGTGCTGTGACAAAACACTGCTTTGTAGTGGCAGGCTGAGCTGGGAGGGTTGGAGGGGCCCTTGCCATGGTGAACATCTCAGTAGCCACAAGGCCTTCAGCTCCTCTCTCAACCAGCTCAGAAGGCCCAGACCTTGCCCTTCAGGCAGGGGCAGTGTTTGGCTGCTGCTGGCCTTGAGGGAAACCAAGGAGCTGGCACCCCTGAGGCACTGGGCCTCTCAGGGTGAGTGTTGTGGGGATGGCAGTTGCCAGCACCCCAGGCCCCCTGCTCCCTTGGTTGCTCAGCTGAGGAGGCTGTGCCTCTGGGGATCCTGTGCCTCGGTCAGGCCAACAGAGCTCTCGTTCCCAGGGGGGAAGTGAAGAGGTTGGCTTTGTGCTTGGGCTCCCCTCACCCCTCCAGAGGAGCCCTGGTGAGTCTGGGCAGCATGGCAGTGGTGACTGTCTGGTGCTGCTCCTTTTGACTCCAGCCCCAGACTCCTCACCTGGAGGAAGACCTGACAGAGGTGCTGCGGAGCGAAGCTGGCATCGAGCTTATCATAGAGGACGATGTCAAGCCTGAGAAACAGAAGAGGAAACAAGGGGTGAGATGATTTTACACCTAGAGCCTGCTGCCTGAGGGGTGTTCTGCCCAGCTTTGTTCACCCTGATGTGGATACCAGAAAGTCTGTGGCCTGTGGCTGCTGCTTGAGGGGTGCCTGAGGCTAAGGCCTGCTGGGAGCGTGTCCAGCTGTGCCCTGGCTGGGATGAACTGGGAGCAGGGCAGGAGATGCCGTGTCCAGAACTAGAGCCATGGCAGTGTGGAGCATCTGTGGCAAGCTGGGCACCCAGAATGCTGTGGGAAAGCTTTGGTGGCTTCCCTCTCCTGCTGAAAGGAGCTTTGGCTTTGAGCTGCTGGCCAGTAACAAGTCATGTTCCACAGTGCTCAGCACTGGGAGCTGTTTGTGAGCCTCTTTATCAGTGACCAGGCTGAGGGGACTGAGGGCACCCTCAGAGAGTTTGCAGATGGCACCAAGGTGGGAGGGAGTGTTGATCTTCCTCAGGATGGGCAGGCTCTGCAGAGGGACCTGGACAGGCTGGATCAGTGACCCAAGGCCCAGAGAAGGGGCAGCAAAGCTGGTGAAGGGTCTGGAGAGCAGGGCTAGGGAGGAGCAACTGAGGGACCTGGGATTGTTTAGCCTGGAGTAAAGGAGGCTGAGGGGAGAGCCTGCCTCTCTACAACTTCCTGAAAGGAGACTGGAGCAAGGGCTGTGGTGTTCCCTCAGGTAGCAAGTGGTAGGACAAGGGGAAATGGCCTCAAGTTGCACCAGGGGAGGTTTAGGTTGGGTATTGGAAGACAATCCCATGAAAGGGTTCTCAAACACAGGCTGCCCAGGGAGGGGCTGGAAGGCAGAGATGTGCTGAGGGACATGGCTTAGCACCAGCCTTGGCACAGATAGAAGAGGGTTGGGCTGGATGATCTTTAAAGGCTTTTCCAACTGAAACCCTTCTGGGCTTCTGTGAAATCAGTGGCTCTGGGTGGCAGGAGGAGAGCCCTGGAAGCTGCACTGCCCTGGGGTGGGAAAGGCTGCAGCTTGTGGCCTTCCCATGGGGGCAGTGCAGCCCTGGGGTGATGTGTGCTGGCTGTGCACCCTGGGCTCTGAGGGTGGGAGGTCTCTGGGTGCTTTTTCGTGACCCCTGTTTGAATCTGGGCCCTTGGGCTGGGAGGTCTCTGGGTGCTTGCTGCTGACCCTTGTTTGAATCTGGGCCCTTGGGCTGGGAGGTCTCTGGGTGCTTGCTGGTGACCCCTGTTTGAATCTGGGCTCTTGGGCTGGGAGGTCTCTGAGTGCTTTTTGGTGACCCCTGTTTGAATCTGGGCCCTTGGGCTGGGAGGTCTCTGAGTGCTTTTTGGTGACCCCTGTTTGAATCTGGGCCCTTGGGCTGGGAGGTCTCTGGGTGCTTGCTGCTGACCCCTGTTTGAATCTGGGCCCTTGGGCTGGGAGGGCTCTGGGTGCTTGCTGCTGACCCCTGTTTGAATCTGGGCCCTTGGGCTGGGAGGTCTCTGGGTGCTTGCTGCTGACCCCTGTTTGAATCTGGGCCCTTGGGCTGGGAGGTCTCTGGGTGCTTGCTGCTGACCCCTGTTTGAATCTGGGCCCTTGGGCTGGGAGGTCTCTGGGTGCTTGCTGCTGACCCCTGTTTGAATCTGGGCCCTTGGGCTGGGAGGTCTCTGGGTTCTTGCTGCTGACCCCTGTTTGAATCTGGGCCCTTGGGCTGGGAGGTCTCTGGGTGCTTGCTGCTGACCCCTGTTTGAATCTGGGCCCTTGGGCTGGGAGGTCTCTGGGTGCTTGCTGCTGACCCCTGTTTGAATCTGGGCCCTTGGGCTGGGAGGTCTCTGGGTGCTTTTTGGTGACCCCTGTTTGAATCTGGGCTCTTGGGCTGGGAGGTCTCTGAGTGCTTTTTGGTGACCCCTGTTTGAATCTGGGCCCTTGGGGTGGGAGGTCTCTGAGTGCTTTTTGGTGACCCCTGTTTGAATCTGGGCCCTTGGGGTGGGAGGTCTCTGAGTGCTTTTTGGTGAGCCCTGTTTGAATCTGGGCCCTTGGGCTGGGAGGTCTCTGGGTGCTTGCTGCTGACCCCTGTTTGAATCTGGGCTCTGAGGGTGGGAGGTCTCTGGGTGCTTTTTGGTGACCCCTGTTTGAATCTGGGCCCTTGGGCTGGGAGGTCTCTGGGTGCTTTTTGGTGACCCCTGTTTGAACCCTGTCCCCACAGCTGCGCAGGAGTCCCATCAAGAAGGTCAGGAAGTCTCTGGCCCTGGACATTGTGGATGAAGACATGACACAGAATGTGCCTGCCCTGCCCAAGACTGTCTGCTTCAAAAGAACCCAGGTGAGGGCTCCCAGCACAGGTGGAAGCAGCTCCTGCTCCAGAGGGAGTCAGCACAGAGCCATGGTGGGAGTTTTGCCGCCTGCAGCTGCCTCTGAGCACACATGTGGGTGTGGGTGAAGGGCTGAGCTTGTTAGCTGGCCTTTTGGCCAGGCCAGGGATTTATTTGGGGGCACATTAACTTGCTGCTTACATTATTTTTTTCCTCCTTCTTTGCAGCCTGTGAATTTCCTGTCCAGGTCCCTGAGCCTCTCCTCCTCCAGCAGGAAGAATGACAGTGGCTTGCTCAACAGGGCCTTTGTGCAAGTGCAGCCAGAGAAGATGTCCTACAGGAAAATGCCAAGCCACTTCAGACCACCAGCACCAGTAAGCCCTTCAGTTCCCAGGCAGGAGGTCAGCTGGTAGTGCTGCCCTTGCCCCTCCTCAGCAGCAGGAGTGAGGAGAGGAGGCACTGTGCTCTCCTGTGGAGGCATCAGGGCTGTCTTAGCACCAAGGTTTGGAGATGCTGCTGAGCTGCAGCTTCCTCCTGCCTCTTTGCACTCCTGCCTTTCTGCAGGGGCTCAGAGCCCTGTGGCAGATCTCACCTGTGGCCTGCTTAGTGTGTTTGGCCCTGGATTTCCCCATGGGAGGCTGCTGCTTCTCCCACTCCATCAAGGAAGTGGGATGATTGATCCAGCAGTGAAGTCAACCTCCCTGTTTCCAGTGAGCTCTCCTTGGGCAGACAGCAGCAGGTTCTTCTGTCTTGTTTCTCTGGGCATGGCAAGTCTGCCAAGTGCTGTGTCAATGCTGACCCCAAAGTCTGCCAAGTGCTGTGCCAATGCTGACCCCAAA
The DNA here is from genome assembly GCF_026170545.1 of Melanerpes formicivorus. Taxonomy (NCBI): domain Eukaryota; kingdom Metazoa; phylum Chordata; class Aves; order Piciformes; family Picidae; genus Melanerpes; species Melanerpes formicivorus. Next base: position 13,262,501 of record NW_027142371.1, on the reverse strand, counting down.
GGTGTTTTCCCCCCCTGTGATTTTTAGGGTGCCTCTGGGTGGTGGTGGTGAAGGCTGTGGGCAGCACAGGCTGGCTTTGCCCTGCAGCATACCTGAGCCCCTGGCAGTGCAGAGCTCAGCTGACATGTGCCCCCCTGGGCCTTGTGCTGAGGATGGAGCTCTTGCAGCTGCTCTGTTCCTCAGCTCCACACAGTTGTGTCTGGGTTGTGCTGGAGTCACAGCAGCTGCAGATGCCCTGTGGGACACAAACACTTCCTTGTGCTCTCAAATCTTCCCCACTCCCTGTGTGTGCAGGCAGAGAGCTCCTTGCCTTGTTAGCAGGGCTTGGAGAAGGAGACTGGGACCAGTCTGCAGGTGCTGCCTTGGGCCAAGCCATGGGAGCTCTCTGGTAGCTTGAGTGGGGATGGAGTTAGTGAGCTCCCTGGGGAGGGGGGAAGCTGCAGCTGGGGGCTGGGGGGCTCTCTGCAGGTGTGGGGGTGCCCTCCCATCCCAGGTGAGTGGTGCCTGGCTGAGCAGCCTTGGTTCAGTCTTCAGGACTGCAGGTTGCATCTCTCCCTGCATTAGAGCTGTCCTGTGAAAGCTCTTCCTCCTGACAAACACATGCTGCTCAGCCACAGAGTCCCTGCCCCTTCTTAGTATAAAACCTGCTTCAGCACTTCCATTTCTCCTCCTCTGGAGACATCCCAAGCCTGCCTGGACACTGCCATCCTGGGCACCCAGCCGTGGGTCACCCTGCTTTAGCACAGGGTGGGGAGGCTGACCTAGGTGATCTCCAGAGGTCCCTTCCAGCCCTCACTCTGCTGGGGTTCTGGGACTTATTTATGCTGCCTTTGAACAACAGGAGATGGATGTTGTGTTCATCCTCTGCCTTACCCACCTTGGCTTTCTCTCCCCTCTCCAGATGACCAGGGCTTGGAAAGCAGTAGCCTGTGGTGGAACCCAAGACCAACTCTTCATGCAGGAGAAAGCTCGACAGTTTCTGGGCATGCTGAAACAGAGTCACACATCAAGGACCTTGATCTTGTCATGAAGGATTGCTCTGCCCTTTTGTTTGTTCCCCCTTTTGGTTTGCTTTTGCCTTAATTTTATTTTATTGCTTTAAAGGTGGGCTTTTGGTTCCTGTTTTGTCAGGAGGGAAAGGGGGAACCACAGAAGCAATAACCTCTGCCAGGCTGTGGGGCTGTGAGGTGGAGTTTTCCCTTCTGCTCCCAGGGGAGATGGGTTTCATTGTGATAGCTGGGGCTAAGTGCTGGCTAGTGTGTGGAATGCAGGGCTGGGGCTCCTGATGGCCAGGCAGCCAAGGGAGGGCTGGGGAGCCAGCAGCAAGACCTGGCTGGGGTACAGCAGAAGCACTCAGCAGCCTGGAGCAGCCTGTGCCCCTCCCAGCCTGCCTGCCTGTCCTGCTGGACGCTCTGGTACCTCAGGAATGGCTTTTGTGAGGGTTCCTGCATGGCTTGTGGATGGAGTGGCTCCCTGCTCCTCCAGGGGGAGGGCAGGGGATGTGCTTTGGGCTGACCCCCGTTTGAAGCTGGCCCCTGGCTCCCTGTGGGCTGGGCTGTGCAGCAGGTGTCTCTCCTCAGGGCTGTGCCTCTCCCCCACCCCCCTAAATAAACTATGGTGCTAACATCACCCTCTCACCTGGACTCTGACTCTGCCCAGGGCCTGGGGGGAGGCAGTGCTGTGCTGGGGTGGCCTGATGCAGCAAAGCACTGGGTTCCAGGTGGGATCTTGGCTTTCCTTGCAAGCAAAGTTCCTGGAATAGAACAGAATAGAACAGACCAGGTTGGAAGAGACCTTCAGGATCCTGTTGGCTTCTCAGCATGGAGGGGGAGGGATGGTTCCCCCCCACCCTCTTCAGAGGTGTGGCTGCTTCATGGGAAGGTGCCTCAGGATGTTTGCCTTGGCATGGCTGGGGTCTCTGCAGAGGGCTGTGGGCTGGAGGAGAGCACCAAGAGTGTGTGATACAGCAGAGCCTTTTCTGTCCTTCCTTCCTTCCTGTGGAGGCCAAAGCTGCATCCATGCAGCTGTTCCAGTGTGGGAGCAGTAGAATAGTCTCCTGCTCTGACATAGCCAAGGATGAAATGTGGCTGCTGCAGCAGGGCTAGCTCTGCAATTGGGGACATGCTGGAAAGATGGAGGAGCAGCTCTCTGCTCAGGCTCTGCTGGCCTGGGCTGTTCCTGCCCTGGGTAGGTTGACAAAAGCAAGCCCAGGGCTGGCTTTGCTTCCTGGAGCCACCAGCAACAGGGAGCCACAGAATCACAGAGCTGTCAGGGTTGGAAGGGACCTCAAGGCTCAGCCAGTCCCAACCCCCTGCCATGGGCAGGGACACCTCACACTGCAGCAGGTTGCTCACAGCCACCTCCAGCCTGGCTGCAAAACACCTCCAGGGATGAGGCTTCCACCACCTCCCTGGGCAGCCTGTGCCAGGCTCTCACCACCCTCCTGGGGAAGAACTTCTTCCTAAGACCCAGTCTGAGTCCTGAGCAGGCAGGAGGATCAATGGGGGTGTGAGCCTGGCCCATGTGCTTGGGAGCTGCCCCTAAAGGAAAGGATTATTAGGCTGAGGAGCATTAACTGCTGCTCTGCTGCTGTAAATCCAGAGAGCCAGGCTGCCCTGCCTTGTGGAGTGCTTACTAAGGAAGATTGAGGGGCAGAAAATTACCAGGGGAAGTAAGCAAGGCCTAGCACAGGTAATGAGCAAAAATGCAATTAGCTTTTGATTGGGAATTGAAGCTCCTCTGGTGTAGCTCTAAGCAGCCCAGCTCAGCTCTCCCAGGGCTCAGGGGTAGGCACTGCTCTGCAAAGGGGGACACGAGGCCCCCACTTTGTTTTGCTGTGGATCTGGGGGCTCTGCCTTGTTTCCAGTAAAGCTCTCATCCAGATTGAACTTCACACTGGCTTTGGAGTGCCTGGACTAGAGCTGGAGACCCCAGGAGGGAGTTTTGCTGGGCAGTTCCTCCCTCTGTCCCTTGGCTGTGCTCAGGCTGTTGGCCCTCTGCAGCAGCAGCAGCTCTGGGGGTGTGCAGCCCTCATCCACAGAGAGCAACTCAGACATTTAATTCAGCTTTAAGCAAAGAGGAGGAGGAAAGGGTCCCAGGAGCCTCTGAATCACCCATGGCTCAGCTTGCTTGGGAGGCTGCAGAAACCCTGAGCTGCTGCTTTAGTTTCAACTCTTCAATTGCTTTTGGCATTCCACATTCCCCAGCAGAGCAGATGACCTCCTGCTTGGACCCAGACATGGATAAAGCACTGATTTTCATCAGGGGAAGAGCAGAGCTGGAGCTGCTGGGTGCTGGCCATGCCTTGACAGCAAGTGGGATGTCACTTCAGCTGGGAGAAGCCCTGAGGAATCAAAACCAGTGGAGTAAGGAGACAAAGAGAGGACAGCCTGGGTTCTCTCTTGCCAGCAGGGTGGTGCTGAGATTGCACAGCTCCAAGCCCAGCAGGGTGGGAGCTGCTGTGTCCCTCAAAGGGCTCTGGGCTGCTGGGCTTCTTCCTGCTGCTCAGGAAGGATTTCACAGCCTTTTCATCTTGTTCCCACAGCTGCTGCTGCTGAAGCCCTGCACAATCAGCAGGCTGCCCGCGGGGGGCTTCTGGGCACAGCAGCCGTGGGGAGAGCCATCCCTGCAGGCAGCTGCCAAGGGCTGCACACTGCAAGTGAAGGGTTCTGCCCTGCTTTGGGTGTTTCCTGGGGCTGAAGGGAATCAAATGTGGCTGAAGGGATGCATCCCGTTCCCTGCTTGCTTTCAAACCCATTGCTGGCAGAGCAAATGCTTTGCCTGCTCCCATGCCAAGGATTTCCTCCGGCACAGCTGCCCTGGAGGGGTGGCACAGCCTCCTCTCAGCTGCTGACCTGCAGCAATCACTGGTGCAGCCCCAGCTTGCCCTGCTGACCTCCCCAAAACACAGCATTTAGCAACTAATGGGATGGCACAGAGCAAAGTAAATTGCAGAGCACGAAATGATGACTAATTGCTCGGTGGTGCTGTGGAGGTTGGAGTCTGAGCACAACCTGGCGCTGCCTGATGCTTCCAGGAAGGCCAAGTGAGGCTGCACAGTGTCCTGGGGCTTTGTCCTCCTGGAGCAGCTGTGTGGTCACACAGTACACCAGGGCTGGTGGCTGCACAAGGAGCTCCCTTCAGGATCCCAGCCTGCTCCCCAGGGTGCAGATCTGCTGCTCCATCCTGCACCCAGCGCCAGAACAAGAGGACACAGTCTCAAGCTGTGCCAGGGGAAGTTTAGGCTGGAGGTGAGGAGGAAGTTCTTCCCAGAGAGAGTTGTTAGCCATTGGGATGTGCTGCCCAGGGAGGTGGTGGAGTCCCCATCCCTGGAGGTGTTCAAGAGGGGACTGGATGTGGCACTTGGTGCCATGGTCTAGTCATGGGGTCTGTGGTGACAGCTTGGACTTGATGATCTTGGAGGTCTCTTCCAACCTTGGTGATTCTGTTCTCCTCCTGCCTTCCCACACAGGGCAGAGAGGTTTCTCCAGGCTGTGGGTGTTCTACAAAAAGAGGGCTGAATTTCCTCTTGGTGACTAAATCTGAGCTGGTTGCACCTCTGTGGTGTTTCCTGAGCTTTATCACAACTCACTGCAGGGAGGGAGGCTGCCTCAGGCTAGGCCCTGTGATGGGTGCAAGGGGATGCTGAGCTCAGGGTAGGCATCTGGGGCTCCTTTTTTTGCCCCCAGACTTGCTTGGGCCATGACTCAGAGCAGCCAAATGCCACTTCTGCTGCCTTTGCTTCTGGCATTCATTGAACAGTTGCTAAGCAATAACCTTGTGAAGCTTTCCACGTGCTTTAGTTAGTTACTTAGGCACTCTGACCTGGGAGTTGAAAGGTTTAGGAAACTGAAAGGACACTTTTAGCCTGGTAGATACGTGCTGAGGATTAGCTGAGCAGCTCCTGGGTTTTGCAAGAGATGGAGGCAACTTGGAGAAGGCTCCAAGGTGACCTAATTGTGACCTTCCAACATCTGAAGGGGGCCTACAGGAAAGCTGGGGAGGGACTGCTCAGGATCTCAGGGAGTGATAGGACTAGGGGGAATGCAATGAAGCTGGAGGTGGGGAGGAAGTTCTTCCCCATGAGAGTGGTGAAGCCCTGGAATGGGTTGTCCAGGGAGGTGGTTGGGGCCCCATCCCTGGAGGAGTTTAAGCCCAGGCTGGCTGAGGCTCTGGGCAGCCTGATCTAGTGTGGGGTGTCCCTGCCCATGGCAGGGGGGTTGGAACTGGATGATCCTTGTGGTCCCTTCCAACCCTGACTGATACTATGAGACTATGAACTTGTGTGAGGAGCTGGGTGCAGCTGGACAAGGAAGACTAACTGCTCTGGAAACTTAGAATCCTCCCCCTGTGTTTCTGGAGTGAAGAGGAGGAAGAGGCTGCAATTCTTCATCTCTGCCAGTACAGAGCAGTAAAAGATTTAAAACATGGTAGTAGGTCAGGGAAAAGCTTTTGCTGTGGAAACCAAAGGGTTGGGAGTGAGGAAATCATAGACTGCTTTGGGTGGGAAGGGGCCTTAAAGATCATCTCGTTCAAAGTGCCCTGCCAGGGCTGCCTCCTACTAAGCCAGGCTGCTCAATGCTCCATCCAGCCTGGCTGTGAATGGTTCCAGGGCTGGAGCCCCCACACCACCTCTGGAAAACCTGTTCCAGTGGCTCACCACCCTCATGGTGGGAGAGTTTCTTCCTGATGTCTCATCTAAAGCCAGCTTCCTCCACTCCTCACTGCAGCTGCTGGAGCTCGAGTGCAAAGTCAGGTAGAGAAGCAACCTGGTCTAGTGGAAGGTGTCTCTGTCCTTGGCAGGGAGGTTGGAACTAGATGACCTTTAAGGTCCTTTCCAAACCATTCTGTGACTCTGTGAAACCTGTTTTTACTGCCCTGTGCTTGCACAGCTGCCCCAGCAGTGGTGCTGCTGGAGTGACCAGGACCATGCTGCCACGTGGGGATGCTGCTGGGCTTAGAAACCTCCACTATCAAATCAGAATCTGCAGCCCAGTCACAACACAGCCTGTTATCTGTAATTGTGCAGCAGGTAATGTGTGCCAAAATTGCTGCCAGGTCTGCCCAAAAGGGCTAAATTTAGGGGAGGGAAAGGAAACAAATGCTTTCAGCTGCAGCTCTGCTGATGTGTTTGCCTGTTGCCAGGGTTTGTGTAAACTCAGGGCTGAATTAAGCCAGAGCAGCCCCAGTTCATGTCTGAACCTGCTGTTTCTCAGGCCCTGCAGAGGCAGACAAACACAAAATCGATATTTGCTCTGCCTCTGGGGAAGTTTCCTTTACAGATTAATTTCTGCCTAATAATCCCTCTGGTCGCAGCTCCTCGGAGCCCTCCCTGCGTGGGAGCCGGCTCCTGCCCCGCAGCTCCATCCCTTGGTGCTCCAGGACTGCTGCGTCCAAAGGAGAGTGCGAGAAGCCGCCCTGCCCCAAGGACTGGACCAGAGCAGCCACAGCACCTTCCCCTTGCAAGGGGGAAGCTTTCCCCCCCTCTCTGGGTGCCAGGATCCCTTTCCCGAAGGAGAGGTGGGCAGCGTGCCCTGGGAATGCCGCCGGGCGGAGCCAGGGTTGCACACCGGACCCGTGCGGAGCCAGGGGGTCGCTTTTGTCCCTCAACTGGGAGTCATTTCTGCTCCGCGGGTTGTTCCCCGCTCCGGCCACGAGGCGGCGGTGTTGCCACGCTGCAGAGCCGGCTCCCAGCCGCCGGCCGGGCTCCGCTCTCCGGGAGCGCTGGGAAAGGCAGGAGGGCAGAGGATCAGAATCGCCCGGGAGGGAAAAGCGCTTTCACATCACCGCGGCCATACGAGCACTGCCAGGTCACCACTAAACCATGTCCCTCAGCAGCACATCTACACGGCCTTGAAGCCCTTCCAGTGATGGGGACCCCAGCGCTGCCCCTGCGCAGCCTCTGCCGGGGCTTGACGACTCTTTGGGGTCAGAAATTGTTCCTCATGTTCAGCCTAAACCTCCTGGTGCAGCTTCAAGCTGTTCCCTCTCATCTTGTCATTTGCTACTTGGGAGAACAGACCAACCTCCACCTGGTTCTGATGTCATTTTGGGAGCTGCAGAGAGTGAGGTCTGCCCTCAGCTGCCTTTTCTCCAGGCTGAACAACCTCAGTTCCCTCAGCAGCTCCTTCCTAGACCTGTCCTCCAGACCCTTCACCAGCTTCATTGCCCTTCTCTGGACACACTTTCAGCACCGAGCCAAGTGGAAAGAGGTCAAGTGCCTCTTTTTCTCAGGGAGAAGTAAGACGGATCCTGGAAGCAGACCTGGAGTAAGCAGCTAAATGCCATCACCTTTGTGTCTGCAGCAGGAGGTGAGAGTAAAGCCTGCTTAGCCTGGGCTTTTGGTGGCAATATCAAGGTTAGAGGAAGGTCTGTTCAATCCTCCTCTGAGCTCTCTTCATGCTTTTCTGCTAAAATATGGAGCTGGGCAACTCTGCCAAGGTGCTCTGACATCACTGAGTGCTTCTGAATAAATCCTAGGTGTCTGCTAGAGTGATGCATGTGCCCCTCTCACAGTGGTGACACAGCCCTGCAGACTGCAGCCAGGCTGGGATGCTGTTCCAGGTGAGCAACTGATTGCCCTGACACTGGAGGGGCATGGGAGAGGAATCTTTGGGCAGCCTTTCAGTCAGGCTCCCCCCACCTAAGTCAGCGTTGAGCAGGTTGCCCAGAAATTCAGATCATCATCATCTTTCTGGTGTGGCTTGGTAGCAGGCAGCTAATCAATAATGAGGGGTCAGCAGTTTTTTTAGGCTCTCAGGATTAGCTGCAGGTTTAAGAGGAGGATCATGTGCGTGTCTGAGCCGTGGTGTGCAGATGTGGCAGGCAGCTAGGTTGCAGGGAAGCAGCCCTGACCCACATTTTGGAGTGGTTGTATTATTGTTCTCATTGGTGTGTGCTTAAAAAAAAGGTTACAGACTTAATCCTCTTCTTCCTCCACCTGTCCCAATTTATCCAATCCCTCTTATTCAGGATCCAACAAAGACTCTTTGCCTTATCAGGTAGATGATAGCAGGCTGCCCAGCGAGGTTATGGCGTCTCCTTCTCCGGAGGCTTTCAGGAGATGTTGTGATCCTGGGCAGCCTGATCGTGGTGACCCTGCTTTAGCAGGGGGGTTGGACTAGGTGATCCCCACAGGTCCCTTCCAACCCACTGTGTCTCTGTAGAGGTGGCCCAGCCCCCCTAAACTTCACATTATTTTATGGATCTCCTCCCTGCTGTGCTGCAGGGGTGAGCTGCTGGCCACTGAGGTGCTGGTGACGTCTCCTGTTCCAACAGATCAGTGAGGGGTTGCTGAGACCTGGAGGTCAGTGGAACTCCATGTGTGAGCTGCAGTTCAGGAGCCCCATCGTGTCCTGGTTTGCCAGGGCAGCTGTGATGCTCTTGTGGGTACTGGCCCGTTTCAGGAGGAGACTTGATGGGGTGCTTGGAGCCATGGGTTAGTTGTTTAGGTGGGTTGGATTGGTTGATGGTTGGACATGATGATCTTGAAGGTCTCTTCCAGTCTCTTCCAGTCTCTGCTCTGCTCGTCTCTGCTCTGCTCTTCTCTGCTCTGCTCTGCTCTTCTCTGCTCTGCTCTTCTCTGCTCTTCTCTGCTCTGCTCTTCTCTGCTCTGCTCTGCTCTGCTCTTCTCTGCTCTGCTCTTCTCTGCTCTGCTCTTCTCTGCTCTGCTCTTCTCTGCTCTGGCTGCTGTCGTGGTTGTACCTAAAGGCTGTTTTGCAGTCACCTCACCTGGGAGTTGAGGGAAGGAAAGCTCCTCAAAGTCTTCCTTTTCCTGTGAACTTAGAGTAAGGCCATACAGCTCCAAATAATGGTGGCACCCCCTCACTTTGCTTGGCAGCCTGAGGTCTCAGCCCTGTAGCAAGCACAGAAGAGGTGAGTGAAATATCTGCTGTGTCAAAGGCTGAGAGAAGAGGCAGCTCTGTCTGCACAGAGGCCTCCTTGCAGGGAAGTGACAGAGCAGGCTTGGCTTTAAATGTGTTGTCCTTTCTGGAGTGGTTTGATGTGGAGACAAATCATCTGCATGAGCTGGCTAAGGCTCTGCATCTAGCTGCTGAACCAGGCTGTGCATCTTCCATCTGTCTTGTAGCACACAGCAAGGTGTTTGTGGTGGGTGCTGGGCTCTGCAGATGGTGTTTGTGTAAGGGCAGAGCACCTTGTGACCAGCACAGCACCTTCCTGACACGTTTGGTGCTTACACCAACCTGGCCTGGTGCTGATGCTGTGTGGAGCAGGAGGTTGGATGAGGCAGCTCCAGCCTGACTTATCTGATCATTTCCCAGCAGTGCAAAGTTTTACCAGCCCATGCTGGGCACAGCTAAGTGCTCTCATCCTGCTGCCCAGGCTGGCACAGCTAATGCAAGCCACTGCTGCCTTGGTGTGCTGTGGGAGGAGGTCAAGGAGTCCCCTCATGTTGCTGCCCTTGGCATAACAGAGAGATGGTGAGGCCCTGCCTCCCTCTGCATAGCTGCACCATGAAACCTTTGCCTGGTGACTACACCCATCTCTGGGTCATCACCATCAGCTCTTCATCTCCCTTATCTTTTCCAGCTGCTTCTGTCTTTCTCTGAATCCCATTAACCTCAGCAGCATAAGGAAAACCCTTCAGACAGGAGCTCGCCCAGCTCAGCCCCTCAGAGCCTCCTTCATCCCTAGCAGGGACAATCTGCCTGTCTCACAGGAAGGAGACCCTCAAGGAGGAAATCCCCCAGAACTGTGAGGGGTGCAGCAGCAGCCTGTACTGACTGCCAGGCAGTGAACTGCAGGCAGGCTGCTTGCTGGGAGTGAGCCAGCCCCATGGCACCGTGTGCTGGGCACCAAGAAGGTGATCAGAGCAGGAGCTGCTAATTCAAATAGAGCTGCAGTGAGAAGCTGCTTGTGCAATGGCCCCTGAAATGCTGTTTGTGTAGCTGATGAGGCAGTTCATGCTCCACAGGGAAGTCAGTGCTGCATGTATGGAAACTGTGGGTCTGCCCCACTGCCACTGCCTCTCCAACCCTGTGGTCCCTGTGCAGCCACGCAGGAAGTCCTGCTCCCATCCTTGTTCATCCCAGCACCTGCAGCCTTTGCAGCAGAGCTCAGGGTAGGCTCTTGGTACAGTTTGCACTGAAATTATGCCTAAAGGTGCTGGCTGTGATGTTTAGTGAGGGAGGGGTGGGATGACCCAGCTGCCTGGGGAAGCAGTGGCTGCGGTGTGAGTAGTGGTGGCAAGGAGGAGCCTCTCAGTGACTCCTCTCCTGCAGCACCCACTGAGAGCTGGCTATTTGCTTAGCCCCAGCTCCATGTGGGAAGTGTGGGGAGCTTCAGTTTAATCCCTGTTTGCCAAAGTGCTTTGAGATCACTGAAGGATAACCCTGGCCTTTGATGGTTTGTTTAATGAGCCAGACCCCAACAGGCTCCTCTCTCGTTACTCCCTGTCCATGGGGGCTGAGCAGAGGCAGCATTTACTCAGGTGGCAAAGTCAAACATGATCAGTGCACCTCTTAAGCAGACTGGCACACAAATTAGGGGTGAGCCACAGCAGATAATTCCTCTTGCAATGAGCATGGCAAATCAGAGAGGACAGGAATTAGGTGGCTCTCTCTTTGACACTGTCTCTGATCGCCCTTGTTGGGCAGGAGCTGCTCTGCAGACCACAGCTCTTGCTTTGCCTCCAGATGTGTAAATGTCCAAGCACCTTCTACTGATATTTTTCCCCCCTCCTCCAAGCATCTGTGCCTGTTCCAGGTGCCTTCTTCCACCAAGATTTGCTCCTGCAGAAAAGTCTGAGTGAGGGAAGATGTTGGTGCAAGGATAAGCGTGGCCACAGGAGCCCCGAGGTGCTGCTGAAGTTCAGTGTGAATTGTGGGTCAGGGCTGGCCTGGAGCTGAGCTGAGCTCCTGCTGGTGCAGGGTTGGGGTTTCTGTTTGCTCTATTTTTGTGTGAGCCACTTCCTGGAGTTGTTCTCACCACAACCCTGCAAGGCAGAGAAACACTAGGGCGTGAGGGGAGCTCTGACCAGGGAGCCACACAGAGCTGCCCCTCTGTAATGGGAGAGAAAAAAAGAAGGTAGGAAAAACCTCGAGGAGGCAAACTTGGATTGCTGGAGAACATCATCTCCACATCCAGGCACTGACAAGGAGTCCCTCCTGGGCTGGGCAGGGATGTCTGATGTGAGGGGGCAATGCCACCGCTGGGAGGCTGGGCAGGGAGTGAGGGATGCACAGGGGTCCAGGCTGAGAGGGAAGAGAGACTCTACCTTTTGATGTGCTGAAGGAGGGACCTTGCTTCCAGCCACTGCTTGCTTAATGGCTTCCAGGACCATTCATTGCCCTGGCAAGTCAAGCAGCAAGCCCAGAGCAGTGATTCTATCTGCTTGCCACGACGTCTCCTTCTACCCCAATGCACTTTCCCCTCTCCTTCTGGCCCAGCTGATGACTCAGCCCTGAGATACAGGGGAGGGGATCTCCAAGCCAGTGAATCCACACAGGAAGATTTGTGAGCAGCCAGCCACACAATTCCAGCCCCAGGCAGACGGGAGGAAGAGCCTGCAGTGGGCAGTAGTGTCCTCCCCACTCTAGTCATGAGGTCTGTGGTGACAGGTTGGACTCGATGATCTTTGAGGTCTCTTCCAACCTTGGTGATACTGAATACTGAAAGAACATCCTCCCTGCAAGTGCTGCCTTATTGATCAAGCATTTCTGATCCATGCTGTGGGGCTGGCTGCAGGCTGAATTCCACCACAACAAGGTCTTTCCCCACCCCCCTCCCCCTTTTCTTTGCTATCTCTGCTCCTCAAGGGTGGAGAGGGTGAAGGAAGTTTGGTGTGGAGCAGGAATTCATTTGTCTAATAATGGCTCTTGATGACTGGCAAAGGTTATTTTCTGATTAGCCATCTAATTATAAACTAGCCAACAGTTTCATCTTCTCCCCATCTGCAGCAGCTGAGTTAGGAAACGTCCTTCTTTTATGCAAATCCTGGGGATATTGCTTCTCTAACCTCCCAACCCTGCTGGCTGTCAATAAGGCTTGTGTGGAGCAGAAATCTCAGGGCAGAGGCAGAGCTCCACTCGGCTGTGAATCAAATGTGGTGAATCAGTTCTGCAGGAGGGCCCAGGGGGTGTGGCTGATGGGGGAGATGTGAGCAGGGGGCAGGCACGGTGCCTAACCCAATGGCATGGCTGAAGGGAGGTTGTAGCCAGAAGGGGGTTGGTCTCTCCTTCCAGGCAACCAGCACCAGAACAAGAGGACACAGTCTCAAGCTGCACCAAAGGAAGTTTAGGCTGGAGGTGAGGAGAAAGTTCTTCCCAGAGAGAGTTGTTAGCCCTTGGAATGTGCTGCCCGGGGAGGTGGTGGAGTCCCCATCCCTGGAGGTGTTCAAGAGGGGATTGGATGTGGCACTTGGTGCCATGGTTTAGCAGTCAGGAGGTGTTGGGTGACAGTTTGGACTTGATGATCTTTGAGATCTTTTCCAACCTTGGTGATTCTGTGATTCCAGAATTAAGGAGGTGCTGGCACGGGCACCAGGAGGTGGGAGGGATGGGTGTCTGTAGGGAAGGGTTGTAGAACCATAGGACTGTCAGGGTTGGAAGGGACCTCAAGGCTTAGCCAGTTCCAACCCCCCTGCCATGGGCAGGGACACCTCACACCACAGCAGGCTGCTCACAGCCACATCCAGCCTGGCTGCAAACACCTCCAGGCATGAGGCTTCCACCACCTCCTTGGGCAACCTGTGCCAGGCTCTCACCACCCTCCTGGGGAAGAACTTCCTAACATCCAAGCTGAATCTCCCCATTTCTGTGGTGGGTTTTCTTTTCATTGATCATCCAAGAGCTGGAGAGGTGAAGATGTCCTCATGCTCAGACTATGCAGGCACTGAAGGAGAGTTGCCCTGTGTTGGACTTGATCTTTGAGGTCTCTTCTAACCTTGGGGATTCTGTCTCTGCTGCACTCTGGAGCAGCATTTCAGGAAGCCTTTATGGAGAGTGGTTGTGATGGTGGCAGGGACCAGGCTGAGCAAGGAACAAAACCAATCAGGCTTTTGCTGCTTGAGCTCTGTCATCCCCAGCTCTGGGGACAGTAAACTTTATGGCTGGGTGGCAAATATCCTTCCTTGGATGTGAGATGTGCTAAAAACCTACTTGACCTGTGGGCAGGACAGTTTTACAGCACTGTCAGCACAGGTGTAAAAATTGACTACTGAGGAGTCTGTAACCTCAGAGGTGTTTTGGAAGTGGATGCCAGCTGCAGAAGGGTGATGTGAGGCTAGGGCACAGCAGCTGCTGGCACAGTGCCTGTAACCCTTCCAAGAGCATCTGCCAGTGTGAAGAAAGCACAGTGGGGCCCCATGGTTTGTGTCCTTTTGTGGGCTTGGAATCTAAGCATTTAGAACAGAAAAATAACAGCTCTTGAAAGCTTTGTGCAGGACAGAAAGTAGATGGATGGGTGTGGGGTGATGGTCCCTTGGAGCCACCATGCTCCTGGCAGTGTGGGCTGAGGGGCTCCCCTGTACCTGCAGGTGGGCACATCTAAGACCCCACTGTGGGCAGGCATTGGGGAGTTATTCAGAGCTCCCACAGACACTGTGGCTCCACTGCTTGGCAGAGATGCTGCTTCCTCAAGCCTGAATTTTGTGAAGTAGGGTTCATCTACCAAAAATGAATAGAACCTTTCCCCATCTGACAAATGAAGAGGCAAAAGGCATTGTTGCTGCAGCCTTTTGGCTGCCATAGCCTTCTTTGAACGTGTCCAGAGAAGGGCAACAAAGCTGGGGAGGGGTCTGGAGCCCTGGGAGGAGAGGCTGAGGGAGCTGGGGTTGCTTAGCCTGGAGAAGAGGAGGCTCAGGGGAGACCTTATTGCTCTCTACAACTCCCTGAAGGGAGGTTGTAGCCAGGTGGGGGTTGGTCTCTTCTCCCAGGCAAGCAGCACCAGAACAAGAGGACACAGTCTCAAGCTGCACCAGGGGAGGTTTAGGCTAGAGATGAGGAAGAAGTTCTTTCCAGCAAGAGAGATTGGCCATTGGAATGTGCTGCCCAGGGAGGTGGTGGAGTCACCATCCCTGGAGGTGTTTAGGAAGAGACTGGATGGGGTGCTTGCTGCCATGGTTTAGTTGATCAGATGGTGCTGGGTGATAGGTTGGACTTGATGGTCTCAAAGGTCTCTTCTAACCTGGTTAATTCTGTTCTGCTCTAACCAACCCCCACCTCACTACAGTCTCCTCCTAGGCAGCTGTAGAATGGTGAACTTGTGCCATTAGGGACCAGCAAGGTCTGGGTAAGCTCTTGAGGAGGAGATGGTGAGAGCAGAGGGAATGCAGTGGGAATGAGGAGCTGGTCTGGGAAACCCTTTTCAAAGGCTTTGGAATGGTCCCTGAGAGAGCAGCTCCTGACCCTGGTGGGGCTTCTGGCAGAGGCAGGAATCTGCTGTGCTCCCAGTGCTGGAGGGAGGGAGAGCAGCAACAGAGGAGAAGAAACACCAGAAAGGGAGGATGGAGAGGAGGATTATAGGGATTAGGTCCAATTAGATACGTGCACTTTAAACATCAGATCCTATTAAACATGCCTGGGTTTAAACCAGGCCCTATTATATGGTTGCAGCTTCCAGACAAAGTCCTGTTAAGTGGAGCTGCTTTGAAAACCAGGGCCTCAGACAGAGCCATTATGAAGATCAGGCCCTCTTAACTGTATTCAGTTTGAAGATTAGACCCTGTTAAACACAGGCAGTTCAAAGCCTGCCTCCAATTAAGCAGAAGCAGAGCTGGAGGAGAGAGGGGCACCTGTGGGGCAGCTCCCTCACCTGCAGCTCCTTCCTGGTGGGTGTGAGCCTCTGGCCAGCTATGGACAGGATAATTTTGGTCCTGCCTGCACACAGGGAATAACCCCAGATCAATTTTTTCCAGTGTGAGGAAATCCAGGGTGGTCTCCAGGCTGCTGGAATAAACCTTTATTTAGAATAAACCAAACCAGGCTGGAAGAGACCTTCAAGATCATCGTGTCCAACCCATCAACCAATCCAACCCACCCAAACAGCTAACCCATGGCACCAAGCACCCCAGCAAGAGACATCTGGAGGCTTCAGGAGAGCTTTGGAGGTGATGCTCACTGGAACAGCTAAGGACTTGGGGGAATATCTCCCCAGTATAATTTGGGGAGATCAAAGGTACCCTGTGGCCCCCTCCACATTCTCTGCCTTTCAGAGGTGTGTCAGTGGGCTGTAACATCTGAACTCTCTGGACCTGGACAGGACCAAGGGCTGTGCCATAGATGGGGTGGTTGTGGACATGGGGAGGTAGGCCCTGGGCAGACCAAGTGTTTGGGTGTCCAACAAGCTGTGGACTACAAGGAAACACGAGCACTTGTCTGTCTTCTGAGGCCCAAAGAGCTGAGCATGGCTTGGCTGTGGTTTGGGTGTTCGAGACCTCCCCTCACAGCACCTGCCTCCTCTTCTGCTGACCAGGATGGTGCACAGGACACACCTGGTAGTGGTCTACCTCCAGGATTGCACAGTCCCTCTTGAATTCTGTGTGTGTGGTCTGTGTCTGCTCACCTTCTGAAGGGCCATGGTTGGGAATACATCTCAGTGCTGGCCTGATGATGATGACAGTGGTGGTGTCTAGTCCAAACCACTGCCCCCAAGGCAGGGTCCTGATAGAATAGAATAGAATAGAATAGAATAGAATAGAATAGGCCAGGTTGGAAGAGACCTTCAAGATCACCGTGTCCAACCTATCATCCAACACCATCTAATCAACTAACCCATGGCACCAAGCACCCTATTAAGTCTTCTCCTGAACACCTCCAATGATGGTGACTCCACCTCCTCCCCAGGCAGCCCATCCCAATGGCCAATCACTCTCTCTGTGTAGAACTTCTTCCTAACCTCCAGCCTAAACCTCCCCTGGTGCAGCTTGAGACTGTGTCCTCTTATTCTGGTGCTGATTGCCTGGGAGGAGAGACCAACCTCTGCCTGGCTGCAACCTCCCTTAAGGTAGCTATAGAGAGCAATGAGGTCTCCCCTGAGCCTCCTCTTCTCCAGGCTAAGCAACCCCAGCTCCCTCAGCCTCTCCTCCCAGGGCTGTGCTCCAAACCCCTCCCCACCTTTGTTGCCCTTCTCTGGACACCTTCCAGCATCTCCACAACTTTCCTAAACTGAGGGGCCCAGAACTGGACACAGGACTCAAGGTGTGGCCTAACCAGTGCAGTGTACAGGGGCAGAATGACCTCCCTGCTCCTGCTGGCCACACTGTTCCTGATGCAGCCCAGGATGCCATTGGCCCTCTTGGCCACCTGATCCTCTGCAGTGGGTGGCCCAGAGCTGCTGAGCCTTACCTGGAGATGACAGCTAGTGGTTTTCCTGCAAAACCCCCATGAGAGCCCTCCCTCCTCATGCCACTTCTCCATGTGTCCATCCCAGTGCCTGTCCTGCCCTGCTTTCACAGGGTGGGGGTGCACTAAAGTGTGAGGAGCAAGAGGAGTCGTTTTCTACCTGCTCCCCACATCATCACAGGTCAGTGAAGAGCCCTTGAGATGCTCTTGCATCTTTGTTTCCATGGGAGTTTATTTGGTGCTGCTTTTGTTCCCAAGCCTCAGTGGTAGCAGAGAACTTTTAATTAGTGCTGGGAGCTTTTCTCTTTGGTGGAGGAAAAGGGCTATCTGTGGGGGTTTTTTTTGTGCTGTTTGGATTTCAGCCTATGAAATATTAACTCTGCTCTATAGATTCAATTTGGGCATTAGATAGGACAGCACGGAGCAGGATTGATATTAAAGCTTTAGTACAATGTAAATGTCAGCAGGGGTTGTAGCCACAGAACCTCCATGGAATGTGTTTACCTCTCACTCTCCCCAGCAAAAGATTTCCAAGTCAAACCAGATCCTTTTGGCCACTTGTCAGCAGGAGTGCTGTGTCTTTCTTCTGCAGGAAACCATTCAATTAGGGGCTGGCTTTGGGTTTTTTACCGCTGCTAATTTGCAGGGCTTGAAGCCCCAGGGCTTTAATGAGCACTGAGGTTGGGCCCTGTGGTGATAGATGAGAGTGCTACCAGCTCTCTTATCCTCTCCTCCTCATCTTTCCTCTCCTATTTGTCCCTCTCCCTCCGCTGGTCGGCTCCCAGGAAGGAGATGCACGTAGCTGACCCTGGCTCTGATGCTCCTTGGCAGAGGGTTAGCAGCATTCTGATGCTTGGACAGAGCAGGGAAAAAGAAGTAGCCCTTTTTCCTGTGACCTTTGTTGGGCTCAGGCAGCAGGTGCACAGCTCAGAGAATTGCTTGAAGGCCATGGTGAAGATGTATGTGCTGCCTGTGTCCATGCTTGAGATGCTGCCTGCTGGATGTGATGTGCATGGTGATGAGCTGGGGAAACTGCCCCTGGCTGCACAGAGAGGCTGCTCTGGGCCATGAGCAGCATGAGACCAAATTTTGGGGTGGGGATGGTGCCTTGCTCTGGCTGACCCATCTCCTCATGCCATTTGTTCCTGCTTGCTCAGCTCCTGAGTGTGAGGAGGATGAAAGAGCTTCATTTCAGGTCCCTGTTGTCCTCTCCTGCTGGTGAGGCTGAGCGTTGAGACCTCAAGGAAACGTGTGGGGGAAAGCTGCAAACGAGTCCCTGAGGCTGTGGTGGAAGGTTGAAGGGATGAGGGACTGGTGGGTCCCTGCCCTGTCCTGCTGGCACAATCTGAGGCAGCTGAGATGCTGAAGGGCTGGCTTGGGGTGGGAGAGTGGTGTCCAAATCCTCCCCTGTGCCTCTGCTATATTGATGAGCCCTGCTGCAGAGAGAGCTGCTTTGGAATGACCTGAGCCAGCAGCACAAGTTGTCTGGCCTTGTCCCCCATCCTGGCTCTGCTTTTGATGTTCCAGGTGGCTGTGGCAAAGGCTGCCAGGACAGGCAGAGTGCTGTCTCCTCTGCGTGGTGAAACCATGACCTGCGAGCGCCTGGGCTGCGCTGATGGAGCAAGTGGAGAGCAGGGGAGTTCCTCAGAGCAATGCTTGTGGACATCAGGCTCTCCTTTTTTGTTTCCTCTTTTTATCTACAGCCCTTTCTGAAGCAGCAGCAGATGAAAGAGCCCACCCCTAGCATCAAAAAGTGGAGTAAAGGAAACGGTTTTAGCTTGCTGCTTTGCTTTGAAGGAGCCAAGCTAGGAAGGCACAGAAGACACTCCAGCTGGTTTAGCTGCATCTCCAGCCTCATGAATTTGTTCTCTGAAGTAATTAATGCCAGTTTCTGAGACGTGGAGGAATATAAAGATCTGTGGGGTAGCTGGAGTTTGATTTTTACAGGTGGAAGGGGAGCAGTGTACCTTTCCCCATTAGCCACAGAGGAGCCAGGAAGAAACTGAGCCCAGAAGCCTCATCAGCTTTGCACAAACTGAGCAGAGCTGGCGAGGAGGAGTGGTTAGCAGGAAGGAGAGATGGGATGCTGGCTGCTCCAGAAGATGAGCACCAGGCCCTGAGTCAGTCCCCCCCCCCTCTCTGGGACCTGCTGTGATGCTCAGTGTGGTGCTGGGTGGTGCTCATCTGCCTCAAACCTGGATGCTCAGCAGCCCCATGGGCCTGGGCTAACAGAGACTGCTGAGCAGACCCTGGCTGAAACAATGGGCTGGGAGAATTGCTGGTTTCTCCACATATGCTCTTCCCCCCCCTCTTCTTTTCCTTCCCTAAATCTAATGTAGGATGTCTCTTACTGGCCCTGTGCAATGTGGGCAGAAGGGAGGGCCAGAGACTGAAATACAGATGGGCAGGAGCATAAGGGTTGCCTCCAGCTTTATTCCTGGGCAGCTTTGGGCACCACTGAGACTTCATCTCTGCAGCTGCTATTTCCCTCCCAGCCCAGGCAAACAGCAGCCAGCCACTATGAGCCTGTGCCCTGAGTGCTGCTTTGCTGAGCCTGTGAGAAACCTGCCTGCAATTGGGAGGCACTGGCAAGTGTGGCTTTGTGGAGAGAAGCTGTTGAGCTGCTCTGTTGTTGATTTAGAACTTCACCTGGGGTCTGCAGCCTCACTCCTCCTGCTTTCTGTTTGCTCTGGGGCTCTGCTGGTGTGTATTGACAGGAACCATTCCCTCTCTGTCCTGGGAAAGGGAGCTGGGTAGCACTGGCATGGCTGCAGCATTGCCTCCTGGGATGTGCTCAGACCTTCAGGAAGTGCTGTCACTGAGCCCAGACTGAGCTCAAAAGTCACATCCCTGAGCAGAATTAGTTCTGTTCTAGCTCAAACCAGGACATTCACTAAGAGAAGGTGTCATGAATGCTGATGACCTAAAAGAGACCACCACGAAGAAAATCCTTCCTCCAGATGCTGCTTCAGCATCTCTCACCAGGCAGTAATCCCTCAAGTCCTCACCCCTTGCCCTGCAGAAGGAGCTGGTGAAGCTGCTGAGCAGCTCAGAGCAGTAAGCTGAATGGACAGACTTAATTCTGCTGGCTGGAAGCCCCCCAGCAGCCAGGGCTGGTAATCCTCTGGCCCCACTGCTATCCTTCCAGGGAGGGCTGGCTTGTCACCAGCCTGGCCCTGAGCCCCAGGTGACAGGATGCTTCACCCAGTGCCACAGCTCCTGGGGTCACCACAGCCTGACAAGCCCATGCAGGGCTGTCCCTGTACCCCCACTGATGTGCCCAGGCTTTGTCAGGCAGCAGTTCAGCATGCAGATCACAGAATCAGAGAATGCATTGGGTTGGAAGGGATCCTCAAAGGTCCTCTTGTCCAACCCCTTTGCAGTGAGCAGGGACCTCTCCAATTAGATCAGCTTGCTCAGCACCCCATCAAGCTTGAGTGCCTGCAGGGATGGGGCCTCCACCACCTTTCTGGGCAACCTGTTCCAGTACTTCATTACCCTCATAGAAAACAACTTCCTCCTGATGCCCAACCCAAACCTGCCCTGCTCCAGTTTCAAACCATTGCCTCCCATCCTGTCCCCACAGGCCCTTCTAAACAGCCCTTCCCCAGCTTGCTTGTAGGTCTCCTTCAGATATTGAAATGCAGCTGTGAGGTCTCCCCAGAGCCTTCTCTTCTCCAGGCTGAACAACCCTAGCTCTCAGCTTGTCTTTGTAGGAGAGGTGCTCCAGCCCTCTGATCGTCTTGGTGGCCCTCCTGTGGACCTGTCCCAGCAGTTCCATGTCCTGCCTGTGTTGAGGACTCCAGAGCTGGACACAGTCCTGCAGGTGAGGTCTCACCAGAGCAGACTAGAGTGTCAGAATCGCCTCTCTTGGTCTGCTGGCCACACTTCTTCTCATGCAGCCCAGGAGAGGTGGTGTCTACAAACTCCTCTTCTGCCAGCTGTGTTCCCCAGCCTCATGGGAGTGGGGATGAGGAGTTCAAGAGGGGATTGGATATGGCACTTGGTGCCATGATCTAGCAGTCAGGAGGTGTTGAGTGGCAGCTTGAATTTGATGATCTTTGAGGTAATTTCCAACCTTATTGGTTCTATGATGCAGGGGAAGTTGGGTCTCTGATTTCTTCTCAGCTTTGTGGAGGGTTCCTGGGTCCATCTTGGCACCTTGAGAGCCTTGGGGCTTGTTCAGGCACAAAAAGAGCATTGGAGGCACAAGGTGGAGAAGCTGATTTTCCCCTTTGGGGTGTGGGGGTGGCGGTGGAAGAAAGGATATAAATCCTTGGTGCTGGGGTGAAATAGCACAGAAAAGGAGTTGTCTGGATTTCAGGCAGAGAAACACCAATTCTATTAGAATGAGAGTAAAATCAGGCCATTCACTGACAAACCTCAGAGCTACAGGCTCTGCTGGGTGGAAGGGGAGGAAAGAAAAAGCCCAGGCTGGAATGCACAGAAGCATCTCGGCTGGGATAATCCTGCAGCATTCAGGCAAAACTCCTGTGGGGTCCAGTGGAGCCTTGCTCTGGGCCTGGAGGATTTACCTTTAAAGAGTTTGAAGCCCCAGGATGGCTTAGCTGGAGGAGAAGTGTGTGTGGGGGCAGCGCCAGCGCCTGCGTGTCACAGCTCACAGCGTCCCCGCGGGGCACCGGCCTGGGCTCTTTGTCCTCACCCATGCACCGTGGGATGAGAGCCAGAAGCTGTGAGGTTTCATGGAACTGGGGAATCCCAGCATGGTGGGGTTTGGAAGAGACCTCTGGAAGGGGCCAAGCTCTTTTTGGTGGTGCAAACTAATGAATAGGATAGAATAGAATACCAAACCAAACCAGGTTGGAAAAGACCTTTGAGATCATCAGGTCCAACCTATCACCCAACACCATCTGATCAACTAAACCATGGCACCAAGCACCCCATCCAGTCTCCTCCTACACATCTCCAGTGATGGTGACTCCACCACCTCCCTGGGCAGCACATCCCAAGGGCCAGTCTCTCTTGCTGGGAAGAATTTCTTCTTCATATCCAGCCTAAACCTCCCCTGGTGCAGCTTGAGACTGTGTCCTCTTGTTCTGGTGCTGGTTGCCTGGAAGAAGGGACCAACCCCCACCTGGCTATAACCTTCCTTTGGGTAGTTGTAGAGAGCAATAAAGTCTCCCCTGAGCCTCCTCTTCTCCAGGCTAAGCAGCCCCAGCTCCCTCAGCCTTTCCTTATATCATAGTAACATTCAGGGTTGGAAGGAGTTCCAACCCCCCTGCCATGGGCAGGGACACCCCACACTAGATCAGCCTGGCCAGAGCCTCATCCAGCCTGGGCTTAAACACCTCCAGGGACAGGGCCCCAACCACCTCCCTGGACAACCCATTCCAGGGCTTCACCACTCTCATGGGGAAGAACCTCTTCCTCACATTCAGCCTGAATCTCCCCACCTCCAACTTCATTCCATTAGTTCCCTGGCCAGCCTGATCTAGTGTGGGGTGCCTCTGCCCATGGCAGGGGGGTTGGAACCTGATGATCCTTGTGGTCCCTTCCAACCCTGACTGATACTATGATACTATGTGGGTCTGTGTGGCCATGTCCTGGAAACCTCCCAGGGTGGAGACTTCACCTCTTTTGACCTGTCCCACCTGGCATTGGCAGTGCTGGGGGCTCAGGCGTGAGGCCAGGCTGAGGCTGTCCCCATCGAGCTGTGCAATTGATCACCCCTCTGACTCCTGCTGCTCTATTTACTTGCTCAGTAATAATTTGCTTAATAAACCCTGCTCTGCTGACTGAGTCCCCAAACCTTTTGATTTCCAATTGCATTCCCAGCCCCAAAGGCACCAGAGTGCCTGGCTTCCCTTGAGGGACAGTCTAGGGTTGATTTCATGCCTTGTAGGGTTGTGTGGGTTGACCTACTGCTGCTTCCTCGATGGACATCAGCAGGCAGGGACCATCTTGGGCTGTTTGGGTGGTTTGCAAAGCATCAGTACACGTGGGAGACCCCATCCTGGGCAACTCTCAGTTCTCCTCCCTGGGGAGAAAAGCAGCAGCTGTTCCCAGTGACCCTCATATCCAGCTGGAAGCACTGCCATAAAAGTTCAGCAAAAACTGTGGTGCCCTCCTGTGCCTGTGTGGGCATAGGTCACAAGAGTCCTCTGCTCCTGCAAACACCACTGGTGGAGCCAGCAAGGTGATCTGGTGGCCAAGAAGGCCAATGGTCTCCTGGGGTGCATTATGAGTGAGGTGGGCAAGGGAAGTTCTCCTCTACCTCTACTCTGCCCTAGTGGGGCTACCTCTGTAGTACTGGGTCCAGTTCTGGGCTCCCCAGTTCAGCAGAGACGTGAAACTCCTGGAGAGAGTCCAGTGATGGCTACAAAGATGCTGAGGAGCATCTCTGTGGGGAGGAAAGGCTGAGCCCCCTAGGGCTGTTAAGCCTGGAGAAGAGAAGACTCAGAGGGGATCTGCTCAATGTTCAGCAAGAGCTGAAGGGTGGGAGGCAAAAGGACAGGGCCAGACTCTTTCCATTGGTGCCCAGTGACAGGATAAGGGGCAACAGGCACAAACTGGAAGCCATGGGGTTTCCAGCTGGTCATGAGGAAGAACTTCTTTGCTGTGAGGGTGCCAGAGCCCTGGAGCAGGCTGCCCAGAGAGGTTGTGGAGTCTCCTCTGGAGAGATTCCAAACCCACCTGGCCATTGTGACCCTGGCTGAGCTGCTGTGGGTGACCCTGCTTTAGCAAGCAGGTTGGGTTGGATGATTTCCAGCCCTGACCATGCTGGGATTCTGTGATTTATGCAGCAACAGTCTGTGGTGAGGAAGGCAACATCCTCCTCACTAGTGCAGCGCCCAGCACATGGCAGCTCCTGGCTCTGGGTGAGGCGACAAGGGGAAGATGAAATAATGCTAATAAAAAGAAGCAAAAAGTGGAGCTGGCCAGAGGCAGCCTGGCTGGGAGTTGTCAGGCACAACTGACAGCATTGTGTGTGGGCTCTGAGAGAAGCTGGCAAGTGTTTGGCAATTGTCCCCTTGAGTCTTTAACCAGGAATGGACAGTATGCAAATACAGTGAGTTAATCAGTGCAAAACAGGACAAGGAGCTTCCAGGGACAGAAGGCAATTTCATTCTTTCATTATGCAGCCTCCTCGTTTTAAAATGTGGTGAAGGGAAATGCAGAGGGTGGTTGGTTGGTTGGTTTAGTTACTTGTTTATTGAGCAGTTTTAGGAAGGAGGTTGACTTGCTGGAAGGTGTCCAGAGAAGGGCAACAAGGCTGGGGAGGGGTCTGGAGCACAGCCCTGTGAGGAGAGGCTGAGGGAGCTGGGGTTGCTTAGCCAGGAGACGAGGAGGCTCAGGGCAGACCTTGCTCTCTCCAACTCCCTGAAGGGAGGTTGTAGCCAGGTGGGGGTTGGTCTCTTCTCCCAGGCAATCAGCACTAGAACAAGAGGACACAGTCTCAAGCTGTGCCAGGGGAGGTTTAGGCTGGAGGTTAGGAAGAAGTTCTTCCCAGCAAGAGAGATTGGCCCTGGGGATGTGCTGCCCAGGGAGGTGGTGGAGTCCCCATCTCTGGAGGTGTTTAGGAAGAGACTGGATGGGGTGCTTGGTGCCAAGGTTTAGTTGCTTAGATGGTGTTGGATGACAGGTTGGACTCAATGATCTTGAAGGTCTTTTCCAACCTGGTTAACTCTCTTCAGTCAACAAAAACAAAAGGGAAGGTTTGTACCCTGGGGATGCTCTCGGAGAGCCTTGCTGCTCCTCAGGGTTTGAGGCAGTGACCATGGGGTTGTGCTGGGTGCTCCTTTGGGTTTGGTGATGGCATGAGGTTTGGTCCCAGTTTTGGAGCTGGGTCACCCTTCTGGGTGGGAGCTTTGTCCCAGTGTCACCTACAGCCCAGCTGTAAACCCTGAGGGTGGCTGCAGCCGTCTCAGGGGACATTTCCAGCTTGGGGGGGAGATGGTTTGGTCCCAGACTGAAATAAGAGCAGCAGCCATGAAGGTGTGTGAGCATAAGGCAGGAGACAATGGTGCCCATGGGGCAGGGTGACATGGGCAGGTAGACCCCCACAGAGGGGCAGATGGAATATTTATTCAGCTCTCATTTTCTCTTTTGCAAATTCTCCTGAACTTTCCATCAGTGAGCAAGGGGGGGTTTGGGAGGGTGTGAAATAATAAATGCTGCTGTTTAGCTGTTTCAGTCTAATTTGGGATGAAAACGAAAGGCTGAAATATTCCTTGGCCCCAGGCAGTGTTTAGCCAGCTCTATTAATACAGCCACATGCATATTAATAGCCAGGCTGCTGGCGAGCGCGTTGGGCTGTGCCTCAAATCCTGCTCCCGATGCCGCAGGGCCGCGGCTCTCCTGCTGCCTCTGCCCTGCTGGGATGCGCGATGAGGAGCTGCCTGCTCTCCGGGGCCGCCTGCCTGAGGGCCCCTCTCGCATGTCCCTCTCCAGCGTGCTGAAACAGTTGTCAAGCCCTGGATCAGGCTGCCCAGTGAGGTGGGTTGAGTCTCCCTGCCCGGAGGTGTTTAAAAGCCCTGCCGATGTGGTGCTCAGGCTTGTGGCGTCCTTGGCAGAATAGGCTTAATGCTTGGCCTCGATCATCTGGAAGGTCCTTTCCAACCTAAATGACTCCACTGATTCTATGTTGGGTCCCCAAAGCCTGGGCCGGGGGTGCTCTAGGGGCGCTCCCAGCTGGTTTGCTGCCTCTAGATGGCACTGACCCGACGCGCACCGCTCGGGAGCAGGACAGCCTCTGACTTACAGCCTTGCCCCTCCCCTGGGTTATTTTCCTTTCAGAATGCTGTAATAATGGATGCTCAGTTTCAGCAGCGAGGTGCTGATTGCAGAAATAATCGATGCCATTGAGAGAAAAGAGCTCATCTGTGCCGAATTTCCCCCTGATCTTCCTCCGTGGGAGCCAGCTGAGTGAGGACACCAGGGCAGAGGGATGCTCAGCCCCATGGGCTGAAGGAAACACTCTCCTGGATGCTCTCTTCCTTCCCTGCATCCTTGTCACACTGGTGCAAAATGCTCTATGTGGGAAGGCAGCAGCACAGCATGCACCCAGGCAGGGTCCTCTGCTTCAGGAGACATCCTCCCTTCTGCTCTTGGTTATCCCCAGTAACAACTTTGCTCTCTAAATCCCATTTTATGCTTATTTCCACATCCCTTGAGCCAGGCAGCAAGAATCTGCCTTAAGCCCCGGAGCAACGTGAGATCTGTGGAGCTTGGGGATGTACCACAGACCAAAGGCATGAGGACAGGGAAATTCCCAGTCCTGCCTGGCCTGCTATGGAGGACAAAATGCTCCAGCTTGGGTGGCAAAGGGGTATATATGATGCTTAGTCCCTGAGCAGCCCCATCCTGTCTCTTCACTGTGCCATCCATCCTCCAGCACCCTGGAGGGGGTACCAGGATGTGCTTTTCCCACCATGGGGTTAAACACTGGGGAAGACTTTACAGAGTCCTAGAGACATGGGGTGACAGAGACTTTACCAGCCATGGCTGTCAGAAGTGGGGTTACAGCTGCAAAAACCAGAGCCTGTGGGGCTTGGCTGGGACCCTTATGTGGAGCAGGAGACCCTTGAGCTCTCGCTGCCTCCCTCCCTTGTGTTGCTGAAGCTGTAAGCTGTTATTTATCTATAGAGGATAGAGCCCCTAGGGTCACCTAAGCTGCAAGGGAGCTTATTCTCCTTCCTAGGAAATAATCAGAGCAGTTTTGATAGTGTTTTGCATGACCTTGTGGATAATAACCTGTGGAGAGGGGGAAGGGGAAGTGGGGATGGGGCTGCCCTGGATCAGCAGTGGAGCATCGCTGTCTGGAATCCTATGAGGGTAAAGAAGGGTTACTGGCCTGTCCCATAATAGTCATTTGCAGATCCATGTGCTGGCCTACTCTAGCTGCTGGGCAGCCTGCAGGAGGGTGTTGTGTGTGTATTTGTCTGTATATGTGCATATGTTTGCTCTTAGTCCCTAACTGTTCCACCCCAAGCTGCCTGAAGGACAGCGTGGCAATATTCAAGTTTTGTGTAAAGGACAAGTCAGGGGAGGTTTCTGGGAAATTTGGGCTATTCCCCACTCAGCAAAGGAGGGGAATACCGAATTCCCTCCTTTCCAGCACAAATTAGCAACTGCATGGTGCCTGGGCGGGAGGGAATGGAGCTGGGCTGGGGAACTCGCGCAGCGCAGGAAGCGGCTCCCCTCCCGGGGGCTGCCGTCCGTGCTGCCCTGATTTCCTGCAGATGGATGTGTCCCATGCCCTTTGGGAAAGCCTGATGGATAGGTTCCTAGCCCCTTGGAATTGGTATTATTGCTTCCAGCAAGAAGGAATCAGTGAAATGTACATTTCCAAGGAGACTTTTGGGGAAGGGTCATCACGCCGGTGAAAGAGAGATGGATGCTTGCTGTGGCTGAGGGGCTCATCAGTTGTCTGGGGGCTGGGTGCATCTGCTGGGAAATATGAATGTGGCTGAAAGCTTTGCACTATCTTCTATTTGCAGAGTTATCAGAGCTTCCAGAGATGTTGCTTTTAGGACTTGCAGTATGTGTTTAACTCTCCCTTCAGCAAATGTTTCTGGCTTTCTGTTCATATTTGCTAAACAGATGGAGTTGCCTTTTGAAGGGTAATTTGCAGGCTTGCTGCACGTCCTGGTGCAGGGATGTGGAGCTCAGGTTCCTCTTCTGGTCCTGGCAGGACCCTGTCTGAACTTTTTTTTATTGCTAGGTTTTGCTCCTGGTGAAAAACATGTGGACAAAATGTTCTGGGAGGGGAAAAAAGATGAGGTGGTTGATGGTGGTGGTGGTTTTGGTTGGGGTTTTTTGTTGGTTGGTTGGTTTCATAGTATCATAGTATCAGTCAGGGTTGGAAGGGACCACAAGGATCATCTAGTTCCAACCCCCCTGCCATGGCCAGGGACACCTCACACTAGATCAGGCTGGCCAGAGCCTCATCCAGCCTGGGCTTAAACACCTCCAGGGATGGGGCCTCAACCACCTCCCTGGACAACCCATTCCAGGGCTTCACCACTCTCATGGGGAAGAACTTCCTCCCCACCTCCAGCCTGAATCTCCCCACCTCCAGCTTCATTCCATTACCCTTAGTCCTATCACTACCTGAGATCCTGAGCAGTCCCTCCCCAGCCTTCTTGTAGCCCCCTTCAGATACTGGAAGGCCACAATGAGGTCACCTGGGAGCCTTCTCTTCTCCAGACTCAACTCCTTCAGTCTGTCTTCATAGGAGAGGTGCTCCAGCCCTCTGCTCATAACAGTTTGTTATGGGGTTTTTTTGGTCATCCCAAATGGTGAGTGTCCTCTGGGTGGGCAGTGGCAGGTGTCCTCTGGGTGGGCAGTGGCAGGTGTCCTCTGGGTGGGCAGTGGTAGGTGTCCTCTGGGTGGGCAGTGGTAGGTGTCCTCTGGGTAATCCCACCATATCCCTGACAACGTGGGAGCTGTTTGCTTACTTGCAGAGCAAGGTGTGACAAGTGCCCTTAAATACCGCTTGGAGGCAAGCAGGGATCCATTGTTTGCTCCTAGTTGTGCACAGCCAAAGCAGCAGAAGCCGAGGGTTTGCCGACCTGCCCCAAACATCAAGCGGTTTCGGCAGCGGGATGGCAATAGCAGAGCTTTGCATTCCTATACACCCCCTGGGGGAGGAGGAAGCAAGGTCTAGCGCCCTGGCCTCGCACAGAGAAAACAAATCCTCCAGCCACACAGAGATAAAGATGAGAAAAATCAATCCAGAGCATTTATGCTGAATAGCAAATAAGCAAACACGGGCCAGCTGTCTGCAGAGGCCAAGGGCTTCACCAGGGGCTGCTGGTGATGTCCCGATAACGGCTGGGGTTTAATAACAACATCTGATGTCCCCATCAAGGCAGCAGGAAGTCCTCTGCTGCCAAAACCCACAGACAGAGGCTTCTTGTGTTACACTTTCGCAAACGGCTTGCAAGGTAAGGTCAGGTGAGGGCAGAGCAAGATGCTGTCCCTTCCTGCTTCCAGGCTGGAGCCAGGACCTGCTGCCACGGCTGTGTGGAGAGCAAATGATGACTTCTGGCTCCAAGCCTCTGTCTGGCCCCATGTGGAGAGCTGCTGTGACCCAAAAGCAGTGTAGTGGCTGGTGTGGCTTGCCAGGTCTGGGCTGTGCATCCCCAGGCTCATGGGGATGCTCTTTAGGGGATAGTCTCAGACTTCTTGCTGGGCTGCACAACCTAAACACTCCAGCACAGCTGAAGCTGGCACTGGCTTGGTGCTTAGCCCAGCAGTGCAGACCATCCACTGTAATTCCAGACTTCCCTGCCCCATTTACAGCCCTGACCATCCACTGTAATTCCAGACTTCCCTGCCCCATTTACAGCCCCGACCATCCACTGTAATTCCAGACTTCCCTGCCCCATTTACAGCCCCGACCATCCACTGTAATTCCAGACTTCCCTGCCCCATTTACAGCCCCGACCATCCACTGTAATTCCAGACTTCCCTGCCCCATTTACAGCCCTGACCATCCACTGTAATTCCAGACTTCCCTGCCCCATTTTCAGCCCTGACCATCCACTGTAATTCCAGACTTCCCTGCCCCATTTTCAGCCCTGACCATCCACTGTAATTCCAGACTTCCTTGCCCTATTTACAGCCCCGACCATCTACTATAATTCCAGACTTTCCCACCCCATTATAACCCTGAACTCCAACTTTCCCACCCCACTACAGCTCTACCACTCCCCAGGATGCTATTGCAGGCAGCTCTACCTCCCTGGCATCTCTGCATGCTCTGGATGTGCAGACAGCCTCTGGGAGCTGGCCTGGCTGTGTGTGTGTGTGGGATGAGCTCTCCCCCCCCCCCCAGATCTCTCCCCAGCATCTGGTAGGCTCCCAGGATTGTGGGGAGGAGAGGTGGGCAGGGAGCAAGCAGATGCTGCAAGGCCATTCCAGGCTGTATCAAAGGGGTCTGTTGATAGTGTGGTAACCACAGGGGTGAAGCTTGATTAGCAAGGGTTGTGATCAATAATTAATGTTGGTTATTTATTATTTGTTAAGTGCCGACACTGCTTTCGCTTCCAGATCCCCCCATGGATCCACAGCCTTGTTCAGCAGCCCTGAGCTGCATTTTTATACTGCTTGGAGGTCACAAAAGAGTTCTCAGAAAGAATACTGAAGAAAAACAAAAAGGAAAGAAGGCAGAATCCTTTGTAGGGGGAGAAGAGAAACATCTCACTGCTGGCAAATTGGCTGCAACTGGGGAGAAAAGGCCTCTCTCTGAGTTTGGTTTGGTTTGGTTTTGTTTCCCACCCCCACCCCACCCCAGCAGTTTGATTTCAGGACAGCTCCCAGCCAGCTCAGGATGACACAATCTGTGTGTCAGAAGTCGGTGCAGGAGTTGTGTGAGTTCATTTCTGCTTCGCACGGAGCCAGAGCAGGGCACCGAGTGCCTCAGAGCAAAGAGAAGTGAGAAGTGATGCAGCTGGGCTGGGCAGGAGCTGAATCATCCACTTGGCTGGGTCGTGGGCAGAAATGTGTCACTTGTGGCACCTCTGAAGCTCTGTTAATGCTTCAGGACCTGCATTCATCCCAGGGTGGAGGGTGGGGGGAGGATCATAGAATTGTTAGGGCTGGAAGGGACCTCAAGGCTCAGCCAGTTTCAACTCCCCTGCCATGGGCAGGGACACCTCGCACCACAGCAGGTTGCTCACAGCCACATCCAGCCTGGCCTTAAAAGCCTCCAGGGATGAAGCTTCCACCACCCCCTCCTGGGCAACCTGTGCCAGTGTCTCATCACCCTCATGGGAATGAACTTCCTAGCACCCAACCTGAATCTCCCCATTTCTATTTTAGCTCCATGCCCCTCAGTCCTATCCCTCCCTGACACCCTCAACAGTCCCTCCCCAGCTTTCTTGCAGCCCCCTTCAGATACTGGAAGGCTCCTCAGAGCCTTCCCCTCACACTAGCTCAGGTTGGTCCGAGCCACATCCAGCCTGGCCATAAAAACCACTTAAGCTTCGTGCCTGTGGTTTAGTTATTCATCTGTTTGGCCAGAAACCTTTGTTCCCATCCCACCCCAGCCTTGTGTCCCACGGAGCAGCAGAGTTAATCTCTACAGAGAGAGAGAATTTGGGACGCACAGAGCTTTGCTTTGCACGGAAACACTGCCTGGTTAATCCCTGTTTCGATGCAAGGAGAGAGGGAACGAAGGGTTAATGAGTGCTGCCCAGAGAGATTAGTCTGGAGCTGTCAAGGCTGCTTTAGTCTCACAACATTTATTAAAGGCTCTGGTGTTTTTTTTTGTTTGTGTTCTTCTCTTGCTGTTATTGTGCTGTTATTGGTGTAATGCTCCGTTCAAAGGAGTCCCCGGTGGAAGGAGTCTTTCAATTTGCTCTCCAGCACAGGAATCAACTGGCTTATCTCAGATCTTTTAATATCAGATCCAGGGCTTTTAATAAACGGGAGTTTCACCACAGCCTTTTCTTTTTTTCCTTTCCCCTTTTCTCTCTCTCCTTTTTCTCTCTCTCTCTCCCCCTTTTTTCCCTCTCTCTCTCTCTCTCCTTTTTTTCCTCTCTCTCTCTCCTTTTTTTCCTATCTCTCTCTCTCTCCTTTTTTTCC